>NW_024609881.1:112400204-113035748 GCF_016920785.2 Ixodes scapularis
TGACAATAAAATGACTATAAAATGATATACATATATTCTATAAACACTTGTCAATAAAAACGCAAAATGTCGTTTGATTGTCATTTTAACGCCTCCTGTGCGACGGCTATAAAATAACAGAGCAAAAAACGGCAGTCACATGTCCATAGAATGACAGTAGCTATGTTCATAGGGGTATCCGGGTCAACCGGATGATGTCTCAACGATAATTAACATCTAGCCTGCTGTTTGACTACTTGTAGACACCTACTGCCATTTGCCAATAATATGCTTTTCAAAATGCATTATCATTTTATAGGAGGTGGCCAATAATGCACTGCCTTTGAGGGTACCAGACTGACAATAAAATGACTATAGAATGATATACATATATTCTATAAACACTTATCAATAAAAATGCTAATATTTTCTTTTGCCATTTGTCTTGTCAATAAAAAAACAATTATTTTTGCCGTTTGATTGTCATTTTAACGCCTGCTGTGCCAGTGCCAAACATTACAGGCAATGAAGTGACACTATAAAAGTTTCAACGACGGCTATAAAAAGACATCACAGCAAAAAAAAACGGGAGTCACATGTCCATAGAATGGTGGTAGCTATGTTCATAGGGGTATCCGGATCAACAGGATGATGTATAAATAATGATTAACATCTAGCCTCCTGTTTGACTACTTGTAGACACCTACTGCCATTTGCCAATAGTATGCCTTACAAAAGGCATTACCATTTTATAGGAGGTGGCAATATTGCACTGCCTTTGAGGGCACCAGACTAACAACAGAATGACTATAAAATAATAGATATTCTATAAAAACTTGTCAATAAAAACGCTAAATGCCGTTTGATTATCATTTTAACGCCTCCTGTGCCAGTGCCAAACATTAGAGGCAATAAAGTGACACTATAAAATTTTGAACGACTATAAAGACATCACAGGAAAAAACGGCGGTCACATGTCCATAGAATGGCAGTAGCTATGTTCATAGGGGCATCTGGGTCAACAGGATGATGTCTCAATAATGATTCACATCAAGCCTCCTGTTTGATTACTTGGAGACAACTACTGCCATTTGTTAATAATGTGTCTTTCAAAAGGCATTATCATTTTATAGGTGGCAATATTGCACTCCCTTTGAGGGCACCGGACTGACAATAGAATGACTATAAAAAAATATACAGATATTCGATAAACACTTGTCAAAAAAGGCTAAAATGTTCGTTTGCCATCCGTCTTGAAAATAAAGAACTTCAAAAAACATTTTGCTATTTGATTGTCTTTTTAACGCCTTCTGTGCCAAAGGCAAACATTAGAGGCCATAAAGTAAAACTATAAAAATTAGATGGCAAAAAATTACACAGCAAAAAATGGCAGTAGCTATGTTTATAGGGGTATCCGGTTCAACAGGATGATGTCTCAATTATAATTAACGTCTAGCCTGCTGTTTGACTACTTGTAGACACCTGCCATTTGCCAATATGCTTTTCAAAACGCATTACCATTTTATAGGACGTGGCAATATTGCACAGCCTTTGAGGGCGCCACTGACAATAGAATGACGATAAAATTATATAGATATTCTATACACACTTGTCAATAAACACACTAAAATGTTCTTTTGCCATATGTCTTGTCAATAAAAAAAACAATTATTTTTGCTGTTTGTTATTTCAACGCCTGCTGTGCCAGTGCCAAACATTAGAGGCAATAAAGTGACACTATAAAATTTGAATGACAGCTATAAAAAGACCTCACAGCAAAAAACGGCGGTCACATGTCCATAGAATGGCGGTAGCTTGTCCATAGGGGTATCCGGGTGAACAGGATGTCTCAATGATGAACATCTAGCCTGCAGTTTGACTACTTGTAGACACCTACTGCCATTTGACAATAATATGCCTTTCAAAAGGCATTACCACTTTATAGGGTGTGGCAATATTGCACTGCCTTCGAGGGCGCCAGACTGACAATATAATGACTATAAAATGATATAGATATTCTATAAACACTTGTCAATAAAAATGCAAAAATGATTATTGTCATTCGTCTTCAATAAAAAACAATTATTTTTCCCGTTTGATTGTCATTTTAACGCCTGCTGTGCCAGTGCCAAACATTTGAGGCAATAAAGTGACACTAAAAATTAGACGGCTATAAAATAACAGCAAAAAACCGCAGTCACATGTCCATAGAATGGCAATAGCTATGTTTATAGGGGTATCCAGGTCAACAGGATGATGTCTCAATAATGAACATCTAACCTGCAGTTTGACTACTTGTAGACACCTACTGCCACTTGACAATAATATGCCTTTCAAAAGGCATTACCATTTTATAGGGTGTGGCAATATTGCACTGCCTTCGAGGGCGCCAGACTGACAATATAATGACTATAAAATGATATAGATATTCTATAAACACTTGTCAATAAAAACGCAAAAATGATTATTGTCATTTGTCTTCAATAAAAAACAATTATTTTTGCCGTTTGATTGTTTTTTTAAACCTGCTGTGCCAGTGCCAAACATTTGAGGCAATAAAGTGACACTATAAAAATTAGACGGCTATAAAATAACACAGCAAAAAACGGCAGTCGCATGTCCATAGAATGGCAATAGCTATGTTTATAGGGGTATCCAGGTCAACAGGATGTCTCAATGATAATTAACATCTAGCCTGCTGTTTGACTACTTGTAGACAGCTGCCATTTGCCAATACACTTTTCAAAAGGCATTACCATTTTATAGGAGGTAGCCCATATTGCAGTGCATTCGAGGGTACCAGACTGACAATAAAATGACTATAAAATGATATACATATATTCTGACAACACTTGTCAATAAAACGCTAAAATGTTCTTTTGCCATCTGTATTGTCAATAAAGAACATCAAAAAATGTTTTTTGCCATTTGATTGTCATTTTAACGCCTGCTGTGCCAGTGCCAAACATTTGAGGCAATAAAGTGACACTATAAATATTAAACGACAATTATAAAAAGACAACACACCAAAAAACGTCAGTCAGATGTCCATAGAATGGCGGTAGCTATGTTCATAGGGGTATCCAAGTCAACAGAATGATGTCTCAATGATGAACATCTAGACAGCAGTTTGACTACTTGTAGACACCTACTGCCATTCGACAACAATATGCCTTTCAAAAAGTATGACCATTTTCTAGGGGGTGGCAATATTGCACTGCCTTCGAGGGCGCCAGACTGACAATAAAATAACTATAAAATGATATATTCTATAAACACTTGTCAATAAAAACGCTAAAATGTTCTTTTGCTATTTGTTTTCAATAAAAAACAATTATTATTGTCGTTTTATTGTAATTTTAATGCCTGCTGTGCCAGTGCCAAACATTATAGGCAATGAAGTGACAATAAATTTGAATGACGGCTATAAAATGACAAAAACAGCAAAAAAGGGCAGTCACATGTCCCTAGAATGGCGGTACCTATGTTCATAGGGGTATACGGGTCAACAGGATGATGTCTCAATGATTAACATCTAGCCTGCTGTTTGACTACTAGTAGACACCTACTGCCATTTGCCAATAATATGCCTTTCAAAAGACATTACCATTTTATAGGAGGTGGCAATATCGCACTGCCTTTGAGGCACCAGACTGACAATAGAATGACTATAAACTGATATAGATATTCTATAAACACTTGTCAATAAAAACTCTAAATGCCGTATGATTCTTTTCAATGCCTCCTGTGCCAGTGCCAAACATTAGAGGCAATAAAGTGACACTATAAAAACTAAACGACAACTATAAAATGACAACACACCAAAAAACGTCGGTCAGATGTCCATAGAATGGCGGTAGCTATGTTCATAGGGGTATCCAAGTCAACAGGATGATGTCTCAATAATGATTAACATCTAGCCTACTGTTTGACTACTACGACACACCTACTGCCATTTGCAAATATGCCTTTCAAAAGGCATTACCATTTTATAGGAGGTGGCAATATTGCACTGTCTTCAAGGGCACCAGACTGACAATAGAATGACTATAAAATGACATACATATTCTATAAACATTTGTCAATAAAAAACTAAAATGTTCTTTTGCCATTTGTCTTGTCAATAAAAAAACAATTATTTTGCAGTTTGATAGTCATTTCAACGCCTGCTGTGTCAGTGCCGAACATTTGAGAATACAGTGACACTATAAAAATCAAACAACTACAAAATGACAACACACCAAAAAAAGTCGGTCAGATATCCATAAAATGGCGGTAGCTATGTTCATAGGGGTATCCAAACAGGGTGATGTCTCAATAATGATGAACATCTAGCCTGCAGTTTGACTACTTGTAGACGCCTACTGCCATTTGCCATTAATATGCATTTCAAGAGCATTACCATTTGGTAGGGGTGGCAATATTGCACTGCCTTCAAGGGCGCCAGAATGACAATAGAATGACTATAAAATGATATACAGATATTCTAAACACTTGTCAATAAAAACGCTAAAATGATCTTTTGCCATTTGTCTTCCATAAAAAACAATTATTATTGTCGTTTGATTGTAATTTTAATGCCTGTTTTGCCAGTGCCAAACATCAGAGGCAATAAAGTGACAATAAATTTGAATGACGGCTATAAAATGACAACACAGCAAAAAAGGGTGGTCACATGTCCATAGAATGGCGGTAGCTATGTTCATGGGGGTATCCGGGTCAACAGGATGATGTCTTAATAATGATTAACATCTAGCATCATGTTTGACTACTTGTAGACACCTACTGCCATTTGCCAATAATATGCCTTTCAAAAGGCATTACCATTTTATAGGAGGTGGCAATATCGCACTGCCTTTGAGGGCACCAGACTGACAATAAAATGATTATAAAATGATATACAGATATTCTATAAACACTTGTCAATAAAAACGCTACTTGCCGTTTGATTGTCATTTTAACGCCTCCTGTGCCAGTGCCAAACATTAAAGGCAATAAAGTGACACTATTAAATTTTGAACGACTATAAAGACATCAGAGGAAAAACGGCAGTCACATGTCCATAGAATGGCAGTAGCTATGTTCATAGGGATATGTGGGTCAACAGGATGATGTCTCAATAATGATTAACATCAAGCCTTTTGTTTGAGTACTTGTTGACTACTGCCATTTGCCAATAATATGCCTTTCAAAAGGCATTACCATATTATAGGAGGTGGCAATATTGCACTGCCTTGAGGGCACCAGACTGACAATAGAATGACTATAAAATGATATACATATTCTATAAACACTTGTCAAAAAACGCTAAATGCCGTTTGATTGACATTTTAACGCCTCCTGTGCCAGTGCGAAACATTAGAGGCAATAAAGTGATTATAAAAATTAAACGACGGCTATAAAATAACAGCAGAAAACAGCGGTCACATGTCCATAGAATGGCAGTAGCTATGTTCATAGGGGTATGTGGGTCAACAGGATGATGTCTCAATAATGATTAACATCAAGGCTCCTGTTTGAGTACTTGTAGACACACTGCCATTTGCCAATAATATGCCTTTCAAAAGGCATTACCATTTTATAGGAGGTGGCAATATTGCACTGCATTTGTGGGCACCGGACTGACAATAGAATGACTATAAAATGATATACATATTCTATAAACACTTGTCAATAAAAATGCAACATGTTCTTTTGCCATTTGTCTTGTCAATAAAAACAATTATTTTTGCCATTTAATTGTCATTTCAACGCCTGCTGTGCCAGTGCCAAACATAAGAGGCAATAAAGTGACACTATAAAAATTTGAACAACAGCTATAAAAAGACATCACAGCAAAAAAAAACGGCAGTCACATGCCCATAGAATGGAGATAGCTATGTTCATAGGGGTATCCGGGTCATCAGGATGATGTCTCAATAATGATTACCTAGCCTCCTGTTTGACTACTTGTACACACCTACTGCCATTTGCCAATAGTATGCCTTAAAAAAAGGCATGACCATTTTATAGGAGGTGGCAATATTGCGCTGCCTTTGAGGGCACCAGACTGACAATAGAATGTCTATAAAATGATATACAGATATTCTTAAACACTCGTCAATAAAAACGCTAAATGCCGTTTGATTGTCATTTTAACGCCTCCTGTGCCAGTGCCAAACATTAGAGGCAATAAAGTGACACTATAAAAATTTGAACGACTATAAAGACATCACAGGAAAAAACGGCGGTCACATGTCCATAGAATAGCAGTAGCAATGTTCAGAGGGGTATCTGGATCAACAGGATGATGTCTCAATAATGATTTTACTACTTGTAGAGACCTACTGTCATTTGCCAATAATATGCCTTTCAAAAGGCATTACCATTTTATAGGAGTTGGTAATATTGCACTGCCTTCGAGGGCGCCAGACTGACAATAGAATGGCAATAAAATTATATAGATATTGAATAAACACTTGTCAATAAAAATGCTACAATGTTCTTTTGCCATTTAATAATCATTTTAGCGCCTACCGTGCCAGTCCCAAACGTGGATAAAAGGGCAATAAATTGTCTATAAAATTTAAGCAAGGGCTAAAGGATGACAACACGGCGACAAAGTCAGCGTGTTGTCATCCTTTAGCTCTTGCTTAAAAAGGCATTACCATTTTATAGGAGGTGGCCAATATTGCACTGCATTCGAGGGTACCAGACTGACAATAAAATGACTATAAAATGATATACATATATTCTATGAACACTTGTCAATAAAAATGATAAAATGTTCTATTGCCATTTGTCTTGTGAATAAAAAAACAATTATATTTGCCGTTTGATTGTCATTTCTACACCTGAAGTGCCAGTGCCAAACAGAGGCAATAAAGTGACACTAAAATTTTGAATGACTATAAAGACATCACAAGAAAAAACGGCGGTCACATGTCCATAGAATGGTAGTAGCTATGTTCATAGGGGTATCTGGATCAACAGGATGATGTCTCAATAATGATTAACATCAAGCCTCCTGCTTGAGTACTTGTTGACTACTATGCCTTTCAAAAGGCATTACCATATTATAGGAGGTGGCAATATTGCACTGCCTTTGAGGGCACCAGACTGACAATAGAATGACTATAAAATGATATACATCTTCTATAAACACTTGTAAAAAAAACGCTAAATGCCGTTTGATTGACATTTTAACGCCTCCTGTGCCAGTGCGAAACATTAGAGGCAATAAAGTGATTATAAAAATTAAACGACGGCTATAAAATAACACAGCAAAAAACAGCGGTCACATGTCCATAGAATGGCAGTAGCTATGTTCATAGGGGTATCCGAGTCAACAGGATGATGTCTCAATAATGATTAACATCTAGCCTCTACTGCCATTTGTCAATATACCTTTCAAAAAGCATTACCATTTTATAGGAGGTGGCAATATTGCACTGCCTTCAAGGGCACCAGACTGACAATAAAATGACTATAAAATGATATAGATATTCTATAAACACTTGTCAATAAAAACTCTAAATGCCTTGATTCTTTTTAGTGCCTCCTCTGCGAGCGCCAAACATTAGAGGCAATAAAGTGACACCATAAAATTTGAACGAGCTATAAAATAACACAGCAAAAACGGCAGTCACATGTCCATAGAATGGCAGTAGCTATGTTCGTAGGGGTATCTGGGTCAACAGGATGATGTCTCAGTGATAATTAACATCTAGCCTGCTGTTTGACTACTTGTAGACACCTGCCATTTGCCAATAATATGCTTTTCAAAATAAATTACCATTTTATAGGAGGTGGCAATATTGCACTGCCTTTGAGGGCACCAGACTGACAATAGAATGACTATAAAATGATGTAGATATTCTATAAACACTTGTCAATTAAAACTCTAAACGCCATGATTCTTTTTAATGCCTCGTGTGCCAGTGCCAAACATTAGAGGCAATAAAGTGACACTATAAAAAAGTGAAAGCCGTCAACAACTCCCTGTAACGCCGAATTAGAGCGCAGCTCTTGAGGAGGAGGAGGGAAGTGTACTGGGGGGTCAAGTGACCTTGGGTGGGGGTCACGTGACCTAGGGGGGTCACCTGACGATGACGATGACGTCATCAGTAACGATTACGATCCGGATACCGATGACGTCATCAGTGATGTAACTGATGACGTCATCAGTGATGATGACAATGACGATGCGGATGCTGGTGACGTCATCAGTGATGATGACGATGCGGATGCTGGTGACGTCATCAGTGACGTCACTGATGACGTCATCAGCAATGATGACGATGACGATGCGGATGCCGGTGACGTCACTTATGACGTCATCAGTGATGATGACAATGTCGATGCGGATGCCGGTGAGGTCATCAGTGATGATGACGATGACAATGCGGATGCCGGTGACGTCATCGGTGATGATGACGATGCGGATGCCGGTGAGGTCATCAGTGATGATGACGATGCGGATGCCGGTGACGTCATCAGTGACGTCACTGATGACGTCATCAGTGATGATGACAATGACGATGCAGATGCCGGTGAGGTCATCAGTGACGTCACTGATGACGTCATCAGTGATGATGACAATGACGATGCAGATGCCGGTGAGGTCATCAGTGATGATGACGATGCGGATGCCGGTGAGGTCATCAGTAGTGATGACGATGCGGATGCCGGTGACGTAATCAGTGATGTCACTGATGACGTCATCAGTGATGATGACAATTCGGATGCCGGTGATGTCATCAGTGACGTCACTGATGACGTCATCGGGGGTCACGTGACCCCGGGGGTCAAGTGACTTGGGGAGCCAGGTGACTTTGGGTGTCACGTGACCTTGGGGAGTCAAGTGACCTTGGGGTCACGTGACCCTTGGGGAGGGGTCACGTGACCTTGGGTTCACGTGACCTTGGGGGTCAAGTGACCTTGGGATGACCTTGGTTACGCCGACGGCGACGCCGCTCAAGCCGGGAACGGGCTTTTAAGAGCTGCGCTCTAAAATTAAACGACAACTATAAAATGACAACACACCATAAACATCGGTCAGATGTCCATAGAATGGCGGTAGCTATGTTCATAGGGGTATCCAATCGACAGGGTGATGTCTCAATAATGATGAACAATTAGCCGGCAGTTTGACTACTTGTAGACACCTACTGCCATTGGCCATTAATATGCTTTTCAAGAGCATTACCATTTGACAGGGGTGGCAATATTGCACTGCCTTCAAGGGCGCCTAAATGACAATAGAATGACTGTAAAATGATATACAGATATTCTAAACACTTGTCAATAAAAACGCTAAACTGTTCTTTTGCCATTTGTCTTCAATAAAAAAAAACAATTATTATTGTCGTTTGATTGTAATTTTAATGCCTGCTTTGCCAGTGCCAAACATCAGAGGCAATAAAGTGACAATAAATTTGAATGACGGCTATAAAATGACAACACAGCAAAAAGGGCGGCCACATGTCCATAGAATGGCAGTAGCTATGTTCATAGGGGTATCTGGGTCAACAGGATGATGTCTCAATAATGATTAACATCTAGCCTCCTCCTTGACTACTTGTAGACACCTACTGCCATTTGCCAATTACCTTTCAAAAGCATTACCATTTTATAGGAGGTGGCAATATTGCACTGCCTTCAAGGGCACCAGACTGACAATAAAATGACTATAAAAATGATATAGATATTCTATAAACACTTGTCAATAAAAACCTAAATGCCTTTTGATTCTTTTTAATGCCTCCTGTGCGAGCGCCAAACATTAGAGGCAATAAAGTGACACTGTAAAATTTAAACGACAGCTATAAAATAACACTGCAAAAACGGCAGTCACATGTCCATAGAATGGCAGTAGCTATGTTCATAGGGGTATCTGGTCAACAGGATGATGTCTCAGTGATAATTAACATCTAGCCTGCTGTTTGACTACTTGTAGACACCTGCCATTTGACAATAATATGCTTTTCAAAATAAATTACCATTTTATGGAAGGTGGCCAATATTGCATTGCCTTCGAGGGTACCAGACTGACAATAGAATGACTATAAAATAATATACAGATATTCTATAAACACTTGTCAAAAAAAGGCTAAAACGTTCATTTGCCATCTGTCTTGTGAATAAAGAACTTAAAAAAAAATTTTGCCATTTGATTGTCTTTTTAACGCCTTCTGTGCCAGTGCCAAACACTAGAGGCAATAAAGTGACACTATAAAATTAGACGGCTATACAATAACACAGCAAAAAAACGAGTCACATGTCCATAGAATGGCAGTAGCTATGTTGATAGGGGTATCTGGGTCAACAGGATGTCTCAATGATAATTAACATCTAGCCTGCTGTTTGACTACTTGTAGACAGCTGCCATTTGCCAATATGCTTTTCAAAAGGCAATACCATTTTATAGGAGGTGGCCAATATTGCAGCGCATTCGAGGGTACCAGACTGACAATAAAATGACTATAAAATGATATTATAAACACTTGTCAATAAAAATGCTAAAATGTTTTTTGTCATTTGTCGTCAATAAAAAAAAACAATTATTTTCGCCGTTTGTCATTTTAAGGCCTGCTGTGTCAGTGCCAAACATTTCAGGATACAGTGACACTAAAAATCAAACGACAACTATAAAATGACAACACACCAAAAACGTCGGTCAGATGTCCATGGAAAGGCGGCGGTAGCTATGTTCATAGGGGTATACGGTCAACAGGATGATGTCTCAATAATGATGAACATCTAGCCTGCTGTTTGAGTACTTGTAGACACCTGCCATTTGCCAATAATATGCTTTTCAAAAGGCATTACCATTTTATGGGGGGTGGCCAATATTCCATTGCCTTCGAGGGTACCAGACTGACAATAGAATGACTCTAAAATAATATAGATATTCTATACACTTGTCAAAAAAGGCTAAAATGTTTTTTTTGCCATCTGGCTTGTCAATAAAGAACTTAAAAAAATTTTGCCATTTGATTGTCTTTTTAACATCTTCTGTGCCAGTGCCAAACATTAGAGGCAATAAAGTGACACTGTAAAAATTAGACAGCTATAAAATAACACAGCAAAAAATGGCAGTCACATGTCCATAGAATGGCAGTAGGTATAGGGGTATCCGGGTCAACAGGATGATGTCTCAATGATAATTAACATCTAGCCTGCTGTTTGACTGCTTGTAGACACCTACTGCCATTTGCCAATAATATGCCTTTCAAAAGGCATTACCATATTATAGGAGGTGGCAATATTGCACTGCCTTTCAGTGCACCATACTGACAATAGAATGACTAAAAAATGACATACATGTTCTATGAACACTTGTCAATAAAAACACTAAATGCCGTTTGATTGACATTTTAACGCCTCCTGTGCCAGTGCCAAACATTAGAGGCAATAAAGTGACTATAAAAATGAAACGACGGCTATAAAATAACACAGCAAAAAACAGCAGTCACATGTCCATAGAATGGCAGTAGCTATGTGCATAGGGGTATCTGGGTCAACAGGATGATGTCTCAATAATGATTAACAACAAGCCTCCTGTTTGAGTACTTATAGACACCTACTGCCATTTGCCAATAATATGCCTTTCAAAAGGCATTACCATTTTATCGGAGGTGATAATATTGCAATTGTAATGCCTTTGAGGACGCATGACTGACAATAGAATGACTATAAAATGATATAGATATTCTAAACACTTGTCAATAAAAACACTAAATACCGTTTGATTTTCATTTAACGCCTCCTGTGCCTGTGCCAAACATTAGAGGCAATAAAGTGACACTATAAAATTTTGAACGACTATGAAGACATCACAGGAAAAAACGGCAGTCACATGTCCATAAAATGGCAGTAGCTATGTTCATAGGGGTACCTGGATCAACAGGATGTCTTTAATGATTAACAAGCCTCCTGTTTGAGTACTTGTAGACACCTACTGCCATTTGCCAATAATATGCCTTCCAAAAGGCATTACCATTTTATAGGAGGTGGCAATATTGCACTGCATTTGAGGGCACCGGACTGACAATAGAATGAATATAAAAATGATATACATATTCTATAAACACTTGTCAATAAAAACGCAAAATGCCGTTTAATTGTCATTTTAACACCTCCTGTGCCAGTGCCAAACATTAGAGGCAATAAAGTGACTAAAAAAATTAAACGACGGCTATAAAATAACAGCAAAAAACGGCAGTCACATGTCCATAGAATGGCAGTAGCTATGTTCATAGGGGTATCTGGGTCAACCGGATGATGTCTTAATGATAATTAACATCTAGCCTGCTGTTTGACTACTTGTAGACACCTACTGCCATTTGCCAATATACTTTTCAAAAGGCATTATCATTTTATAGGAGGTGGCCAATATTGCATTGCCTTTGAGGGTACCAGACTGACAATAAAATGACTATAGAATGATATACATATATTCTATAAACACTTATCAATAAAAATGCTAATATTTTTCTTTTGCCATTTGTCTTGTCAATAAAAAAACAATTATTTTTGCCGTTTGATTGTCATTTCAACGCCTGCTGTGCCAGTGCAAAACATTAGAGGCAATAAAGTGACACTATAAAATTTGAAGACAGCTATAAAAAGACATCACAGCAAAAAACGGTGGTAACATGTCCATAGAATGGCGGTAGCTACGTTCATAGGGGTATCCGAGTGAACAGGATGATGTCTCAATATTGATTAACATCTAGCCTCCTGTTTGACTACTTGTAAACACCTACTGCCATTTGCCAATAATATGCCTTTCAAAAGGCATTACCATTTTATAGGTGGCGGCAATATTGCACTGCCTTCGAGGGCGCCAGACTGACAATAGAATGGCAATAAAATTATATAGATATTGAATAAACACTTGTCAATAAAAATGCTACAATGTTCTTTTGCCATTTAATAATCATTTTAGCGCCTACCGTGCCAGTGCCAAACGTGGATAACAGGGCAATAAATTGTCTATAAAATTTAAGCAAGGGCTAAAGGATGACAACACGGCGACAAAGTCGGTCAATGTCCATAGAATGGCGGTAGCGAATTTCATAGGATATAATTTTGGACGTTCGATAGGACCGGTGTCCGTGAACATAAAAGCAGAGAAAACATGCGAGCAAGGTTCTTCTGTGGATAATATCGAATGTGCACAAGAATATTGCTGGTTATGTGGCCACTTAATTTGATTTTCTTCTTTCAGCTCGCACAACACAAAAATGTCAGGAAGCCAGGAAAGGTCATTTTTTCAATTATTGTTTACATTTGGGCAGTTTACTCAGTCTTTTGAAAAAAAAACACACTTTGTCTTCAGTCTGATAATCTGATAACTCAGAATCAGAGGACAAAAACTTGCAACAAAGCCGAGTTACTATTAGTGGCCAATAAGACAATAACCTCACAATATTTAGAAAGCAATGACAAAGAGAACACAAATGACAACCTGCTTGGCTGACAAAACTTAGCTGACAAAACCAAGTGTAAGTCAACCAAATAATGCTCTTATGCCCTTGAAAACTGTGGCACGGATAAAGACTACCACCAAAGATACCCCCGTCACAATGCCAAACCCTGCTCTACAAACGGAAGTGAAGAGCAACCTACAAGGGCCACAAAAAACTACTTGCTTCTCAAGAACCTTAGCTCCACCACAGAAGATAGTCTACTTTGATTAAAAGGGCGTAGCCTTGTAGCTATTTCAACTATCCGCTGACGTGATAGGGATAGTTTACCAAACATATATATCAGATCAAAGATATAGTTTGACAGTCAAGTTGACCCAGTAATTATGAAGCAAATTACACAAAACAAAGGAGCCTGGTTTAATCTGTTCGCCAACAATTGTCTGTTAAAAAATTAAAAAAAAACACTTAACCACTTTCTCTGATAGACTATAGTAATAACTCAATCTATCATTGCTATCACTACTCGAATCGCCATCAGAAATAGATTTCTTGTGGACTATTTGCAGACACGCCCATTTATGACCGTAAATAGACTATCGCAGACATTGGTTTAGTGGCCCTTTAGAAAAAAGGAAGACGAGTCATTCTACTACAGTGCCTGTATGGGTAGTGGGCTTTAAAGAAACTGCGGTGCAGCTTAAAGGCTTTTAATGGCCTCGTAAATGTGCATAATGGTGTATTTGCACGAGATCATTACCGCTGGAGAAAACCGAGTATGTTATAGAGCTGCAAGAAGGAAAAAACGAGGAGGCAGTACAGAAATTCCATGCGAGCATTTGCACAACGGAGTCGGAGTTGCTGGAGTCTTTCCTTTTTCGAATGTGCTGGCGACCTTCGGACACTCATCAAACAAAAAGCATATAAATCTTTTTTAAAAAGGCGCCCACCTAATTGCTGTTAACTGCGGTACCTTCCTAAAAGCACGGGGACCAAGGGGAGGCTGTTCCTCAATACGCAAACAACGTACATTAGGGGGAGACCCCACTTAAACGCAGCCATCGGGACCTTCGCAGCGATTTAGGCTTCGACGGCCCGTGGGTGAGCCCTGTATCTTCCGGGTCGGCGGGGCCCCCTTTGATGACTTGCAGCTGCGAGCCCGCTCAGGAGGAGCCGGGGGGAAGTGGGGAGACAGGTTTCGGGACGGGACGGCTTAGGCGAGTGTCTGTGTGTGTGGGGGAGATGAGTGTGCGTCAGTCAAACAAAGGAACTCAAACGAACAAGATCGCGGCGACGTCGACCTGAACAATGACTGTGTATACGTGTATTCCCGTTATCCAGTTGATGTAATATAGTTGTTTCGGTTATTTCTGAATTCCTTTAATTAGTAAAGAACCGCGCGCAGCTTCTGCCAGAGGCCTGGTCGCTAGCTCTGACAAAACAAGAGGTATTCTGTCGACCGGTCACAAATTCCCCTCGGCTCCTCAAGCTCAGGGGATTTTAGGACATCTCTGACACGGAGTATGTGAGGTCAGAGCTCAATAACATTTAATCCTCTGCACAGGAAGAAACCTAGTCGGACGAATACTCTATTAAAGAGGCACTGCAATGAAGCGTCTACCTTTTGTGGGGTTTCCACGTCTCTTGGGGTTCGGGCAAGCCAGCGGGCATGGAGAGAGTAACTAAATATCAGTGCTTCATATTTTAACCGGACAATGCGGAAACCGCCTCCAGCGACGCGGACGACCCGCGGTAGAGAAAACGCGCGATATGCGACGTCTTTCGTCCTGGGCTTACTACTGGTCAAAGCCGCTAAAAGCTTCTTTTTAGTCGAAATACAAAATATAAGTAGTGCGAACCGTTCCAATTATTTATAAAAGTAGTTTTAGTTCTGTATTTTAGATCAGAAAACAAACAATTCCTGTTTATGAAGTACGGAAATAAGAAATGACCCGTCGACATACCCGCCACCAAGCGGTGGAAAAGGCGGCGCATACTAGAAATAAGTAGTGTAATCAGGCGCCGACACGGAAAGGTCCCGGATGTACGCGGCGGCGCTGCAGTCGTTCGCACAGGAGGATCTGACCGCCCTTCGCTCTTCCCCAAATGGAGGAAGGAAGGTGGAGGAGGTCATTCTTGTGACGCTCGCCGCATTGTACACAGATGTTTCGGACTATCTCAGCTAAACGAAAAGGAGTGTGTACCGGCCGCCTGTGAGGGTGCCGTAAAGCCGACGCAAAAAGGAACAAAGGAAACAAAGACTGCCGCGAGGCCCTCGCTACAACTACGAGCCCCAATAGCAGTAAAAAAGAGTATCACGTGACCCACCCGTTGGGCGTGGCGACACGTGCAGCTTGGGGTCACGTGATGCTCACTCGACGCTTGATTAGCTGGGACGTCTCGTAGCATTTGCGCTGGTCTGTTCCTTGGAGCTTTAGCGCTTTCAACGTTTTTCCCGCTTTCACAGCCTGCTACCTTTTCCCCTCCACGTTTTTTCTTTTTTTTACATTTGGATATTTGATGTACACTGTTTTCAAAAGGTCGATGCCGTTTCCGTCGTTGCCTTGTACATATGTCACCCGGTTACGTGCATAAATACAAAAGAAAACCTGCACTGCCTACACGAAATCGACAATTGGAGGCTTTTAACGCGTCGAGATTAGCGTGATGGTGAAGGAAAGGGATTCGGGAAAAACTGTTGTTGCTGCGGTGACGTGAAAAACGTCGGCAACGCAACCTCCGAACACAGAGCAAGTTGCGCGACCGCAACACGCATGGCGCCACCATAGAGTACAGCAGCGTTCGCGTGGTCGGAGGCACTTATTACTAAAAACTAAACAAAACAATGATAATTCAAACTTCATTCAACTGTAGTTATGACTGCACATTATTTCACTAAATACAAATTACGTATTCCTAAAAAGATAACACTTTTTTAAAGTTTATGTCAACATCACACTCTCGAAACTTCGCTTTTTTCTGTTTTTTGCGTTTCTAAAACGAAACCACTGCCTGTGCGCATGCGCGCTTGCACTCTGCGCGTTCTAAACCGGTGGACCGTTGTGGAGGCGTCCGTGGGTCTGCTCGGTGCTTTCGCGCTTACGCTCGCCTTTGGTGCGTCAAGCGTCGGCGCCTCGATCATCGCATTGCGCGAGCCTCGCACTTTCGGGCAAGTGGAAAGCTTTTCGTGTCTTTGAACCACCTCATTCGTGCCCAAGCAGCGTCGGGGACAAGAAGCACCCGTTCGTTCGGATCCCAAATGACGACAGTGAGTTTGAAAGTTTTCACCCCAATTGAAACTTTTCCTAAACTGATCTTCCAGCCACAAATTACACCATTTGAGGGTTTTGTACTCTTTTAGGTTTCGTTTCATTTTTGAAATTTACAAAATGTCACCGTGATTTCATTGCGATGTACCCATTTCGGCGAGCGTTCTTAGCACGGTTTGTGGATGAAGACCGTCCTGCAAATATTTTATGATCTGTAGACTACTGTTGGCGAAATATCACCTCTTCTACCTCTCGTCAATTTCGTGCACAGCAGTGTAGATCCCCGTCGAGTAAATTGTAGTATATATACAAATATGCTTCACCCAGTTTTATAATATTTCAAAGTTCATCTTATATCTGCCCGTTTTTATTAATGTATCTCGTCTAGATTCTTTTACAGCCCTGCGACTAGTTTTGCCACGTTTTATTTATTTCAGAAATAAATAGAAAGCGGGATAGTAAAATAATTTAATTTTTAAAGATACTTTTAATATCTTGAGATATACACATAAAAGGGTGCAATGGCAGACAGCAGAGCTTGATCGCGAGTTGTGCTATCAGTCTTTTTACACCTCCCAACGCACTCCCCTCAAAACAATTAAAACTCGCGTTATGCTTTTTTTTTCGTTTGTGCATATAAAATAGCATCATTTTCATTATGTGCTCTTTTCTTGTGTACCATACAGATTCTCAAGGCATGAAAATCACTCCAACAAGCCTCAGGGACAGGGAACCTCAATAGACAAAAGGTAGTGTCCGTGGTAACTTTTTTGTGAAGTGCACTTGTTTGCTGGCCAACCTATCAAGCTGATTATGTAACCATCAGCATGCTAGGTTCTGCCGTAGTGATCTATAGTCTAATCTACGGCCAACTGTAATGTAAAACAAGAGTGGCTGGGATAAAGAGGATTATAACAAAAACAAAAGGATAGTACACTCTAAGAAAAAAAGGGTGTAGTCGGGTGCATCAGGCGCTCATGCACCCTTTTCCTGAAAGACGCACCCTCCCTTGCCCAGCCAGTGTGCTTGTACACCGACAATGAGCATCCCCCTCTCCCTTAAAAACATCTAGGTGTACCAATGCACCGCCACGCTGACCACACGCCCCGATCAGCTTGTGCTTGGATTCCCCATGGGGGCCACTCTTTGGGATGGGCAGTTTCTTAGGAAGTATGGAGCTATCGTGTTCCCTCGGTATTGACGGTAGAGTGGACGCTATGCGTCTTTTAGGCATATCGGGTCTCCGGGTAGGATCACGTGACTACAGTCTCCAAGCTAGAGATAAGGCACGGCACGGCACCAGCCTGAAGGCCAAGGCCACGGATAGCATCCACTGCACTATTAACTTTGGGTCGAACTTTTAAGAGGATATAAGCGACAAATCCTTTCATTGTTGGGTTGCCCCTGAAGATAAGCGGTGTAACTGGTGTCGTCCCAATCCGGCTGACGCCTCAATTCGGCTATTGCCTCAATTCGGCTAGAAGTTTCAATTCGGCTGGACGTTCCAGTTCGGCTACATCCTCAATTCGGCTAGAAGTTTCAATTCGGCTGGACGCTTCAGTTTGGCTAAATCTTCAGTTCGGCTACAAGTTTCAATTCGGCTGCATGCTTCAGTTCGGCTAGATCCTTGCTTCAATTCGGCTGGACGTTCCAAGTTGATCAAGCTAGGCATCCAAGCATAAGGTGCCCCCAATTTTTTTAGAGAGACGTTAACTATATCTGCATCTTGCCTTAACATTGCAACGTGCAAGCTCAGATCAATAAGTTCAAGCAGCTACGAAGGCTTTGGGCACAGAAACATTTGTGTTTGTGTTGTTTGTTCTGTGAAGCTGCTGTGCAAACACCAGGTCTCTGCTTCAAAGAAATTTATTCACTTGCCAAAAAAAGTATGGATTACAGCAGACCAAAGATTGCTTCTTCCAGTGCTGGCCACTGCTCACGTGAAAGGGACAGGACTCCTTGGCAGCTCCTACGTCGAACTGAGTTGAAGAAAAAAAGAAGATACCTGCATCAGTTATGAGACAAAACAATATGGTAGGGGCTCAATCCAGTGATTTACATCTTCAGGAGGCTAAGGAGAATGTAACAGTATACCTGTAATTTTTTTCAAGGTCACAAATTTGCCTCAAAATTGGCTAAACACACCAGTAGCTATGACTGACCTCGTAACCAAAACCTTACGTCCGCAAAAAATTGTTTGGCGACATTGAATTTTTAAATTCGGTCCTCATCATATTTTCAAAGTGAAAGTTTCTACTGGCAGTATTAAAAATATGGAGGCTCTGGCAAGCTGGTGTTGCATACTCCTCTACAGCGCGAAAAATTCGCAACCAAGCACAAGCACACACAAAATGAAAAGACATTCATGAAGCTCTGACTTGCAACTCAGTCTTGTATTATTTCTTCTCTGCCTGCGCCTGTCTTTTTAAACAATAAGATTTTTTTTTGTTATTTTTGGTTTTATCTGGATGCAAGATAATCTAATTCTTTTTTTGTAATAAATCTGGACAAGGTTTAGTGACAGTTTTCTTCTAACCTCGAAATCTTTTCAGCTTCAATAACTTCCCTAATTAGTTGGTTATTATTTTTACTTATTACGGGGCAATGTTTTTAGTTCTGCTTGACATCTGCAATCTTGGCAATGTATGCCTTAGTGTCCAGAAGTGATTCTGTTTATGTTGTAGTCGTGTTCCCCTTGTCTATGTGACATCAGTATTTGTGACGTCGGGGTGGGGAGGGGTTGGGTTTTGGCAGTAGAACTTGTTTCCAACTGATTAGAAGAATTTCGATGGCAACAAATAAAGCCTGCGGAACCCCAACAATAGCTCAGCAGCACGAAAGAAATATGTTCCATTCTGTTCTCTGATGTGGTTGTGCTAGCCATGCTCCAAACAAGAGTTTCGAACAAACCATTTGGGCTTCGTAACGTGAAGAGGGGTACAGTTTCTATCATGAAGGAAGCCATTAGCCCGCAGATTTTGTGGGACGAGCGAAGGCGGCGGAACTTTCTAGATTTCACACTTCACCCCGCACAGCCATGCAGCGCGGCACGTTCCCGTGGCACCTACGGCTGTGAGTAGCAAGTATGTCAGGGAGCCTTTAAAAAGGTGGGTAAAACAAAGTTTTTCAGAGACCGAATCGAGGAGACTGATAGCTTAATGTACCGACACTTGGATAAGTAACCCTGTTGTTGTTGTTGTTTAAGGGTTTTATGGCGCAAGAGCTCTGACGGCCATACTGCGCCAAACTAGGTAGGATAAGTAACCCTGGTTTGCAAGTTTTGTCGTGGGGGAGTTGGTATTAACTGGGGTGTACTGCGAGTTGTAGAGGATCTAGAGTCACACCGCCATATTCAGCTCAAGAAACCTCGTCTAGGCACAGGCAACTCCTTCCGCAATCATTGAGACTATAAATTAATTAATACACTTGTGTCTGGTTATTTTTTCTGTTTCTTTTGACTTTCTGAGAATCGAGAAACTCAGCAAGCAAATTTAATATCTAAATTATTCTGAAAAACTGAGAATTTAATCAAAACAAGCTCTGAGACACATCAAATTTTCCACAAAGGTAAACTCCAGAAAACACCCTCCAATGCCGCAAAGGATTACATTCTTTTCCCCTGTCTTTCTTCTCCGACATTGTTTCCCTGCTTTTATCAGTCTCGGGTTCTCTAGATTATGATCGACAAAGGATTAATTCTGGAAACACAGAATGCCGCTTATAGTGATGCTGCTATATGTCACGCTAGGGGTAGCCAGGCAGGCTCTGGTGCAGCTTGGTTATGACCTTCCTCGCAAAGGGAAGTTTTGGCATTGCATATGAGGCGATACTTGCCCAAGTCTAGAGGTTACCTTGGCAAGGTTATGGAAGCACCCATGCTCACAAGTATGGTAACTGCCCAGGTCACCTTGGAAGGTCTCAGCACACGGCAGGCACCAACGTCTGTCGTAGGTATGATGTGCTGCAATGTCTGATGACACAAACTGCAGCAAAACAAAACATATTTTCCTGTGAAACAGTATCCATAGCTGCAATCTCCGTACCAGCACACTGCATGAGTAGCTAATCTCATTGTGCACTTCTTTCTACATTAGAAGCACAGTTTAGCCTGAAGGCGTCCGCATATTTCGGTTCCACGTATAAAGTCACTCATACAGATTTACGTCAAACAAACATATTTCGCCACGTCTGTGGCTGTGGCAGAAAATACTAAGAAAGGCGAGATAAATCTACGATTGCATGCTTGAAATGGTCAGAAATGGGAGGAAAAAGCCCCGAGACACTTTCCTCCCATTTCTCCTCCTGTGAACAGCAAGGTCGAGGGAGCACACCAGTGGTGCAATCGGTGGTTTGTACGCGGTGCTCGAACGCGATTAATTTACGATGTTTGGATACCATCATTTCAGCCATGTTGCGATTACATCGATACCTTAAGAACTGTCAAACGCTGACTGAAAAAAAATTGTACCGGCTCATTCACGACTTTCTTAGCTTTGGTTGCTCCCATTACGGAATGAAGGGTTTGTTCACCAATTAAACAACGCACTCCCGAGCTTCACCCAGTTTGTCACTGAAGGCTTTGTTCGTGTTCGAAGCTAGATCTTTGCTCAAAAAGCACTTCGAAATTACAAACAAATCTACAACGACTCTCAGCAACCCTCGTCTCATTGAACCGCAGCGCAGTTTTCGCCCAAAGGAGCCGCAAGTAACGACTCTTGAGAACAAAATAATTATCTATAAAAGCAATGCATGGTTCCGGCATTTGAGCACAAGGTATTTGACGTCTTTCGGAGAACGCTACAAAAGCTTAGTATTCCAACAAGAGCTTAAACGTAAAAACATTTCAGTTTTCTTCGTATCTGCCTGAACTGGGCGGAGCAACCCGAACGACCCGACGTATGCAAGATCCAAAGCATGTGTCGCAAAGTGCTGTGTGCACGCAGCACGCCTGAGCAGCCATCTTTCCGACTGTTTGCACGCTGGCTCACATTGTTTCAATGCACATGTATCTTGCGTTTAACGTTTCGATGGCAGTCTTTCAATTTTAAGAACAAAGCGTCAAGTGCTTGCCTGGCTGTCACTAACACTGTTCACACACACAGTTGCTCAATGCGAAGTGTAAACAAGTACGCCCATGACATCCTGGAAAGGACAGCCTGGCGCCTAGGCAGTACGGCCACGCAGGTCCAATCAAAGCTCGCAGGATGCTGTACATAGACTGCGCGACACTGTTAAGCACTAGACACAACAAAGAAATAAATGCACCTTGATCCTACGAGAAAACTCTGATGACACAGAGTATAGTAAGACTTGCGAAGCTTGTAACTGGGTTCATGAGCTTTTAATCACTCCCGCGACACACACCTGCACACAATGTGTCATCCGAATTTACCCATTGGATCAAGGTACATTAAATTTTTTTCCGCTGCCAAATGGAAGGGAAGGTGCGACAACATTATCCTTTTGTCTTGCCCTAGCATGAACTAGCTGGTAATGGTACAATTACAAGCGAGTTGCTTTCACTGCTGTCCCTCCTGCTCGAGCTCTCGTACAACCAAACCGCAATTAAACGCAAGGCGCTTGCCCGCACTTGTAGCCACTCCGGCTAGTCCATGCTAAGACGCGACAAAGCATGGCAGGAAGCCTGCCACTACAGCACGTCGGCCGCCGGGCATGACTGGCGAGTGCAAGCGCCACGCGAGTCACATGAATGTTCTGCAATAGCTGCGTGACTTAAAAGAACCCAGATGAAACGCCGTTCGTTGTGCCATTCAGTGGTGCAGGGGTAGAACATCGGGCTCCTAATCAAAAGGCTGTGGGCTCGATCCCCCTATAGGGGAGACATATCATTGATCTTCTTTCATTAAGTGAACCCTATCTTTGCTTTTATTCTCTGTTCTTCTCATTCGACGTGCTTCCGTGACCGACTGGGTAATCCATGTTGATCTACAACAACTGGATCGGTCGTTGCATGCTCTCAACCCTAGATATATAACACAGAGCTGCAAACAAAATCACAAAATTTTCAAGAGCCGCAGAGGGAGGAAGGAGGGGGGGGGGGGCCGCGGCAGGTTTTTTGTTTAGAGCAATAAACGAAACTCAAACTAATTTCGGTCTATCTTATATGAGTCAAAAGCAGTCCAATTGTGCGTAAGGCAGCAGTAGCACATTTAAAACGCGTTTAATTTCTCTTTTTGGGGAAGTGCTCCGGGAGAGAGGGGGGGGGGAGAGAGAGAGGAGGTATAAGGGAGGGAGCGGCGAGCCGCACTTTAACACGCGGAGAGCCGCAGCTTGGCCACCCCTCTACTAGGGCATCGCCATGCAGGTTCTCAAGGAGCTTGGGAACGGCCTTTCCCTCTAAATTAATTCCTGGCATTGTATACTAGGCGATACCTGCTGTAGTCTATGGGTTACCTTTCCAGGGAGATGGAGGCATCGATGATCACACGTATGGCAATTGCCCATGTCGCACATCATCAAGGAAGGTCTTCATGAAGCAGGCAACTTGTCCTGTCGATGGAGACCCAAACATATCCTGCATATGTGGGTAAAGTGCCTAAAATTTAATTTAATTACAACTACAACTACTTCTCTCCAAAAGCATCATGACATCAAAGCTTGCCGCTTTCCATAGATGGACTCGCTAGCACAGCCTGGCCTTTTTCGGTCGGCCAGGGTGTCGAGAGTGTTTTGTAGCGACCCGCCACACGCCCTCAAAGTTGAACTTGTGTCTTACTCAAATTTCGGAAGAGAAGCCTACTACCAAGTATGATAGAATTGTAGCAGGGGATCATGATGTTAGCTACGTAGCCCCCGCAACCCAACCTCCATTATCGCCAGCCCCTTTGCCGTCTACTTCATCGCCCATCATGACTACCCGTCATCCCTTCTGGTTGACGCTTGTTCGTAGGGAAGGACTGGCTGACACTGCTGGGCTCTGCGCCGCTACTCATCCCAATTCCCAAATGGAGACTGCGGCTGACCGATGACATCTGTTGTCTGCTTCCTTTCTTCGGTACTTTGCTTCGGTTAAGGAACTGTTTTTTGCAGATAGTATAATGTGTTGAAATCGCTTACCTACTAATTTCAACGGCAATTCATCTTGGAAGTGCCCGCGCAAAGCTGGTGTCGCGATGTGTGGTGATATCAAACGCAGAGAGTGCCTGAAGAATTTTGAGGTTGCTCAAACGATTTGTGGATATGTTTGGACGCACTTTATGACAAACAAATCAGCGGCAAGCGGCTCATAGTCAGATATTCTAAATTGCTGATTGCGACACTTCCCTGATGACTTGCTAAGTGCTTGGATATGGTCAAAAAACTTCGAGTGAAACCTATTCTTTCAGACTACGGATACGGAAGGCTCCGCTTCTCAGGGCGCGATGACCCAGGTCCCCTCTACAGCCCATCGAGACTTTGGACGGCGCTCGAATGCGTGCTCAGAGTGCAGTCCAGTGTTACTTTAGTGCCATCGGACGGCACTCAGATACAACCTGGATTAAAACAGTTCGCTTTTATTGTTATTGCGGTCACTGTGTAGGTCACTCACTGAGGTGAAGAGGAGGTGAGACGGGGTCCAGACACAGCCGCGATCAACGACCGAAATCCAACGGTTCCACAACTTGCTGACCCTTGTAAAACCAGGAGAACTGCCCACAAATTCACTTTACTGCGAATTGTATTATGCTGTGGGACTGAACGGTGAAATGTAATGCCTGCGGAAGAATAATCTTAACGGTCCTTGTAGTCGCGCACACTGCAAAGCCCCATCCTGGCCCCTCCGACGCGCGATGCCACATACTTTCGATTCCTAGAGTTCGCCTGTTCATCGCAGTTCGCCCAGTCTGCCGCTCACGGCAGCGCTCGCTATATCCCTTCCGTTCTGATAAAACCCACTAGACAGAACGAGTGAATGGGTGTGGTTTCGGAAAACGTAGTGTCTAGAAAACTGTCCGACGGCACTCTTGCAGAGCGTTCAAATGCCATCCGACGGTACTCCACTCGCGCGTTCAAGTGGCGTCCGAAAGTCTCGTATAAAACGAGTTCTCAAAACGACTTTTACGAGGGGGAGTGTGGCGTATTGGTAAGATGTGTCACATAAGCACGTGATCCCGGGTTCGATCCCCACTGCGGGCTCACTTTATTGTTTTTGTTTTCTCGAACATTTTATTTTGCCGACGCATTTGGCGATATGTACATTTATTTTTTTACCATTAACACAGGAAAAAAACGAATGTTGTCGCCGAAATTTCGCTGAACGCAATAGCATGGTACTTCGTTTCCGAAGGTGCATCGGGGAAAGCGGCGTGTACGACAGGGCCAAATGGGTCAATAGCTTTGTCATTAGCAGCCGCATACTGTCGCCGCGAAGCGGCGTGAACGCAGGCGGGGGTGTGTGTTAACGAGCTCCCCAGTGATACACGCGCCGTCCGACTCCCGGACGGCACTTGTAGGCGCGATTGGAGTGCCGTTGGGCGGCACTGTAGACACAGCCTTCGGAAAGTGCTTTGTGGCCCCTTCCCGAACTTGCGCTACCATGCTTTCGTGGATACTCACCCTTGATGAACGAACTGTGAAGTGGGACCGGTCAGTGATTCGGTATTACTTTCGCTGCAATCGGAGGCGTTGATTTGAACCGCTCGTTCTCGAAATAGGAGCCTTGTCTTGAACAAAACCATCCAATAACTCAAAGGCCGCAACCACGTCGCACACAACTCTCTACCTGCCCCACATGCGTTGCGCCACCTTGGGTCCCAGTGTTGCCAGGTGAGGAAAACAAAAATCAGTGGATACTAGATAGAACTCAATCGAACTCCCTAAAATCAGTTAATAAAATTATACACTTTTTTTACTCCGAGACTAATCTTTTAGCAAATATCATAAGCTATAAAACAGCAGTTTAGATAAAACTGTATTCCCAAATTGAGCTATAATTAGTATTATTTTTATTGCGTCACTCTGCTGCAATGTCCGACAGAAATGTTTTAACGTCCAAAAGTCGGTTTGATTGTATCAACTATTCCGATGACTTGACTCAACGCTGCAATGCAAAAACCCAAACTCCTCTGCGTGAAAACGGAACTACGTGGATGCGAGTTGCAAAACCTTTTCGTGGTCTGGAAACACTGTACGGGCGGCCGTCTTGAGTTTCGTTTTCTCCGCATTTCCTTCTAGGGCATGGACGCTCCGCCACTGAGTGCGATTCGGAAATTTTATTGTTTTCTGACTTCCGACCGATCACCCAACGTGGCCGAAGAGCTAGGCCGTCATGCGCTTCATCTCTGAGGACACTCTTTTTTCGATGCGAACACCGATGAAATCGTACTGTTTAGCGGTAGACTGCCTACCGTGTTACATGCGACTCAATTTTTTTTTTTTTTTTATTGACAAAAGTGTTTTATTATTTTTTTTTTTTAGAAAGCTCTGTGTTTCAATGGAAACTGTGCCCTGGGAAATATTTTTCAGACGTTGCAAGAGCTAAATTGGTTTCAGATAGAAAAAATTGGGTTGTGTGTGTGTTTATACAGCCTAGAACTTGGTCTGCCTCACAGGGACGACGAGTCTCCCAGCTGTAGATGAGCAATTTAGCCAGTGCAGTACAATCGCTAGCCTGGGGTCTTGAACGTGCACCACGCAGTAGTGATACACGACCGCACGCCGGTACGATGCTCATCCAAAAGATAGCACTTACCTCAAGCACAGTTGACGGATGTTTCGCTATTATTGAAGGTTTGTTCAACCCTGGCAGGATAACTGCATTGACTTTCTCAAGACTAAACAACTTTTTTTTCACCTCGGCTGCGAAAAAAAAAAAAACGATGTAAAAAAATGAGTGTGAAATGAGGTTGGCACCACCCGTGTTGCTCCACTCGACGTCCGCCACGTAAGTTTTCGCCGCCGCGGCCGTCGAATTTTTAGCCACTGCGATAGCAAAATCCCTTCTCCATGAATGGTGAGCAAACAGACACGTAGTCTGTGTCTGTTATGTTTTCTATTCAAGAATATTTCAACAACAAACTTCTGTTTTGTTTTAGATGTGTTTTACAAACCTCGTTTACCGACGCCAGGCAAAGTGTATGGAAATCGCTGCAAAGCAACGAGGTTGTTTTAATGGTCCAGGCTAAGGTGACGGAGGCTGATGGCGCGTGCTCCATTTTGGTTTTCTTAGTTGAAATATTTTTATCCAGTAGCGCGCGTGTATAGAGGCTGTTGTGTCGCTTTATGTAGGCACGCTCGCGTCCTCGCCAGACGACATGGCGCCGCTTTAAGTTCCATCGCCGCTCCGCCATCATTACTAAAGTCCCTCTATCCTGGGAAAAGTGGTGGCATTCATTGCTGTTGAAATGCTCGAGACACGTGACACGCGCCCCTTCTGGGAAGAACATGGCGTCTGAAATCTCTCTCAGTGCTGCGCTGTGCCGCCATGATCTTCCCAAGACCTGCACGTTGCACTTGCCTCGTGCATCGACGCGCTATGCGCTACTTCTAAAATATGAAGGGGCTTTTATCATTACTAAAGACCCTTCATGTTAAAAAAAAGTAGCGCAAGATGCGTCGATACACGCGGCACGTGCAACGTGCAGCCCTTGGGAAGATCATGGCGGCACAGCGCAGCACTGAGCTAGATTTTAGACGACATGTTCTTCACAGAAGGGGCGCGTGGCACGTGTCTCGAGCATTTCCACAACATTGAATGGCACCACTTTTCCCAGGATAGAGGGTAGGGTGCCTTCATACAGTTTCGCCACGTCTGTCTTAGGGTGGCGGCATCTCGGCCATTTCTATGCCCAGAATGCGCGCGCTTCGATCTCGTTCGGAGCGAGCGCTTAGCCCTGCCCGGCGCTTTGGCGCAATTTTAAAGGGGCGATGCAACGATATTCAATTGGAATGTTTTTCACTTTACACGAGCTCACTGGCACAAGTGGGACTCAAGGATACTCGCACGCAACGCCATTGACCAAAAACACCTTTGTAGCGCTGTAATTTCGAGGAAAAAACCGAGCGTTTTCATTCATTCTCTCCTTCGCAAAACCTGATGACGTAGCTGGGCGGTGGCAGTCCCGCCCAGTGACGATATTTGAATGCGGCTCATAGATTGGACCCGAGCATTGCGTGGGCACTTGATTTGGGCTCGAGAAGCTCGAGCTCGAAAAGCATTAGCTCGAGAAGAATTTGGGTAATATCCTGCGTCCAATCGCTGCAATGACGACAACAGCCTAACCATAACAATGTCTGGAACTCAGCGCGTGTCCTGTGCCTTGCCAACCCCAGCGCACGGCTATGATCAACATTGGCGGCATATAATAGGCTCCAGATCACGTGGCCGCTTGTTATGGTTGCGAGTTGAGGGGGTGAACGGTGCTCGTTTTTCTTTATTTTTTTTCTACGACTTCGATTGCGTGTGGTGAAAGACGAACGGGTATTTCACGGGTCATTAGCGTTAGGGATCCGTTTTAAGCGGTATTTGCGCAAATACAAAAATCGTTGCATCGCCCCTTTAAGGTCATTCGGCATGCGCAGGCAGTTTTCAATACAACAATGAGTGTCTTCGCCCTATGACAAACGCACATTGAGGCACCCTAATAGAGGGGTGGTTCGCGCTCCCTCTAGCCGGACAAAGGCGCCCCGCAAAAGATTGCAGCACTGATCTCTAATCGATGACATAGCAGAACTAATAGAGCAACGCTGCTGAGCAGGCAAAAGGCAAAAGTACAAGACAGCGAGATTGAAAATCTTTGAAGCGGATCCGTTCACCAATCATAATTAATCGAGCCGCGCTCAAATTTGATGTCACGTGCAGTTGTTGATCATGAGTCAGACCCACGGGTCAGACCACTGATCAGTGATGAGCTAATGTTCCTTGGTATTCTGTAACCCGTAAAAAAAACGTACTCCCCCCCCCCCCTCCGTCCTTCTTCCGCCGCCACTTAATGCTGGATGTAGCTCGTTTCAGGACTGCGAGTGCCGGAAGTTACAAATACAGTCGGCAGAGTCAAGTAAAACGCTGCTGTAGAGGCACACACACCTTCACGCACATTGTACTAGTAAAACACATCCACATGACGTCGAATCTTGATCGGTATCCAAGCGTACGAAGGCACAGAGACGTAGCACTTCGGCGTGACAAGGAAATTTTGATTACGTCGCGAGACCGGTGAAACTTGCTCTCGACGAATTGTGCCTTTTTCGTGCGGCCCTGCACTTTCGTAAAATTTTCCACGTGTTCTCAACAGTAAGTCTCAACGCTTACACAGGGTCTTGGAAAACCTCTTTTGCGAATGACGACGAACGAGTAGAAAGCGTTTCTCCTGCACGCTGACGGCTGCCTTTGTAACGCTAGCAAAACCGCAATTTGTTTATTTGCAAGATGGCCGCCCGGTGACTTCACTAGCACTTCAGCGACCAAGCGGGTATGCGCGATCAACAATAGACCTATCGCCAAATTACCCAAGCATCAAGGAGAATGCAGGGATTGGTGTTCCACGCGCCGCACGTGCTGGCCTCACATTAGTAACTTTCCAAAGCAGATGTCTAAAACAAATTGCATCTTACACGGGCGTTCGTCAACGCTTTATTTTGCTTATTTACTTCGAATCTTTTACACGGGGAAGGCATAGGCGTGCGGCGCCTGGAACACCAATCCCTGCATTCTTCTTGATGCTTGGGTAATTTAGTATTAGGTATATTTTCATAGAGATCAATACTGCAAACGTCCCATCTTTTGCGGGGCTCCTTTGTCTGGTCAGAGGGAGTGATGGCGGAGCGGCGGCCGTGTTGTCTGGCGAGGGCGTGAGCGTGCCAATATAAAGCGGCACTACAGCGTCTATCCACGCGCGCTAATGAATAAAAATATTTAAACCAAGAAAACAAAAATGGAGCACGCGCCATCAGCCCCCGTTCGAAATTCTATACTTGGTGTCAATAATTTTTACAGTTGGTCCTGCAGCTAGAGCGCTCGTTTAGCCGTGCCGCTGTCACACTAGGAGCTCGCGCTCGTAGCCTTGGGGCTTTGTCCGCACTAAGATAACACGAATGTATTCCCGGCGAGAAGCACGTAAGGGGCGCTTCAGCGATCCTCACTCTAAAGCCCCTTCACGTTTCAAAAGTAGCGCAAGGTGCGTGGATCCACGAGGCACGTGCCGCACTTGGGAAGATCATGGCTGCACAGCGCAGCACTGATCAATATTTCAGACGTTATGCTCTTCCCAGAAGTAACGCGCGGCACGTGTCTTGAGCATTTCCAAAACAATTAATGACGCCACTTTTCCCAAGATGAGGGGCTTTACCTCACTGCGGCGGCTACACGCGCTAATCAAGCGCTGATGTTTTTGTTCCCACATACAGCACCGATGTAGCTTTCATGTTAGAACCGCGAGTCACCCCGGCATGTCCGGCCGTGTCTCGTATACCGCATTTAGGTTGCTCTAGGCCTGTTGCTGCGCTTCATGCGAAGTACCTATGTCCATGGGCGTACCAACCGGGGGGGCAAGGGGGGCACTTGCCCCCCCAGTTCTCAGAGTGAGGGGGCAAGGCATGCGTTTTGCCCCCCCTGAAGCGGCCGCCACTGGGCAGAGCAGACACAGGGCCGGCGGCGCCCAAGTAATACCAAGGGCACTGCCCCCCGACCCGCGCGGGCATATTTTTAACGCGCAGGCGATACAAACCCTAGCAACGGTGCTCACGCACGCCGGATTGGCTGGTTCGTAATGCCTTGCTCCACGAACAAGGCTACACGGTAACCTTACGGAATCCATCCGCGAGACATGGGCCGGACGGGCCGTCCAGACCAGGACGTAGGCCCTTATACAAAATAAAGTTTTGCTTGCTTGCTTGGAGATAGGCGCTGCCGCCGTCAACATAGGCAGCGGATGCAATGCGAGTTTCCGAAGAGGTAGCGTAACTTAGTGGTGAGATGTCTGCCTCATACGTGTCAGACCCGGGTTCTATTTATGGTGTGGGCCGGCTTACTTCTTTTTATTTTTTTTTCTCGAACATTTTGTTTTGTCGAGGCATTTGGCGATATTTACATTTCTTTTTTACCATTAACACTAAAAAAACGAATGTTGTTGACGAAACATCGCTAAACTAAATCGTATCGACTCTATTTACGGAAGTGCATGGGGGGCAGCGGGGCTTGGGTTGCCGACCGGACGCCGCAAAGCGGCGTGTACGGGGGGTGGGGAGGCTAGGTAGGTTAATAGATTTGTAATTAGCAGCCGCACACCGTCACCGCGAAGCGGCGTGAACGCAGGCGCGGGGGTGGGTTAACGCGCTTCGAGTGATACACGAGCAGCCCATCCGGCGTGAGCGTCGTTGTTAGGGGTTCTATCGCCTGCACCGTAAAAGGAGCAGTGTGTGCAACTCCTGTAGTGGGCAAGAATTCCTACATTGGAGAGAAGCGGAGACAAGCCCTTTCTTCAAATGCGTCAAGTCTCCTTGAGCTTCGGAATACAAAGAAACGCCACTATTCGGAGCTAATCCGACAGTTACTCGACCTCTCTTGCGTCGTGTCTGTTCGCTCCGCGCGCCTCGTAGCAGTGTTGTTGCAGTGGGGGGGCTCGTAAACATTTTGGGGTTTTTTGGACTATCTAAATCACTTTTTTCCTTCCCATCCCCCCCTTTTCTACTCCGCATGCTTCCCCCTCTGCAAATATCAGCTGACCTTCCGACCTCTGTTCTCTGTTGATAGGCAAAACAACCACTTAAATTAGAAAGTAATTTTGTAATTTGAGGGGAAGTCACTCGGAAAAGTAGTTAAAGTAAACTACTGATTACTAGAATAGAAGTGTAATTAAAAGTTACTAAACTACCCAGAAAAGTAGTTAAACTACAGTAACTTGAGTAAAGTAGTTGAACTACGTACAAGTCTGGCCTGGCAAGCGCTCTGCGTAAGTGTTTTCACTGATCTGCCTAGCCCCGCACACCATCACATGGGCCAAGAAAGGTGTAGTTTTACTGCAGAGGAGAAATCAGCAGGGTCCAAGATGGTGACAATGGAGGATGGGGGACTGTTCCAGTGGCTGATGGCTTGAGAAAGGAATGACCAATTGAAAGCGTTCGTAGAGCCAGAAGTGTGTTTGATGGTGCAGACGTTGTTGAGGCGAGATGTTCGGTCGAGGGGTAATAACAAAGTGGTTTTGAGGTCGGGAATGTGGTAGTAGATTTTGTGAATAAGGCACAGCTGAGAGACTTTCCTGCGAAGCTGCAAAGAGGACATGGTTAGTTCAGTTTTTAGCGCCGAGACACTGAAAGAAAAGTCATAAGTGGATGAAATGAAGCGAGCAGCTCTGTTCTGAACTGCCTCTACAGCGTATTGATGAGGTACAGTCGATGGGTATTCCAGATGGTTGAAGCATATTCTATTTTTGGTCTGACGTACGTGTTAAAGGTTAGCTTAGGGACAAAGGGTGGAGCGATTTTTTAAGTTACGTCTGCTTAGTCCAAGAGTTCCAGGTGAATCGGCGGTAATGACTTCAATGTGGTTATTCCAGGGAAGGTCAGATGTTAGTCTTACACCAAGGTATTTATACACAGTAGCGGTCTCAATCAGATCGGAGTCCAAGAAGTAATTAAACGACAGAGTGGTTTTTTTCTTGGTGAAGTGGATTAGTTTGCGTTTATACTTGTTTGGTGACATAATCCACTCTTTGCACCAATTGTTAATTTTATCTAGATCTTCCTGAAGCTGGTTATTATTTTGCACACAAGTTACTTTGTTATGGATGACGCAGTCGTCGGCGAAAAAGCGTTTTTTTGAAGAAATCCCAATGGGAATGTCATTAATAAATATTAAAAAGAGTAAGGGCCCAAGTACGAACCCCAGGGGAACACCAGGAGATACATTTATTAAGGAAGATTCATGATCATCATGGACGTGACCTGTACACGGGAAAAAAGAAAGTCACGAATCCATGCAAACGGTTATTGGTCGAGGCAAAAAGATGATAGCTTAGAAAGAAGGCGTTGATGGAGGACACGGCCGAACGCTTTGGAAAAAAAAAAAAAAAAAAACTGCGTCAGTTTGGACGTGACATTCAAGGTTAGTGTGCAAGTCATGGATGAAGTCGCAGAGTTGCGTTTCGCAGGAAAGTACCTTTTGAAAACCGTGCTGCTGTTTAAAGAAAAGAAATGGGATGATAGGTGCCTCATGATATTGGAGTAGAGGATATGCTCAAGTAGTTTGCAAGAAATTGAAGTCAATGAATTAGGGCGATAATTAGGTGCGGAAGAGCGGCTGCCCTGTTTAAAGACTGGGAATTACCCTTCCCACCTTTTGGTCAGATGGAAGGCAGCTTTTAGATGAGGACTGAATGAAGATGAGTTTCAAATACTCACTAGAAATAACACGGGTGTTTCTTTTAAATTTTAGGGTTGATGTTATCGGTTCCAGCGGACGAAGTAAGTTTTAGTTTATCAATCAATGTTTTAATACCAGCGGAGTTAACGTTAATAGGATACATGCGATCGTAAAGCTCTTCAGGGAGAGTGGGGACGAAGTCCAAGCACTCGTTAGTAAACACTGATGAAAAGTATTCGTTAAACACAGAACTATCATGCTCGACGTTGCACATCCGACATTCCTAACTCTCCCCATCTTCCTAAACGTCCGTGTGTGTCCTAACACCAGAAACCGGAATTTTAAAGGTTAAAAACGGCACGTTGCGAATATGGAACGCGCACTTTCATGCAAAGCTGACGTCAAGTGACTCAAATCGAAAAACATGCATATTTACAGTATTGTTTGTTATCTCTTCTGGTGAAGGCTAAACAACCGTTGCATCCGTTTTCGCGCACGAAACGGTGACTCCCAGAGAAAGTAAGAACGCAGTGATTGTCTTTATTTTAACAATGTAAACACACTTGCAGGCGTGCGTGATGAAGCCTCAAAATCAAAACTCTCGTAGTGTGATTCGTGACTGCTCCGGCTACTACCCAACCTCGTTGTCACGCCACTTTCTGCAAGCAAACACTAAAATTGCCAGTAAACACACAAAAGCGACATCGAAACAATTATCTTGTAGAATATCACCTTATTTAATCATAACTGTTTCAATAGGCACTACAAGTTGTATTTATTTTAAAAAGAAGAAGCAAAATTTTTTTTGTGAGAAAAAAGAAAATATCAATGTTAAGTCTGGTAACGTTGTAATTTTGCCGAATCATTGCCACATCTTTAGAAAACTTCGACAAAAGTTGCGCCGAATTTTCGATTAAGGGGGGGGGGGGGGGGAAGAGGGTCGGGTTTGCCCCCCCCCACTCAAAAACAAGTTGGTACGCCACTGCCTATGTCCCTGTTTCTAATGTTGATTCAGCGCTAACGTAGCCAGATAGCCCTGCGTTATCTGTGAAAAAATACATTTAAAAAATGGAAAAAAAAGAACATCAATTCAATCTTGTTTTGGGATGCGAAAAGGATCCACCTGATAGCGACTCCCAACCCAAACTTCTCGACGTAAGCAGGACTGGTGAAGGCGAGCGGGTTGAACATGAATACATAAAATTGAAAGAATGAAACACAGAGGACAAGCACAGGACAACCACTTTCTTTCACGAAAGAAAGTGGTTGTCCTGTGCTTGTCCTTTGTGTTTTATTCTTTCAATTTTATGTAAGCAGGAACGGGCGTTTTTTCCAGCTTTTTTAAATATTTATATTTTGTTTCACAAATCTTGAGAAAAATTTAGGAAAACAATCAATGACAACGCGAAGAAACATGCGCACGTTATCGCGCGGCGTGAAGCCATTTACAACTGTTAAACTGGGCTCTAATCTTTTCACGAAGTTGTACCGAACCTCTCTATGAATTTTTTTTATGCGCGTTGTAGAGTCGTTTTTCTTGATGCGCAAGTAGCTCAATGTGTGCGGAAAATACCGAGAGTTTAAATATTCTACACCACAGAGGTCTTGCTTTAATGTTTTGGAAAGCCAAAAAACAACCTCGTTGCTTTCCAGCGATTTCCATACACTTTGTCTGGCGTCGGTAAACGAGCTTTGTAAAACACATCTAAAACAAAACAGAAGTTTGTTGTTGAAATATTCTTGAATAGAAAACATAACAGACACAGACTACGTGTCTGTTTGCTCACCATTCATGGAGAAGGGATTTTGCTATCGCAGTGGCTAAAAATTCGACGGCCGCGGCGGCGAAAACTTACGTGGCGGACGTCGAGTGGAGCAACACGGGTGGTGCCAACCTCATTTCACACTCATTTTTTTACATCGTTTTTTTTTTTTTTTTTTTCGCAGCCGAGGTGAAAAAAAAGTTGTTTAGTCTTGAGAAAGTCAATGCAGTTATCCTGCCAGGGTTGAACAAACCTTCAATAATAGCGAAACATCCGTCAACTGTGCTTGAGGTAAGTGCTATCTTTTGGATGAGCATCGTACCGGCGTGCGGTCGTGTATCACTACTGCGTGGTGCACGTTCAAGACCCCAGGCTAGCGATTGTACTGCACTGGCTAAATTGCTCATCTACAGCTGGGAGACTCGTCGTCCCTGTGAGGCAGACCAAGTTCTAGGCTGTATAAACACACACACAACCCAATTTTTCCTATCTGAAACCAATTTAGCTCTTGCAACGTCTGAAAAATATTTCCCAGGGCACAGTTTCCATTGAAACACAGAGCTTTCTAAAAACAAAAAAATAATAAAACACGTCTGTCGATAACAAAAAAAAAAAAAAAAAAATTGAGTCGCATGTAACACGGTAGGCAGTCTACCGCTAAACAGTACGATTTCATCGGTAGATAGATAGATAGATAGATATTTATTTGTACATTTAAGTACAGGTCGCATAGAAGGCGTTTCCGCCCGTACACATATGTGCCTATGTGGCCAGCTAGACGATGATGGCGATGCGAGGCTTCTTGGCTTGAGAAGTGTGGGACGATGATGATGGGATGGTGAAGAGGGTGAAAAGTGAGGTGGGTGACGTATGATGAGGTATACAAGACATCGTGGGTGTTTAGAGGTGTTTGGCTGCTGCCTTGCAGAACTGTGTCACCTCGTCTCTGTCTGTGATGGGCAAGCTGGTGATGGCGTCAGGCAGGGACCTCCAAAGTCTCACAGCCCGGAGGAGACATGAGTTGTCGTGCCGTTGGGTCCACGGGGCACATCGAAAAAAGAGTGTCCTCAGAGATGAAGCGCATGACGGCCTAGCTCTTCGGCCACGTTGGGTGATCGGTCGGAAGTCAGAAAACAATAAAATTTCCGAATCGCACTCAGTGGCGTAGCGTCCATGCCCTAGAAGGAAATGCGGAGAAACCGAAACTCAAGACGGCCGCCCGTACAGTGTTTCCAGACCACGAAGAGGTTTTGCAACTCGCATCCACGTAGTTCCGTTTTCACGCAGAGGAGTTTGGGTTTTTGTATTGCAGCGTTGAGTCAAGTCATCGGAATAGTTGATACAATCAAACCGACTTCTGGACGTTAAAACATTTCTGTCGGACATTGCAGCAGAGTGACGCAATAAAAATAATACTAATTATAGCTCAATTTGGGAATACAGTTTTATCTAAACTGCTGTTTTATAGCTTATGATATTTGCTAAAAGATTAGTCTCGGAGTAAAAAAAGTGCATAATTTTATTAACTGATTTTAGGGAGTTCGATTGAGTTCTATCCAGTATCCACTGATTTTTGTTTTCCTCACTTGGCAACACTGGGACCCAAGATGGCGCAACGCATGTGGGGCAAGTAGGGAGTTGTGTGCGACGTGGTTGCGGCCTTTGAGTTATTGGATGGTTTTGTTCAAGACAAGGCTCCTATTTCGAGAACGAGCGGTTCAAATCAACGCCTCCGATTGCAGCGAAAGTAATACCGAATCACTGACCGGTCCCACTTCACAGTTCGTTTATCAAGGGTTACTATCCACGAAAGCATGGTAGCACAAGTTCGGGAAGGGGCCACAAAGCACTTTCCGAAGGCTGTGTCTACAGTGCCGCCGGACGGCACGAGCGGTTCAAATCAACGCCTCCGATTGCAGCGAAAGTAATACCGAATCACTGACCGGTCCCACTTCACAGTTCGTTCATCAAGGGTGAGTATCCACGAAAGCATGGTAGCGCAAGTTCGGGAAGGGGCCACAAAGCACTTTCCGAAGGCTGTGTCTACAGTGCCGCCCGACGGCACTCCAATCGCGCCTACAAGTGCCGCCCGGGAGTCGGACGGCGCGTGTATCACTGGGGAGCTCGTTAACACACACCCCCGCCTGCGTTCACGCCGCTTCGCGGCGATAGTATGCGGCTGCTAATTACAAAGCTATTGACCCATTTGGCCCTGTCGTACACGCCGCTTCGCGGCGTCCAAAACCAAGCCCCGCTTTCCCCGATGCACCTCCGGAAACGAAGTACCATGCTATTTCGTTCAGCGAAATTTCGGGGACAACATTCGTTTTTTTCCTGTGTTAATGGTAAAAAAAATAAATGTACATATCGCCAAATGCGTCGGCAAAATAAAATGTTCGAGAAAACGAAAACCATAAAGTAAGCCCGCAGTGGGGATCGAACCCGGGATCACGTGCTTATGTGACACATCTTACCAATACGCCACACTCCCCTTCGTAAAAGTCGTTTTGAGAACTCGTTTTATACGAGACTTTCGGACGCCACTTGAATGCGTGAGTGGAGTACCGTCGGATGGCATTTGAACGCTATGCAAGAGTGCCGTCGGACAGTTTTCTAGACACTACGTTTTCCGAAACCACACCCATTCACTCGTTCTGTCTAGTGGGTTTTATCAGAACGGAAGGGATATAGCGAGCGCTGCCGTGAGCGGTAGACTGGGTGAACTGCGATGAACAGGCGAACTCTAGGAATCGAAAGTATGTGGCATCGCGCGTCGGAGGGGCCAGGATGGGGCTTTGCAGTGTGCGCGACTACAAGGACCGTTAAGATTATTCTTCCGCAGGCGTTACATTTCACCGTTCAGTCCCACAGCATAATACAATTCGCAGTAAAGTGAATTTGTGGGCAGTTCTCCTGGTTTTACAAGGGTCAGCAAGTTGCGGAACCGTTGGATTTCGGTCGTTGATCGCAGCGGTGACTGGACCCCGTCTCACCTCCTCTTCACCTCAGTGAGTGACCTACACAGTGACCGCAATAACAATAAAAGCGAACTGTTTTAATCCAGGTTGTATCTGAGTGCCGTCCGATGGCACTAAAGTAACACTGGACTGCACTCTGAGCACGCATTCGAGCGCCGTCCAAAGTCTCGATGGGCTGTAGAGGGGACCTGGGTCATCGCGCCCTGAGAAGCGGAGCCTTCCGTATCTGTAGTCTGAAGGAATAGGTTTCACTCGAAGTTTTTTGACCATATCCAAGCACTTAGCAAGTCATCAGGGAAGTGTCGCAATCAGCAATTTAGAAGATCTGACTATGAGCCGCTTGCCGCTGATTTGTTTGTCATAAAGTGCGTCCAAACAAATCCACAAATCGTTTGAGCAACCTCAAAATTCTTCAGGCACTCTCTGCGTTTGATATCACCACACATCGCGACACCAGCTTTGCGCGGGCACTTCCAAGATGAATTGCCGTTGAAATTAGTAGGTAAGCGATTTCAACACGTTATACTATCTGCAAAAAACAGTTCCTTAACCGAAGCAAAGTACCGAAGAAAGGAAGCAGACGACAGATGTCATCGGTAAGCCGCAGTCTCCATTTGGGAATTGGGATGAGTAGCGGCGCAGAGCCCAGCAGTGCCAGCCAGTCCTTCCCTACGAACAAGCGTCAACCACAAGGGATGACGGGTAGTCATGATGGGCGATGAAGTAGACGGCAAAGGGGCTGGCGATAATGGAGGTCGGGTTGCGGGGGCTACGTAGCTAACATCATGATCCCCTGCTACAATTCTATCATACTTGGTAGTAGGCTTCTCTTCCAAAATTTGAGTAAGACACAAGTTCAACTTTGAGGGCGTGTGGCGGGTCGCTACAAAACACTCTCGACACCCTGGCCGACCGAAAAAGGCCAGGCTGTGCTAGCGAGTCCATCTATGGAAAGCTGCAAGCTTTGATGTCATGATGCTTTTGGAGAGAAGTAGTTGTAGTTGTAATTAAATTAAATTTTAGGCACTTTACCCACATATGCAGGATATGTTTGGGTCTCCATCGACAGGACAAGTTGCCTGCTTCATGAAGACCTTCCTTGATGATGTGCGACATGGGCAATTGCCGTACGTGTGATCATCGATGCCTCCATCTCCCTGGAAAGGTAACCCATAGACTACAGCAGGTATCGCCTAGTATACAATGCCAGGAATTAATTTAGAGGGAAAGGCCGTTCCCAAGCTCCTTGAGAACCTGCATGGCGATGCCCTAGTAGAGGGGTGGCCAAGCTGCGGCCCTCCGCGTGTTAAAGTGCGGCTCGCCGCTCCCTCCCTTATCCCTCCTCTCTCTCCCCCCCCCCCCCCCTCTCCCAGAGCACTTCCCCAAAAAGAGAAATGAAACGCGTTTTAAATGTGCTACTGCTGCCTTACGCACAATTGGACTGCTTTTGACTCATATAAGATAGACCGAAATTAGTTTGAGTTTCGTTTATTGCTCTAAACAAAAAACCTGCCGCGGCCCCCCCCCCCTCCTTCCTCCCTCTGCGGCTCTTGAAAATTTTGTGATTTTGTTTGCAGCTCTGTGTTATATATCTAGGGTTGAGAGCATGCAACGACCGATCCAGTTGTTGTAGATCAACATGGATTACCCAGTCGGTCACGGAAGCACGTCGAATGAGAAGAACAGAGAATAAAAGCAAAGATAGGGTTCACTTAATGAAAGAAGATCAATGATATGTCTCCCCTATAGGGGGATCGAGCCCACAGCCTTTTGATTAGGAGCCCGATGTTCTACCCCTGCACCACTGAATGGCACAACGAACGGCGTTTCATCTGGGTTCTTTTAAGTCACGCAGCTATTGCAGAACATTCATGTGACTCGCGTGGCGCTTGCACTCGCCAGTCATGCCCGGCGGCCGACGTGCTGTAGTGGCAGGCTTCCTGCCATGCTTTGTCGCGTCTTAGCATGGACTAGCCGGAGTGGCTACAAGTGCGGGCAAGCGCCTTGCGTTTAATTGCGGTTTGGTTGTACGAGAGCTCGAGCAGGAGGGACAGCAGTGAAAGCAACTCGCTTGTAATTGTACCATTACCAGCTAGTTCATGCTAGGGTAAGACAAAAGGATAATGTTGTCGCACCTTCCCTTCCATTTGGCAGCGGAAAAAAATTTAATGTACCTTGATCCAATGGGTAAATTCTGATGACACATTGTGTGCAGGTGTGTGTCGCGGGAGTGATTAAAAGCTCATGAACCCAGTTACAAGCTTCGCAAGTCTTACTATACTCTGTGTCATCAGAGTTTTCTCGTAGGATCAAGGTGCATTTATTTCTTTGTTGTGTCTAGTGCTTAACAGTGTCGCGCAGTCTATGTACAGCATCCTGCGAGCTTTGATTGGACCTGCGTGGCCGTACTGCCTAGGCGCCAGGCTGTCCTTTCCAGGATGTCATGGGCGTACTTGTTTACACTTCGCATTGAGCAACTGTGTGTGTGAACAGTGTTAGTGACAGCCAGGCAAGCACTTGACGCTTTGTTCTTAAAATTGAAAGGCTGCCATCGAAACGTTAAACGCAAGACACATGTGCATCGAAACAATGTGAGCCAGCGTGCAAACAGTCGGAAAGATGGCTGCTCAGGCGTGCTGCGTGCACACAGCACTTTGCGACACATGCTTTGGATCTTGCATACGTCGGGTCGTTCGGGTTGCTCCGCCCAGTTCAGGCAGATACGAAGAAAACTGAAATTTTTTTACGTTTAAGCTCTTGTTGGAATACTAAGCTTTTGTAGCGTTCTCCGAAAGACGTCAAATACCTTGTGCTCAAATGCCGGAACCATGCATTGCTTTTATAGATAATTATTTTGTTCTCAAGAGTCGTTACTTGCGGCTCCTTTGGGCGAAAACTGCGCTGCGGTTCAATGAGACGAGGGTTGCTGAGAGTCGTTGTAGATTTGTTTGTAATTTCGAAGTGCTTTTTGAGCAAAGATCTAGCTTCGAACACGAACAAAGCCTTCAGTGACAAACTGGGTGAAGCTCGGGAGTGCGTTGTTTAATTGGTGAACAAACCCTTCATTCCGTAATGGGAGCAACCAAAGCTAAGAAAGTCGTGAATGAGCCGGTACAATTTTTTTTCAGTCAGCGTTTGACAGTTCTTAAGGTATCGATGTAATCGCAACATGGCTGAAATGATGGTATCCAAACATCGTAAATTAATCGCGTTCGAGCACCGCGTACAAACCACCGATTGCACCACTGGTGTGCTCCCTCGACCTTGCTGTTCACAGGAGGAGAAATGGGAGGAAAGTGTTTTGGGGCTTTTTCCTCCCATTTCTGACCATTTCAAGGATGCAATCATAGATTTATCTCGCCTTTCTTAGTATTTTCTGCCACAGCCACAGACATGGCGAAATATGTTTGTTTGACGTAAATCTGTATGAGTGACTTTATACGTGGAACCGAAATATGCGGACGCCTTCAGGCTAAACTGTGCTTCTAATGTAGAAAGAAGTGCACAATGAGATTAGCTACTCATGCAGTGTGCTGGTACGGAGATTGCAGCTATGGATACTGTTTCACAGGAAAATATGTTTTGTTTTGCTGCAGTTTGTGTCATCAGACATTGCAGCACATCATACCTACGACAGACGGTGGTGCCTGCCGTGTGCTGAGACCTTCCAAGGTGACCTGGGCAGTTACCGTACTTGTGAGCATGGGTGCTTCCATAACCTTGCCAAGGTAACCTCTAGACTTGGGCAAGTATCGCCTCATATGCAATGCCAAAACTTCCCTTTGCGAGGAAGGTCATAACCAAGCTGCACCAGAGCCTGCCTGGCTACCCCTAGCGTGACATATAGCAGCATCACTATAAGCGGCATTCCGTGTTTCCAGAATTAATCCTTTGTCGATCATAATCTAGAGTACCCGAGACTGATAAAAGCAGGGAAACAATGTCGGAGAAGAAAGACGGGAAAAGAATGTAATCCTTTGCGGCATTGGAGGGTGTTTTCTGGAGTTTACCTTTGTGGAAAATTTGATGTTTCTCAGAGCTTGTTTTGATTAAATTCTCAGTTTTTCAGAATAATTTAGATATTAAATTTGCTTGCTGAGTTTCTCGATTCTCAGAAAGTCAAAAGAAACAGAAAAAATAACCAGACACAAGTGTATTAATTAATTTATAGTCTCAATGATTGCGGAAGGAGTTGCCTGTGCCTAGACGAGGTTTCTTGAGCTGACTATGGCGGTGTGACTCTAGATCCTCTACAACTCGCAGTACACCCCAGTTAATACCAACTCTCCCACGACAAAACTTGCAAACCAGGGTTACTTATCATACCCAGTTTGGCGCAGTATGGCCGTCGGAGCTCTTGCGCCATAAAACCCGTAAACAACAACTGGGTTACTTATCCAGGTGTCGGTACATTAAGCTATCAGTCTCCTCGATTCGGTCTCTGAAAAACTTTGTTTTACCCACCTTTTTAAAGGCTCCCTGACATACTTGCTACTCACAGCCGTAGGTGCCACGGGAACGTGCCATGCTGCATGGCTGTGCGGGGTGAAGTGTGAAATCTAGAAAGTTCCGCCGCCTTCGCTTGTCCACAAAATCTGCGGGCTAATGGCTTCCTTCATGATAGAAACTGTACCCCTCTTCACGTTACGAAGCCCAAATGGTTTGTTCGAAACTCTTGTTTGTTTGGAGCATGGCTAGCACAACCACATCAGAGAACAGAATGGAACATATTTCTTTCGTGCTGCTGAGCTATTGTTGGGGTTCCGCAGGCTTTATTTGTTGCCACCGAAATTCTTCTAATCAGTTGGAAACAAGTTCTACTGCCAAAACCCAACCCCTCCCCACCCCGACGTCACAAATACTGATGTCACATAGACAAGGGGAACACGACTACAACATAAACAGAATCACTTCTGGACACTAAGGCATACATTGCCAAGATTGCAGATGTCAAGCAGAACTAAAAACATTGCCCCGTAATGAGTAAAAATAATAACCAACTAATTAGGGAAGTTATTGAAGCTGAAAAGATTTCGAGGTTAGAAGAAAACTGTCACTAAACCTTGTCCAGATTTATTACAAAAAAGAATTAGATAATCTTGCATCCAGATAAAACCAAAAATAACCAAAAAAAAATCTTATTGTTTAAAAAGACAGGCGCAGGCAGAGAAGAAATAATACAAGTCTGAGTTGCAAGTCAGAGCTTCATGAATGTCTTTTCCTTTTGGGTGTGCCTGTGCTTGGTTGCGAATTTTTCGCGCTGTAGAGGAGTATGCAACACCAGCTTGCCCGAGCCTCCATATTTTTAATACTGCCAGTAGAAACTTTCACTTTGAAAATATGATGAGGACCGAATTTGAAAATTAAATGTCGCCAAACAATTTTTTGCGGACGTAAGGTTTTGGTTACGAGGTCAGTCAAAGCTACTGGTGTGTTTAGCCAATTTTGAGGCAAATTTGTGACCTTGAAAAAAATTACAGGTATACTGTTACATTCTCCTTAGCCTCCTGAAGATGTAAATCACTGGATTGAGCCCCTACCATATTGTTTTGTCTCATAACTGATGCAGGTATCTTCTTTTTTTCTTCAACTCAGTTCGACGTAGGAGCTGCCAAGGCGTCCTGTGCCTTTCACGTGAACAGTGGCCAGCACTGGAAGAAGCAATCTTTGGACTGCTGTAATCCATTCTTTGGGCAAGTGAATAAATTTCTTTGAAGCAGAGACCTGGTGTTTGCACAGCAGCTCCACAGAACAAACAACACAAACACAAATGTTTCTTTGCCCAAAGCCTTCGTAGCTGCTTGAACTTATTGATCTGAGCTTGCACGTTGCAATGTTAAGGCAAGATGCAGATATAGTTAACGTCTCTCTAAAAAAATTGGGGGCACCTTATGCTTGGATGTCTAGCTTGATCAACTTGGAACGTCCAGCCGAATTGAAACAAGGATCTAGCCAAACTGAAGCATGCAGCCGAATTGAAACTTGTAGCCGAACTGAAGATTTAGCCAAACTGAAGCGTCCAGCCGAATTGAAACTTCTAGCCGAATTGAGGATGTAGCCGAACTGGAACGTCCAGCCGAATTGAAACTTCTAGCCGAATTGAGGCAATAGCCGAATTGAGGCGTCAGCCGGATTGGGACGTAACCAGATAAGCCTTTGCGAGGGTGGCCCCTTTTGGCCTTGAAGGAGCTGCAATTTTCATACTCATTTCTTTTTCTTTCTCTCCCTAAGCTGAAAGCATGGAAGAAGGCGCGCAGTTGCCGGACCAATGAACCGAAGGCTTTTTTTTATCCCTCGACTCCTCTGTCTGAACGCGGATACGGCAGGAGCGTGATCATGTGGTAAAGGTTTCACGGATGACGTAGTAGCTTTTTTCGACCCCGGAATGTCTGCTTCCCGGCCTAGTTGCTTGTGTGCTGTGCTGCGACCAGCGGGGCTGCCGTAGATTTCGCCCGCGACAACGTATTCGAGTGTACCAAGATTTCTAGTGTTCGAAAAGTCTTTTTTGAAGAAAAGGAGATTCCTTCAAAAAAGCCCAAGGAAGTTATGTGATGTGTTTAGCGTTCGGTTCGGCAAATTACTGCTTCGGCCACATCGTGTTGAATCTTCACGGACCCCTTTCTTTTCGTTTTTGTGTGGTTCTGCAGTGCCCGTGTCGACATATATATCGGATTACATATTTCAAGTTCGGTATTTCCATCGTAAGTACACTGCAACCTACTCCTTTGCAACAACTGACCGTTCCGTTCCGGATTGCCTCTAGAATTAGGCAGTGTCTATTTGCTATCAGCCGGGAGAATAATTTCCCCGAAATTCTATCGGCAGTCGCCTGCCATTAGCTGTATACAATCATGTGACAACTGCAGGTGGAATACTGACTTTCTTATTCTCCAGGCGTTTTGTGAAAACACGTTTTTGTCGATACACGTTTTGTAGACACGTTTCATCGACACTAACGTTTCATCGTCACTCGTTATGCAAAATGCACGCTGTAGGGACATTTTGTCGCGCGTGTGTCTCTGAGGCGCGTGCTCACCGACCCAGCCGACCCGTTCGCACTGCTTTGTGGTGACAGCCTGCGGCGGCTCATTACAAAAATGTTAGCCCACCTGTCCCACCCATACACGCCACTTCGCGGATACATCCTGGGGCGGCTCATTACAAGAAAAGAAAGGAGAGAAACTAAAATAGAAAAGCTAATCTGAGCTGTCGATGAAACGTCGTTCGATGAATTAACGGCGACTGCCAGTGGATATTTGCGGAAATAAATCTACGGGCTGCTGGCAGAATGGACACTACCTAAGACTCACCCCCGGTTCTTGTTTGCTTAGTAATATTTTCAACTGTGTAAAAGCTTCTTTGTACGTCTTCAGATATCACGGATTGCTTGCAAGTTTGTACTTGTTTACGGAATAGGCTCTCTAATAAACTTCTATGAGATTTGAAATCACCGGGCCACATTTTGCAATCACCGGGCCGCATAGATTTTTTACTGTTTTCCTCGATGTCTTAAATAGGTTTATGAAGTTATGAAACGGGTGCATAAAGTGGTGTAACCATGCACCTTTGAATCGGGTACATCTATGTTCTCTTCGAATTCAGCGAGTGTAGAAAGAGGTGTGACAGTAGACTATTGAACGGGGTGCTCCTGTGTTCCCTTTGAGAGCAGTAGGTGTAGAAAGGGGAGTAATGGTACACTATTGAGCGGGGTGCGTCTGTGTTCCCTTTGAGTGAAGCAGGTGTATGAAGAGGTGCAATGGTACACCATCGAATGGGGTGCAACTGTGTTCCCTTTGAGTGAAGTGGGCGTAGAAAGAGGTGTAGCCGTACACCATCGAATGGGGTGCACCTGTGTTCCCTTCGAGTGAGATTTCTGTAGAAAAAGGTGTACATGTGCACCACACAAACGGGTGTACACGTACTCCCATATTTAGGGTGCACTTGTATTCCCCCAAAGGGTGTAGTATATGTGACAAGCACTTACACCCCCTATGGGTGTACCCCATGACACCTTTTTTTTTACTATGCAATGTTTCATAGCCCTGTTGCTCTTCTGCAAGTGTATATGTTATGACGAGACAAACTAATGGGTTCTTACATTGTCCTGTGCAGATCATGAGAGGATAGAGAACACACATACAGCAAAAATGAGAAAGAACAATGAAGTGGCTGGGCCATCCCTGGGCATCATAGGATCTCGGTGGCCGCACCAAGAAAACCTGGTTCAACTTGACGGTGCAAGCGACAGGTATCGGAAGCTCATCAAAAGGCTAAGAGAAATGAGAAACACCAAAGTGGTCTACAGAGAGCTAGGTCTACACATTATTAAGTCTCTAAAGATTTTGGTTCAGGTCTGTAAGTAAACAACGAATAAGTTTGCTCGAATTAAAATTCATTGTGTTAACTGTCTATTTGCATGGACCAGTCAGAATGACACGAGCTTCCAACTAGGCATGAAATCTTTTGGCTGTGCTTCTTGAGACCCTCCAGAGACAATGTTGTCCACTGCGTCAGCAGGTTGCTCCTTGCACAATTTTTATGAAGCAAGATCATATACTAACAGAAGCCTCTGAGCATCCGCTTTGTTTAGAAACGTTGTTAGCCTGCTGGTGGCCAACAACCTCTAGGCAGTTTTTTTGGGTGGGAGGGTGAGGGGAGAAATATCTGTTGCTTCGAATCAGTGATTCCAGGACCTTTGGCAGGTAGAATTCAAACAACGTACTTGGAGAGTTTCACTCTTTAAGATCTCAAGTTTTGGTGGACAATATCTGACCCACTAAAATTTTGCATTATTGTCTTATTACACAGGTTGAAGAATTGATGTTTTATCATAATATACATTCAGGTTGGTATTTTAGATTCCACAACCAATAACTATTTGAATATCTTACATACCTCCCTGATAGGGCTGTTTGCATACAAATCTCCGGCAAGGCTGCATATTTATTTACTTCACACTGGGTTTGCTTCTATGTAACACATATCAGAAATTATGAATATTGTGTTTTCATGCCACGGAAACAGACATTTCTGTTTGCTGTTACATTTTCTCTTTAATATGGGCATCTCCAGTTTCCAAAACAATTGTCCATAATGTTGGTCATCCATAATCTTGGATCACTGCCAAGATCACAAAGAATAAACAATGAAAGTGGTATGTTGTTCATTTTTGTCATCTGCAACTGGGAAAGGGAAAGAACTGCAAGTGATTCAGGTTGGAAACCCCTGAAAATTGTAACCATTGAGTTATCATTGTCATATCTGACAATGGTGCAGCTCTGAGGAAATTCCGTCACCGAAGAGCTTTACTATTCGCTTTTGCCTCACTAATATATTCCACCCCCACCCCCTTTTTGTGCGTTTGTCTTCACAGAGACCACAATAAAAAGATAAAAACATGTATTTATCCATTTCGTTCCCAAGCTAACTAACTGTCCATAGTACGTACTTCGGGTTTCTTTATTTAACATGACGAGTTAGTATTGTATGGGGCACATATCAGTCCGCGAAAATATGACCTACATAGCGGCGTGACCGAAAAGATCGACCATGTTAGCAAGACATGAGTCTTGCTAACATGATCGATCTTTTTTTTGCTAACATGACCGAGTCTTTTTTGTCCCGTCTGAACAAAAACTGGCATACTCGTGATATCTGGTCAGAAGCTCAAAGTCCTGCCTTATGACTTCCTGTGGAACATCCTTTTTGTTCTACTTGGTCAGCGTAAGGTCGCAATGTATATGGCAGCTGTTCCATGGAGCTATATCCGGTGGGTACTGGACTAACTGAGGCTTTGCATCCATCCCAACAGATTGTGCTGCAGTATTATTCCTCCTAGAAAAAGGGGGGAGTATGGTAGGTTTGTTTTCCAATGTGCGTTGGAACTTGATGGTCTCAATATTATCTCGGGCGGGGTGCTCCGCGACAGAGCGCACCCTGACAGAGTACATAAAACCCAAGGAAAACCTCCTATACTCAAGGGACAGTTCGTTTGCTTCTGCGTAGAGGCTAAGCACAGGGGAGGTGCGAAATGCACCAGTAGCCAATCGCAGTCCTTGATGATGAATAGGATCTAACATCTTTAGAACTCATGCCCGAGCAGTGTTATAGACAATACAACCATAATCAAGCTGAGAGCGGATGACTGAGCGATAGATACGCATCAGACACAGTCGGTCAGAGCCCAATGATACATGTGACAAGACCTTAAGGATGTTCAGATTCAAGGCACTTGAGTTTTAAGCTCTTAATGTGTGTAACGAAAGTCAACTTGGAATCGAACACAAGGCGCAAAAATTTGTGTTCATTTTTTACAACAATAGGAGAACCATACATGTTCAAAGACGGTTCCTGAAGAACACGTCGACGAGAAAAGCTGACAAAAGCTGTTTTTTCGGGAGAAGATTTAAAGGGACCATGAAATGACTTTTTTACTTTTTCCAGATAACTTCTACAATAAACCGTCAATGTTCACTGAATGCCGAACAGGCATCCGTTTTCGTCTCGGTTTATTAACTTCTACACAAAAAATTAATGAAATATCGACTTTTTCTTGACCGCAAAACAAGCCGTGACGTACGATGAACCGGAAGTTCTCTCTGCAGTAGGAGATGGGAGCGTTAGCGAGTTGGGGTGCGCCGGTGGGTTTTACTGCGCCGATGTCACCGACGTATTTTCTGAATCGGCGCCTCTCATCGCCGCATCGCAGCTGAGCGAAATTCAATGAGATACGTTGCGCTACAGCGACAGCATGGGACTAGTCCCATACGCCGGTATGCCTGTCGGGAAGTGCAGATGGGAACAATTTGCCGCGGCGTTTTTCGCGGTCTCGGAGATGCAGGAGCGAGCCGACGTTAAAAAAGATACGTTTGAACTGTCAGCAAGAGCCACGTAAATACCTGTTCACACTCGGAGCGGACGCGCGCGTTTGATGAAGTGCTGTATTCGCGCTGTTGGTAAGCGCTTCGGGACCGATCTTTTACAATTGCAACTCGATACTGACGCGACACTCGGCAAAGAAAGGTTGGACCGGTATTGCACGTATACCTCCCACGAACTGTTACAGCTCGACAGTGACGTGCAGTCTGTCAGAATAAAAATGGCATACCAATAACAAAGTGTACATACCGTGCTACGAAGGTAATCCATACAGCGTTTATTTCAGCTCTATATCACACAAAACAAGAAGAGGATCGACGTGGGTCCCTTTTCGACGAGTGTTCGTCAACACTGCCTCGGAAAACAAGGGGAAGAGATTGACCTCACCTCTTAACCTAAAATTGAGGTCAGCGATCAAACTATAATACGGAAGGGTCCACAAGGGTAGCGCGGGCATATTCCATTCAGTACGCCAGCCGGTCGTAGGCAGACGGTCTTGCGACGAAGCAACGCTGCGCCGAGTCGGAGTGCCTGCTAGGCCTTATTCTGAGAGCTTCGTCGGAGCGCGATTCGCGGCTGTTGTCGCTCTTCTCGGGTGTTTGTGGATCCAGCGTTCTTGTTCGTCGTGGTTTGTTTTAAGTACATTTCTTTCTTGCTGCTTGAAGTCGGCACGCGCGAGATGAACACGTAGAAAAATAAACGTTCAGTCAGTCAGAGTTTTGAGAGGAAGGAAACCAAAGGAAATTACCGTTCTGAACGTGGCCCTGCCCTACTGCTCACGCGCAGTAGTTGCTTCGTTTACCACACGATAGATGGCGCTTGGCTCTCAGCATTATCAAATTTGGCAATTTTCGCCACACATCTCTAATTATGCTACAAAATGTGGATCTGAATATTATTTAACAAAACTTTTAGGAAACATTCGCCGGCTATTTATTGTTTACGATCGCGGTGCTGGTGAGGTAGGCTCTTACCCAATAGGCGATGTGGATTCGGCTGACGTGCACCGTTTCTGCGTATGCATCGCAGTGAAAAGGCAGAGCTTTCGAAGGAAAGAAGTCGCAAAAGAGTCCAGTTTTCTTTTAAAAGTTCCATAGCAAATAATTTTTTTTGGCTCCCTAGTCTTGTGTTTTTGTGTTCCTTTTCACACCTTTTACGACGTGCGGTGGATGAAATTCGATTTTAAAATCATTTCATGGTCCCTTTAAAACCATTCGTATCGGCCCATCTGACCAAGTTATTGACCGCAAGTTGGACGCGACGTTCACAAATTGAGGAATTACAGGATGAAACGGGGATCTGGAGATCATCAACATATAAAGAATATTGTACCGAAGGAGGAATTGCACGGCCAATGGAATTAAGTTTGACGATAAAAAGAGTGACACTCAGTACACCCCCTGAGAGACTCCATTTTCCTGTAAACACTCCTTAGAGAGTTTCTCCCAGCCTCACGCGGAAAGTACAGTGCTGCAGGTAACTCTCTATAGGACTCAACATTCGGCCACGGAAAATAAGATCGAATAAATCTTGCAGTATGCCGTAACGCCAGACCGTGTCGTATGCCTTTTCTAAATCAAAGAAGATGGAGAGAAACTGTTGCCTGTTGGCAAAAGCCTCACGTACAAAGGTCTCAAAGTGGACGAGATGATCGACAGTAGACCGTGCTGAACGAAAGCCACACTACACACTTAAAATTTTAACACCCTTATTGGTGTAAATGCTTGTCCTATGGGGAGCACCCTTATTCGTGTAACAGAACACAATAGGAAATGGGTGTAAGACTTAGCACCTTAAGAAAGGGGTGTGATTTTCGGACACCCTAAAACAGGGGTGTGCTATTTTCACACACTAAAACAGGGGTGTGATATTCTCACACCCTAGAATAAGGGTGTGATTTTTCTAACACCCTTAGTCATGGGTGTGATATATAACACCCTAAAAAGGGGGTGATTAATGTCTGACACAATACAAAGGGGTGTTACTTTCTACCCCCCCCCCGGTAATGTCCACCTCTCAGAAATTCCTGGGGAGAACCCTGCTTGCGACATTTATTCTTTCTAGCACTGGTGACGTAAGCAAAACTCGACAGGCTTGGAAAAACGGAACGACCGGAAGTTACTTGGGACACAAACGGAAGTTCATGTTTTTAAGCATGCTTGCAAAGTACTTACAAATAAGAGAGCGATCTCATGTAATCCGTGATAGATGCATAATCCGATTCGGGCAGCACAGAACAATTCGCAAACTCAATGCCGGGGATGAAGGCGGTCGCTCACATTCAACGGAAGCCTCGCGGTCACCGATGAGCGGCTCTCTGTCGTGATAGATGCACAATCCGATTCGGGCAGCACGAAACACCGCAAACACAATGTCGAGGATGAAGGCGGTCGATCACATTCAACGGAAGTATCGCGTCCGCCGATGAGCAGCTCTTTGTCGAAACTCGACCAACAAACACAGCACAATAATTCCATAGACTCCGACGAAATAAATGGCCAATAGATGAAAAAGTTGGCGTAGATGTATTCCGGCCGTTCACGACGATTTGGTTTTTCAAATGGAACTCGTCAGGACCTGCTTGCACGAAAAAGAAAACACTGACGGACGCTTTTTGGAAACCGGATTTACGTGGTCCCTACAACTCACCATAAACTGGCAAACGGCGAAGGCTATGACCCCAGTAAGCCATCAGCGTGTCAGAGCGAGTCGCGTGACAAATGTTCGTCCAAGCGTTTTTGTCCTACGGAGAGCGGTCACGTGTTTCGCTCCATACCTCTGATTCGCTAGAAGCGGCCTTCGCACTCGCTCACAGCCAGACGGACACAAAATAAAGTGGGGAGGCTTATCAGAAGAAGAGGTCAAAGGGGGGTGGGCAAAGCTGCTAATCTCCCTCTGCTGCCTCATGGGCTGCACACGGAGGGTCGCCTTGTATGTGGGACCTTGAAGTTGTTGTTCGAGTGGCGGTTCCCTTTCGAAAAGTGTGGAGCTGGGGAGTGGCTTATGCTTTCTGGGTAGAACTCGTTGATCGTCGTCTTGTTTATGCGTTTGAATTCCTTCTTTCACTTTCCTTTTTTTTCTTTGTGTGTTTTATAAGTGTATTTATTGGTTCAGTCAGGTGAGTTTGTGCTACCCTAAAAAAGGCGCCACTGTTTGTTCCAAGCTTCAGCGCAGTTAAAAAGAAAATGAATAAAAAGATTAAGCAAAGCGGAATTTGCTCGCTTTTTGCCCGAGAAAGACTTCTCGGGCTAAAAGCAGGCAGATTCCGTTTTGGCTAATCTTTTTATTTTTAACGTCGTATTTTAGGCGGCAAAGAAATAGAAATACCTCTCCGGCATAGCCGATTCACGCAGGATAGTCTCAACACTCAACAAAAAACGGCGTCGCGTACGTTGTGTCAGGATATCGTTGGCGCGACTCATCCCATTCGTTAAATACTGGCTAAACCAAAATGGTGTGGGCACAATCTTTTCGAATAGATCCAGTATCGGCGACATACGTTGTGTTGCCTGGGCTGTATATTTACACGTCTTCGGTCATTTTTTTCGAGCAGAGGTGATTTTTTAAATCGAAGTTGAACTGATAAAACTGATGCACGCGCGACACGTAATTTTCGGCTCCTCTCGGACGAAGAGTTCGATCGGAGTTGCTAAAAACATTCTCTAGCACTTCCTAATCATACACGCCTTTGTGTGGCGATTAATTATATTCGATGTTGATACCGCCGTACACCAGCAACCGTTTCATCAAAGCAATAAACATGAACGGTTATAAAATCATGGGTGTAATCGACAGTATCAACATTACGCCCGTCTCACACCGTGTGAATGAAAAGTTTGTGGACGTCCGTTAACCACTTGACCGGGGACGGCAGCATAGAGCACTGCTCATTTTCATTTGCGCCGGGTTTTCGGGCAAAAACCGGTAGGAATAAATGGCCTCTCCTCTGGCGTGAAGAAAAACGGCGTCGATGACAATGATATAGACCGAACAGAGGGGAAAGCGGATTTGTGTAAGATTAATGTGACGCGCATTCTTGCACGTTCTCGTTGATGTCCTGAAGTTTTGACGGGACGCCCAGACCGATGCATTGCTACATAATTCCAAGCAATTTGAGCTACGTCTTGGTATTGCACAAAGTATAAAATCCACCGCTTAAAGCACATATTAGATAAAAATTTGAGCTTGCTAATGCAGGCGACATTTTTTTTCCGACTCATTTCATAGCTAGCTCCTCGATTTGGGGCACATGCTGCTATACCGCGATGACGATCAATCGATGTCACGATGTCCTTACCGGTTCCTCTCGTAGACAAGGGTTTCTTCAACGTGATTAACTCCGACTCTTTGAAATCATATAAGTCAATCACACCCTTCCTGCACGTTATGAACGGGGTGTGTTGCGACGAGTGCCTACACCCTTCTAACACGATTTCCTGAGCATATTTCAAATTATGGGTGTGATAGGGGTGTAAGAGGGGTGTATGTAGGGTGTAAGCCTTCTCGTACACCCGTTACACCCACCAATACTCAAAATCGTGTAAAAAGGGTGTAGGAAGGGTGTAGGGAAAGTGTTGGTTAAAAAAAACACCCTTTTAACACGATTTTGGGTGTTAAAATATTTACTGTGTACACAGTAAATATTTTAACACCCAAAATCGTGTTAAAAGGGTGTTTGTTCTAACCAACACCCTCCCTACACCCTTTTTACACGATTTTGAGTATTGCTGGGTGTAACAGGGGTGTACGAGAAGGCTTACACCCTACATACACCCCTATCACACCCATAATTTGAAATATGCTCAGGAAATCGTGTTAGAAGGGTGTAGGCACTCGTCGCAAAACCCCCCGTTCATAACGTGTAGGAAGGGTGTGATGGACATATATGATTTCAAGGAGTCGGAGTTAGTCACGTCGAAGAAACCCTTGTCTACGAGAGGAACCGGTAAGGACATCGCGACATCAATTGATCGTCATCGCGGTATAGCAGCATGTGGCCCAATCGAGGAGCTAGCTATGAAATGAGTCGGGAAAAAAATGTCGCCTGCATTAGCAAGCTCAGATTTTTATCTAATATGTGCTTTAAGCGGTGGATTTTATACTTTGTGCAATACCAAGACGTAGCTCAAATTGCTTGGAATTATGTAGCGATGCATCGGTCCGGCGTCCCGTCAAAACTTCAGGACATGAACGAGAACGTGCAAGAATGCGCGTCACATTAATCTTACACAAATCCGCTTTCCCCTCTGTTCGGTCAATATCATTGTCATCGACGCCGTTTTTCTTCACACCAGGGGAGAGGCCATTTATTCCTACCGGTTTTTGCCCGAAAACCCGGCGCAAATGACAATGAGCAGTGCTCTATGCTGCCGTCCCCGGTCAAGTGGTTAACGGATGTCCACAAACTTTTCATTCACACGGTGTAATGTTGATACTGTCTATTACACCCATGATTTTATAACCGTTCATGTTTATTGCTTTGCTGAAACGGTTGCTGATGTACGGCGGTACCAACATCGAATATAATTAATCGCGACAAAAAGGCGCGTATGATTAGGAAGTGCTAGAGAATGATTTTTGCAACTCCGATCAAACTCTTCGTCCGAGAGGAGTCGAAAATTACGTGTCGCGCGTGCATCAGTTTTATCAGTTCAACTTCGATTTAAAAAATCACCTCCGCTCGCAAAAGGTGACCGAAGACGTGTAAATATACAGCCCAGGCAACACACCGTATGTCGCCGATATTGGATATATTCGAAAAGGTTGTGCCCACACCATTTTGGTTTAGCCAATATTTAACGAATGGGATGAGTCGCGCCAACGATATCCTGACATGACGTACGCGACGCCGTTTTTAGTTGAGTGTTGAGACTATCCTGCGTGAATCGGCTATGCCGGAGAGGTATTTCTATTTCTTTGCCGCCTAAAATACGACATTAAAAATAAAAAGATTAGCCAAAACGGAATCTGCTTGTTTTTAGCCCGAGAAGTCTTTCTCGGGCAAAAAGCGAGCAAATTCCGCTTTGCTTAATCTTTTTATTCATTTTCTTTTTAACTGCGCTGAAGCTTGGAACAAACAGTGGCGCCTTTTTTTGGGTAGCACAAACTCACCTGACTGAACCAATAAATAGACTTATAAAACACACAAAGAAAAAAAAAAGGAAAGGGAAAGAAGGAATTAAAACGCATAAACAAGACGACGATCAACGAGTTCTACCCAGAAAGCATAAGCCACTCCCCGGCTCCACACTTTTCGAAAGGGAACCGCCACTCGGACAACAACAACTTCAAGGTCCCACATACAAGGCGACCCCCCCTGTGCAGCCCAGGAGGCAGCAGAGGGAGATTACCAGCTTTGTCCACCCCCTTTGACCTCTTCCTCTGATAAGCCTCCCCACTTTCTTTTGTGTCCGTGTGGCTGTGAGCGAGTGCGAAGGCCGCTTCTAGCGAATCAGAGGTGTGGAGCGAAACACGTGACCGCTCTCCGCATAGGACAAAAACGCTTGGACGAACATTTGTCACGCGACTCGCTCTGACACGCTGATGGCTTACTGGGGTCATAGCCTTCGCCGTTTGCCAGTTTATGGTGAGTTGTTGGGACCACGTAAATCCGGTTTCCAAAAAGCGTCCGTCAGTGTTCTCTTTCTCGTGCAAGCAGGTCCTCACGAGTTCCATTTCGCGACCGTGGTTTTTCGTCGTGAACGGCCGGAATACATCTATGCCAACTCTTTAATATATTGGCCATTTATTTCGTCGGAGTCTATGGAATTATTGTGCTGTGTTTGTTGGACGAGTTTCGACAAAGAGCTGCTCATCGGCGGACGCGAGACTTCCGTTGAATGTGATCGACCGCCTTCATCCTCGACATTGTGTTTGCGGTGTTTCGTGCTGCCCGAATCGGATTGTGCATCTATCGCGACAGAGAGCTGCTCATCGGTGACCGCGAGGCTTCCGTTGAATGTGAGCGACCGCCTTCATCCCCGGCATTGTGTTTGCGAATTGTTCTGTGCTGCCCGAATCGGATTACGCATCTATCACGGATTACATGAGATCGCTCTCTTATTTGTAAGTACTTTGCAAGCATACTTAAAAACATGAACTGCCGCTTGTGTCCCAAGTGACTTCCGGTCGTCCCTTTTTTCCACATCTGTTCGGTTTTGCTTATGTCACCAGTGCTAGAAAAAATAAATGTGGCAAGCAGGGTTCTCCCCAGGAATTTCTTAGAGGTGGACATTACCGGGGGGGGGGGGGGTTAGAAAGTAACACCCCTTTTTAGGGTGTTAGACATTAATCGCACCCCTTTTTAGGGAGTTAGAAATCACACCCATGACTAAGGGTGTTAGAAAGTTCACACCTTTATTCTAGGGTGTGAGAATATCACACCCCTTTTTTAGGGTGTCCGGAAATCACACCCCTTTCTTAAAGTGCTAAGACGTACACCCATTTCCTAGGGTGTTCTGTTACACGAATAAGGGTGCTCCCCATAGGACAAGCCATTTACACCAATAAGGGTGTAAAAATTTTAAGTGTGTAGAACTTATCAAGGCAGTTGTTTCGTTCTAGAAAAAACATGAGTCTCTTGTTAATCATCCTTTCTAATGTCTTGGAAAGACAGCTAGTGAGAGCTATTGGTCTGCAACTAGATGCACAAGGGGGATCTTTGCCGGGCTTCAGCACTGGTACTACAGCGACCTTCCAGGAGGATGGAAAGTGGCCCTCGAGCCAAACTCTATTAAAAAGGTACCAAATTAGCTGCATAGTGGATGGATGAAGATGTTCGAGCATTTTATAATGAATACCATCTGGTCCAGGGGCAGTTTGTTTGGAACAAAGAAGTGCCGTTTGAAGTTCGTATAATGTAAAAAGAGTATTATAGGGTTTGTGCGTGCCACCTGATGTGACAACAGCGTTTTTTTCAGCATGGATCTTGTGTCGCTGGAACGTTTGGGTGTAATGTTCGGAACTGGAGTTATACTCAAAGTGCTCACCGAGAATGCTGGCCTGTTCCTCAAGGCTTGCAGGACATTATCCATTCCGACTCAAGAGTGGGACAGTGAATGCCCGGTAAGAGCCGTCAATTTTATGTACGGGATCCCAGACTTCCTTCGCAGATACAGTGCTGTTAATTGAAGAAGCGTACCCTCTAAAACTTTTTTCTTCGCTTGCCTTCGAATCCACCTCGCCTGGGCCCTTTTTCTTTTAAATTCAATAAGATTGTGTGTTGTAGGGTAGCGCCTAAATATACCCCACGCTCGATTTTGTTCTTTTTTGGCCAATCGGCAATCTTGGTTCCACCAGGGCTTTGGTCTCCTGGGTTGATGCGACGACGTCATGGGGATGGAGACAATGGCAGCTTATAAAATGTGCTGAGTGATATGTTCAGTGGCTCTATCGATAGTGAGATCGTCGAGTGATGTGCTTGTAAAAAGAGATGATTCTTTGAAAGTAGGCCAGTAGGCATTTTCGAATTTCCAACGAGGAGGACGTGTTGGGACTCTCATGGGAGGATGGTTAAATTCTAAGATGATGGGAAAGTGGTCACTTCCGTGAGGATTTGGGATGACCGTCCATGAAAGCAATGGGAATAATGATGGGTGACAAATAGATAGGTCAATGGAAGTGAAAGTGTGAGTTTCTGAGCTAAAATATGTAGGTTCATTTGTGTTTAGCAGGCATAATCCAGCAGAAAGCAAAAAACGTCCAACAAGGGCCCCTCTAGACTCCCGTCTGTCACTACCCCACAGGGGATTGTGTGCATTAAAATCTCCTAAAAGTAAAAAAGGTGAAGGAAGTTGATTAAAAAGGTCTTCTAGCTCCTCCATATGTAACTGATAATTCGGAGGCACATACAAAGAACAGACTGTAATTATTCGATCTAACAAAATTCGTGTAGCCACTGCCTCCAGTGAAGTCTGCAGGGCTACCTCGTTAGAAGGAACTGAACGTTGCACAACCACTGAACACCTCCAGCTGCGTGAGCTGCATGTGTACGGTCCCTACGAAACACCTAGAAGTGTTTTAAAACATTAGTGTTGGTGGTCTTTAGGTGCGCTTCCTGAAAGCAACATGCAATGGGCCGGTGATCCTCTAAAAGATAGCTCACATCATCGTAGTTAGGCAGAAGGCCTCTGCAGTTCCACTGAAGGAAGAAAGACATTTATCTTCTATAAAAGAAACGCCTCAATAAGTGTGTTATACAAAAACTGTGAAATGTAGTTTATGTGTCGTTCGGTGCCACAATCCGTGGGATGGTTTTCTTTTTTTACAGTGTCCTTAGGCCGTCGTCCAGCCTCGCAGGAGGCTGAGGAAACAGACCCTGATCTAGAGAGAGGAAGGTCCTCATCGGAGAGCGGGATGCTCACATCCATTTTCTCATCCAATAAGACCTTGGGTCCTTTGGGCGGCAGAGGTGAATCTGACCGCCCAGGCTTTGAAGAGCTGCCAGAGGCACGGGGAGGCAGCCCCCGACCCCGGCCAGAAGGGCCAGCTAGTGCCGGTGACGGCACGTCTGGCTCCTTGGAGGGTGCAGCACCCTCCTTAGAGGGCACAACCCCATGGGAGCATGAAGGCAGTGGGTTGCCCACCGTCTTCGGACGTACGTAAAAGGACCCTTGTGGAGATGACACGTCTTCCGGGGAAGTCTGTGTCTCCACGGATGCCATAGACAGTGGGGGTCCCCTTCGCACTGCCTCGGCATATGAACCCCTTGCCTTGAAGGCAAGCAGTTCTCTAGCGTCTTGGTAGCTGAGATTGTGTTTTACCTTAAATGTAATTATCTCCTTTTCTTCCTTTCATTTCTAACATGCGTGAAAATGCGGGTGTGGTCCGCCACAGTTTATGCATTTATGGTCGTTTTCACATACACTCTAAGAAAAAAAGGGTGTAGTTGGGTGTATCGGGCGCAGATACACCCCTTTCCGGTCACACACACCCTTCGTAACTAAGCAGGTGTAATGGTACACCAACTACCAGCATCCTCCTCTCCACCCCAAAACGGATCGGCGTAACTGCACACCAGCACTTACACCCCTATCAACTCGTGCTTGGGTTGGATTTAGTTGGATCATGATGGCTACGTGTTTCCGAAAAGTAAAACAAAAATAAAGAAGTTTATTTTCTTATAGATATTTTGCTTAAGCTAGTAAGTTTTAGGCATCAACGAGGTTAATTATTTGCTGTTGTAATGCAATGGTAAAATTACTTATGCGTAGTTCAATTCCCGGTTGATACCGGAACTAGAAACATTCACCCTGCGAACTTCAAATACAAAACAAAAAATGATGAAGGAGGACTGGCCCTAGTACGGAGTTGTGCAGTGCGTGTTTAAGAAACAGACAGTGAGATTGAAGCAAAGAAATGTGAAGTGCAGTTTGCTTGGCACAAAATGGTCCCAGCAATGGTGTAAGTGTAAGTATCTGTGCCGCAACCAGAGGTCGCAACACCGAACGCTCTAGAGGGTTAACGCGTTGTTGAACCAATCTGTCAATGTAAACAGGCAGCTTTGGTGAAGCCCATTGGAACAATCGTATGCGGTTCGAGGGACTTGAAATAAGTGACAGCGAAGTTCAAAAGAATCGAAAATCGGGTAGGTATTTCAACGAGCACCGCCTGGCAGCTAACTTCAGCTGCAGTGGGAGTTGTCTGCCAGGTTCGTCGCCGTCGCCGTTCATGCTCGGCTTGTAGACGCCGTTTCTTACCCATGCTATTCTGACGCGTGGTTTCATTCGCAAGAGAGCACATGCAAATGAACCAGAGAAGCCACACGCTGCCGCCGACAGCTTTGTCAGCATGGTGAGGCTTCTACGGCGAGCTGTAATACCTGCTCTGCGTTTTGTGCCGACGCGTCAGCGACACACTGCTAGCTTTTAATCAGTGCAGTCAACTTTCTGCTCGAACGTAGCTGGTGACTATATTACGGTGCTGGAAGATCGCTTAGGACTGCTTGTTCGTGTTAAAAATTCCCCGGTGCCGCTAAGAACAGGGCAATGCGACAACGCTTGCGCACTTCGAAAGTCGGCGAAAAACGACCTCGGGTTTGGTTTGAGTGCGTCGTTGTGTCCCGTGGCTATGATAATGACTCGTGTGCATCGCGTATATAGCGGGAGTTTTATATTTTATTTTCATATGAGTAAAGCTATGCGCACTACGTCGTGCACCTCGACTGGAAATGGCAATACGCACGACGCGAAACTCGTATAAAACGAATGGTTACAAGGAGATTCCGAAGCGGTGGCGTGGCATAGTCATTCTACTTCCGGCTGCCGAACGCGTCGGACGTTCGAATCATGAGCTCCGAAGGAGCGGCGATAACAGCCCTCGCCGGCCGCGGTAGTACTGTTTTTCCCGGCTCAAATGAGTCCAGGTTTTTGTTGCCCAAGCTTCCATCAAGTGATGCAATGAAGAAAGCGGTCGTCCTTCACTGCGATATGGCCGGAAGGCCATACAGGATTGAGGATTTCTGGCAACCGCTCGACGAACTGGGGTCTTCGAGGAAGTAGCCGGAATAAGGGCGTACCAGATGTTTCATGTCTGGCTGCTTGACCTGAGGACCTGCGCGGCCAAGCTCGAGCTGGTAACGCAGGACGGCTCACTGTCAAGGGACGCACCTGCATTGTCATGGACCCCTCCAAGCAGGAGGTGCGCATCAAGTTACACTGTGTGGCGTTCGACGTGTTGAACGACACCACTCGCAAGGCTTTCTCGGAGTACAGCAAGGTGAAGGACGTAGCGTTCGACCACTGGAAGGTGCCGGGCTTCGAGAGAGCCGAGTCTACCACTCGGATAATGCGGCTGGTACTCCGGGAGGGTGTCACCCTTGACCGCCTCCCCCATCAGCTGCGCTTCGGAGGCAGCTTGGTATTGGTCGTTGTGCCTGGGAGGGCCCCAGTATGCCCCCGGTGCCGTAGGACCGGGCATATCCGTCGAGACTGCCGCGCCCCCAGGTGCTCCGAGTGGCACGCCTATGGCCACGAGCGTGACGACTGTGTCCGCTCCTACGCCCAAGCCATGGGACAAGGAGTCAACGAAGACCACCATGAAATGATGGACGAGGAAGAGGCGGAGAAAGCGGCCGCGCCAGATGAAATTCAGGCCAAGCAAGCCAAGAGCGACGACGCGTCCGGGACCTCTCCCAAGTGAGCAGCCCCGTGCTGGCCGGACAAGCCGGCGACTGCGGCTCCTGCAGATCAACCTACAGTTGAGCGCTTGACAGTACCTCCAACGGAGAGTGCCGTGGCTGGTGCTTTGCCATTGTCAGACGAGGTCCCCATCACACCAGAGATGGACGCTGAGCTGGGCTCTGCGAAGCGTAGGTTCGAAGACGTCACGGACACGATTGGTCAGGAACTTCGGCTGCCTTAGCTCGAACGCAGGTGGAGGATGCTGTCGGGCGGGAGCGGAGTGGATGGCCACCAGCGGTCTGGCGCAGACCGCGGAGGATCACGCGACAAACTGTCACAATGAACGGCGGTGCAGGCGGGTTGGTTCTCACTAACCCGTGGTCTCCTTACGAAGTCCTGTCCAAATAGCGACCCTTAATGTCCGAGGCCTCTCAGATTGCAGGAGGCAGAGGCAACTCTACCGACTAGCAGTCGAACAGGACCTCGACATCATCGCTGTGCTGGAGACCAAGGTCGAGAGTGAGGACCAGACCAATCTTATGGTTAGATCTTTTACGGCGCGTTACGAAGTGTGTGTTAGTCACGCGGTTCGGTCGTCAGCGGGCTGTTTGCTGTTAGTACGCCAGAGTTTGGGTGCAACAGTCGAGATGGTGACGACGTGTGCGTCAGGGCGCTTTGTTGTATGTGATTTTTCTTTTTCATTGTATGATTGGGGGGTCATTTGTGTGTACCCTGTACCCCTCCAGTAGGGTTGATGAGCAACGGGTGTTTTTTGATGTCATGCATCAGTACTGCAAAAGTGAGAGCCTTATTATTTTTCTTGGCGATTTAAATTGCATCTGCTCTGCTGGGAACAAGTCGAATTCAATGCCCTATCGCAATTTAAGCACAGAGAGCCTTCTAAGTTTAATCAGCGAGTCCGGCTTAAATGATGTTGGCGAATGTTTGAGGAATGGTCGCGAAATCTAGTACACCCATTTCCAAGGATCGAGTCACGCCCGTCTAGATCGAGCGTATGTTTCTTTAGATTTGATACCATTATGTTTTGAATATGGCATATACCCTGTTTCCTTTAGTTGTAACTGTCTAGTTTCCTTCTGTATGTGTAGTAAATCCCAAGCCAGGAAAGCTTTTAGCTGGGAATTGTGGAAATTGAATGCGAAACTTTTGGAGGATGACGTTTTCACTACCCAAGTGCAGGCCGTGGTTGAAACACTGAAGAGCCAGAAAAAATTAGGATATGGCGTGAGATGGGAGCTTTTTAAACAGGAAATAAAAATGAAAGCATTAGAGTGGGCAGGCATACTTAAAAGCACTGAAAGAAGCAACGAAATGTTATTGTGTAATAATTTGCGGATACTGCTAAACGAAGAAACTAAAGTGCCTGGGGCATTCAAGAACAATATTTCTTTTGTAAAAGGTGAACTGGAGATTCTAGATCGGAAACGATATTGTGAAGCGGTTATTAGAGCCAGAGCCGAAAGATGGTCAACTGGCGAAGCGCCAGCGTGCGCTGAGCTCCGGGAAAAGATATGCTCGGCGTAACGAGATAAGGGGGGTAGGGAGGAACGGGTCAGTTACGAGCGATAAGGAAGAAAGCGAGCTCGGCATTTTTAGAATATTATGGTAGATTATTTGCGTCCTGTCCAGTAGATGTCCAGCTTTTTAAAGATGAATTTTTGGGTTCCTTGCCGTGCATAGATGACGAAACGAAAGAATTATTAGAATCGACCATCAGCGTAGAGGAAGTGGTCTTTGCAATAGAAGACCTAAACCCGGGAAAGTCTCCTGGCCCAGACGGCCTAAGTGCTGCTTTTTATAAGACTCGGATACAGGAGATTGCCGCAGTCCTAGCCAAAGTATTCAGTGAAGCATATGATTTGAATATGTTGCCTCCATCTTTTTTTTGTCGTCGCTCACAGTGCTAATCCCCGCAGGGGGCACCTGTGAAAGCAGGTGTTTGGAGAGTGGCGTCTCCACGGACCCCGAGCTCCGCAGGGGGCGCCTGCACCTTAGGTGCTAGGTGCTTGGTGAGTAGCGTCACCACGGACCCCAGCCACTTTGGCGACACCACAGACCCTGAGTAAAAAGTGGCGAAGACCCACCCACGTCTGGCTGTGTGTGGCGAGCCTGTGTTCAGGGAAAAGGGCATCCTGGTGGTTGAGCTGAGCCCGGGATAGGTTTGGACCCTTCGGGGCCCCCCGGGCGAGGCAACACACCACTTAGGCCCCTGCTTCCTGTAGACGGGTGTCCTGGCTTGGCCCGACCAGGATGATTCAGTCAGTCGCCACATCTTCTACTATCCCCTCTTATCTTTCTCTTTTCTCTGCTCTTCTTTCTTTCATATTCACCATCTTTGGCGGCAAGGGCTAACCTTGGGTGGCGATAGACCCCTTGTCTAGACCCACACTAGGTTATAGTGTCTTGGTGTTATAGTATATAGTGTTATAGTGTCTGATAGCGTAATGCCGTCAGCAAAACCTTTATTGCTATGGCGCATTACCTATCCCCATGTTGGGCTCCGTGGTGGGTGGTGCGCTACAGACGCCGAACGCCTCCCCATTTATTATGGGTTCCAAACAAAACCAAAAACCTGATCGGGCCCTCAAAAGGGCCCGCACCGAAGTCCTTTACCATCCCGCAAAGTCCCCTGAGCTTTTTAAATTTCCGAAGTTTCTTGTCCTCCATTCTGAGGCGGAAAAGCCGCTTGCCAAGCTTTCTCCCTTCCTTGTTTCTAAAGTTCTTGAAGGTGTTGCTGGTACGAACTTCAATGCCAAAAAGATGGCGTCGGGCGACCTTCTGGTCGAGATAAACACAAAACAACAAAGTGACGCTCTTCTCGCCTTGAACTCCGTTTCAGATTACAAGGTTAGCGTGACACCACACCGCAAGCTGAACACCATTCAGGGAATCATCTCTGAGAACGACTTGCTCGAAACATCTCAGGAAGAGCTCGTTGAGGGCCTCGTTAGCCAAGGGGTTGTAGGTGCACGCCGCATCACCCTCCGCCGAGATGGTGTCGAACGAAAAACAAGACATATTATCTTGACATTCGATTCCACCACACTACCAGAGACCGTAAAGGCAGGATACCTCCAGTGCCGAGTCCGACCCTATGTGCCGAACCCTCAGCGGTGCTTTAAGTGTCAGCGGTTCGGCCATGGTTCGAGGAACTGTCGAGGAAGGAACACCTGTGCAAAGTGCTCCAGCAAGGAGCACGCCACAGATGCGTGCGATAATGAGCCTCATTGTGCAAACTGCAGTGGCAACCACCCGGCATACTCCCGATCATGTCCTATGTGGAAAGATGAGAAAGAAGTCCTTAAACTAAAAGTTACTGAAAACATCAGCTACGTGGAGGCAAAGAAGCGTTTTGCCTTTGTCTCGAAAGGCTCTTATGCCGAGGCCGTGCGCAGGGGACCAGCGCGGCCAGTGGTTTCGAAGGGAACGCAGACGTCTCTGGACGACCTGCATCTCCCATCACGGTCCCCCTCCAAACCCCCGAACCGCAAGGTGAATGCTGCCTTGCCAGCATCTACCCCAGAACAGGGGACGATGTCTCCTGCTCAACCGGCCTCTTCGACCTCTCGGGGCCGGGGCCTACCTCCCCACACCTCTGCTCCCCAGAGGAAGCCTGGGGAGGTGCCAAGGCAGTCGACCTCCAGGGTCCAGCTGCCGGCAGCTGCAGACGAGCCCATGGACGAGGGTGGGTCGAGATCTGATGAGGAGGCTCTCCTCTCAAGATCAGAGTCCACCCCTTCTGCCTCCGGTGACTCTAATCGGAGGCAGAACCCCTCTAAAAAACAAAGTGCACCGCGTGTGAAAATAGATTTTAAACCCTAAGGAACATAGCTTTTTAATATAATTTTTATGTTATACTTATTGTGTTTTAAATGGTTAAAAATATAGGGATTATGCAGTGGAACTGTCGCGGCCTTCTACGTAACATAGATGACATCAATTTATTTTTTGATGAGCTCCGCCCTGTTGCTATTTGCCTACAGGAGACTTACCTAACTGACTCGCACACAAAGGTTTTGCGTCATCATCAAGTTTTTAGAAAGGACCGCCATTCCTCAAGCCCTTCGGGTGGTGTAGCAATGGTGGTTCAGGGTGGAGTGGCATGTGCCAAAGTTCCATTACAAACTTCACTTGAGGCAGTTGCAGTTCGCATCCTTCTTGACCGCCTCATCACTCTAGTGTCACTCTACTTGCCACCTAATGTTCTGCTTCATCTTCACGAACTCCAAGCACTCATCAACCAACTCCCCAAACCTTTTTTAATCCTTGGTGATTTGAACGCCCACCATCCTTTGTGGGGAAGCTCTCGTCAGGACTCCCGAGGTGGAGTTGTTGAATGACTTTTATTATCAACTGGAATCTGCTTATTGAATAAGAAAAAAACCTACATTTTTTAGTGCTGCCCACAACACTTTTACATCAATCGACCTATCACTATCATCACCATCTCTACTTCCATGCTTTTCATGGAACGTTTTAGACAACCCTTTTGGCAGCGACCATCTACCCATAATTTTAAAGAGCGTTTTACCAGTTTCATCGATACCAACTCGACTTTCTCGATGGAAGTTGGAAAAGGCCGACTGGTCTATTTTTGGTTTAGAGGCAGCACTTGATCCCTCCTTGTTCCTTCATATGACTCCCGAGGATGCAATGCTTTACGTTACAGAATGCATTCTAAATGCTGCTTCCGCTTCAATTCCACAGACTTCAGGAAATCTTCCCCGGAGGTGCAAGCCCTGGTGGAATGAGGAATGTACTTCCACTCGGAAAAGCCAGAACAAGGCGTGGGGAACTTTTCGGCGGTATCCAACTTTCCGTAACTTGATCGAGTTTAGGAAAAAAAGAGCACAAGCTCGATGGACGCGAAAACGGGCAAAGTGGGCTTCTTGGACAAAGTATGTTTCATCCTTAAATAGTTTTGTCACGGCTAAAGAAGTATGGGATCGTCTCAAAAAAGTTCGCGGGCAGTACGATGCTTTCAGGATTCCACTTTTTCCTTCGATCTTAGCATCTCTAACAGGGCAAGCAGACCTCCTCGCAGAACATTTTCAGCGTGTTTGTAGCTCTTCCAATTACAGTACGGAGTTTGTAAAGTTCCGGTCTACCGCTGAAAAACAGAAATTCACTATGTCAGGCTTTAACTCTGTTGCATACAACAAACCATTCACAATGTGTGAACTCGAAGTTGCTCTCAGCTTAAAAAAGCAGTCTGCACCTGGGCCAGACAGAGTTCACTACGAGATGCTCAAACACCTCTCTCATGAATCCTTGTACCACCTGCTATCCTTTTTCAATTACCTTTGGGAAGCTGCTGCTTTTTTGCATACTTGGAGATGTGCCCACGTTATACCTTTGCTGAAGCCTGGAAAAGATCCCTCTCTAGCTACAAGCTACCGCCCCATAGCACTTACAAGCTGCTTGGGGAAAACTTATGAAAGGCTTATAAATCGCCGCCTTATTTTTTTTTTTGGAGGAGAAAAACTTTTTCGATACTAACCAGTGTGGCTTTCGGGCTGGACGGTCGACTATAGACCATCTGGTCCGACTTGAGACCGTCATACGCGAGGCCTTTGTTCACCGGCAGCATTGTGTGTCCGTATTTTTTGATTTAGAGAAGGCATACGACACTACATGGAGGTATGGTATCCTTCGAGATCTGTACAACTGTGGAGTGCGTGGCCGCATGCTCCGTTGCTTACAGAACTATTTAAGTGAACATACATTTCAAGTTCGATTAGGCTCAACTTTATCCAGTGTCTTCTTACAAGAAAATGGTGTCCCCCAGGGCGGAGTTTTAAGTGCCACTTTATTTGCAGTTAAGATAAACAGTCTAGCTCAAGTTATACCGTCATCCGTTTCTTACTCTCTTTACGTGGACGATGTGCAAATATCTTTTTCGTCCTGCAACCTCTCTAGTTGTGAACGGCAATTGCAGCTCACGATAAATAGGATGAGCAAGTGGGCAAATGAAAATGGTTTTAAATTCTCCCCGGAGAAAACTGTGTGTGTGCCCTTCTCCCTGCGACGAGGTCTATCTTTGGATCCATTCTTACAATTGAATAACATAGAAATATCGGTGAAGCACGAACATAAATTTTCAGGCATGATCTTTGATAAAAAGCTTACATTTAAGTCTCATTTAAAGGAAATAAAGCAGAAGTGCTTGCAATCCTCTAACATCCTTAAGGTGCTGTCACATGTATCTTGGGGGTCTGACAGGCGATGCCTCCTACGGTTGTACAGTGCTTTAGTTCGGTCACGCCTGGATTATGGAGCGATCGTTTATGGTTCAGCACGACCTTCCACAGTAAGGATGTTGAATCCGGTTCATCACCTTGGGCTCCGGCTTGCCACTGGGGCATTTCGCACATCACCCGTACTAAGCTTGTATGTGGACACACATCAAATGTCTCTTGGAAAACGGCGACAGTACTTGAGCCTGTGTTATTATTACAAAGTCCTCTCGGATCCCAAAAATCCTGCTTATAGTATTTTACACACCCCTCAGTTCTGTAAATTGTTTGAAAACAAGCCAACAATTGTGCGCCCCCTAGGCTTTCGAGTTCAAAGTATCTGTAACTCTCTCAACCTCCCTGTCCCTTCCACAAGTGGTGTTAACTTGCTAAAATCTATAGAGAGAATTGCCCTTTGGAACGAGCTACCCGTATGTTGTGACTGGTCTCTCACCAAATACAGTAAGAAGACCGTTGCTCCACAGTTTCTTCAGAAAGAGTTTATACCTTTACAAGAAAGGATATCTAGAGGTTGCAACGAGTACTATACCGACGGGTCGAAATCTTTAAGTCACGTTGGTTGTGCAGTTTATTCTAGTAACTTTGGAAGAGCTGTGCAGCTTGACTCAATGGCAAGCATCTTCACCGCAGAGCTCTATGGTATTTTATTAGCCATTGAGCATATTCTGGACAACAATGTATTGAACGCAGTCATTTTTTTCGATTCGCAAAGTGTCTTATCTGCTATTTCTTCCAGAGTTTCTACAAAGAATATACTTACACAACATGTTCTTATAAAGTAAACAGAGCTCTTCGCCTCGGATGCACTATCAAATTTTGCTGGGTACCGAGTCACGTAGGAATCGCAGGAAATGAGAATGCAGATCGCCTGGCTGCATCTGCCACACACTCAGTAGTATCTTTTGGCCTGCCCTACCAGGACTTTAAACCACTTCTAAAGAAATCTCTTTTAAAGACTTGGCAGCTAGAATGGGACAGTGAAACCAATAATAAGCTCCACGTGATAAAACCCATGATACACTCTAAGAAAAAAGTTGACCTCAAGGGACTAACGGCAGCATTTGGTCCTCTGAACTCCCAGTTGCTCCTCGAAAGGACCATCTGGCTCAAGCTAGGTACCGTGCGCAAAAGCTGGGGACTAACTGCGCTCGACTGGGACCAACCGATAGGCGTGCGCGAGCAAAAGCATCCATTAGTCCCCCTCAGACAGGGTGCATCTGTATGATTTAGTCCCCGAATGCAAACGGAATGTTCGCCAGGAGGACGGATGCTATTTCGCTTGTCTTGGGGATCGGCGAGACTCAGCCCAGCACGGCTGAAAGTGTTGACGAAACTCGGACGAAACTGGCGAATTTGTTTAATGTGCCAGGAACGTTAAGACATTGCATGGTAGAGCTTCACGCGTTGTGTGAAAGCGAGTGAACGAATGTGTTGACTCGACTTCTTCCAACTATCTCCTCAAAAACGATCTGTTGACATTCCAGAAGTCCCATTTACGTAATTTGCCTTCGCGCAAAAAATGTGCATTCATCCAAACGCAACACCTCCAAATACTAACACTTTTTTTCTTTTAAAAATGAAACTTAACAGTTTGTAGAAGCCACGCTTTTAACACCGGAGTCTCGCAGTCAGAATAAATGGTCATTTCAATCCCTAAAACTGAGCATTCCCACCGGCGATATAAGCAGTCGCGCGATGCCACTAGATCGCATCGCAAAAAAAATTAGATGGTCACACCGGCGTGTGCGATAAGCGAGTCCAACGCCTTCGTTGGCGAGTCGTTTGTCGAAAACTCTCGCTCCGAACGCCGTTGATTTGCTCAGCCGCTCCGCGACTATAGATCGCATCGCAAAAAAGTTGAGTCGAGAAGCGACTGCTCCAATCGCGTCGCTTTTTGCCCGCGATGGTCGCTTTTGCGATGGAAGTTATCGCGCGGCTAGATCGCATCGCCGGTGGGAACGCGCCTCCGTCTCTGTGTGACAAACCTTTCTGGGTAGTCCAATGTCGAACTAAAATCCGCAACGACACACTTGATGCACGGCACGTTCCACTTAAAGAGCACATTCAGGGGCAGTATCCAGACGCCTTCATGCCATCGTCGTCGCTGTTTCCAAAACAATCCAGATGAACTACGAAGAACGAACCACGCCCGGAACGTCACACCTGGCAGCACCCTACTAATACAAAACAAATGCAAACTAAAAAAAAAAAAAAAAAGCCACTTGAGAAAGTTGAAAATGCTTAAGAGAGAAAGAGAAAAGAAAGAAAAAAAAGTGTCTGCTTGAGGTCACTCGACCGGCGTGTTGAAAGTGGCGACCGTCTCCCGCCCTTGGAGCTCTTCGGTGTCCTTGTGTCGTGTGCAGTGGGAGTGGGAAAAGAGATTATCTTCTGCGCGCACTGCCCCCTCCCCCCAATCCCCTACCCCGCATTCTTTGCTCCTTGTACACGCGGAGGGTTGGGCGTTGGTCAGATGGGGTCCGTCGGGAAAACGGGAAGTGTCTTTGTTTGAAAAGAACCTGTTTTTAGTAAGTTGAAAGTCGAAATACAGCCTTCGTCGGAGGCTGGTCGCCTTGTGTCGTCTCCGATCATGCCGGGATCGGGTTTGGATTCGCGGTACTGAAGCACTGCACTTGATCTGTTCTGACGTCGCAAGCCAAGGGAACTCGATTAAGGTATGTCGAAGTGCTTCTGTTTATGGTGTATTTATTAACTGTGGCTTCAGAAAGTGTTTTCTTTTGAGCGCGTTCTCTAGCTTGCAAAGCGCGCGCCATGCTCTATTCTTTTTTTCACCCCGGTTGCTGATTTTGTTATGCGGCACAGAGACCTCATATTCTATCGTATCGAGCGAAACGCCAGTTCTACCGATGGCTTATTTTTGTGTGTGTGTGTGTTTCGCAGACCCTGGCAGGATCGCTTGACCATAAACGCCTGTCCACATGCAGCGGAGCGCTACAGGCATAACGCTGACCTTGCGCTAAGCGCGTGCTGACGGGATCGGTCAAAAGCTTTGTATCGCACCGACAAAACTCATGCTCACGGCAGACGAAAAGTAGCTCATGACACGTGAGCAGCGCTACATCAGCGCTTCGCTGCGTGTGAGAACCGGCATTAATGGAGACATTTATTCGATTGTACACTAGACTTTCGCGTTGATGGCGGGAGATCATGCCGTCACTTTGAAGCATAGTTTGAGCACGAACGCGCTGGGTCTGTAATTCGCAGCGAACGGTCTACTAAAATCAATATTGCGCTGGTCTGCTGTCAACAGACTGCCTGTTGGATGTGAACCATTGTATCACTTATGCAGCCTATTTGTTAATTTATTATGCGTGTGTTATAACTTATATCTCATATATTTGTCAAGCGATTCGGTATTAATGCTGCCCTGTTACTAATAATCCAAATTCCTCGCAAACAGGAAAGAAGCTGCCGGAGCCCCAATAAGCGGTGCTGGGACCACGACCGACTTGGGCAGACGTCCCAGTGTCCAAGCCATCGTCGACGCAAGTGCGCTCTTCGGAATCTTGCCTTATCGTGGATTCTACCGCCCTGGAACTTTGACTTCAGTCATCCTTGAATGCGATGTGTATCTACGAGGCAATAAAGCTACTTTTAACCTGAACTCCACAATTTCGTTTCGGGAGATTTGTGGCACGGGACCAAATGAAAAAAATAAACCTTTAGTCCCAGAAGCCTAAATCCAAGGGCGCAACGTTTAGACCCAGGGGTCCAAGTGCAAGGGCCTAACAGTTAGTCCTCGGGGTTCATTTGAACCGGTGTAGCAGTTAGTCCCAGGGGTCTAAGCGCAAGGGTCTAACAGTTCGTCTTCGAGGTTCAATTGAAACGGTGTAACAGTTGGTCCCAAAGGACCAAGTGCAAGGGCCTAACAGTTGGTCCTCGAGGTGTAACTGAAAGGGTGCAACAGTTAGTCCCAACGGTGCTAGTGCGAGGGACTAAATGACGGGGCGCAACAGTTGCTCCCGTTACAGTTGCTCCCCTAGGGGACTAATGGTGGTGGCAGCGCATTTAGTCCCCCGAGGGACTAAGTCGCGCTCCCTTTTTTCTTAGAGTGTAGGCATCTGGGAAAGTTCATTCCACAAGAACCGCCACCTTGAGGTTCTGCTTTGCCGCTTGAGAATTGGCCATTCACGTTTGACACAGACATACCTTCTAAGTGGCGAAAATGTTGCAGTTTGTGCCCATTGTGGGGAATTACTTACAGTTTTACACATTCTATGGGAATGTAGGTTTTATCATCAACTGCGCGTATCATGTTTTCCTGAACTCTTTAGAAACCATCTTCCCTTTCATCCTATGTTTTTACTTGGAGACAATGCCTTAGTACCACTCGGACGAGTTTCTGATTTTATTAACAAAACTGGATATCTACACCAGTTATAAAAAGTCTCTCTAGCCTACCATCTGTTTCATTCGATCTTTAAAACACATTTTGTTTGGCGCATTATGGCCACCGTTGCCGCTGCGCCATTAAAATCTTAATCCTATCCTATCCACAGTGCTAATCCCCAAATGAAGCGGTTAAGTTGCAGCAGGTCACAGCGTATTGGCCAATCAGTCTGACTAATGTCGACTACAAAATTTTAATGAAGATCTTAGCAAGGAGGTTGCGAACTGTAATATCAGAAAGAGTGGGGCCCCATCAAACTTGCGGCATAAAAGAAAGGACTATTTTCACCAATATCCATAAAGCGCGCAGTGTTCTCGAGTGTTGCGACGCAATGCATACTTGCGTTGCGATGCTCCAGGTAGATTTGGAAAAGGCCTTTGACCGTGTGCCTCACGACCTGCTTTTAACCATTCTCGATCATGTGAGCGTCGGCGCTGTTATCCGCGAAGGTGTCAGCATGGCGTACAACGGTTGCTCGACGAGACTTATGGTGAACAAGTCGATTGGAAAACATATAAAAGTGAATTGACCCGTCCGCCAAGGGTGTCCTTTGTCTCCTCTTTTTTTTTGTATTTACATAGAATCCCTTTGCATTAGTATTTTTGAAAACAGTTCCATCAGTGGTTTTGAGCTTCATGCGACCGAAGTTAAAGTGTTGGCGTATGCTGGTGATATTGCAGTGTTTTGTTCCAACCACGAGAGTATTGTTAAAGTTGTTCACACGCTTCGTTTTTGCGAAGTTAGTGGCAGCTCTGTTAACTGGGCCAAATGCCTGGGATTTTGGCACGGAGAGTGTACTCCATGTTCGTTTGCCAACATGCAGTGGGTGACCACCCCCGTAAAATATTTGGGAGTGCCTCTAGAAAATTATTGCGACAGCAAACCATATTGGCGTGGGCAGGCGGTGGAACTTCGCAAAAGAGTAGAAAATATTTTTGCACGGGCCACAGTCCGCAATTTGTTTTTTGTCAGCAAACTGTAGTACATTCTACAAGTCTTGCATTTTTCGTGGGTAAATGTGCAGAAATTGCACCGGGTATTTGCGGTGTTTGTCTGGGGCTCCACGTGGGAGCGATCAAGTGGGATGAATCTTTTCCGGCGCGTACGCAATGGGGGGCTTAGTTTGACACATTTGTTTTTACGCTAGGTTTTTAATCTGTTCATGTATTTTCGGGACGTAAGTAACCCCTTTTTGCGCACCGTTTGTCAAGTGAGAGTTGCAAGCAGGTTGCCTGAGCTGATTGTTTCCACGTCTTCTATGTCGGGTGGCATTCATGGATATGTAAAGGAAGTGGTTGCCTCATGTAAGTTTTTGTTATCTCGTTTTTCAGTTGAGTATTTGAGTGAAGTTCCTCGGAAAAGATTGTATAAAGCTGTGTGCGGTAGTGTGTTCCCTGTACCTCTATACAGAGCCTTATACTGTGCAGGCCCAGGGCAAGATGTTTTAAAGTGCGTTAGTATTGTGGTGCCCGCATGCACCTGGACTTCTTTAAATTACATTCAGGTACGCTGCCGGTCAAGACGTGGCTAAACGAGAGGAGACTTTTCGTACCGTAAGGGGATCACTGTTTTTTATGCAAGAAGCCAGAGACAGTCGAACTCGTGTTTCTTGAGTGCTGGGATGGGGTCTTCTTCTGGGACATCCTCCAACGTACCCTGAAAAAGGGCCTCCCCCTAGACGCGCATGGAATCTGTTATCTTTCGGTTAAAACCGAGGAAGGTTTTCCCTTTGACCTGGTTATGCTGTTGGGCCTGCATAGTATTTGGAAGTCCCGAATGGCTGTACACAATGCCGACAATAATGTGCGGGAGGCGGCGGAATATTTTAGTGAAAGTGTATCTTTGTTTGTTGAAGTCAACAGAGCACAGAAGTGTGAGCCTGAGCGGCTTCCGTGCATTGAGGCACTGTTGCCCATGAAACATTTCTAGCCCCCGACACCAGTCACCTTCGACTGGTTTAGTTTAGCCTTGCCCTGTTTCCTATGTTTTGATCAATATGTCTGCCTATTTGACTGTGTAAAAATCCGGCAATAAAGAAAGAAAAGTGGCGTGGCATAGTGGTAAAGGTTTTTCTTCATACGCAGCGGACCCCGGGTTCGATCCCCGGTTTGGGCGTGTTTTTATTTTTGTTTTCTAGAAAAATATTATTGTCGAGCATTTGGCGATATTTACGACATTTCTTTTTTACGATTAACACTGAAAAAAAAAACAAATGTTGTCAACGAAACTTCGCAGAACTAAATGGTATGGGACTCCCACTCCCTTTCCGGAGGTGCAACTGGGGACAGCGGGGCTTGGGTTGCCGGCTCCGCTGTCCCCCGGGGGTGGGGTTTACGGGTGAAGTTTTGTAATTAGTAGCCGCATATGGAACGCAAGAACGCAGGCGGGGGAGGGGTTAAGTTAACGCGCTCACCGGTGATACATGTGCCGTCCGAAAAGGGTAACCCAAATGGCATGAGCTCTCCGTGTAGTGCGTATAGCCATTTCGGTAGTTCGATACTTTAGACCCATGTTACGGATAAAAAAACAGAACGTGGGATGGCCAAAAAACATGCTTTTCGTTTAAGGCTTGTCAAATTATGAGGCGCTGGAGAAATGCAGACTTCTGCGTTAAGTCCTTATTTCGAATTCTTTTTGTTCACCTTCCGCCCATTGAAAAGCATGCGGGAAGGGCCTTAGAACGCACCTGGTATCGCTGCGCCGCAGCATTCTTCCTCACGTCTGACCCCGTTCGTAAAATGGCGTCAGCTGTTGCTGGCTTCACGTGGCGGTACCGTGCATGCTTCTATTCATTCGGCGTTCATTGCCATGGTGACGGCGAGGAAAGCAGACGTGAGGAAGAATGCTGCGGCGCAGCGATACCAGGTGCGTTCTAAGGCCCTTGCCGCATGCTTTTCAATGGGCGGAAGGTGAACAAAAAGAGTTTGAAATAAGGACTTAACGCAGAAGGCTGCATTTCTCCAGCGCCTCATAATTTGACAAGCCTTAAACGAAAAGCATGTTTTTTTGGCCATCCCGCGTCCTGTATTTTTTATCCGTAATATGGGTCTAAAGTATCAAACTGCCATGAAGATTTTCCTAGTAGTAAACAGAAAAGAAAATTTGATATTTGCAGCCCTGAACTCTGCAATTCCAGGAATGTCTTTTTTGCTGTGTTTCAGCCATCGCTTATTAGAAATAAAATACACTCTAAAGTGTAAATGCTGTCCCAGTCAATGCAAAAAATTTTTAAATTTGCCTTTTTCTTTTTTTTTTATGGAATGAAAATAAGCATACCTGTTGTAACTGTGTTGAAGGAGAATTTTCGCTTCTATTCTTTCTGTGAAATATCTTGAAGCAATTCTCGCCATAAAGAAATAGGTAAGCCTTGCACTTCTCACAGTCTAGGCAGCTGCAGCCGTCACCTGTCTTCGGCAAACCCTAGTTCTGGCAAGCCTTCGTCAAGCACTGGAAGCTTCTCAACTCTGCTTTTCAGTGTTCTGTTCTGTGGGTCACAGAGTGAAAACCCGGCAACAAAGCAATAGAAAGCAGAATATTTATCACATCAAAAGAATACCATCATATGTACAGATCCAACATCGAGCAGGCAGCTAGGCCAGCAGAGCATCCACCTTGTGAGCCCGGCGTCACTGCTCGTGACCATCAGTGTGGCACGTGTGAACGCAGTCGTGCTATGTCCTACATCGCTCCCCCCCCCCTTTTTTTCAAAAAGTGAAACAAAAAATAAATGAAATAATCCAGGACTGTATGCAGTTCTACTATCCTCCAAAAGTTTGTTCATGTCAGTTAGCACCAAGGTACTGACCAAAAGTTCAGTCCTGCGCTTTCCCTACAGTGTCCGAAAGCGTTCCGGAGGTACAGCGAATCTTTCACTCTTTGTGTGTGTATAAGTTGGGTCTTGGCACGATGCGCTCACTTTGGTGCTTGCGTTCGAGTCTTCGGTAATGTCTACAATACGTGAACTCTGCTTTGGAAGCAAGACTAGGTGTGTGTGCGATTTCGGCGAACAGACTTTCCATCAGTTTCTACCCAGCAAGACCTAGGCTCCTCTGATTGGCTGCTGAAGACACCTTGACGTAGATCAATCAACCAGACGTCCATATCGTCATCCAGTAAGGGCAGATCCCGGACGCCGTGTTGTCAGTCGTAGCCTTGTTTCTGCTCACGGCGATGCTCACCCTCAAATTATGTTAGCTGCTTCTCGTCAGGCATGTGGGGGCGAAGACTCTTTGCTCTCACTGAGAGTTTGTCGTGCGAAGCCTTCTTCCCATCAGCAGCTCAGAAGGGCTGTAGCATCCTTCGATTTATCTAGAGATCCTTTAATTATTCTTACCACTGCTTTGGCAAGCCCGTTAGTTTGAGGGTAATGGGGACTCGAGGTTACGTGGCAGAAGTTGTACTTCTGCGCACACTTTGCAAATTCAGAATGGCACGTCTTGAGAAACTGGGGCCCGTTATCTGAGACTACCGCTTCTGGAATCCTGTGTCTCGCGAAAAGAGACTTGCAATGGTTGACAACTGCTGCTCTGGTAAGGCTGTTCAGGCGGACTAACTCGGGATACCGTGAGTAATAGTCAGTGACTATAAACTACCATTGACCATTTAAGAAGGACAGGTCCATCCCAATCGTTGCCAGGGCCTTTCTGGGAATTCCGTTGGTTTCATTGGCAGTTTCCTGTTTCGACTATGGTTCAGACATACGTTACACTTTGCCAGGTTTTCGATTTCTGTGTCAATATGGGACCACCACACCGAATTTCTCGCTTGTGCCCGACATTTTTCTATGCCAAAATGTCTTTCATGAAGCTGATTGAGGACTGACTCGGAAGTTTCGAGGAATAACGACAATGAGACCACACATCAAGATGTCTTCCCCCATGGCAATGTTGTCTTTGAATGGCCAGAATGCCTTAGGTCTGCTCCTACATTGCGGCGAGATGGCCATCCACTTGTGCATAACTCTATGATCTGTTTACATTCCAGGTCCAGCTTTTGTTCAGCGGCGATTTGCTTCAGGCTCGGATGAGTCACCGGTAGAGAGGACGTCGCGTGCTCCACGAAGCCCTGTATCTCCTCGGCGAGCTCTGTTGTTTCGGACTGTTTGACTGGAGACCTGGAGAGGGCGTCACCCGCTGTGAGGTCTTTTCTAGAAACATACGAAATGTCGTAGGTATATCTCGTGAGGCGCATTTGCATCCTCTGGAGCCGTGGTGTTAAGTCGTAGATCGCCTTTGATCCAAAAATAGAAACCAGTGGCTTGTGGTCGGTTTCTAGATGGAAGTCTTTTCCGACGAGGAAGTCCCAAACTTTTTCACATGCCCAAACTTGGTCGAGGCCTTCCTTTTCAATTTGTGCGTAGTGGCACTCAGTGTCAGAAAGAACTCTTGATGCATAGGCTATGACCTTGAAATGTCCGTTCTCCTCCTTCTGCAGGATGGCACCCAGACCGTACGAAGACGCGTCCACTGTCACCACAGTCTTTTTGCTCGGGTCGTATATGCCGAGTACAGAATCTGATGACAAACGGGTCTTCCATCTTTTGAAGGCTTCTTCTTGTGGGTTTTTTCATACAAAGTCCTGTTTTGATGACTACATTGATGACAGCGGCTGCAGCAACTCGGCCATGTTTGGGACAAATCTTGCCAGATATGTTGCCGTTCCAATCACATGCCTTAGTTCTTTCTTGGACGTAGGGCTGGGCATCTCAGCAACAGCACAAAGTTTTCATTGTAGGGTCGTACTTCGTTGTTTTCTAGGAGGTGACCCAGAAAGGAAATTTGGGTTTTGCTGAACTGGCACTTGTCCATGTTCAGGGTGACTCCTGTAGTACTGAGACGACTCATAAAGCGTCGTAGCCATTCATCGCGTTGCTGTCTTATCGACCCCCAGATGAGCACGTCATCCATGTGGGAGACGACTCTGTCGAGACCTTCTAGGATTGACGCCATTTGTCTCTGGAAGTGCTTGGGAGCTGAAGAGATGCCAAATGGCAAATGGTTGAAACAAAACTGCTTGAACGGCGTGACGAAGGTGGTAAGAAGCTTGCTGTTTTCGCTGATTGGGATTTGCCAGAATCCAGAATTTGCGTCCGTCCTGGAAAACAACTTCGTTTCTTGAAGCAGGCCCAACATGTGCTCCACGGCAGGGATGGGGTGCCATTCTTGCAAAATGAACTTGTTCAGTTACGTGTAGTCGACGCAGATGCAGAGTGCTCCAGATGATTTACGCACAACCATCATTGTCGCACTCCAAGATGTTGGCTCAGCAACCGGTGAGATCACCCCTTCGCTCTGCATATGAATGAGTTCCTGCTTTGTTTTCTCATAGAGTAACAGGGGTACCCTTCAAGGAGACGTTGGAGCAAACGGTTTGGCTTTGAGCTTTAACTTGACGTCGTATTCTTCTTTCAGGAATCCAAGACCAGAAAAGAGGTTTGGATATTTGGACTCAACATTTTCTTTTTCGATGATGCCGACCCATGCTGCGAGTTTGCTGAGAACATCTAGGTTTTCAATGGCAGGTTTCCCCAGAAGTAGTGATTTTAGACTTCGGAGTATGTGCACATCTTCGAGACTTTCTCGTCCCTTGCCCACAACAACGAGTGGTTTATTGCTGGGGCCGTTGAGGGGACGTCTCGCTGGCTGGAGCTGTATCTTTATGAATAAGGTGTGGAAGAGGTCTTCTGGAGGTATGGTTTCGTTTGCTCCTGTGTCGACCCTGAACACACTTTCCTTGCTGTTGATCACAGCCACATCCATATTTCGTGCTCTGCAAGGCCCAGAAAACCTGGTTCTTCTTGAACGCTGCGGACAGTTGGTGTCGAACGGCAAACGGTAGTAAAGTGCCCTTTCTTTGGACATTTTCTGCAAGTAGCATCCTTTGCTGGACACACACTTTTAGAATGATGTTAACGGCCACACCATCCACAAGATCCTGTCTGCTTCCTGCCACTTGAGGCTTTTGCAATCTTTGTAGTTGAAAGGCTTGATGCATCGGCGGGAGTTTTTTCTAAATTCTTTCGCGTGAACGGTTGACTTTTCCTGGCTCATACGTTGTCTATGATGACTTTTTGTGCTTGTCCGTTGTCCAATTGTGCCTGTTGCTGACGAACAGTCTCGTGTTGGCATGCAACAGTCAATGCTTTCAGAAAATTTAGGTCTGTGTCGAGTTGGTCTTTCAGATACCTTTCTATCTTTGAGGCCACGAGAGTCTATCTCGGATGAGTTCTTCTCGAAGGACCCCGTAATTGCAGGTGTCTGCCAGTGCATGCAATGACGTGATGAAGTCTTCAACCAACTCACCGTCCTGTTGAATCCAGGTGTTGAAGCGCGCCCTTTCTAAGATAATGTTCCGACAGGGAATGAAGTAGGCGTCGAACTTGCTCAGGACCACCTCGAAGTTCTTCTCTTCAGCGTCGCTGAGTGTGAATGTGTTGAACACCTCTTCGGCTTGGGTGCCCATTAGGTACACCATTGCGTTGACTTGGTTTGCTTCAGGTCTTTCGTGCAGCACCGATGCCGTGCGGTAGCAAAAGAATCTTTTCTTCCAGGTTGGCCAGTCATTTGGAGTTGCAAAAGCAAATGGCTTCGGCTGTGTAACCTGGAAGGATGCCATGGTCTCGGGCTTCGTTCTCAGCGGCGTACTTGAAGCTTGGCTGTGGTCGAATGTTTCGACGCTGTCAGCCTTGGGCAAATCAGGAGCTTGAGGCATTGCTGTTGTTGACCACTTCCTCTTACAGCCTATTGGAAAGCAGCTTCACTTTTGACACCATGTTCTATTCTGCGGGTCGCAGAGTGAAAACGTCATGGCCGGCAACAGGGAAATAGAAAGCAGAACATTTATCACATCAAAAGAACGGCATCATATGTACAGATTGAACATCGAGCAGCCAGCCAGTCAGGCCAGCGGAGCATCCGCCTCGTGAGCCCAGCGTCACTGCTCGTGGCCACCGATGTGATGCGCGAACGCAGCCGTGCTATGTCACAGATCCAGCATTTGGCACTTGGCCCCATCGCAGGCCTCTTTTTCTTTGCCACGCTGGTCAGTTCTTCAAGCACCATCTGGCATGCTAACAGTTCCACCGCATTCTTCTTGGGAATACTATTTCTAGAACAGCACCCTCAGTATTTGATTTGGGCAGAAATTAGAGAAAGAGAAAAATCACCTTCAAAGTCGACTTCCTTATTATGATGCGTATCCATAACATTCCATCATTTGGTCACAGATGTCCATGCCACAAACTGTTAAAGAGATTATATGAAAGTTTTTGAGATAAAAGCTCAGAATTGTCTGTTCCAAAAGTGGGAATCTGCTCCAAAATGCATTGTTCCCTGCTACAAGAGCTGCTCCAAATCGCCACTTGTCAGTTCCACCACTGGGTGCGGCAACTGGTACGAGGCAAGAAAATGACTTTTTCGTATCCCGAAGGAAGAGAAAAACCGAAAACTATGACGTTTGTGGTTGTCGCGGGTCAGCAGAAAGGCCTTTGCTCCTGCCTCTCGTACTCGGCTGTGCGAGGTAAGTTATATTATTGCGATAATTAATGTTAAAGTTCAGAGAAATGAATGAACACAAATTGCAATGTTTGTCGGATAAGTTTGACGAGGATCATTCCTCTGGAAAATGTGGGAACGGTTTCAAACATAAGCTAGTGTGGAATGCCGTGCCTTCAATCTTCGCCCACAAGCACAAGAAGGTGCCATGGAGAGCTCCTCTTCCCGAAAAACCGAGCAAAATTTATAGGGTGTATTTATAGTATTTAAAACTAAGTTAATCGACTGCTGCTGTAAAGACCTGCCGCTAGCTCACCGTGAAATTATCTCGTATTACTGTATCATGTGTCCTACGCGCGCGTACGTATACACCAACTCATGTTTACAAACAAACCGGAGCGCCCCTAGCAGACGCCACCGGCGCCGCGCATGCGCGGTGGATGGTGGGCAAGAAGCCCGCGTCGCCCATAAACAAACCATTGAATTGCGTTGTTGTCGGCGTCGATGGGAGTCCCCGTGCTCTTTTTCGCGTTGGAATTGTTGATTCTACGTCCTCCTAACAATGTCCGACTACTTGAGCGGCTTCAGCAAACCTATCGAGGCAAAACTTTGCGTGAATAATGTGATGTGCGGCGATTCATTTCACGTGGACGCCGCAGAATGGGCGCTAAAGTCCGACTCCCACGATGAAATTCTGCTCGCTATTTTCCGTCGCGACGTCGCTCGGACTGCGAAAGCGTGGACCGTAGCTGGGATGGTGGACATCGATACTGAAAACCGCAAGTAGAATCGAGCATTACAAGTCGGTGATGGCCACTGGTAACAATGATCAACAACTTCTTGTATCTGTTTACACTTAGCCGACTTACCCCAACCAACCTTCAAAAGCGTTTTGAGGCCTGCACTTAGTTCTTATCGCAATTACCGGGTCAACGTTTGGTTTACAGGCCGCTGTTGTTTGAATGCGCTAATGACAAAAAGCAGACAAGTTTGAAAGAGCAGACGACAGTTCGAACGCATGCACAATGGAGTACAGGCAAGAAGCACCGCATCCCGTGTCAACAAACCATTCTAATGTCACGTCGGCGTCTGTGTGAGTCTGCATACTCTTTTTCGCGTTGGAGTTGTCGATTCTACGTTTTCATCGCAATGTCTTACCACTTCAATCGCCTGAGCAAAATTATCAAGGCGCGTTACGCCGCTAAACTTTCAGTAAATAATTTGACGTGCGGCGATTCATTCGCATGAACGCTGCAGAATGGAGGCCAAAACCATGATGAGATTCTTGTAGCTATTTTCGGTCGCGACATCGCTCGTGCTGCAAAAGTGTAGAAGGTAGCGGCGATGATCGACGTCGATACTGAAAATCGGAAGCGGTAACAGACCAAGCGTAACAAGTCGGTGATGGCCACCGGTACCAATAATTAACATCTTGTATCTACTGTTTACACCGAGCCTACTTAAGTCGTTTGAGGCCTGCGATTACTTCTTATTGCAATCACCGGGTCAAAGTTTGGTCTACGGGCCGCTTTTGTTTGAACGAGCAGACGACAAAAAGCAGACAACTTTGAAAGAGCAGACGAAAGTTTGAACGATGAGGCGGCCGTGTGAATTTGAAGACGCACTGAACCCGTGGGTGGTCCAGACAACTTGGGAGTTTTCTCTCGTTCATGTTGGAACCAAGCAAATACATCTGGCGACACCAATGTGTGGCCCGCACACGCAATCGTAGTTCGGCAGAGTCTGGTTTGCCCTTTTCACGGCTATTATCCGCGTTCTCGGATGAACGGAGGGGGCAAAAACACATGAAAACTGATCTTCAAACCTTTCCAGACTCTCTTGGTAAGGCCCCCATCGCAGCATTTTGACGAGGAGGCAGGTTTTTTGTCTAGTTTCTTCCAAAGGAACACAGGAATGCATGTCTGACACGGCGACTTCTTCCCACCACCCCAGGCCGGAAGTGCGTCCGGCGCACCACCACCGCGGCGTGACGTAGGAGAGTCGAGTTTGTGTATACTGTACCGCAGACCTTGTCGGGCACTGACTACACGTGTGTGTGTGCCGTTTTCTCTTTTGCAGGTGTGACTATATTAGGGCGTTTTAACTTAGAGAACATGGAACGAAATTTCGCGCTGCAGAAGCCAGGCACCCTGGGTTCAATAGTAACCCCTCCCCGTTTAGATCTGGATGAGCATCGTACTGGCACACTTTTGTGTATCACTACTGCGTGATGCACACTAAAGACCCCCAGGAAACGAGACATACTGCACTGGCTAAGTTGCCCATCCAAAGCAGGGACCCGTCACATTATTTGGGTGGCTGACCAACCAGCAATAGCCACATGTTCCTCTGCGCGAATTAATTTACTTTAGAAATTTTAGTGAATCACTATCAAATAGGTGGCAGTGGATACAATCATGCGCTCTGTCTCTTCTATTCTAAATGGAAGCTAACCAGGAATTAAGCTTAATGCACGCTATTGTTACTAAAGCCAACAATGAAAGTAATAGTCGAGAAGCAGTTGTAGACAGAAACAAAGCCTACAGCATATGTGCAAACAAGGGGGGCATCACCAAGTTTGTGGTTTCACATGTTTTCCGATTGAATTGTATGGTCGGTTAGCTTCGGTGGCACTTTAGGTGGGTGCAGGGATATATGCAAAGTGCCACCAAGAAGCTGTGTGTAAGCGATTTGAGTTTACTCCTAGACTAGCCATTTTGAACTACCATATTTGGGTCGAGGTACAGTATTTGTGATGAAAAAAAAAATATTCCAACCTGAGATAGCGTATGGGAGTTCAAACAGAAGAAAGTGAGTCTATCGAAAGTATGTACCGAATGTCTCCACTTTAGACGAGAAATTTAGCCAGTGCAGTATGACTGCCAGCCTGGGGACTTGAATGTCGATCACACAGTAGCAACACAAACACACTTAGTGTTGGATAAGTACATAAAAGAGTTCTTAAAGTCAAGTGCAACGGGGTTGAGAGGTTATGTACTTCAAGTAAAGTAGTAAGTACATTGGGGGCAATGTACCTCAACAAAGGTGCTTAAATACAGTGTACTTTTAAATTAAAGTACAACAACACATTACTTTATTATATGCATAGTCCCACGGCTAATTAAGCATGGTAGGGACAAGGAAAATCCCTACAGATTTCCCCAGCACCGTTCTCCTTTTAGGCGCTCGTGTAACGCTCAAGATGCAACACTGACAAATAAAAGTAAGGAAGTTCATCTTGGCACAACGAAAATGTTTCACACACTTAGTCCCTCGGCCTCACCATTCATGGATAAAAGAAAGGATCCCACTTTGGGACCAGTTCACCATCCAAGTACAAGTCAAGGCGTTGAGAGCACACTTCTTCTCCTGGCTTCCTAAGGTAGAAGTTGCCCGTCCGGTGCACCTTGAAGCTATACTTGTGCCTGCGGAAAGCCTCCACCTGGAGCGCTTCCAGAAGAAGGATTGGGTCCCCATCAATTATGTACACGGCAGTTACTTGAGCAAAGCTCAGACTGGTTGTCTTGTCCATGACGAGTATGGCATCCCTGCAGTAGTCGCCCGTGCTGGTGCTGATGGATTTGGCCTCCCAAACTTGACCTTTGCTTGCCAAGCTCTGTGCGCAAGGGGGCAGCGTGCCAGGGTCTACTTTTCTTGATCCCAGGGCAGAGAGAGGCTTGTCGAGGACGTAGGTCTGGTGTCGGTAGCTTTCCAGAAGCTGATGGCGCATTGTTAGCGTTTTGCATATGTTCCGGAAGTTCTTCACTTTGGAGGCCATGCTTTTGAAATACTGGTGTTTTTCCTCAAACCTCATGCACCAGAACTGCCGGAGGGGTCCAAACTCCGAGATAATACGAGGGTAGTGCACCATGTAGTGCAGTTTGGCAGTTACGCTGGCGGATGGGTACAGGTCATGGTAGGCGCGAAGAAAATCTTGAATTTGGTCTTCCAGGTATGGTAGAAATCCAGCTGGAACTTCGGTTGCTAGGACCATGTCGACAATCTCGCGATACCTCAGGTACAGATCCCAGTGTGCGTTGCCCTCGGGAATGTTGGATGCAAGCATCTGGGGCAGTAGCCGGAAAAGGCACCCCTTTTGCGAGGCGGTGCCCTTTAAGGCACGATGGTCCTTGGCAAAGTTAGGGTCCAAGTCTTCGGGCTTGTTTTTTTTTGTCATGAAAACCCACCTTGAAGGCAGCTACCTTCTTGAAATCTGCCAATTCAAGCGTTCCTTCGGAGACAAGGCCTTGAAGGACGTGGTGCAACACAAGTGCAACTCCTCCTTCAAAGAGGTCGTGCATCAGATCAGGCATGAGCTGCTTGGTGACGTCGAAGTGTCCCAGTGCCAGCATAGGAGAAGGTCCTGTGACACCATACATCTTCTTGAGTGCTGGGTTGACTGCAATTGCTGTCAGATGTTCTTTGTGTGTGGCTGCACTCCTTAACGCACACAGTCCCTCTCTTGTAAGGTCTGGCAGCTTTGGCTTGAGGGCCATGCAAATGCGGCAGACCCTGCCACTGCTAAAGCAGCAGGAAAACCCACCAAGTTTGTTTAAGGAGAGATTATCACCGCAAACTCCTACAACTGCTACTTTCACGGTGACAATGCTTCCCTGCATTTGGACCTGAAGCCCATTGTTGTTGAGCTCGTTCAGGTCATGAAGGAGGGGCTGTAACAATTTGTCTAGGCCCTCCCGCTCAACGTCCTGGTATTTCGCCATCAAGGTGAGGTGGATGTTCTTGAGCTCCGACCGATAGCGTGGGTGCAGGTTAAGCACCGAAAAGTAGACGACAAGCAGCTTGTGTCTCTTCTGCTTTGCCCCTAGGGGATTCGTGATGCCCAGCTCGTCCGTATACAGCAGAATGTGCAGCATATGCACAGGTTCATTGTGGATACCAGTCGGCACTTCTTTGATTGCCTTGCCATCGCAGAAGCACCGCAGTATTTGCGGCTCGGTCGTCTCTTGTTCAGTCTCCTGTAGGAGATGTTTTGACAGCTCAGGTACTTGAAGCAGGTTCTTGATCACCTTGCCAATGGGCACGTATTGAAAAGACAAGCTTTGAGGATTTGCCAGAGAGTGTTCCTCAGGTTTCACGTAAGGCAGGTTGCCCATGGCGAACTGTTCTCGCTGGTACGTGCTTTTCACTTGTTCGAACAAGCATCCTGGGAACTCGTTGCCAAATATTCTGCGACTGTCCTTCGGGTCATTGGCACCAAAGATCTCCCCGGCTTGTTGGGCCTGCTTTGCATACTTGCTTAGTATGGTTTCAAGAAGGCACTGAAAATCGCCAAAGATTTTCTCTGATGTAGCATGTGGAACTTTATGTTCCTCTGCTAGCTTGAAGAAGAACATGCAGATGTTCTTCTGCACTCCCTGCACGAATTGGTCGAAGGTCTCCCATGGAGGGGCGGTAGGCCCGGCATCGCGCGGCGAGGCAGAGGGTCCCTCATCTAAATGCAGGGGGTCGGTGCTCCCACAAGCTTCTGGTTCTTCAGTATCAACGTCGCAGAATCCAGAGGTGTTGCCATCCGATGGCGTGAGGTACTGACGGTGGTGGCGATAAAGGTGACTGCGATAGGATTGGAACACCTTGAACGTTTGACAGCAGCCATCAACCCCACAGCGCACAACAAAGTTCGACTGAGAGCTGTGTACCTCCGCAATGTGCGTTACTACGCGCGTAGGTTTCTCCGCGAAAAACGGACAAAGGAAGCAACGGTGAAAGGTCATCTTCAACGGGGAAAATCACATAGTTCATACCGGTAAATCACCTCAACATCGGACCCGCGGGCAACGGGAACACGGAAGGGTGGGGGGAACGCCGCCTGTTTCGGGATCGGAAGCACGGACTGGAGCAAGGGCCAACCACGGGTTAATGGGCTAACGACTAACGTTGCTATGAAAATACGCTTCTCGGCGTTACAGAGGGGGACAAAGAAAAAGCGAAACAAGCGAGAGAGGTTGCGCAACGCGGGAAGGAGCATGAAAAGGGAAAGGGTTCGTGAGGAACCTGGGGGAGCACTTCTGTTTTTTAACAGAGTTTTTTAACCGACGCGCCTGTCCCTAGATGGCGCTAGTGGTCAAATAAGTGCGGTAGGGAGGCGGCGGCGGCCCTTCACCTCGGTGGGTTTGAGCCGTTTGAGCCATAGAGTTACTGTTTGAGCCACTGATCTCTACAGTGGTTTGAGCCATAGAGTTGTTACAATAAACGCCAGAGGTTTAGGTGGCGCTAGTGTGCTGTTGCATTTTGAAGCAGACAGCAAGCAGTCAGAAATTGACTTCCGGTAATGCTCTTCTATCGGAAAAAGCGAGTGCATTTTCTCTCTGCGCTGCGCAGCAAATATCACGAATACTTTGTACGCACTAGGCACATTGGAACATTTCCCAGACACGCAGACGAAATAATTGGTCAGTTACAGCAATTTTATTTGAAATTCGTGGCATAAAAAACGGTGCTAAAATCGCTTCGTACGTGTATTTATGCGCACTGTCGGACACTGTTAGCGCGAGGGAGGAAGTGGCCGAGTGGGCTAACGCGTCTCAGCTCGGAGCATGGAGCGAAAGCTTGCGCTGGGAACCTCCTGGCTTCGATCCCCGCCGCCCCCGCCCGTTTCGATCTGGATGAGTTTCGTACCGGCACGCGTTCGTGTGATCACTACTGCGTGATGCACGTTAAAAATCCCAGGTTAGCGGTTGTACCGCACTGGCTAAATTTCTCATCTACAGCTAAGAGACCGATTACCCGTTGAGGTGCATCTCCATCAAGGCTGTATAAACATAAAGAGCAAGCCAATTTTCTGTTAGCGCGAACACGGTCGAAACGGGCAGTGGGTGGGGGTAACTTTATTTTTTATTTCGAGTTCCGTCGGACGTAACTTTAATTTTCACATTGGTTCCGTCCGACGTAACTTTAATTTTTATTTGGAGTTCCGTCGGACGCGACTTTAATTTTCATATTGGGTTACGCCGGACCATAGAGTTATTATAATGTACGCTAGAGGTTCAACTGGCGCAAGTGTCTATGCGACTTCCGTGACGCAAATTGAAGCAGACAGCAACCAGTCTACTTTTGCGGTGCTCCTGTGCATTTCTATGGGAAAACGCGCGTGCATTTTGTCTCTTCGCCGGAAAATAACATGGAACACTTTGGTTATTTCGGTCGTACCGAATAGTATTTGTCTTAATTAACATTGTAAAAGTGTAATTGCTTTAGTTAGCGCATTTTTCTTCAGCAGTGAGCGATGTTTAACTTCGCTGCATTTCAGTCCCAAACGTGTGTTCCGCAGCAGGTGTGTAAAAACAAGCGGCGATTCACAGCAAAATTACGATCGAAACGAATATAGAGTGTGTTCAAGGCTCGCCAGCATTCCGGTGACGCTTGTATATTGATAATATGCCAGTCCTGTCACCATATGAAAATGATCCCGTCGTGCATGAGCGGATAAAAACCTTCAACGTACAGAATAAAGTCCGTGGGATATGAAAGGTGTCTCTTCGCATTATTTTTTCTGCCGGGCAGCTTTTATCGCGCACTTGTTCTCAAAGATGTCTAGCGCGCGGGTGATATTTTGAACGTAGAACACGCAGCTTCGCTCAGGACAGAAAGAGTAAAGCGGTACTCACTTATTTAAAATTGAATAGATTACGTGGCCTTCAATTTATTTTGATCGTACATGCACTGCGAGTTACTGATCCGGTGTTGCTGTGTAGTTCTTGCCGCCGCTCTTGATTTTCCACATGTCCTTTGTTCGTTTGGCATGTATATCCCCCATGCTGGAAATCGCCGACGCCGCGTTCGCACTAACAGTGTCCGACAGTGCACATAAATACACGTACGAAGCCGTTTTAGCACTGTTTTTAGTGCGATGAATTCGAGAGAAAAACGCCGTAACTGACCAATTCTTTCGTCGGCCTGACTGAGAAATGTTCCAAACTACCTAGTACGTACGAATTATTTGGGATATTTGTTCTTATGATCGAGCGCAGGGAGAAAATGCACTCACTTTTTCCCATAGAAATGCATTACCGGAAGTCAATTTTCGACTGGTTGCTGTCTGCTTCAATTTGCGTCAGCACACTAGCGCCACTTGAACCTCTAGTGTACATTATAATAACTCTATGCGCCGGACGTAACTCGAATTCTCTGCGTAAAGTTACGTCAGCCGTAACTTTAATTTTTATTTCGGGTTCCGCCGGATGTAACGCTAGTCACTGCACAGTTAAAAAGTAAGACAAACGCCCAAAATTCAAATCAGACAAAAAAAAAAAAATAGCGAGGTACCGACCTTAAACCGAAACTAGCGCATTTACGTTCGACGTGATGGGTGAGAATGCGAGAGTGCAGTCGCTACCAGCGCTTATCTAAAAGGTTGGTCGCTGCAACCTGTTGTTTTTATTTGCGATGACTTCAAGCAACTCGGCTGTCGTAGAGATATTTACAGACGGCGTAAATCTCCACAACCAGCTGACTACAAAGCAGCTGGGGTTTACACTGGAGAAAACTGATGATGCTGCCCGCGCATACTCTTGATCCGTCTCAGCATGGTATTATGCGCGAACCACTGAAAGGGTCTGTTGGAATACCCAGCAAAACGGTTCGTGGGACTTTAGCCTTGGTGAGGGCGTCGAGAACGAGAGCTTCCTCAAATAAAATACGCCGGTAACATTAGCTGACGTAGGGAAATGTTCAACATGACGATGTTGCCCAAGCCTCGGGTAAAGCCACTATGTTTAGCTTTCCCTGATGCTTATTGGGCAGTCAAAAGTTTCTGCTGGGGTGGCTTTGTCGACAAATGTTCAATTTTTCTCCCGCACACGGATGGTGATAAAGATCTCGGGGGCCGCTGATGCGTTTGTTTTGAGCATTTCTTTACACACTGATATACTTAAGCGTCTGTACGGCAACAAAGCGACTAAAAACGCAAACAAAGCACGGTTTGTCAATAAACAGCAGACGCACACAATTCAAGCTCGTGTTTGATTCCGTTGCCCGCGGGACGCGATTTTTATCAGAAAAATTACTTCTTATCCTTTCGGTTCCGCTGTACGAATGACGGCGCGTTCAGTAGCGGCTCCCTCAGCTCCGAACGGAGTCCCTCGAGTCGGAGTCATCGAAGCACCTACTAAACGGCAGGGGAAAAAAAAAAAATCATCCCGCGGCTCCAAACCTGCTTCTACGCAATTTCCGCTTCCTCCCCTGTGCCAGACGGCCTCCGAATAAACTGGAAGCAGACGATGGCGAGCACGATCGCTTTTATTTGACGCCGGCATTGAAGAAATCTTGATAAGGTCGTTGAAGAAAAAGCGAGTGACTGTACACATAAGCGCTGCTGTTCGAAGAGACGCAACGCGATCGAGCCCTTCGCTTGGAGGTGTAAAGGCAGCTACTGTTATAAAAACCGACAAAAACGTCGTCAGCTACGCCGCCGGTTGTGATACTTTTATATGGCCATACGTTTGTTCTGCCATGCGGAGGGCAAGTTCGTCTGCTTCTTGCGCAGGGGGTAGCGGTGACGTCAGAACGCCGACCCCTGATTGGCTGATCGCGACCCCCTATCTGAGCGTCGTCATACCTATATCAAACGGTAGCGTCCCGATTACACAGCGACAGAGTAGTTGTCGAAGGTGAGGAGACAAGCGCGAAACACATGTACGACGAAACCGTCCGATCCGACGTCCGATCAGGCAATCGGAGGCGAGGGTTTTCAACGCTCTCTGGTGTTACGAAAACCCTCGCCCCCGAAGGTCAATCCGGCAGTTCGCACGTCGGATCGGACGGTTTCGTCGTACACGTGTTTCGCGCTACATTCGGACCGCTGCCCCTTTTATATTGCTTAGCCCAGCGAATAAAGATACTTCGATTGGAAAGCCAAACATCAGTTAGCGTTGCGATAAAGTTTTGTAGCGTGCTGACAGCACAGCGACAGAAAAGTTGTCGAGATGAGAAGACAGTCGGACCACTGTCCTTTTTAGAATGCTTAGCCCAGCGAATCAAATAAGTTGATTGGAAAGCCGAAACATCAGTTGGAGTTGCGGAAAAGGATTGTTCATGCATCTCGCCTGACAACGAATTGACGTGCTATCTATTGAACGACGGTGTGCCGGTATCGGCGTAGCACACCGACAGCGTCCGTCTCGCGGTGCAGGACAGAACCACGAAATATCTGACAAGTTTGATAGTTTCCTGCGTCGACAAGCGAGTTCAAGAATGTTGTCTTTAAATTAAATCTGAACAGCATGCATGGTCAACAAATAGATTGGCCAAGGTAACTTTCCACATATGTGCTCGTAGCGAGTCTTCAAACCTTTCAGGAATATTAAAACATTATTAAAACGTTCGTAGAAACTTCATACCGTCGCCGTCTCTTTAACTTGAGACTCGCCGCTCCACACAGGCCTAATTAATCTATCTTCGAAATAATTTCGGCTTCTACCACCCGTATTCACGAGATGCCGAGTTCGTCATAACTATAGCTGTATACTTTCCGGTTTTAACCGAAAAACACTGATAAACATCCGCCGGAGTCGAAAATACAAAATCGGTTAAAACCGAAAAACACCTTTTTTTCTTTTCTTCAGATTTCTAAGCAAGCGCTGGCAAACGAAAAATACCTATAAACATCCGCCGGTGACGGAAATAAAAATGGTTGTAAGCAAAAGAAAACATGTTTCTAAATATGTTTTCCCAACAATGTTTTTTGTGTGTGTGTGTTGTGTGTTTGATGCGTTTGACGAAAACTTCCGTCATTATCTTACCCAGAATCAGGCACTTTGTCTGTCTTTCTTTTGTGACCTACGTAGTCTTGGACTCTTGGGGGACAGTAGCTTTGCTCCACTGCCGTCCAAGGTCAGCGGTCCTCCTAAGCCACCGACCTTGAAGATCACAATCAGTGGCCCGAGAGGCCAGTCACAGCTGGCCAGTACTGTGCCAAGCCACGCTGGATGTTTTGGGGCTTCCCGTGTCCAGCGCAAATGTTGAATGAGCATTCTCGAAACTGCGCGTCGTCAACAGGAAGGTGTGACAGACACGAGCCTAGGAATGTATGCGTGCATATACTACAATAATCAAATGTGAAAGAGATTGTGTAAAATATGTAAATAAAATTTGAACTGATTTTCGTCCTTAGTGCTCGTTTACATTCGCAATTTTTTTCCCACGATAATCACCGTTTTTAGCGTCTGCACGAGGGAATTCACCGAAAAGCACCGGTATTCTAGAAATAAATAAACACCGATAAACATCCACCGATTTTTGTCATAAATAAACACCGGAAAGTATACACCCTAGGACTCATAACTAGGCTGTATACTTTCCGGTTTGAACCAAAAAACACCGATAAACACCCGCTGCTGTCGAAAATAAAAAAGCGGTTAAAACCGAAAAATACCGGTTTTTGGATATTTTCATACAAGCGGAGGTATTTTTCACCGAAAAAGTCTTGTGTGGACGTTTCTCAAACTCATCATTTTTCTTTCTTTCTTTTTTTACGGTATTCGTTTTAGGTTTTTCGGGGTCTCAGTATTCGAGATGTTTTTTTTTTGTTTTTTTTCAGTGTTGGAACTAACGCGTTACAAGTAACGAGGTTAGTGGTAGCGCGTTAGTCGTTACACTAACCTACTAACGTACTCGTTAGAGTCCCAAATGACTAACGAGTAAAGTAACGTCGTTATTATCTTACGGTATCTCCTATGAAATTACGTTACTCGTTACTTTTGATTAATAATGGGCGCATGATTGTTTGAAAACAAAATAATTTGATTATGTACACTACGTAAAAGTGCCAAAGAAACTCCAACAAAGCTGTATAAGCGGCGTCATTTCAAACTCCTTCGGAAGACACATTTAACTTGTAACTTTCCCACGACCACCGTGCCCACGACCGGGCCCAAAAGGCGCGAGATTATCGCCACGCGGAACGCCTAAGTGTCCTTGGCGCAGTCTTCGTGTAGAAGCTGCTAAGGTCACCGTCGCCGTACCCTGAAGGAGCAGCCGCCTCGCTGGAAAGAGGCATCCGCTCTAAAGGCGACACCTTGCCGCCGCTCGAGGGATTTTGCCTCGCGTCCCTAGCTACTCCAGGTGGTCACATCCTTCTCTTCAAAACAAATAAATTGTGGTTTTGTCAACAACAGAAAGAAGAAACTAAGTTTGAAAGCGTTGACCTTCCCACGCTTTGAACCAAAACAGGTGTCAGCATAGCCGGGTGCTGACGACTTTCGTTTTGGAAGGAATAAAATACCGTTTATTTTACCGGATTAGCTTTGATTACATGAATAGGCCTATATTGCGTCCGTTGCTTGGTGTGCATCCGGTCGTTCTTTTGAGAGCGGTTTCTTCTTCCCAGTCAGGTGATATGGGCAAGGTTCAATTCTTCGAATCGCGCTCTCGAAGCGTCACGTGTTCGAGGATATACATTACACATCCTGCCGAGGTCAGACAAACAAGCTGGTTCAGCTAACAAAAGGCGAGGTTATTACAGCATTGAACGCCGACCGTCCTAAGAGAGACGTCACCATTTTTTTAGAATCCCTGCCGCAATGGTGCTGTATGTGTGAGTTTCGAACGTATAAATGTGATCTGTACCCCACTCCTCTGCTGTAATGCTTCGGCGCTACAGAGTGCAAATAAATAAATAATCGCTTTGAACAAGTGTATTGTTGCCGAACTTTACAAAGGCGGTTTATTATAAACAGCTGTCATATACTAACAGTGAAACACAGAGTGACGAAAAACTAACGTAAAAGTAACGTCCGCTAGTCATGGGAAGTAACGACACCGGTATTTCGTTACATTTGGAAAATGGTAACGGAGCTTTGTAACGCGTTAGCTTTTTTCCAAGGTAACGAGTAACGCTATTTCGTTACTTATTTTCGGTAACAGGCACAATTTTGTCCTTTTTTTTTTTTCTCGGAGTGCTGGTTACTTTGACCTTCAGTTTACGTCCCCAAAAGTTTGTCCTCATTGTGCCCTTTTGTGGATTGCCCCGTTGAAGGTTGTCCTCCTTCTTTGTGGACCCTAGGTGGGTGGTTTGAAGTTGGACATTTTGGAACTTCCCGTGTCTAGCGCAAACGTAGAGCGCGCGTTCGCGAAACTGCGCGCTGTCATAAGGAAGGGGCAGGCGGGAATGACAGATGCGAGCCTTTGAATGTTTGCATGCGTTTACTACAGTATTGAAGTGTGAAGAACATTGTGCATTAGAAGTAAATAAAAGTTGAACCGTTTCTCCTCTCGACTGTTCGTTTCCATTCGCGATTTTTTTTTTTTTCGTCGATAAAAGCCTTTTTGAGCGTCTTTACGAGACAATTTACCGAAATGCATCGGTATTTTGGAAATAAATAAAAACGGAATAACATCCGCCGATTTCTGACTTAAATAAACATCGGAAAGTAAATGGCCTAGTCAAAACCGTGCCATCGGACGGAGCTCATGAGGCTCGTCGATAGTTCTGGTGTGCTGCTCTCCTGTACGCCATGCGCCGTTTAGCTGCTGCGCTCGGAGTATGAAACTCGGAGCGTCGGAGTAGGAGTACAGAAGCGCGCACCTAACGCGCCCACTTACTGGCGGTGCCCTTGTTTATTTCAGAATGTTTTCTGTTTTTATGGTCGTCTTTGAGAAGAAGGTAACACAGTCTGGGTGTATAATAGGGCGCCCGCCTGAACATAGCTGGCCGGCTCGCCAAGAACCAAATGATGTTTCGAAAACCAGACACAGAAATACAGGCGAGAATGCCGCGATTCTTTGATATCTTTGACAACCGCCGTGATAGCGATGCTTCAACAAAGACTGCAGTGCGATCTCTCCCTTGACAACCTGTGTCGCCTGCTAAAGCCTCCGCTTGCCTTGCGAGTTGGGTTCCCCAACTTGCTACATCTGTAGGCACTCGTTCAAGAAGGGCTTTCTTCTCGCGCAGATCATCTCGTGGATGTAAGCCCCCCCGCCCCCCCCCCCCCCCCAAAAAAAAAAAAAAAAACTATTGAAGAATTTTTTGTGGTCTTTGGGCCTCACTGCTCAAAATAGAAGCAAAACGAACGTCACTGCTCAAAATAGAAGCAAAACGAACGTCACTGCTCAAAATAGAAGCAAAACGAAGAAGCCGACTGGCCGGGCCCCAAACGCCGGCTTTTTTTTATTTTCTTATTTTTTCTTTTTTTTTTCTTTTTTGAGCAGCCGCTTTGTCCGTGGTTTACTCACACATTGATTTATTTCTAAATTTTTTTCTGGAATTTCGTGAGAACACGAAGGTGAGAGGGGAGGAAGGGGGAGGGGTGCAGGCATTGTTCGGTAGGCCTTGAGCCGAACGCACGGGGGTTCAGCATAGTGCCCAGCACCCCCTGGAAAATGTCAAGCCCCGTTGCCCTCCCCCCCCCCCCCCCCCCTCTCATTGGCTTGGGGCCAACACATCCATCATGCCATTACATCCATCGAGCAAATACGTCCAATTTCGTGCCATTACATCCATCGTGCCCGTACATCCATAGTGCCAGCACATCCATCGTGCCATTACATCCATTTTTGGCCAGTTCATCCAACGTGGCATTACATCCATTATGCCGTTACATCCATCGTGCCAATCATCCACCGCGTCATCACATCCATCGAGACACTTCATCCAAAAGCATGTAATTACATCCATCGTGCCGTTACATCCATCGTGTCATCACATCCATCTTGTCATTACATCCATCAATCACGCAGATTTATTTCTTTGTTTAACTGTGCCGTAAAATAGTTCACAATATTTTGAAGAGTTATACGCTAAATGGAATGCACTAAAGCGAGTGAAAGGACCTTCTCTGCATCATGCACTTTCTGCGGCATTCGGCGTCTCCAAAGTCGAACATGCATCGTCGGCTCGTTGTTCGTTGTTTCCACAGTGATCACACTTTAGTTGCTGCTTTTTAACCCTCGAATATAAATAAATATAAACTTTAATATATAATTATAATATTATAATTATAAAATTAATATATAACACACAATCACACCTTTTATTTTGCTTTAAAAAAATCTGAATGTCTTATCGAATTTAAGTGTGACATACTAACCTTCTGGGGCTTACCGTTTGTTATGTCCCTGTGGCTCCCGCACCAATGCGGAGAGCAAGTCGTTTTCTTCTTGCGCAGGGGTCGCGGTGACGTCAGAAAGACGCCGAGCTTTGATTGGCTCTGAATGAAGGATAGTGGATAGACCTCAGAGCAAGCTGCCTTGAGTTCTAACCACTATCGTTCAATCAGAGCTCCATTCAGAGCTCGGCGTCTTTATGGCGACACCGCGACCCCTGCGCAAGAAGCAAACGAACTTGCTCGCCGCATAAGGATGCGAATAACGCAAAAAGCCCAATGGCGGCCATCTTGGCTTCTATGGATGTGCTAGCACGATGGATGTAATGGCACGCTAGGCGTCGTAACATAGGATGACCAATTACATCCATCGAGCAACTACGTCCATCGAGCAACTAGATTCAACGAGCAACTACATCCATCGAGCAGCTACATCCATACACATGTCAGCTAGTATATCCACCGTGCCATTACATCCATCGATGGATGTAATGGCTCGGTGGATGGACTGGCTCGATGGATGTGTTAACACGTAATCCCTCTCATTCAGTTCCGGAGCCCCTGGTTACATAGGGGCTTTACGTTGCCCACTCTGGCTAGCATTCTTGGACATCAGGGGGGATTATGACAATGTCATTCAAGACAATTTGTGGAGCATAGTGAAGAGCTTACACGTTGACAATCGAAAAATTAAATTTCTAAAGGATAATACAAAGTCAAAAAGGTACTGATCAGAGGATCACACGAGCAGGGCCTTGCGTGAACGTCGCCTTCTTGTGCGTGTGTTTGTGAAATTGCAAAATAAATCTCAAAAATTATAATCGACCTTCACATATTTTCTTTCCGTGAGCGTCGTTTTTGTTTTTGGTGACGTAAGGAGTATAGCGGACAGTGCACAATGCTTTATTTGTCGGATGGAAAGCATATGCTTTCAATCAAAAACCATGCTTTGCGACTGCGCACCGGAAACCTCGGAAGTCATGATCAACCATCTTTCAGGCACGTCGTACGACCTGTCGGACGTTATATCCAACATGTGCACAGTGCCCGGCACAAAAGATACGTGAGCCTCACCAAATACGAAACTCTGCTTTCTAGAATTTCTAAGACAGCCTGTTTATGACATTCGTTTTTTGTTAGCGGTTGTGGCCAATAACGGATACCCCACAGTGGTGTTCGATACGGCGGCGTTCCGCGCTTTGTTCTGCGTACTTTTCCCCGCTGTCCGGAGACTGCACAGGCAGGGGTGCAGGTATGTAACGAGTCACCCACCGCTGAAAGCCCCCGGACGAAACTGGCGCCCATATCATGGACGCAATGCAGACGTGCAAAACTAACACATCCCAGCGCTTTTATTCATTTATGTTTTGTTGGCTTTGACACTTTTGCGCGTGTTCTTTTGGAACTGTCTGTGTCAAAATATATCCCTTATGCTTCACAGCAACGCTGTCTATCTCACGTTTTACCAACCAAATTGATTTTGTGGGCATATGCTGCGAGCAAATATTTAAAATACCCCAAAAGTAGCCTGACGGCCTAAAATTCAGAAACCCGAGTGCCCATCCCGCCCAATTGTTTCATTCGTTGGATCTACATATTACAATTAACCTATCATAATATAATATTTAGTACAACTCATCGGCCCCGTAACTGGGACGGCCCCGAAACTGTGGACCACATAATGGTTTATTTTGATGTGCTATCTTTGTTCACAAATGTCCCAATCGCTCTTGCTGTTAGTGTTGCTGAAACGCGCTTACGTAACGATGACAAGCTTGCTTTACGTACGTCGTTAACAGTGGAGGACATTGATATACTTTTGCGTGTTTGTCTCAACCTGTTTCATTTCACGTTCCGAGGACAAATCTGTCACCACATTGAGGGTTGCCCAATGGGCAGTCCAGTGTCTGTGACTATAACAATTCTTGTCATGAAACATGTAGAGGTATGCACGCAGTGAAGTTTTACAGGCATTACGTCGATGGCAACTTCGTAATTTCAAGCAGAGAACATATATGACTCCACCTGACATTTAACAGTATCGAACCATAAATTCAATTTACACGAAAAGTAGAACAGTAGGTTAACTTTCCTCAATGTCACGGTATGCCGAGACGGCATTGGACACAAAGGCCACTGTGTCTCATAATGCTTATGACACTAGGAACTTTTTGAAGTCTTGAGCACAAAAGAGCGGTTTTAGAAATCCTACTACATAGGTCCGAGCACAAATCTTCGAATCCGCAGCCACAGATGTCTGAAGATGCCGTTATCGTCGAATCTGTCGTGAAACGTGATTACCCTAAACATTTTATTGAAAACACACATAAACAGACGCGACAAGGTAGACATCGAAATGAAATCCTCATCAGAGCAGGGAAGTCACCCTTCCGTACATTAAAGGCGTCTCAGAGTCTATTCGCAGAGCCCTTCAAACCTCATCTCAAGCTACGTGCATTTGTGTCGAAGCCGAAGGACAAAACCCCAGCAGAGTCCCAGTGTGGTGTCGCGTACAAGTTAAATTGTCTGGATTGTGATGCTCGTATATCGGGGAGACCAGCCGTAACCACAGCACCCGTCTGAAAGGACATGCGCGTGACGCGGCGAATGCCACGCATACCACTAGGTCGAAGACAGAACTCGTTTAAGGGGCCCAGAAACGAATTGTGGGCTGGCATAAATGAATTTAGATTGGCATTTTACTAACAGCATATCGTTTAGTGGGCCAAAATAAAGAAGGTAGAAAGTCAAAAGCCTGATTTTCGGAACGCAAATTCGAAAACACAGCGGTCTATTTCGTACCTCCTTCCCCTCAAAAGTTCTCTGCCTTATCACGGTGATACATCCACGGACTAAAGCGCGTCACCCGGCCCAAGCGCATGTCACACGGCACCGGAGCTCACTTACTCCTACCATTCACCCCTAAGCTGACAGTGCGGTGGAAGGTATGCGCTTGTCAAACCCATCAGCCGCCTCCCTTTTATCACCTGGCCGCATTCTCCGCGCGTGGGTATGCGCGAGGGAGCATGATGACGTGACAAAAGTGTCGCTGGACCAACGAGCACGTAGCTTCCACAGCACTGTCAGCTTCGGGGTGAGCGGAGTGGGGGAAAACAACTTTTGTCCGAGTTTCAGCGACGGGCTAATCTTCTAGGGGGAGAATGGCGGCATCAGGGGTACGCATACGAGGGTCCGTGCAAAAGTAGAGTCCTTCCTTTCCGTCTTCTTGAACTGTTTGGTGCAATGCGCGGTTTGCGAGTTGAGGAGGAAAACTAAAAAGAAAAAAAGATGAAAAGTCGTTTCATGACGTGGCATACGTTCGACTTCGAGAATGCGTCGACTCCCGGCTTCTGGGTTGCTGCGGGCGCTCTTACCCTTCCTCATTTCCCCATTTTCGAGCCCTTTGAGCGTTGAGCCGGATCACGAGGTAATCCGGTACGAAGGCTGTTCAGGAATCGCAGACCTATTTCGAACAAGATTCCGAGGCGACAGGACAGCAGCAAATGGTGAGTGCAAGAAATATCTACGATTTTGCTTGAACCTCCGTGATGCCGGGCACAAACTTCATCTCAGGAGTTCTGTGCAGCAAGGAAAGGCACGCACGCGAGCCTGTGGCTTGGCAGATTGCTTTCCTTTTGCGAGTGCTCGCGAAATGAAAGCAATGTGCAAAGCTGCAGAAGCTCGCGCCCGTGCCTTTGCCTACCTTCGCTGCACACAACGCCTGAGATGGGCTTTTCCGTTGCCTGCTGCGCACACTCTCCGGACACACTGGTATCGCGAACTTGGTCAGAAGCGGCTGCGCGATATCTCGCTCGACGTTTTCCTACCGCTAAAATGAAATTATGAACTGCGCGTAAGAAAACGAGAAGGAGCCTTCCAACACCGTGCCCTATCACACGAGCCAGCCAACGACGGCTGAAAGAGTGGGCGCGCAGGCGAGCTAGCGGATCATGTGTTCATGTGTCGTAAGTGGAGTTTCGTTTCTTTTTGTTATGTATTAATCTACACCAGATCGTTTGCGCCCTAACATTCTGTGCTTTTTAAAAATTTACTGCATCGTCACGTGACGTGACCCGCCACAGTAATAACCCGGATCTATTCGAGTTTCTTCGAGTAGATGCGATTAGAAGATGGCATGACGTCATGAGCCTGTCAGCACCGCAGCCACGCACGCTGCGTGGCTGCGCGCAGCGTCTTCCGGAAGAATGGAAAAACGCAAACCACAAGGTTCCCATATCTCAGCCGGTTGCTGCGGGCGCTCTAAACCTTTGATGTGCGAGAACCGAGCCACTGGTTCTATGTCCTCAAACACTTCGATGCCGATTGACAGCGGGCCTTGTGGATGTGCTAATCCTTCAGGAAAGTTTCGCGATTGTAACGCACTAAGCCTACAAGTTCAATTTTGCCAGGGAGCGCGGCGGTGCGACCGTCGATCCGCCATCTTCGAGGTCGCGGTTTGCCTGGCTTGGGTACGCGGTCGCCCGTTGGTAGCGTGTGCTAATTTCATATCGTTGAAAAAGCTTCGCTAATCAGGAGAGAAAAAAAAAATAGTTTATCTCGGGGCGCGCCGTTTTAAAGGGGTAGTGAAACGAAATTTTAGCGCCGATCTTGTTGCATAAATATGGGCTAGGGACAGGCACCACCTCGGAAATATAAATATTGCGCTGTAAAACACAGGAGAACTAATTTTAAACATAATTAAACGATTTCAAATTCTCATCTGGTGGATGGGGGGAAGTTCTCGTGACATCACTTGTGCCAAAATAGCAGCGCCGTTCTGCGGCAATACAGCGTGCCGGCAGGATTCGCCTAGGCCTGAACGCGTTTGCAAAGCCTTGGCGGAGAAAGCCAAAGCGTAGTTGGCCACAGTGAGCTCGTTCTCGTTGCGGCTCTTTGCACGACACGGCCCGAGCATGCTTCTGGCACGGCCGGTATTAGTTGCTGCGAGTCGCGAGCTGCAAGCCGACGTTAAAAAGGATATGTTTGAACTACGAGGGTGTCAGCAAGAGCCACGCAAATGCCAAATACCTGTTCACACTCGGAGCGGACACGCGCGTTTGATCGAAGTGCTGGATTCGCTCTGTTAGACCGCGTTTCGGTAAGCGCTTCTGGACCGATCTTTTACGATTGCAACTCGATACTGACATGACACTCGGCAAAGAAAGGTTAGACCGACATCGCGTAGCTCCCGCGAACTGCTATAGCTCGACACTGACGTAGCGTCGAGTCAGAATAAAAATGGCACACTAATAACAAAGTGTACATACCGAGTTGCCAAGGTAATCCGTATGGCGTTTATTTGAGCTCTATATCACACAAAACAAGGAGATAGAATCAATGAGAGTCCCTTTTCGACAACAGCGTTCGTCACCGCTGTCTCGGAAAACAAGGAGATCGAGATGACAAGGGGAAAATATTGACCTCTGAAATTTAGTTCAGGGATCAAACTACTCATCCGGTAAGGGTCCCAAGGGTCGCGCGGGCATATTCCATTCAGCAGGCCAGCCGGTCATGGACAGACGGTCTTGGCCAAGGACCGCCGGAGCAACGGTGCGCCGAGTCGATGTTGCTGCTAGGCCTACTATATTCTGCCGAGCTCGCTCGGTCGGCAGAATCGTGGCTGTTGTAGCTCTTCTCGTGTGTTTGTGGATCCTGCGTTCTTGATCGTCGTGGTCTCCTTTTTTCTTGCTGGTTGAAGTCGGGACGCACGAGAAAAGCACGAAGAAAAATAAATGTCCGTTGGTGGCCGATACCAAGTAACTGAGCGACGCTGTCGGCCTTGTTGATTTGATCGTAAAAAGTGCGCAAGACAGCTTCCGAGCTGTCGTAGGATTCTGTCGTAACCTGCGCAAAGGTTACGACAATTTCGTTTCGAGAGCACGGGTTTTCTCTCAAATTTGTCGTACGCACTTTTTTCGTCGTGAATTCGCTTTGAGAATCCGGCCTCAGAGCTGGTTTTGTCAGTGCTGCCGTGGTTGCCGACTTGCCGTGGCGTGGTCCCGTGGTGCAGCGTGCGTGCAGCCCTTGCACATCTCAAACGGCCACGTTGTCACAGGTCGCAAATCGTCGACGCGCCACCAAGTGGCAACGCTCGTAACCACAACATTCACGCCGTAGCCTTTCCCAAATGGCACAAGTGACGTCACGAATGCGCCCAATATCCCAAGACGCATCGCGCTCTCCGATGGCCGATTTTTGAGCGCGCGCCCAATCGGGCCCATTAGGGTGAAAAATATAGCCATCCGTTCAAAATACAAACGCACGATTATAATTTATGAATATCATTGATCATATTGAACCTATTTCTGACCATAATAGGTGTATTTCAAGTTTCGCTTCAGTATCCCTTTAATGTGTGACTTGTTGCCACCGAGTACCGTAAGTAAAGGCTGAGCCGCATGTAAGCAATTTGGCGAGCGACGAGACGAGCGACGGCACGACGACCCGCTTCGCTAGCTATCGCTCGGTCAGTCGCGCAACGAGGCAAACCGCATGGAAGCGACGGGAGAAGGCGATCAAGGTGATGAGCGACGATTTCTAGAAATCTAAAAACCGAGCGACGCCACGAGGGACCATGAGAAATCTCAGTCGCTCGTCGCTTACTCCCGTCGCCGTCGCTCGTCTAGTCGCTCGCTAAATCGCTTACATGCGGTTCACCCTTCACTGTCGCTCGTCGCGTAGCTCGATTTTGTGATTTCTAGAAAACTTAGCCTTGGTCGTTTGCTCCCGTCGCTTTCGCGCGGCTTGCCTCGTCGCGCGAGTGACTGAGCGACAGCGAAGCGGGTCGCTTGTCTCGTCGCTCGCCAAATCTCTCACAAGCAACTTGTAAATCGTTTGGGCTAATAAAAAATGCGCCGCATTTTTTATAAGCTGCGCACTCGGTGAGCCGCACGGTATGTTACAGCACAGGAACGAACACCGAAGGTACGACGTACGACACGGAGGCGATGGAGCAACACGGTTACACGGCCATAGCGCAGAAAATCCGCTAGAGAAAAAAAAAAAAAAAAAAGCTAGCAAAACGAAACAAAGCGTAATCACACCGTGCTACAAAAGCACCAAAGTAGAAGAATCACAGTTCTTGCAAGAGCTACCGCCGTGGGCACGGCGCGCAACACGGAGCGCTGCATGGAGCCGATGGAGCAACGCGGCCGCGGTGGACCAGTCCGATAGCGACAAAAACGAACTAAGACACACGCAAAAAATATTCCTACGGCACTTCAGAAGTATAGGAATAACCCTAGTTTCGCCCAAAAAGACCCTTTAAAGTTGTAAAATGCCGCTAAACCAGGCTGAAAGGTCCGGCCAAACGGCACCTCATACCTACGTGGGATAAAAATAGACCTCGAAGATGGCGACCGTGGTGGCCGATGCCCGCGCACCTGGCGAGTGACGTAAAATAAATGTCAGCTATAAAAGTTGTTTTTTTTAAAAATTGGTTTGTATTTATGAGCTTTCGCGAGTGACTGAGAAACGAATTCGACGATTGAGAAGCTTCGATCAGGTATGAAAGTTAGGCTTTTATACGGTTGAAGTATCGGTGGTACTATGAAACATTCAACAAAGGCTAAAGGCGAGAATTCGTGAAACTGGCAGGCGCTATCGCCTGGGCGCATATTGTTACGGCTCAGACGGTAGACCTTCTGGCAACGACGGTCACGCCGGGTTGACAATATCTGTATCAAAAGATAAAAGAAAAAACAAAACTATATTTCTTCATGAGTGACGTCCACTTAGGCCTAATATTCACAAAATGAAGAAACATTAGTCTGGGCGTCTTTGGGGCGTATTTCTGCAAGAAGGCTTGCGACAGGAAACAAGATGTACTCCACTTTCATTTCATGAATTTCGCAGAAGAAATGACCTGTGGCAAAGTGGTGCTGTGCTTCATCAGTATGCAAACAGCAAATATTTGAGAAACATTCAAAGTCATAGCTATTTTAATAGTCTCTGTAATTATTCAAACAGGGGGACCAGTAGTTTAAAGATTTAATTTGCTTGTGCCGTGCAGTTAGTGTGACTCCAAGTTCAGCTATCCCACGCTACTATATTTTTTTTTGTAAGCCATAAACTGCATGATAGTATTAAGGTTATGACATATCTTTTCAGAATGCGATGGAAATTACGTGCCTTGTCACGCACAACCTTTCGAAAAAAACGATAGCCGTTGGAGGAGAATACAGAATTCGTGATGTGCTCCTGGCTTTGGAGCTTTCTGATCATTTTAGGGGCATAAATTTGGATTCCATCTTGCTGCAGGTAAGCACTTCGAAAATTTTGTGAGCTTGGTTTGTTATATAAGGAGTGGTGACATGCCTCGTGCCTATTATGTTTTCTCTCTATATATATATTCTTTTTTTTGACAAACAGTGATGAAAATAGTGTTTTGATCCTTCAGCTTATATTATATTTTTAAATGCATGCCCCTTTGAAACACCTGTGTGGTTCTCATGTGCATTTTCTCGGGGAAGATCTTGAGGAGAAATTTGTGATCATCATCTCTGATATTTAACTTGCTGCCATAGTGAGGATCTTTTTCGGGGGGTGATCAGCGCCTGTCAAGTCGGCCTGGGTGGGGAAGGGGTTGTGAAGGTGCCCGAAAAACTGGAGGATTTTGGGGGAGATTGCTCCCCTGGAAAAATTAGCGAATTGGATAACTTCAGTCAGTTACCCCGTGAGATTGCCAACTCTTCTGCTGAAGCTCTCACTGAAGTTAACTTTAGAGTTATGAGGTCAGAAAACGGATCTGCTAGCCCAGCGGTGATCGATCAGCTGAGTGCTTTGTTCACAGGGTCGGCTACATTCTAGGTAAAAGGGCGGTTTAAAGCCTGGGTACAGGCGCCCAGTGGTATTGCCTGAAACACCAATGTGGCGATGCGGTCGGTCTTTGATGAAAACACCCATGTAAGGACGCTTTTTTGTGGTCATTGATGACCTGGAAGCAGCTGTCCAGGTGCGGGTGTGACACACTTGACTGCATGGAAAGGCTGCCACGGCGATGACGCAAATGCATAGGGTTCCAGGGGTACTGGGTCGAGATGGTGGACATATCTACTGACCTCTAAGTGGTCGGAACATGAAGCAAAAATATAAAGTGCCAATTATTATAGTAGAACCCCTCCGTTCTTTTTAAATATTTCAATACGCACCTCAGCAATAGTCGTTAGTGTGGACATCTGAAAGGGGGGGCTTTTTTGGACGGGGGTAAAAGCCACTGCAGTGACATGCAAAGGCAAACTTTTAGGGAACATTGACCACACAACACAATTCTGTGGGCTTGCGGTGGTGGCTCAATTGTGAAAAAACCTGCTCACGGATAGACCCGTAACTTTCCTGGATTGCCAAGTCACCAGTCATAAGCATGTTGTCAGTAAAAAGTAGCAGTGTTACAGTTACAGCTAGCTAAGCTAAAAAAGTAACTCCGTTACAGTTACAGTTAGAGAGTTTCGACAAGTAACTTGTTACAGTTACTGTGAAAAAGTAATCTCGTTACTTTTCCATTACTGTATAAAACTGCAAGTAATAGATCACAAAGCGAATGATAGGGTTTATTTAATAGAAGCGTATGAAGGCATGCGGGTAGTCAAACTTGCACGTGGTAAAACGCTAGATGAAGGGAACATAAAAGGGGGCACACTCAAGCCCAACACCAACAATCGTTGTGTACGCCTCATTTTGTTGCATCAACTTTTTTTGTTGATGCACTCATGGTGTCGGGGAATTTATTAGCAAAACTCATCGTAACTTAGGAATCCTAAGTTACAATGAGTTAACTTAGAACTCTTAAGTTACAATGACCAAAGAAGGTACGAAGAGAACACAACAATAATAAATAAAATGATTGAAACGCTGTTCGCTTCCTGCACCACGGAGACGCGTACGCTGAAAATTAAGGGGACAGGAAACGCCGACTGTCTGGATGAGGAAAAGGCAGCGCCGTGCACGTCTTTCATCAAGAGAAGACCTATTTGACGTGTAGAGTGTACAACACAAAAGTTGTCAACAAGACAGCATTTTTTTTTTTTTTCAGACACGAAAACAGGAAATTAGGGATAAGACTAAGAGTAAAACGTTCTCGGTGGCCCTCTGCGGTTGTCTTTACAAGGGTAGGCCAGCTTCCTCCTCAGTGGAGGTCTAATCGCCAGTTCTTTTTTATCTTCGTTTGATTGCGGCGTGTATAATCTTATAATCTCAAGACGAAGGAAAATTTTAAGAAATCACCTTAATGAATGTTTCTGTTGGATTATTTTTTTATAAAAAAGAAGTAACTGTAACGGTATTTCCTGTTACCGTTACTGCGTAAGAAAGTAACAATGTTACAGTTACAAGTTGCTCTAACTGAAAAGTAAATAGTTACAGTTACAAGTTACTGAAAAAGTAACTAGTTACCGGTAACGCATTACTAGTAACTAGTTACTGCCCAAAGCTACAAATCGCAGAAAAGTGATGCGGATGATTGCTTGACCCTTTTTATACGTATGATCATTATCAACACTTCTTTACATTTTAGGTTTTTGATGAACGCTTCAGAGAATATGTTGACATGGATGAGGCAACTGTCCTGGCAGAGTTTTCGAAAATCAACCTGGTGGTTGTGGAACGGCAACTGGATGTTGGGTAATGCAAAATGTTTGCCATTTCACATCGCCAGAGAAAGAATAGTATCTGAAATTACTGTAAACATCTGCCCCCCCAGAATACAGGAAATATTGACAGAAGCACCCTAGTAGGCAAATTGAGCAGGCGTGTGCCTAGAAAAACGTTAGGTTTTGGTTGAAGTTGGGGCTGAAACGTTGATTTCTAGCCACTCGGACTAGTCTTGAGCAAGCATTTGCCAACTTTCTAGCTTATGTTAGCACTCAAGTTTGTAAATAATAATACAAATTAACAATTTTTAGCATTCTTTAAATTTCTAGGTGCTATAGATATTAGTATACCAAATGAGTTGTAGAAGGTTGGCTGCACTCTGAATATAAATACCATAGGATAATTTCAGGTTGATAACTAAAGTGGTTTATCATATTTAAGTGAAGTTATATGTTGCCAAGTGTGGATGCCCTCACTTTTTTGGGCTGCCCAGCTTTGGGAGGTTTCAGCATCAGCCTCCTCTATAAAGGAACTCTGACCAGTCCAGACTTGGAGCAAATTTGAAACAAAAACCAAGAAGTTGCAGGCGTGCTTCAGTTACGGAAATGCTACTTTGCTTATATGATGATTTTTCATTTCATTTCATTTCATTTATTGGTACCCTCAGGGCCCGAAGGCATTACAGAGGGGGGTGGGATTATTACGTACAAGTTAATGGAACACTCAAATCACAATCAACTTCTAGTAATATTGATACAGCTTTTTTAAAATCAACAGGATTAACAATTGTGGCGATGGATGTGGAAAGGTGATTCCAGTCAGCAGACGTACGAGGTATGAATGATCTGTAGTAGGTATTAGTGTGGCACTGTGGAATTTCGACTTTATGTATGTGATCATTGCGTGATGATATGTAGGATGGCTCCAGTAGGAGTTCAGTCTTAAGTATAGGGTTGTGAAAAAATATTTTCTGAAATAAACTTAATCGATAAAACTTTCGGCGTAAAGAAAGAGCTGGCAAGGATAGGCATTTTTTCATAGAGGTTACGCTTGATGTACGATGGTAATTAGAAAGAATGAAACGCACAGATCTATTCTGGACAGCCTCCAAGGCGCCGACGAGGCTCTCAGTGTTAGGATCCCAAACAGCAGAAGCGTACTCAAGTTTTGGCCGGACTAGTGTTTTATAGAAAAAGAGTTTCAAAGTCGAAGGAGTCTGGAAAAAATTACGTTTTAGATAGCCAAGCATGCGGTTGGCATTGGAAATGACGTGGTTAACATGCAATTCCCATGAGAGCTTAGATGTGATGTGAACGTCCAGATATTTGTAAGTGTCAACCCGCTCTAAAGTCATATTATTAAGGATATAGGAAGGAGGATCGTTAACTCGCCTGGAAATTATCATGTGTTTACACTTGTCGACATTTAATGACATGTGCCAAGAGTCACACCAACTTGAGATGGAATCGAGATCATTTTGAAGAAGTACGATGTCGGAACTGTTAACAATTTCGCGGTATACAACACAATCATCTGCAAATAAACAAATAGAAGATGTTACATTCAATGGTAAGTCATTAATGTAAATGAGAAAGAGAAGAGGGCCAAGCACAGATCCCTGAGGTACTCCGGACGTTACTGAAACTTTGGACGAGTCGGTATTATTACAACTTACAAACTGTGAACGATTAGTTAGAAATGCGCGAATCCACGAAAGTACATGCGGTTCAATGTTAAGTTTGTGAAGCTTAAGAAGAAGAAGGTTATGAGAGACCCTGTCAAACGCCTTGGAGAAGTCAAGAAAAACACTGTCAATTCGTGAACCACGATCTAGAACGCGATGGAAATCATTTGTTAGTCTTAAAAGTTGTGTCTCGCATGAAAAAAATTTCCTAAAACCGTGTTGGTTAACGTTGAAGAATGAATTAGATTCAAGAAAATTAACCAGATTAGAATAAATTATATGTTCCATCGTTTTACAACAAATACTTGTGAGTGAAATGGGTCTAAAGTTGAAGGGGAATGTTTGTCTCCAGTCTTGTGCAGTGGAATCACCCTTCCAGTTTTCCAGTCGTCTGGAAGCTGACCTAGTGAAAGAGATTGCTCAAATAGTTTAGACAAAATGATTGATGTATATTCTTTTGTATTCTTTAGAAACTTTGAGTTAATATTGTCAACACCAGATGACGATGATTGTTTAGTTGACTCTATAATCTTTAAAATGCCATACTCATCAATGACAATTGGATTCATGGGAAAAAAGTCATATGAAGGATATGATGGACAAAATGAATCAGTAACATTATTAAATACATTAGAAAACATGTCATTGAGAACAGTTGAACACAGTGAATTGGGAAACATTTCACCGGACTCATTTCTAAGTGAAAGGGAACGCTCAACACTGGGATTCATTACACTCCAAAACTGTTTAGGGTTATTAATTAGCATAGATGGTAGGCACTCATTAAAGAAGTAATATTTAGCTTCCCCGACTGCTTTTTTGTATTCATTCGCTGCGAGATTATAACGTTGCCAGTATTCCTCCGAGTCAATGCGCTTTGCGTTTCTGAACAAACGTTTCTTTTTATTTGAGAGCCTTCGGAGTTGAGGAGTGAACCATGGAGACTGTGTGTTTGTTATAATTGAGCGTAATGGAATGTGCTCATTAAATAAAGAAATGGCTTTGTTTTTATATAAGTCCCAATTGGTTTGAACTGAACGCTCGCAAAACTCTGGCAAAAAGTCCTCCAAAAAACAGCACAGACCTTCATTAATCGCTGCGTAGTTGGCCCTCTTGTAATCCCGAATTTGTTTGATCTGCTTTGTATTACGGCACACGGGAGTTATAAAAGAAAAATTAAGCAACGAGTGATCACTGAGACCAGGAAGGTATAAAATATCAGAAATTAAATCAGGTGTATCAGTCAGTATCAGGTCGAGCACGTTCGCCGAGGAGTCTGTTGTCCTTGTCGGAAATCTTACAATTTGCGAAAGATTAAAATCAGAACATAGATTTAAGAACTGGTTACATTCAGTTGAGGGGTTTTTCGATGAAGAACTTAAATCAGACCAGATGATGCCGGGATAATTAAAGTCGCCCATAAGAAAAATGGGTAAGTTTGGAAAGCGAACACGGACAAGGTTAATTGCATCATGAAGTTGCTCAACAAAAGTATTTGATCCTGTTGGAGGACGATAGCAACAGCCTAATACTAGCTTTTTGTGTCCAATGGAAAGACCTACCCATATTATCTCAAGATCAGATTTTATGTCTATCAAAAAAGATTTAAGTTCAGGCACAGCTGCTATCAAAACTCCGCCTCCAGAACGTTCCTTGCGGTCATTCCGCTAAACATCAAAACTTTTACTACAATGAAATATTTCAGAATCCTTAACTTGAGAGGAAAGCCAAGTTTCAGTGAGCACAACCAAACCAGCATCACATGAGTCAATCATTGAGCATAAGTCATCGCGTTTTTTAATCAGACTTCGAATGTTAGAAAAAACAACTGGCACATTAACTGGTCCCCCGCCCCTCTCGGACCGCTAGGCGGAGCCGGACGGTTGAGAAAGGGGGGCTGAAATTAGTGGAAGCACGCTAACATTTCTTTCAGAGCGTTGGAACGAGGTTGACACACATATTCGGTCTTCTTGGGGGTTGTACGTATAGCAGTTGTTATTTTAATAAAGCTTGTTGAAACGCAGTTTGAAAGTACTTCCTTGGGATTTGCCAAATTCTATTAGTTTTCTCCTAGCCAGGCGAGTAGCAAAAGAAAAATCTTCACTGACAGTCACGCCTACCGTATTTAGTTGCATTTTGCAAGATAAGATAAGATCCCTTGTTTTGAAAGAAGAAACCTGTACGATGATGGGGCGACATTTGTTCGCAGCAAATGCCCCTAGCCTATGTGAGCGCTCTATACCAAATGGTTTTGAAGTTTGTATTTAAAAAAAACACTGAAATGAAAGAAGCTTTTTTTTTAACAGCCTGGATCGATCATGTTTGCTATAAAATAAATTTTCAGCTAAAAAACTTTTTAGAGCATTTTTTGCAGCACAAGACTCGTTTTAGTTAGCGGCAATTTCATTTGCTTGCACGCGCCCACGGCAGCGCTGGTACTACTACGTCACAATCGCAGCAACTGCAACTCAGTTGCAGCGATTGTGACTAGTGCGATTAGAAAACCTACCTTTCCTCCGAGCCCACGAAGATCAGCGAGAAAGAAAAATAGAAAAAAGGACCGCTCGGTCAACGCTCAAACTAAGAACGAGTGTAGCACTAAAATATTGCTCTAGAAATATTTTTTTGGTGAAAATTTTTATTTTACGACGAGCATGTCTTTAAAGGGCTGTTTAAAAAAAGATTTTTCATTTCAGTGTTTCTTTAATCATTTTAAGTTTACCTTAGGATTTTTTCCTCTTAAGTGTTTGCACTGATCTCTGCGAACATAATGTGATTTAATACTCTACTGTTGTTATTTTTATTTAAGGCTCCCCCAGGTGTTTCAGGTTGAGCAAGCAACACTCCCTGCTGAACCAGGCTTGAAAGACTGCACAACTTACAGACTGCCCCGCATGAGCATCCACGTTGACGCTGAGCTGACAAAAGTAAAGAAAGGGCTCTGCCCGGATCAACTGAAGAGGAGGATTGTAAACGATGTCTACTTCGACCTTACCACATACACCATGTGAGTGAGCATGTATTCAAACTCACTTTATGCTAGGTTGATTGACAATAATGTTGCCGGGCACAATTGAGGGTAATGTAAAAGCGGGTTGGTACTCAAATTGCCGCTAAAGCAACGATAGAGTCTCCCATGTTGTTAACAACACGGTATAGCAGACCCTTTAAGAATAAACTGGTGCAAAAAATATTTTTTTTTGAAAAATTGTCCTTACCGGAAGCAATTTCCTTTTCAGTTTCATCGTCTAGACAATGAACAACATTGTTCCGTGCCAAGACAGCAAACAAATTTATTCTGTTGTGCAGGAGACACAGACAGTTTTTCGTAATAGAATGCTGAGCGGATTGCTACAACAAAAACAAATCCCATTGTGTAATTGAATGTTGAAGGGAAAGGCTTCTTCTTGGCTGGTTACGCATTTTTGTAAGCACAAAATCTGGCTCTGGAGCCCCAATGTTTAGGACACTGTGCTGTGCTTACAGCGTATACACAATATTTGCTTGCCCTGCGATGCTGTATTGTGCCCATAACATTGGAACACAACCTCTTGGTCCTTGGTCCGCTCTTGTAACGTCTGACGAAGTTGTCTCCTTATTCTTGAATAAATACTACAAATTACGTAAACTACTGTAAATGACTTAATTTTCGCGAAAAATAACGCCCGCAAACAATTTCAGTAAAAGTTAACAGATTAGAAGCCACGTGGAGATCCTACCGCCTCACGAAAATTAACACCAGCCAATAATTCAAAAACTTCAGTTTTGACCAAAATCGCGAAATATTGAGCCCACAGAGAAAAGGTTGTTTACTTTTTTTATCTCTTTTTATGGTGAAAATGTAGCACAAAACAGGTAATCTTGTATTTCTGTGCAGGTACCCTGCAGGTCTGTATTCAAAAGCCGCTGAGCAACTCGTAGACCGGTACCCACAACTGCATGACGGGTCTGAGACTGGTGCCGTAAGTATTTGTTGCACAATCGATTTGTATATAAGTACTCAGAATGTTTTTATTGTAGGAAGCTTGGCAAGCACACCTCCGGGTGAAAGCTAAAAACGAGAGACGGGGAATGTCCAGCAGTGTGCCGGGAATCAGTGAGGCGCGTGAGAAAAACAAGAAAGCGCGAGAGGCGAAGGCAAGCGCTGCACCAGCCACATCGACAGCAAAGCGAATCGCCCGAAACGTAAGAGCCATACCCATGTTTTAAATTTCACCATGCGCCTGGTCACAACATCCTACTGCTGCTAAGGTCCACACGCTTTTTACTTATGTTAAACCTAGCACAGTGAGTGAAAAGAAGTGTTTTTAGCCCCAAGACTTATGTTCATGTTGTATGGGCTACATTCTCTATCACCGCTCCGTTGCTTCCTATATTAGCTCTGTAATGACCAAAGGAGGTTGCAGATCTGTGCGCACCACCCATAAAAAATTCTCTAGAAAGAATTATGTTTTGTGCATGCCTTGTCGCGTATTATGTAGCCACCTTAGAGGCAAATAGGAAATTCAGGCCATGCCATTTGCTATGAAGTGAGAATTTTTGGAATAAAACATAACCAGGTTCAAACTTACTTTTGGACATTGAGGACAGCACAGTGCTCGAGAAAAAAAAAAGTGAAGAGGAGGTAACACTGACTCGGTGTCACCTCCTCTTCATCTGTTTTTCGTGTGGAGTAATGCCAGAATAGATGGAAGTTGCAGTTTTGCATCTAACTCAAGATGTGTATTGCAATGTAAATATTACGAAAAAATACATTTTTTATGATAAATAATTGAAATATATCTGTCCTATCCAGACAGCCAAAAAATTAATTTCTTTAAGTTCAGTGGTCTTTTAATGCGAGCCAATATGGAAGAAACATCTCTTATCTATAGAAGACAAGTGTCATCATCGACCATAATAAAAAAAATGTGTGGTAGAACATTTCCTCAACTGCGTTGGCCAATCACGTTTGCCAGTGAAAGCCCAACGTGGTTGGGCTTTCCCTGGCCCCGACACTCTTTATTTGTATAGCCCGCAATTCCTTCTAGAAGGTTCTTTGGAGACTTATACAAGTCATAATCAGTCCGGTTGTGTGGTGGGACAAGACTGCCAAACTGCAAGCTGTCTTGTATTCTAAAAGCCTTTCAATTTCTTATTGAGGAAGGAGGCGAGGGTATGCTTATTAGAGAGCCCACGCAGCGATGGCGCTAAAGGGAGGCGAGGGGTGGCAGGCGCCTCACCTGAAATTTGTCCTGACACTCCAAAATCGATTACATTGTATTGTAGAGAACCCGCCTCAACCACACACTTGCTACATGGCGCCTCCATTCTGGCCTCGGCTGGTAACTGCTCGTCGTAACTTTTAGCGGCTTCAAGTATAACCTCGTGCCGGCAGTATGTTTACCTGCGCTAACTTTGTGTTCATGGGCGCAGACGAAGAGAGCGGTCGCGCCCATTCACGTGCTTCGTCAGGGTGCATGGCTTCGTACTGCTCGCACCGAGAAACGTTTGTCTGACTCGGGCCACAATTTGCCGGCGATCACTTACCTACCTCGCATTTACTGAATGAATCTCGCATTTGCAATTAGTACCACGGATGCGAGATTACCCTGAAGTGCTTTGTGATGGCTGTCCGATTTTGCTGGGAGCGATTAGGGCCCTACCTTGCCTCTGCCCGCATTTTTCCTCCTTTTATTAATTTCGTAAAACTATAGGTTCGATCAAGAAAGGTAAATCCGACTTTTTGCATCTGATAGAAAAACTATGCCTCGCGGAAAGCTACAAGCTCGCCAGAACGCGACGCTACTAAGAATTCTATGTGATAGAATTACCGTAATATCCCGAGATATGCCGTACCCATGCTGTTCAAGATGATTTTCAAAATTTTTTAAGAACACCGAAAGATATTTTGTATCATACGGACCTGTGACGTCAGCAGGAATGCGGTAAACTATGAGGGGAGGTAAGTAAAGAATGGGGTCATGAGAAGACAGACATCTTTGGTTCCGCCGTCCTCGCTGCAATAACAAATTTGACAGCCCAAAAAGTGTAAATGACATCTTGACCATTAAAACATTATTTGGGCTTGAGAATGCAATCGGGAACAAGCAAAACGTAGTCGCGAGTGAACCGAATTTGTCTACCTTTTGAAGATATCATATTTCTCTGATGAAGATATTTTTTCATCGAGTACAACCTGAGACTGGGACTAACAAAATAGCGGACAGCACACTTTTTGGTCTAACACAGAAGGTTAGCCCACCCCTATTTGAACCTACTTTTCTTTTGAGTTTAGGTGGACCACCTCTCGGGATATTACAGTAAAACATGTGAGAACATGACATTACCTGGATAGGAAGATAAAAAATGAAAATAAAAATGCCACTGTTCTCTATGGCAAATCTCCCACTTCAGCCTAATATTCCATAAACAAAACAATTAGATTCATTGCTTGTTTTGAACTTGTTTTTGCAAGAAAGCTAGTGAAGAAAAAAAAAAGAAATAATATTGTCTTTTCTCCTCACAGGATTTCTCGCAGATATAAGCCCCGCGGATCTCCACAGTAGTATTTCTGCATTTAGCGAATACGTCCGTCATAGAAAATTATCTATTTTTATTTTATTTTTTGATCCAGGTTAACGTCCTGCTTTTAAACTTTCTCATTCTATCATAAATTACAAGCACCCGTCACATTCTGGCAAACTTTCAGCTTTCAGCAGTGCTAGTTTTCTTATGAGGTCTGAAAAGTCGGGTTTACCTATCTCGATCAGACCCTGTGCATTTGAGACAGGCAAAAGAGCTTTCCCACTCCTGTACAAGTCTCGGGCAGTTTCATAAGATGATTAACTTCATTTAGCTTGCATGCGGTCTTGCTGCTTTGTGGCTTCCCTTGACCTTTGAGAGATGTCTCGGGTGCCTATGCCTCCCCAAAAGTTTGATGTGCCCCCCATTATGAGAACCTGGTGCTGCCCTTGGCCGCAAGCTGAACTTTGACCCGTGAAGAGCCGCAGGCGGTTTGCGGGCCGCAGTTTGGCCATCCCTAGTATATATTGTGGTATATAATTACAATAATAGCCCAATTGATGAGTTAGGATTATTGGCAGTTCATTTATGTCTATTAAAACTAATAAGAGGCCTAGCACGTCCCTGCAGTGGTCCACATTTAGCAGTTTCCTCTGAAGAGCAAATATTGTCTTTTGTAAGATTATGCATCCAGTTTGAGAGAAAGTTTGAAATGCATGGTATAACCGTTGGTTACACTTGGAGGGAAGCAAGACTACAATGCGAATCTTTATCGAAATCATTTTCTTAAAAAGTTTTATTTCCTACTTCCTAGGTCAGTGGCATCAAGTTCTGGGGAGATGCCGAGGATGAGGACTCGGTGAAGGGCCACTTGACACTCATGGCAAAAGAAGTTGCGAAAACAACTCCAGAATGGGAAAAAGTAGCAACATCAATGACTTGTACCCTTGGTGAGAGGAGGGACTGGATGGTCAAAAGCAAGCCCCTGGTCAGCCAAGTGCTGGAAAAATATCCCGCACTGGGATACGCTCAAGAAGTAAGCAAATTTTGGCAATTTGTTCGAAGTTGAACCTTTTAAAAAACCACAGAGGTTTGTTCTGTAAGAGGTAACCCCTGCCCATCCATATCGTCTCATCGACACATTTCATAGGCACACATTCATTTCATCGACAGCATACTGCCGGGTGCAGGCACCGTAGTCTTGTGTTTTACGTTGTCGTAGCGGCAAGGTATAGGCATCCAAACAGACCGCACTATTACGCGGTCACCTCTCACTTTGCTATGCTGGGGAGGGGGGGGGGGTATATTTAATCTCAGACTCAAACTAGTGCACCGCCTAGTTGGAGCTGCCGATCATTAAGCAAACTAGGCTTAATAATCGGGGGAACGTGCCGTTGCTTTATTGAATCAGGAACCGAAGCCCTCCTCACATGCCAGCGACATGTGTGACACCAAAGAGACGATTTCCAAGGTTGTGTCGCGAAAAAGAAGTATCGGGGAAACAAACTGCCTGGGGAAATGTCATTCAATGAACTGATCGCCATCGGTAACCCCATATAATTTTCTTGGCTTTTCTATCTGTGTGCATGTGATTGTACTGCCACAGACCCCTGTGCTCATGTACTCAGTGAATTAATCAAGGTTTTTTCCTATCGTCTTACAATGACAGATTGAGCGTGAATTCAAACGCATCACGAAAGTCGACGCTGCTAAAGAGTTGAAGGCCCTGATAGGCACGTATGGGTCAAGGGTCCTTACCCTTGCCACAGAAAAGCGAAGAAGCAAGGCTGCAGCAGAGGCACTCTACAAGCGGATGGATGGGGTGCCGGAAATGGAGAGGAGTGGTAAGCTTTTCAATAACTTTTTTTTTCATTTTTCTTGTGTGAAATTTTTTTAGATTTCAGTGTGAATAATGATATGGTTTATATTATGTGCAGACTTGCTTGCAACAGCTGTAGCAGAGTGCCTCCCGCAGCTGCTCAAGGAGAAAAGCACGGCCATTCTGCAGCCACTGGTAGGCATAAATGGTTTCACAGTAAAAAGAACTGCAGTTAAAATAATTCTAAGAAATGGTGTGAAACAATTATCAATTGAAAAACGTCACAGTGGACTTAACCCAAACTTGGAAGCAGCTGCATAGCCAGGAATTTTTTTCTGGGGTGGTTAGGGCCTTGTATTTTAAGGAGGGGGTGGGGGAGGGGGGGATGAGTACTGAGTTGAACATGGGCAGTGAAGTCGTTTTTGAGATCGTTGTTTTATGATGAAAACTGAATCTACGTGCTCTAAGCATTCTAAAAAACGCAAAATTACAATCCTGCGTGGCCTATTTCCCAATTAAAAACATTCTCGAAGACACACCCTTTCTCGGGAGAATTTCTCCCAAGTGAAGTGGCCGACGAACGGTGCTTGTCGACTAATTGTGCGTATCAGGCTCTTCTTGAAACGTGTTATAATAAATTTTTTAGAATCTGCGCATATTTTAGGACTTTCCTTGGCCCAGAGAATGTAGTTAGTGAGAGAAAAGTCTGCATGTTTTTCTATTGCCATGAGGTGGTTTTGTGCTCTAGAACTTGATATATGTAGCAACTAATGCCCTTCAAACAATATAAGATAAAAATGACCTTCTTTAGAAATGACCAGTGGCCCTTTAAGAACTGCACCATTCTTACAGGCTAGACCATAAGGCCACATCTCAGGGGGGGGGGGGTGCGGGTGTGCGGCTTCTCCTGCTTGGAAGTGATCTGCTAATGTAATTGTGCAATTAGTGCATTACTTTTATGAAACTAATTTCATTATCAGTCTACAAACAGATTGCCCAGCATTCCTTGTTATGTCTCCGCTGCTCATGAAATGAAAGCTGCTACGACGAGTAGATTCAAAGCATTGAACTCGTGATGCAGACAGGCTATGGCAATAATGCATGCCACATGTTAATGTCAGCTCGGGATCCAGAACGCCCGAATAGAGCAAACTGTAAGAGTGCCGAGACGCGGAAGAAGCGTTTCATTTATAGAAAAGAAAAAGAGGGCAAAATGAAGTTCAGCAATGAACGCTTCATTTGCAGCCCTGGAGCAGAACCCAGGGCGCAAACACAACAAACCAGCCTTAATGTTTTGGGTTTTGCTAGAACCGTTTGTTGGGCTTAAGTACTTTTGCAGTGAAATTTTTTTATGGGGAGGTCATTTGTAATGGTTATTCGTTACTTTATGCAAGTTTATTCTAATGACCTCTTTAGAGTAATCAGCACAAGTCTGAGCGTAAATAAGCTAACTGCTTTGCTTTTTTGTTCTCTTCGTGCTTGTAGAACCCTGAAGTGCGGCCCTCCTACCCGACGGCGCTCTACTCTGGTGCGACGGCTCTGGAGTCTGACTCATACGTAGTTCAGGTAGAGGACCTCAGCCTGGACGCACTGGATATTGCAAGCTCAGTATCTCTGCTCTTTTGCATGTACTGGGCTTTCAATATCCAGTATGCTCCAGGAGCACTGAGGTCACTGAGTGTGATTGAAAGTCTGATGGGACTCCGGTCAACATCTTTGACAGCCGCAAGCCAGACCCTGGTGACGAAGCTGAAGCATTTGTAAAAAATAAAAAAATAAATGCAGTATCCATTTGCTTGGTTTGCTTGGAACATACATGTTTTATGTTTTTTTTTGCATTCACGAGTGTAGAGCACATAGTTCATTGGCTCCTTCTGCTGACGGCGGTGAATGTTGTTGTAAGCATAATATCAGCTGCTAAGTGCTAGGTATTTGAGACCCCATAGCTTGTGCTCCCAACATTCGCCTGAGAGGACAACTGTACTTTTACTAACTTTTTCTGGTCTATCCTTCAAAGGATAGTCGATTTCCTTTGGCACGGTTGGGTGTACCTTTGTGCCCATTTTTCAAAGATGCTGTAGGAACGGGTGCACACTTACACTGTTGGAAGGGGTGCACCTGTATACCACTTTTTAGTAAGGTGGCGTCGTAGTGAGTGTACATTTTTACTGCTGAAAAGAGTGCATGTGTGTATCCGAGCTTGATTTCTGGCTTACGGGTAAAAAAGAGGGTGTGGATGTACACCTAGTAAGCAAGGTGGGTGTAGAGAGAGGTGTAATGGTGCACCAAAGAATGAGGTGTATACATGCACTCCTAGAGTAAGGTGGGTGTATAAAGGAGTGTAATGGTGCACCATTGATTGGGGTGTATTAATGTCCCCTTTAAACGAGGTGGGTGCACAAAGAGGTGCAAATGTGCACCATCGATTGGGGTGTATTTGTGTTCCCTCTGGCTAGGTGGGTGCACAAAGAGGTGTAACGGTACACCATTCAATAAGGTGTATCTATGTTCCCTATGAACGGGTTAGGTGTAAAAAACGGTGTAATATTAAAGGGTGTGGATGTACACCTAGTAAGCAAAATGGGTGTAGAGAGAGGTGTAATGGTACACCAAAGAATGAGGTGTATACATGCTCTCCTAGAGTAAGGTGGGTGTATAAAGGAGTGTAATGGTGCACCATTGATTGGGGTGTATTAATGTCCCCTTTAAACGAGGTTGGTGTACAAAGAGGTGCAAATGTGCACCATCGATTGGGGTCTATTTGTGTTCCCTCTGGCTAGGTGGGTGCACAAAGAGGTGTAATGGTACACCATTCAATGAGGTGTATCCATGTTCCCTATGAACGGGTTAGGTGTAAAAAACGGTGTAATATTAAACCCTGTTGGCGGGTGTATTTCTGTTCCCTATGAAAGGCGTGGGTGTAAACAACGGTGTAATAGTAAACCCTGTTGGCGGGTGTATCTTTACTCCAAAGAAATTGCGTGGGTGTAAAGGGAATACTTGTACACCTCAAATTGGGGTGTACCTGCACACCGAAACGACAGTGAGGGTGTAAGAAAGTAGTAATGACACACCCCAATATGGGGTGTATCGGTGCACCTCCCAAATGATGAAGGTGTATAAAAGGGTGCATGTATGCACCCTTAAAATGGGTGTATGTATGCACCTCGTATTGTGGGTGTACTTGTACACCTTTTTGGGTGTAGTATATGTGGCAGCACTTACACCCCTTGTGGGTGTACCCACTACACCCTTTTTTTTTTAGAGTGATATATGTCAGCGACGTGGTCAGTGGCACTACATTTCGCACAAGTTTCTCGGCCGCGGCAGTTTCGGGAGCCATGCCGAAAACGCTGGCAACGAAAGCACCGCTGTGGGTTTGGAACGAAAGGACAAACTCTGCAGTTTAGACACCCTGCCCTCACGGTGGAAGGCAGAGAGTGGAGTTCAGAAGTCAGGACTGGGTGTCAGGTTGGTATCTCCTGTCCGTCTCGTCGTAGGGTGATTCGCCGCATGGCTACAACAACACTCCAACGCAGCCCTTCAAGGATTTCCTCTTCAGTACACTGAAGGAGGTCATCCTCAGATTACCCCGCGGAGTGTATTCAAAGTCCGGTGCGGGGTTACACAAACTTGATGTTCGCCTAAGCTAGTCAACTTCAGTAATGCTGTGCTTTGAGTTTTGTTTTCTACCTCAACGAGGAGGTCCCCAGCAAGTTCTTTTATCTTGTAATTCTTTCCGATCGTCTGCTCTAGGACCTTAGAGACAAGGAAAGGTGACATCTTTGATAACGGTAGACAGTCGTTCGCAGCATGAAGTACAAGAAATCGTGAAAAGGTGTCGGGTTCTTTGGCTTTTTCAAAAGTAGGGGGAGCGAGGCGAACCCTTTTGGGGGGTCGCTCCGCTCGGGGTTTAGAAGAGAGGGGAGCCATAAAAAGGCAAAGGGTGTTCAGAATCTGTGGCGTGCCGCCCACCACGGAGCCCAACGAGGGAATAGGTAACACGCCATAACAAATATGGCTTTGCTGGAAGCATTACTCTACTAGCGCTACCCAGAAACTATAACCAAGTGTGGATCTGGACGAGAGTATCTGTCACCACCCACGGTTAGCCCTTGCCGCCAAAGAGGTTGAAAAAGGAAAGAAGAGAAATGAGAAGAGTGAAAAGGAGGAGAAGACAAGGGTGAAAGTAGAGAGGGAATAGTAGAAGTGGCGACTAGACTGAATCATCCTGGCCGGGCCTTACCAGGACTCCCGTCTATGAGAAGCAGGGGCCGAAGTGGTGTATTGCCTCGCCCGGGGGGCCCCGAAGGGTCCAAACCTACCCCGAGCTCGGCTCAACCACCAGGATGCCCTTTTCCCCAGACACGGGAAAGCCACGCACAGTCAGACGTGGGCGGGCGAACCCGGATGGCTCGGGGTCCGTGGAGACGCCTCTCCAAACACCTGCTTTCACAGGTGCCCCCTGCGGGGAGTTAGTCAAGGTGTGGCCTCTTTCTGACAGTGAGAACGTAAAAGTACACAACGGCAGATGGAGGAAGAGCGTGTTCACTTCCGTTGCCCATGATGCAAATTCTTGGCAGCGAGGTTTGTGACAGCTCTTCCTCATTCGCGGGATGTCCACAGCTGCGAGGGGGCCCTATTGAAAATCGCTCTGAGGGGACTTCAGGAATTCTTTAAAGGGTGTGAAAGGGACTTCAGGAATTCTTGTGATGTTTGAAAGGTGAACCTATATTTCCTGGTGGGTTCGTTGGCCCCGTCAGAGGCTCTCCTGAAATGTCTGAAGTCCCCTTTACAATGCCTTGAAATGTCTGAAACCCTGTCAAGAACTTTTCTAATGGGGTCGGGAAAACCTTCAGGCTTCTTGAGATCTCTGTGGGGACACGGCCTAGGTGGAGAAAATACATGTCGCAGAATTAGAACATAGCTACGTATTGTTCACAAAGGGAAAACAAATAATTATATGGAGAATGTCGATCGTATGTCTGTACGGTCAGTTTTTTATTACTGCTCTTCTGAAATCAAACACAACTGGGCTCCTCGACCCGTCTGTCAGTGGCCGGGTGTTCGGTCGCCAAGGGGGCTACGGGTTCGATCGCCCCATGTGGAGAATTGACAAGGCGCGGGCCGAGTGTTGTTGGCCGAGCGGCGTTTTGAGGAGAACAAGCTTTACTTGTTGCACTAATAATAATAAAAAGGGCAAGCCGAGAGCAGCGCGTTGCCCAAATTCAGGGACGCTGCGCTGGGGAGGTTCCGAGGGCGAAGCGGCAGCGACTCGTGCTGGGAACCGGTTTCCCCGCGGGGGACTGTCCCCAAAAAGGAAAAAAAGTAAATAAACAAAACTGTTTTGCTTTTCACCAAAGTCGGAAGTCCTCTCTTTTTCGCCGTCGCCAAAAACACGAACAGGCAACTCAAATCCCCCCCCCCCCTTTTACAATGCCTACACACACACACTGCGCTTCTCTCCCCCCGGCAATGGGGAGAGGGTGCAATACCGCCAGTTCCGGACAGCACGCTTCTCCAATGGTCGGCGGGAGAGAGTGGTGTGAGGAAGCCGAAGAAGTCAGGAGGCCGCTATAGCCATTTTCTTTCCGCTCGTGGGCGGTTTGTTTCTCACCGCCATGGAGATCTGGAACGCACCGTTTCCTACATCCAGAAAGGTAAGCGCTGCTTTGAGGGCTCGCCCCTTGGTCTGTTTTAATCCGTGCCGTTTCTTCCTTGGTTCCGCAGGTGAACCCCAGTTCGGCGTTGGCCGCCTTCAGCACCGCTCGAGCACCATCGTGTTCAGCGCATTCAAGGAGATGGTGGCCGGTGTCGGCCTACTCGCAGCAAGCCTGGCAGCCGGGATCAGCGTTCAACCGCATGTAGTGCCTACGCACCGGGATCATAGCACTGTGGGTCCTGAGACGGCGGATGACGGCCGCTGTCCCGCCTTGTTCTTTGCGGCTCTTCGTCCGACCGGCCTCAGAAGAATCCAGCGAGCGAAAAATACGCCGAAGACGCCGCCCCGACGACATCGTGGACGAAACCGTGACTGTGCTCGGAATTTCTCAACGGTGACGGGATCTGCTTGCGAGTTCGTGGTTTTCGCTAAACGTGCTTACTGGGACTGTGTATGTGTACGTGAGGTGCACCTGCTCCGTTTTATTAGCTGAACTACCGTACATCAGGAATTTACCCAACGGCATTGTGAGTCCTTTGAAAAATATTTTTCGTTGTGATAAAGAAGTTAGTTGTTCCTATTTTATATTATCTCTTTCGTCGACAGCTGCTTGCGCCCCGGTTTGAACAAGCGTTGGTTTTTATTGTCTTTTTGAGTGTGAATACGCATGTAAAACTCAATGTCCGCAATAAATTTTCAATAACGTTTTGAACTGAATTTTTGTCAGTGGTTCACAGTCATTTGGGCGCCTAAAGGGTTGATGGGCTAAGGGGTTGGGGTTGAAGGGCTGTGGGGCTGGAGGGTTTTTTCTGAGGGGTATATCTGAAGGGTTTTGAAGGCCTGTGCGGTCCCATAATCCTTCAAGGCTGATGGGCCCTTTAGAATTATTTTCAATAGGGGGACTGCTTTGTAACATCGTAGGGTGCCTAAGAACGTACGCAAGTGCTGATTCCCCAGTTAAAAATAACCATTGGGTCCAATTAGTTGTTGACAATTAAAACCAATGGGGAATACTATCTGTGATTTCAGACTCCTAGTTAGAAAAAGTTGATTGGTTCCAATTGTTGAAATCTAATTGAACATCACCAATTGGAACCAGTTCGGCATTGTCAATAGGATGCAACCACTTGGAAGAACCTATTTCTGTTTTCGGATTCCCAATAGGAAAAAAGCAATTGGTCCAACTGTTCAGATCATACTGACAGATACGAATTGGGACTACTAGTGTTTGGATATCCCAAACTAGAAAAACTTATTAGAAATGATTTCTTGCTTCTAGGCATCGTCGTTTTTTTTCCAGAATAGTAGCTGCAGCTTCCCCAAAATAAGGGATATATATGCATTAAATGACCTTATGGGACCAGAAATGTTTAAATCAAGCTTAGAAACATACTAAACTTCTTTTTTTTTTCGCGCTGCAAATAAATTAGTTGCAGTGGTATAAACCTGCAAGCATTGCACTGAAAACTGCAGATATTAGTTTTGTGGCAAAAACCTGCAGGCCTTGCATCAAAAGGCAAACATCCCTGGGTGACTGAAACAGTCTGGTCAAAATTAGGAGATGAAGCTTTTGACGAGACTGGCAGTGATGTGATTGGCCTAAGACATTTTGGAGCACCTTTTGGAGCAGTCAAAACAGTGTTTTGGAGCAGCAAAAGTGGCTTTTGGAGCAGCCAAAACAGTGTTTCGTCGGAGCAGCAAAAGTGACTTTTGGAGCAGATATTCTTAGAAAAATATTTGTTTTAAGTGCTGGAGAAACGAAGGGCACTTTGTTTTCTGTTGTGATGTGACGTGTTGTGACGGAACTCGCTGCTTGTGCTTTTACTGCTGAGACAGCCCACAAATGTACAGTGCTGTAGGCATTTCCGAGCAATCCCCAAAAAAACGCTTGCCACCATTTTACTGCTTCCCGACGCACCAGATTTTCGTAAAAACTAAGCAACTAAGCAAACGTAAAACAATAGATTGCAAGCGTCCCGGCTGGTGCCTCTGTCGTTCAATCAAGTTCGCATGCACGTGAGGGAAACTTCGGCAGGCTTGCAGATGCACGTGCTTCGTCGGGCGAGCGAAGACAACGACTTTTCAATGGAAACCGAAACAATGCCACTCGCCGCTCCGTGCCAACTGGTTCCCAAAATAGTATGCAAAATGTAGCTACGACAAAAAACAGTCCAGCAGCGCGTGCTTGCTAGGCGGGTCAAAAAGTTCTTGGAGCGCTTCGTCCAACGACTGGACTCGATGCAAACAACCCGATCGAAAAGACCATCAGGTTTTCCTGATGGACCATCAGAGTTTCTTGATGGTCCATCAGACTTTTCTGATGGTCCATCAGGTTTCCTGATGGACCATCAAAGAAGTCTGATGGACCATCAGCCCACTCCTGATGGACCATCAGCCCATTCCTGACGGACCATCTGACTTTCCTGATGGACCATTAGACTTCTTTGATGGCCCATCAGGCTTCCTGATGGACCATCAGGCTTCCTGATGGACCATCAAGAAGGTCTGATGGACCATCAAGAAAGTCTGATAGACCATCAGCCCATTCTCGACGCACCATCCGACTGTCGTGATGGACCATTAGACTTCTTTAATGGCCCATCAGGCTTCCTGATGGACCATCAAGAAGGTCTGATGGACCATCAAGAAGGTCTGATGGACCATCGAGAAAGTCTGATGGACCATCAGCCCATTCTTGACGCACCATCCGACTGTCCTGATGGACCATCAGATGCGTTTAGATGGTCCGTCAGAAGTTCCCGACGGCGCCTAATGGTCTGTTGGGCACTCTTGATGGGCTGTCAGAGGTGGTCTAATGGTCGTCAGAAGTTTTATGTTTCACTTCAGTTCCATCAAAAGCGCCTTATTTCCCGGCCGTCGGGACTTTCTTTGCGCACAATGTTTATCAAAAGTGCTTGATTAATTGTTGCTCGCAGTATTCTGACGGCGCCGTCAGAGGCGTTTAATAACAATTGATATATGGGTCGCGACATATTTGCCAGCATGTGATGAGTCGCGGGCTCGCGAGGTGCTGACACAACTATGTCACGCGATTTGTCTTTACTCACTGAGTCCCCGATTCACCGTCAACTGTGCGTTCGTCTGCAATCACGCACTGTGGAAACCCGTACTCACGGTAGGGTTCATCGTTTCGCATATGCTTCATCTACGCCTTTCATTACCAACGGAAGGTGGACAGACTTCGTCGACACATTAATTTTTATAGACACGGCACCCCCCGAGCCCCGCAACCGTTGCGCGCATCGGACGGTCGCGGCGGCAATTAAGTTCAGCTTCCAAACAGACCGCGCGGCCATTGCTTTGCTTTACTTTGCTCAAAGGTTAAATAGTCGGGGGAATGCGCCACCGCCTCGCTGAATGAGCGGCCCAAAGTCGAGGAGGCTCCACAACTTTGCACGCTACAAAATAGGCGATTTGAGGCTATGTCGCGATAAAAAAAAACTGTCGTTGAATCTCGCGTATGATATATGATGGGCCGCACCGCGTGGTCAATGGGTTGATGTGATTTTTTTTATTAAGGAAAAGCCTTATATGTCTCGTCGTTCAGACGACCTTAAAAGTTCTTGAGCGGAAACACGTCGAGTCACGAAAGGTGCTAAAACCGGCGACAGGAAAGGTAGAAAAACCTGCATTATTCAGTATTCAGCTGCACTAGAACCCTTTTGGACCAGGGCGGTCGTTAACGAAGAAGCTTCGCAGGGGTTTTAGACTGAATTAAAGTTTTCAACACCCCCACCACTATCAGAGATATAATAAAAATTAAAAAAAAAAAAAAACACAAAAAAACACAAAAAAACACACACACACACAAAAAAAGTTGCCCTCCTCCCTGGGGGAGTCGAACAAGCGACCTCTCGTTCCGTATGCCGACGCGCTACCCCTGCGCCACGGGCGGAGGACTGTCGAGGGTCGCGTAAATCATGAGTTAGTCTTTAATGTATCGGCTACTGCCGACGCATCGGCTACTTGCGGCGCCAGTTTCTTTACACGCAGTGTTGACACTTGACAGATTTCTCTCAAAAATGTTCTCATTCAAGTTCATACGCAGTGTTCGACACTCGACGATCCGTTAATTTTAATGTATACTTTATATTTTGAAAAACGTTCGCCGCTTATATCCGTTCGAGCAACTGCGTCTTCAAAAGCTTCGAATCCAAACCAGTTGTTTCGTGCGCTTTGTTGCCTCGGCAGCCTCACCCTTCCTCGTGGAGTGTTTTCGAGGTTTTAGATATTTCGGTAGGTTTCACTCGATTTTGCGAGTACGGAGAAATAAGCGAAGTCCACAGGGCTTTATTTAAAAACTGCAATCCTTCGAATGTGGTCGACTTCGAGCGTAGGACGGCGTACAAGGTGTCTTGGGACGGCGACGCGAACACTCGAGGAGGCTATTACGACGCCGAGATCCTCGAACTGACGGGTGAGTGTGTATTTTTTACCATCCCAAAGTGCGACGTAGCCACAAGCAATCGCCGTTTTCTTTCTTTTTTATTGCGACTGTAATTAAAAGTGAATATTGTAGACTGCTTATATGGGGCACCAAGCTAGGCAGATGAATGCATGGGCTAATACTTTAGTAGAGCGTGTGGACTGAACTGCCTTGCACGTGACATCATATGGCACCCTACAAGCCGTCATTGCTCCTGTGCCTTAAGTCCGCGCTAATTTACTCGTACTCCACCGTCCAGAGTTTCACACTCCGAGCGCAGCAACTAAACGAAGCATAGCGTACAGTAGCGCAACACACCGAAGCTGTCGGCGAGCTGTATGAGCCACTTCCGACCACAGTTTTATGACAAACCCAGCATCTCGCGGATGCCAAAATTATTTTGAAGATAAATTAATTAAGGGCTCTGTAAAATGGTAAAGCAAAAGCCCCCCCCCCCCCCAAAAAAAAAAAAAAAAAAAGAAAAAAAATCCGCGGCGACGTTAGGAAATTTTTACGAATGTTAATATTTGTGAAAGGTTTGAAGACTCGCTTCGACCAGATATGCTGAATGTTACTTTGACCGATCTATTTATTGACCATGCACGCTGTTTAGATTCAAATGAAAGACAACATTCTTGAACTCGCTTGTCAAAACAAGAAACTCTCAAACTTGTCAGATATCGTGGGTTTCCGTCTTCCAGCGCGAGACGGAACCTGTCGATGTGCTACTCCAATACTGGCACACCACCGTTCAATAAATAGCACATTAATTAGTTTTCAGGCAAGATGCATGGACAAACTTTTTCCGCAACGTTTTCACTTTCCAATCAAAGTATCTTTATTCGCACGGCTGTGCATTCTACAAAGGGCAGCCATCGGACTGTCCTCTTATCTCGACAACTTTTCTGTCGCTGTACCATCATAACGCTACTGTTCGATGGGTAATTCGTTTTCAGGTGAGATTCGGGAACAAACCTTTTCCGTAATGGTCCTGGCTTTGAAATCAAATCATTTTACTCGCTGGGTTAAGCATTCTTCAACTGAAATGAGGCAGCGATCCGCTGCAATCCTCGTCTCGGCGACGTTTCTGTCAGCGCGAAGAAATGACTTGCACTTCGAGAAATACTCGGTGCAAAAAGAGCACGCTTGAGTGTCAGTCCTTTGGTGGCGCTTCTGTTCATTTAATGAACAGAGCGCCAAACTCTTGCGCTCCGCAGCACAAACTTAGGCGCACAATCGTGGCTGATTCAATGTCAATTCATGCGAGTCATATAATACATGGCTTGCATTGATGTTGCATCAGCTGCCATTGCTTCCTGACCAATTTATTTATTCATGATCACAAATGTATAGTAGGGGACAAAAGTCCCCAGGACGTGCTAGCTGCGGCTGAAACCCATAGCTCTGCCACCTGCCGGCGGGTCGCCTGGTTTCGAGATCACACAAAAGCGCATGCGCGTCCTACTCTGCCTGCAAACATGTGCGTTTCCTGCTCTTCTGCGGCACAGCACCTAAGTAGGAATCGGGCACATGGTACTGCCTCGGAGATAGCGCTGGCGGCTGACGAGCGTCTGCTATACATTCCAAAACTCGAGATACCGCCTGGGGCATTGCGTTGCATTTCGTCGTGTCAGCGCACCTTGCTTTATAACCAGTTCAGCTTATCGCTTAATTGAGCTGCCGTGACTTCTTGCTTTATAGGTGCCATGTCAGTAAGCACTATCTCCGAAGTGGTACCACGCGCCCGATTCCGAGTTAGGCGCCGCGCCGCAGCAGAGCGGGAAAGCGCACACGTTGGCAGGTACAATAGGACGCACGTGCGCCCTTCTGTGATCTCGAAACCAGGCGACCTGCCGGCAGATGGCAGAGGAATGCGTTTCAGTCGCAGCTTGCGTGTCCTGGAGACTTTTGTCCCCGACTGTAATTACAAGAAACCCAAGAGGAAATGGCAACTGAACTGGCCAGGCGCAAACAGGCAGCTGAAGCATCTGCAAGTTCACACAAAGTTGCTCCTCCCAGGAACGTCAGCCCTTGTGCCCTCTAACGCAAAGCAATTTTTGTGGAAATTTTGTCACCAGAATATCATTACCTGTCTATGTAATGTGGTACAGCCTATTTTTTCTGGGAGTGTCCAAAAGCTAAATCTTAGCGCTAATTAAATTTTTAGATGCGGTTTATGTCAGGACAAAAGCTGAAAGTGACGATGTTGCAAGGCTCTCAAAAGCAGCGCCAGCCACATATGGCTAGCAGCGACCGAAACGGGCACACCACTGACCAATCCAACTGATGCAGAAAGAGCTGGTCGTGCACAAAATGTGAGTGTGGAAAGCAGCTTGGGAATCCCAACACTGCGTAATGTCATGTCGAGTCCTTAACATTTATACTTCCTTGGGATTGCTCTGTTTCACCACCCAGTCAAGACTTTGCAGTTTACCAAGCCTTCTTTATTTCACAAAGGCCAGTAAAGCAGTCGGGAGTGACAAGGAAGACAAAGAATCAACTAAATCACAAAAAAAAAAATAGCACAGGGATCCAGTTTGATGCCGGCAACAATGGGTTGTCATGATTTGCTGATGAGGAATGCCATGCTTTCTGCCTACACCCCAATGTGCGTGAGTAATGCTGCTGGGGGCACACCGGCAGAGCTGCTAGAAACACCTTTCTCTGACTTGCCCTGCTCTATCAATTGCAGGACTACCTGCGGCTCAGCTGTTGATGCGGGAGGTGCTGTAGGGCCCTACTGCCTAACACGTAAGTCATTTATGGCCTGACCTCTGGGTACTCGTATGTTTACCGTACTAACAGAACCCATGCTTTAGCAATAAAAATGTAACTTTTTTAATGAACCTGCAGTATATGAAAGAAGTTTGCTGTGCGGTGATAGAGCCGAACATGTCATATGCAACACATGGCTTATATCTTGCATAGAGAATATTCATTCATAAAGGGTGGAAGCAATAATGCTGAGAAAGAAGGCATAAACGGCAAATAGCTCTCTACTCTACTGTTGTGGCTGCGCTCTGTTGCTGAGCAGAATGACCGAGGAATGTCCTTCCTACGTCATGACTACGTAGCAAGTTCCCCAATGTTGCTAGATTACCTCCCAAATAGGCTCCACATGCATCCACCAGGTGCACATTGAAAGATTGTTTGATTAGCTTTCGGACGGCACTGAAAGGCACGAGTGGAGTGAACAACACTCTGAACACAACAAGAAAAAAAAACTGCGAAAAATTACAATGAAGCTTTACTTTAGCCTTGCTAGTGGTCTCCGGGCAGCCTAAACTAGTCAAACTTCATATCCTAGAGCTTCCTAAATCTATGCGAACTATTTCATGCACGCTAGGACAAAATCTACAAAGGAAACACCAAATAGAGTTTGCTTCGCACGCCTTCGGAAGAGCTGCCGCAAACACGCCTGCTCCGCTCGACAGCCAGGACAGCTGGCAGCGACAACAAGTTCTTTTGCGTCACGACCGCCATGGAGCAAGCAACCAGGAGCACATAGAGCCGTCCAACAAGGCCGAACGGCCGTGCGAGGCTGGCGAGGCGCGGGAACAACTTGGAAGACCGAAAAAAGGTGTAGAAAGGAAAGGAAACAATACAGCGAAGGAAAGGAGCAGGCAAGGAGGATAAATTCGTCTCCGCGGGAGTTGTTTCTTTTTGGGACCGCTCGCCGCGCTTCAAGACGGACCATCACCAATTTCTATGAAAATTGATACAGGGCCACAGGGCCTCCCGAGATCCCGAAGCGCACGCGCATTCGCTCACTTTGGGAACTCAGAAACTCCGAGGACATGTTTGGTGGATCGCGCTTCCCCGCTTGGTCGCTGCAGGAGCTGCAGCGCGAGCATGGTGAGCGCGAGTGCGGCCACCGAGCGGAACTCTTGCATGTCACAAAATCGCGTTCTCGCAAGCGTTGCAGAGGCTTGCGGCTGCGTGGTGAAGGCACGTTTTCTACTCAGCTCGTCGTCATTCGCCGAAGGTTTTCTAAAACCCTATGTAAGCGGTGAGACTTGGAGTTGTGGAGTAGGTAAAAGGCACAACTCGTAGAAAGCAAGTTCCGCCGGTTCGCAGCGTGATCAAAGCTTTCTTGGCACGCCGAAGTGCTGCGTCTCTGTGCCTTTGCGCGCATAAATACCGATCCTAAACCGACGCCGTGTTGATGTTTTCGGCTTAAAGATGGTAAATAAAGGTATTATTATTATGATTATTATTATTACTCTCCGGTGTCGTTGGACACAAGTCGCTGCTTGTCGCTCTAGTGGGATGAGGCTGTTAAGCGGAGCGTGTGCTAGTACTATCTTCGTCTCATCATTTGTCACGAAGAAAATAAGGACTCCTCTTCTCCGCTGATGGAAGATGCTATTAACAAACACACTGTTTATTCAAAGGATAGGATATAAAATCTTTACAACGGATATGATCAATTCGTCAGCAAATGTTGGGGGAATAATCCTAACCTAAGGAAACTTTTCCTGCCGTCCTCCTTGACCACACACACCTTCAACGGGGCCCCGAACACAGCTAAACTCGACAAACCAGGTTCCACAAAACGCTCCTCCACAGCCGTAAGGGGTACCAAGTTTGCGAGCAAGCAGGTGGACGGCCCCACAGCCGAAGGGGGGTCGGACATGCAGGTGGGTTTTCCAGAGGCAGGAAGATGTCCAGGGCTTGGTATCCGGGGGCCAAGTGCCTTACGGCACCTCGGTGGCCGCTTATATTGGGTTCAGCAGCATTGAGGTCTTCCAGTCAACAATCAGAATGTGTTGGAAGGACCATCAAGAGGGGTCTTCTGAGCACCAATCAAAAGGCTCCACCAATCAAAAAGCAAATACGAATATTCCAAAAACAAGCGCATATACGAGACAGAGCACATTCCAAACGAAGCTCACACGAGCAGCCACAAACAATAGAAAGCACATTCGTAGACACAGAAGTTATACACACGCAGAGCAAAACCACCTACGAGTAGAGATCCCAAATTCAAACATACACGAGACAAAACATTTCCAACATGGGGTTCTGTAAACAAAGTGTAGTGTAAGAGCATGCGTTCACGTTCGCCTCCATCTGCGGTGCCCCGAACCCGGCAGAGGCCATGAGCCGTGCCGTAAAGACGAGTGAACCCCCGAAGAAGGCTAAAACGAAGTAAAGCTATAGACTAAAAACTCGCGCAAGCAAAACTTCTCGACACAATGTAATATAGTTCCCTTAGGGGGCGCCACCAAGCAGGGAAAGTCGGAGAGCGACGACGGGAAGGATCACGAGACACGGGTGTGGCCCGGGTAGGCGTCGATATCGCATGTACCATGGAACGTCAATAAACCATGAATATTACATGTTAAGTGTTAGCGATAAAGGATCCAGTGAAGCGCCGCGAGTACCTAGCGCGACCATGCAGAATCCTCCAGGAGCATCGGGAGTACCCAGCACAAACGCAAGTATCCTGACAAGCCTACTGCCGCCACCCCGACCGTTGGACCTGAGCAGAGACTTGGAGCAAGCATGAAAAATATGGTATGAGGAATTCACATTGCACTCTACGGCTACAGGCCTCAAGGCTCAAGGCCCAGCAGTACAATCGGCCATGTTTCTCGTGATCATTGGTGAGGACGCACGTCGCATCTATCATACATTCACATTTGCAAATGAGGCGGACCGACACGACCTGGACACTGATAGAAAAGTTTCACGCACACTGCAAGTCGACAGTGAACCAAACGTACCGGGAGTTTGTTTTCGAAATGCGAAATCAGAAACGAGGTGAGAAGTTCGACGACTGGCTGACGGAGCTTCACACGCTTGCCGCGGACTGCGACTTCGGGTCAATGCACGACAGGATGTTGCGCAGTCGAATCGTCCTTGGAACACAGAACAAGAAATTACAGCAAAAACTCATCAACGAAGATCCAACGTTGAAAAAAGTGATCCAGCAATGCAGAACGGCAGAAAAAGCAGCTGAACAGTTTCGAGAGACACAAGCGGCCAAGGCTGCAACAGCGACGCCAGAAGTGTGCACGCTTTCAGGAGGAAAGCAGTGTTCTCAGCGCGGGTACACCACTCACACAAAGTGGAACATGACCAGCGAGAACAGCCGAATGCAAGGTATGTGGACGCAAGGGACATTTCGCGCGGGTGTGCCGTACCAAAAGGAAACAAGTTTTCCTAGAGTCTAAACAGAAAACTGCTCACCAGAATGTCAGGCAGCAGCATGAACAGGACAGTGACGATGATGACACCTCCGTGATTAGTGCTGTAGCACACTCAACAAAAGCCTGGGAAGCGGAAGTGTCCATTGAAGGTCAGCCTGTGAACTGCGGGGTTGACACAGGGGCAGACTGTTGTGCAATCTCTGAGAGACTGCTTCGTACTCCAACCAAACGCCCAGCTCGAGAATGCAGTGTACGCCTTAGTTCTTTCTTTGGGCATGTGCAGACTGCAAATGGCAAGAGAACTTTGCACGTGCAGCACAAGGGGTGTGTCTCGGACGTCGACTTCTATGTTGTAAAACAGGAGGTGCCTACGACTCTAAGTGGAGTGGTATCGGAAGAACTACAGCTTCTTCGAAGAGTCGCATCCCTCCAACCAAAGAAAACTGATCTTCCTAAGAAGTATGAAGATGTCTTTGAGAAACTGAGAACAATCAAAAGGCGGGAAATACAGTACAGTGATGTGATTGGCCTAAGCCATTTTGGAGCACCTTTTGGAGCAGCCAAAACAGTGTTTTGGAGCAGCAAAAGTGGCCTTTGGAGCAGCCAAAACAGTGTTTTGGAGCAGCAAAAGTGGCTTTTGGAGCAGCCAAAGCAGCATTTCGGTGCAGAAAAGGTGGCTTCTGGAGCAGATATTCTTAGAAAAACAAATATATGTTTTAAGTGCTGGACAAACGAAGGGCACTTTGTGTTGTGACGTGTTCTGATGGGACGTGTTGTGACGGAACTCGCTGCTTTTGTTTTTACAGCCGAGACATCCCAGAAGTATACAGTGCTGTAAGCGTTGCAAAGCAAATTAAAAAAAAAAAAAAAAAAAAAAAACGTTGCCATCGTTTTATTGGTTCCTGACGAGCCAGAGTTTTATAAAAGGTAAGAAAACGTAAAATGATGGATTGCAAGCGTCCCGGCTGGTGCCTCTGTCGTGCAATCATGTTCGCATGCACGTGAGGGCAACTTCGGCAGGCTTGCAGTTGCACGTGCTTCGTCGCGCGAGCGGAGGCAATGGCTGTTTAATCCAAACCGAAACCATGCCACTCCGCTCCGTCGCTAACTGGTTCCCAAAATAGTATGCAAAATGTAATTGTCGAGCACACAACAATAAACAGTCCAGCGGAACGTGCTTGCCAGGCCGGCATCCGATGTACAGGCTAAAAACACAGAAAAAAGGAACCTGATTATATTCCTAACGAGCGTGTCGGTAAGATGTACTAGAGAACAGAAAGTATAAAACAGAGAGAGGACGAAAGACAGACAAGTACATTCTTTCCTGGGCGCATCGATATAATACATCGCGAGCCAGGTCCAAAAAGTTGTTGAAACGCTTTGTGCAACGACTGAACTCGTGACAAACAAGCGCGATGTGCGGGTTCAGTGTGCAGATATTGCCTTAATTAAAATATGGCAACCAACCAATTCCTAAACATGTAGGGGCCCTACGTTTCGAACCGACTCGGTTTTTCGTCAGGGGCGACTGTGGCCGTTGAGGAGCGACGTTTTTCGATCTTCTTTTTCCTTTCTCAGGGATGTGGCGCATTTCTCGATCTTCTTCTTTCATTAATATGGCGAAGCCCGTTCACATACACTGTTGGTAAAGCACCAAGGCACCTATTTATGTTGCCTGGCGTCGTTTGAATATGCCAGGACTCGACGAAAAGCCTATGTCGGTTGTTAGTCTCTGCGTCGATAATGCTGGTGTTGTCGAAGTCAATCCGGTGGTCTTTGACTTCGCAGTGCTCGGCGACTGCGCTGCGCTCGTGGTCGAGCTTGCGAACGTCGTTTTTGTGTTGGCGTATTCTTTCATTAAAATTCTTTGTCTCGCCGATGTAAGTGGCTGGACAATCTGCACAAGGGATCTTATAAACCACGCCCTGCGTTTTTTCTTTCGGAGGGCGATCTTTTGGACGGGGCATGAGTAATCCAAGCGTGGACATCGGCTTGTGGGCTACGCGGATTCCTTCTTTGGCTAGCACGCGTGCAAGCGCCTCGCTTGTTCCTCTGATGTAGGGTACGCAGATGCGCGAGGTTGGGCGTGGCTGCGTACAGGCTTGTGGTTGCTGTTGTCTTTGACCTCGAGCTTGACGACGGGCAACGCGTTGGATGAAGGTGCTCGTGTATCCGTTCTTTTTCAGATCAGCACGGACGGTTTTTTCTTCCTTTCTTCTGTCATCCTCAGAGGAGCATATAGCCTTCGTCCTAGACAGCAGTGTCCTAACCACCGATGCTTTGTGGCAGGCTGGGTGATAGGAATCAAACTGGAGATAACGTCCAGTGTGCGTGGGCTTCCTGTAGACTGAAAACTTCAGATATTTTTTTTCTCTTCTCACGAGCACGTCCAAAAAAGGCAATGAATTGTCTTTTTCAAGTTCCGCTGTAAATTGGATAGCCGGTTCGATGGAGTTGAGGTGTGAGAGGAATCTGTCCACTTCAGATCTTTGAAGGATGCAGAAGCAGTCGTCCACATACCGCACAAATATTTTGGGCGCAGTGGCGAATGACTGCAGGGCCTCTTCCTCAATGGCTTCCATGCACAGGTTAGCCGTGGTAACGGAGACAGATGCGCCCATGGCGGTTCCGCTGGCTTGTTTAAAATACTCTCCCTTGACGCTAAAGTAGGTGTTGCTGAGGCAGAACTCAAGGAGGCGGCACAGTTCCTCCACACTAAGGGCGGTCCTGTTGTGCAGGTCTTTGTCTTTTTCGAGAGCCTTCCTGGCAGCTGTAACTGCCAGGGGAACCGGCACACTTGTGAAAAGTGAGATGACGTCAAAAGAGACTAGGCTTTCCTCAGCGCTCACCTTCAATTTCGAGATGCGCTTTACGAAGTCGCTGGAGTTGCTGATATAAGTCGTCGTTTTTCCGACGAGAGGAGAGAGGGTGTGGTGAAGATAGAACTATCTTCACCACACCCTCTCTCCTCTCGTTCGCAAGCTCGACCACGAGCGCAGCGCAGTCGCCGAGCACTGCGAAGTCAAAGACCACCGGATTGACTTCGACAACACCAGCATTATCGACGCAGAGACTAACAACCGACATAGGCTTTTCGTCGAGTCCTGGCATATTCAAACGACGCCAGGCAACATAAATAGGTGCCTTGGTGCTTTACCAACAGTGTATGTGAACGGGCTTCGCCATATTAATGAAAGAAGAAGATCGAGAAATGCGCCACATCCCTGAGAAAAGAAAAAGAAGATTGAAAAACGTCGCTCCTCAACGGCCACAGTCGCCCCTGACGAAGAACCGAGTCGGTTCGAAACGTAGGGCCCCTACATGCTTAGGAATTGGTTGGTTGCCATATTTTAATTATTGTATTCCCCAACCAGAGAGATTTCTCTCAAATGTTTAGTTTCAAGATATTGCCTTCTTTGCTTTCGCTCACTTCTCTTCATCAACTTTCTTTCGGGGCATATTTTTCACGTACCGGGGTCCCTTTCGAAAGAAAGCCCACCGAGAGAAACCTAAATAATCAATACTTCGCAAAGCAGCCTTAGAGTTAAACAGGGATTTTTGTAGCAGTGTATGATTTAAACAAGAACAAGAATGTCGATCCATTTCAGTTTAGAGAGCGCCATATCTGCAGCGATGTGGGGACGGCAACGCACAGCGTCGCGCGACCACGGCGACTGTGGTCGCGCGAGTGTTTCAACTCACAAAGTGACCCTCGCCGCGCAAAAACGTGGTTTTGATGGTTTTGTTTTACAGCATGACGGCATGTCCGGCACCCGGCACACTAAAGTCGGACCGTCCGCGCACGCCCGCGTCTATCGTTGATATTTTTTTTTTTTTTTAACGCGAGAGGCGATACGAGATGCTTGAGACGACGAGAGCGCGAAACGCGAGACGGTGGGAAAAACCGTGCAAGACCGGATAGACGATTGATGCAGGGTAAGTAGAACGATGTGTCGGGAGGCCGCTTGCGCCACCTAGCTCACGCAAGCTCAATTATAGTTCTCAGTATAGTTTCGGTTTGGAAAGGCGACCAAAATTGGCCCTTTGGCGCAGGCTTGGCGCAGATTACCCATATTTTGGCAAAACGAAGAGCTCTTACCTGTGCACCTTTGCAACCCCTTTTGGAGCGTCCAAAAGGGGTTGCAAAGGTGCACAGGTAAGAGCTCTTCATATCCAGCTGAATTTGCCAAAACCCTGTAGAGGCATCCAGAGCTGAGAAATACCTCGCCTTATGCATGCATGTTGCGATGTCTTCTAAGGTTGGCATGCAGAAGTGCTCCCGTAGTAGGACCTTGTTGAGTGATTGGGGATCCATGCAAACACGCACCTTGCCGTTGCTTTTTCTTACCACTACGATTGGGTGAACCCATTCAGTAGGTTCTGACACTGGTGTGATGATTTTCTCTTCGAGCATTCGATCCAACTCTTTTTTTAAGATCATCCCTGATCGCTGCCGGTACATTTCTTGGCTGGTGAACTACACCTTCCGCGTCTGGCTTTAGCTTCATACTGTCAGTGATGTGATTGCTGCGCCAATTGCGCCAAGGGGCTATCCCTGCTACATACTGCTACATTTTGTCAAAATATGGGTAATCTGCGCCAAGCCTGCGCCAAAGGGCCAATTTTGGTCGCCTTTCAAAATCGAAACTATACTGAGAACTATAATTGAGCATGCGTGAGCTAGGTGGCGCAAGCGGCCTCCCGACACATCGTTCTACTTACCCTGCATCAATCGTCTATCCGGTCTTGCACGGTTTTTCCCACCGTCTCGCGTTTCGCGCTCTCGTCGTCTCAAGCATCTCGTATCGCCTCTCGCGTTAAAAAAAAAAAAAAAATATCAACGATAGACGCGGGCGTGCGCGGACGGTCCGACTTTAGTGTGCCGGGTGCCGGACATGCCGTCATGCTGTAAAACAAAAGCATAAAAACCACGTTTTTGCGCGGCGAGGGTCACTTTGTGAGTTGAAGCGCTCACGCGACCACAGTCGCCGTGGTCGCGCGACGCTTTGTGTTGCCGTCCCCACATCGCTGCAGATATGGCGCTTTCTAAACTGAAATGGATCGACATTCTTGTTCTTGTTTCCTCAAGATGCCCTTCGGCAGCTCAGCTGCACCTGTGGTTTTACAGAAGGCAATGCTTCACGTCCTCGAGGGACTTGAGGGCGTTGAGGTAATGGTAGACGACATTTTGGTATGGGGAGAAACTGTACTACAGCATGATGAGAGACTGCAGGCAGTTCAACAGTTTTGCAGGGACGACAACCAGGCGTTGAACAAGACAAAATGCAAGTTCCTGCAGACCGAAATAAGATACCTTGGGTCACATCTTTTCAGACAAGGGCCTACAGGTGGACCCAGAGCGAGTGAGCGACATCCTCAGCATCACAAGGCCACAAAACACCAAAGATTTAAAAGTTTTATTGCAGTCATCACCTATGTGAACAGGTTCATTCCGCACATGGCGCAACTCTGTGCTCCACTACAATAACTCCTGAACGACGTGTCGTGGGGCTAGGACGAGCACCACGACAGCAGTTTCCAGGCTCTGCGGGAAGCGTTGGTAAAGGCCCAGTGTTGCGATTTTATGACAAGCAGAAGCCTCTCACCCTTTCAGCTGATGCCAGCTCTCATGGTCTAGGAGCGGTCCTACTACAAAGAGGTTTACCTGTGGCCTACTCGTCACGGTCTCTGGCAGACTCAAGTGCGTTATGCGCAAATGGAAAAGGAACTCCTTGCCATCGTTCACGGATGCACACGTTTCCACGATTACATCTTCGGACGAACCGTCCAAGTTGAAAGTGACCACAAGCCACCAGAAGCAATCTCCCAGAAGCCACTGAACCAGTGCCCGCTTCGACTGCAAAGGATGCGGCTAACCTTGCAGAAGTATGACATCCAGGTGAAGTACAAACCTGGCAAGGAACTCTACGTAGTTGACACCCATCGCGATATCCATCAAATGGAGTGTACCACTAAAACTAACACGCTGGAAGTCCTCCCAGTCACGGACAAGAAGCTGGAGGAGTTCCGTGGGGCAATTGTGGAAGATGAAGACATGAAGATACTGCTACAGTACGCAGAGACTGAGTGGCCAAACGACAAGATGCGGGTTCGTGAGGTTGCGATCCTACTGGCCCTATCGGGACGAAATCCATGCTGAGAAAGGACTTCTGCTTCGTTCCAACCGGCTAATAGTCCCAAGAAAACTTCAACCAGAGATGCTCCACCTTCTGCACGCATCACATGGGGGCATCGAGAAGACCAAACACGGAGCCCGAGAGGTGCTGTATTGGCCAGGACTGGACCAAGACATTGAGGAAACGGTACGACATTGCAAAGTCTGTAAGCAGTACCAGCACCAACCGGGGGGGTAAAAATGGTTGAGGAGAAGTGGCAAATCCCGCGCGCCGACATCCTGGGTCCCGAGTGAAAGATCGCGAAAGAGAGCGACAGAACACGAGAGAAAGAAACCAATGTTGCCAGCTGAAGGATGACAGTCGCAATGGTAATCGCGAAGACTAAAAACTCTCAGCAATATAAACAGTGATAATTTAACGTTGCAAATTAAATTCTGAGATATTCTAAGGTTTAAAAAAGCAGCATACTCATTACGCTGCATTATCTTCCCTTCTGTCGAAATCTCGAAGATATGGTAGTTGCGCGGTTTGGTATTTCCGGGCGCGGCCACCCGCGCCCGGAAATACGAAACTAAACCAGATAACCAAAGCCAGTTATCTGGTTTGGTTTAGTGTTGACGGGAGGCCGTACATCTGCGTGCTATGCAAAAAGAAAGCTTCGAAAGGAACGCGAATATCTTTCCAGCGGTAAGTTCGTGGATTGTTGAAGTTCACGACACAGCTCTGGTGATATATTTGTGAAATCGAAGGCAGTTGGTAACCATGTGGGACCCCGAGGATCTGCCTGCATGCTCCGCCGCTTGCGGCAGCCAGAATGCATAGGAAAATGGCGGACCTTTTCCTCTAGAGTTAGTATGTATGATCTCTACGGCACTAACAACCTCGCGAGCCTCTACGGAGTCATCCAGTCCCAATAGGACCCTGGCAGAGCGTTGCTATGGATATATTTCAACATCAAGGGAAGCACTACTTGAAAGTAGTCGACTATTATTCCTTTTTCTACGAAGTCCACCTCATGAGACAGACGAATGCACTAAGTGTACTCAACAGCTGAGCAGCCACCTTTTCCCTACGTGGACTGCCACTAAAAATCATCACGGAAAACGGTCCTCCGTTCAACAATTCCGTCTTCACCAGCTATTGTGAAAAGCTCAGTATCTCTCACGTGACATCAAGCCGAAACCGTGGCCGCCGAGGAGAGACCTCATACCCACGGTGCTCACACCTCAGCGCCCTCCGCGGCGGCACGGAACAACTGCACTTCGTTTCACCCTATGTTGTACCGCAGTGAAGGCTAGAAGCGCGAGCGAGCTTATGAGCAGCTGCCGCCGGCAGCTGCTCATAAGAGCAGCTGTCGGCGGCAGCTGCTCTAAAGTCACGAGAGCTTGTACCGCCGGAATGTGCCCCAATGCAAGGAGCTCGCGCTTGTAGCCTTTCCTGCGGTTCATCATAAAATGAAACAGAGTATACTCCTTGTTCGAGGCCAGCCCCGAACACGATCTGGTCGCTCGCTCCCGCGGGAAGAGCGGCCAGAGTCACCACCTAAATGTATTTGTTGCACCGTGCTGACGAGACACCACTGAAATAGAACGTTGTTTTGGAACGTCCGTCTCCTGCCTGTTTCTTTCACCACAATATGATCTTCGCTACCGAAAGCGAAGCACTCTGGGCTCTTCCGACCAATCAGTAAGAGCGAAGGGAAACGACCGTTTTTGTCTTTTTTGTTTTGTTTGTGCTCGCTCGTCACTCCAAGCTTTCAAACCGTTCCGCGCGTGCTAATATCGAAAGTGCGGATTTTACGGCAGTATTAGCAGTACGGTGCGACGCTGCTGCGCGCTTATAATAATTAGAGATGTACGTCTCTAATTGGACAGAGATTCCGCTTTCCAGCAGACGACAGGTGAGCCTCTATATGAATTTTTTTTTTTTTTTTGTCAGCGTTCGAAACTCGGTTTTTCCATCAGAGCATCGAAATGGATTGCGTATGCAAATCGCCAGGACTTTGGAAGCCGGCCCGGCTTGCCGACGAGCAAGCTGCGCCAGCGTCGTTTGTGCAGCGAGCACTTCGGCGCTACCGTGTTTGCAAGTTGTAGGAATATTCGTTTGTGGAAAAACGCGTGCCCCACCAATGTTGTTACGAATCCGTTGCTGCAAGGACTTGCTCCTCTGGGTGAGTTGCTGTCAGAGCAATCTTCAGTTAATTTGACAGCTTCGTGTCTAGATGTTAGGATAGAGTACCGATAAAGCACCTACAGTCAGAGATGTAGTCACTCCAAAACAGTAGTTGTTTTCTTTCTTTCTCAATTGCATTGCCTATTAGCGAGTTTGTTTATGGTTTATTTATCGTTTATTCTTATGCAGCTCACCTGCAAGCCTTTTCCTTTATTTCGGTGTTGATTTGTTTGTTTGGGTATTCAGAAGTTTAGTTTGTGGGAGTTGTTTATAGAGCCATTTAGATAATTCGATGATAAGTGCTTTTCTCTTAGTTTGTACATTAAAGTAATTAATTTCGTTTTACATATATTTGACAACTTTACTGTGTTTACTGCCTACTACAGTTCTTGGTTCCCCTTTGAGGGCGGTGGACTGCCAACGGAGTTTGTAGATACGTGTTTGAAATACCGCAACTCATTTGAATGGGGTTCAATAAAAAAATACATTTCAATGAACGCGCTGTTTCTGTTTGATTGCACTGGTAGTATCACGTGAAGAGCAGTTGCGCGCGGCTCGTCTGCTAGACCGGTGCCGTGCTGGCCGCTCACAGCGCCCGGCGCGGCACCAGTCTAGCAAACAAACCAGAAAAAAAATGAAAGCCGTGTACAACTCCCTGTAACGCCGAATTAGAGCGCAGCTCTTGAGGAGGAGGAGGGAAGGGTACTGGGGGGGTGGGTCAAGTGACCTCGGGGGGCGGGGGGTCACGTGACCTTGTGGGAGTCACGTGACCTTGGGGCTTCACGTGACGTCGGGGGGGGGGGGTCACGTGACCTGGGGCCACGTGACGATGCCGATGACGTCATCAGTGATGATGACGATGTGGATGCCGGTGACGTCATCAGTGACGTCACTGATGACGTCATCAGTGGCTATGACGTTAACGGGGGGTCACGTGACCTCGGGGGGTATCCCCAGGTGACGTGACCCCGGGGGGGGGGTCACGTGACCTGGGTAACCATCGTGACCCTCGTGAGGGTAACCCTAGTAACCCTCGTGAGGGTAACTCTCGTGACCCTCGTGAGGGTAACTCTCGTGACCCACGTGAGGGTAACTCTCATGACCCTCGTGAGGGTAACCCCCGTGAAGGTATTGTAGGGACCCATTTGCACGGTGCGCATAGAAGACAAGAAGGACAAGCGCGTGCCACGGGACCAGAACGAGCTCGAGAGACGGAACGACCGGCGTGACATTATAAGCTCTCTGTGATCCCAGCTACCGTTCATGGACTCCGCACATCTAATGTAAATATTGTAAAATATTGTAGATAGAGTATTAAAGAGTCAAGTGAACAGTATCCCTTTTGAGGGTTACTAACCCTCGTAACCCTCGCGAGGGTTACGAGGGTAAGTAACCCTCGTGAGGGTAACCCTCGTGAAGGTAACCCTTTTGAGGGTTACTTACCCTCGTAACCCTCACGAGGGTTACGAGGGTTAGTAACCCTCGTGAGGGTAACCCTCGTGAAGGTAACCCCCACTGATCTCTATGTCTATTTGCTGGATCGCGTTTGACCAGCTCCTCCTATGGACCGGAATGCGGTCACTGGCGGCCATCTTTAGGTAGAGTTATATCATCTCTAGCCATCATAGTAATATGGCGGACAGCGCAATGGCGGCAGGCTGCCATAAAATAGCCGTAGATCTAGTACACTGTACCGTGGGTGACATTTCGTGCTTGATTGAAGTTGTTCGACGAAGCAGATTCTTGAAACCCGGCGTGAACGGTAGCCTCATCTTTGAGGACCCGGCAAAAGTTCTACGAAAGATTCTGAAGGTTTCCAGCTGAACGTAGAAGTAAAAACCGAGGAGTGGAGAAAAAGAGACATACACTGCTGGACTATCAACCATTTACTGAAATTCTTCCTTTTCCTTTTCATCTACCTTCATGAATTAAACTATTTATTTATTTACTGGAATTTTTTCTTTTTTTCTTTTTCATCTACCCTCATGAATTAAACGAATGAGATCCCTGGGGTAACTTCTTCTTCTGTATGACATTTGGTGGCTAGCGCGGCTAGCGTTCACATCTTCCTGACTTGGTTCCCCACTTGGGGCGCTCCCAGAAGATACAGTTTTTCTTTCGAAAATAGCGTTATGGAGGCGGCACTCACGCAGTCATCCCCGTGCGCCTCAATAGTCAGAGATTCCAGGATTTCCCTTGCGAGCTGGTTTCTGTGCTTTCCGACGATGGTGATGTTTTCGAAATCAGGAGCACATTGGCATACTCGGCAATGCGCCGGTAGATGGCCACCTGACATTAGTGCGCCAACGGAAGCTGCATGCTCCCTGGTGCGGTCGTTAATACACCGCCCAGTTTGTCCAATGTAGCTTTTGCCACATGACAGCGGAATACGGTACACAACTCCTTTTTCGCACGGGGCGTACGTTGTTCGGTGCGCGATGCCACAGGTAGACCTCGGATTTTGATCATTCTTAGAATTTACCTTACGGCACATAGCGTAAGCCTTGTTGGGGGCTGAGCATACGACCTGTACGCCTTGTCGGCCGGCGATCTTTTTTAGGCGATGCGTTATCCCGTGGATGTATGGCATCACCACAAGAGGTTTGGGGGGCTTCTTTTTCGTTGGTTGTGCATTGGTTTCCTGTTTTTGCCGCACTTTCTTGCAGAGGGTCTCGCATACCGGTATGAGGAGTGTACTTGCGTAACCAGAGTCCTGAAGCCTACTGAGCTGTTTTTGAAAGCTACGGCCGACTCTATGGGGGCAAGATTTTTGTAATGCCGAGGCGAGAGCATTGGTTGCCAACCCTCGTTTTACAGTTCTTGAGTGTTCGGAGTTGCTTGGAAGGAATCCTTTACATGAGCGGGCTTCATACATCCAGCACACGTGGGTATTTCTGAACTCCAAGGAGACATCCATAAACCGTATGGACTGGTTTACCGGAAGTTCCTGGGTGAAAGATAGTCCTGGACAGCTGTGTTTAAAGGTGCGTAAAACAGCATCTAAGCACCCGTTGTTGGGCTCGTCTGCTTCGGAATTACAGAGTATGAGAAAGTCATCCACATACCGGAAAATGACCTCGATGCGTTGATCTTTTAGATTTTCTTGGATATTCTTACCGCATGCTGCAAGGTACGAATCACACAAGTATGGGGCTACTCGGGATCCTATGCATACTCCACTTTTCTGTACATAGCGTTGCTCCTGGTGTGATATCACAGTCGCTGTGAGGTAGATTTCGAGAAGCTCCAAGAAGCTATCGAGGCTCATACCAGCTGCATTCTGGAAGCATTGAAGGCCCTGCTCCTCGATGGTTGTTCGGAGGATCATCAGGAGAGTGGCATGGGGAATCGAATAATACATGTCCGTGATATCTAAGGAGAACCCCGATACTATTTCACATCCTTTTTCCTGAAGAAAGGAAATCACTCGGTCCGAGTTTGGTATTCTGAAGGGGTCGTTTACTTTAACTTGTGCTCGAATCTTCGCCAAGACCTGTGACACATTACTTTGCCACGTGTGTCTCTCTGATACTATGGCGCGAAAAGGAACATTGTTTTTGTGTGTTTTTGCCGAGAAAAAGACACACAATTCGCCTTGTTGCGATCCTCTGATTTTGGTGATGAGGCTTCTGCATTGCTCCTTTTCAAGTAATTTGAGGATGGCTTTTTTTGCTGATAGAGTTTGTTTTGGATCTACTTTTTTGAAGTTCTTCGTTATGGCTTGTTGGGCTTTTTCTCCATACGACCCCGCATCCAGGACTACAAAACCTCCGTCTTTGTCGGAGAGGCACAGCCTTAGGTCTTTGCGGCGTAGTTCCTGCACCGTTGAGGCAAATGTCATATTTGTAGTGTCCTGGTTGCGTAAGCTGGCCAGGCATTCAAGTCCCTCATTGATGATTTGCGATGATGTTTCCTGAGGTGCTTTGGACGCGATTTCCCTTACCATTAGGACCTTGTCGATGGCGTCTTGCCTTGGTGGGAGGCAGAACTTAGGCCCTTGTTCGAGCACGCGTCGGGCTGGTGCCGAGAGAGATACGTCCCCGATGATCTGGAGCGGCGAGCTTTTTGGTGCCGTCGTAACTCTTCGTGCTAGATGTTGTTTCCATGTTGGGAGGAAACGAATTTTCCAAAGGTACTCCGTGGTGTGTCTTGTCACTGTCATGTGGTTTGAAAAAGCGTTGGGGCTGAAAGATTTCACCCTGAGAAAATCTGTGAGAATGCGTACTTGGCGCCATGCCTCTGATTTCAGAATCTTCGAAACTCGTTGGGCAAGCCCCTGTGATGGCTCAATGAAGCCGAAGAGATGCCGTACCTCGTCAAGAAGTATCTTCTTTCTGATGCTGCGGGCGAGCAACCTTGCCCGGCAGATGTTGGTTGCAATGAGATGACAAAGACCTTGCGGGTCAAGGAGGTGAAAATAAAGAGAAGATGTGCTCAGAGAACTAGAAAGATAATTCATGACTGCCTGGAGCTGAGCCGGTTGGTATGACATGATTCTGAAGGTTTCCAGCTGAACGTAGAAGTAAAAACCGAGGAGTGGAGAAAAAGAGACATACACTGCTGGACTATCAACCATTTACTGAAATTCTTCCTTTTCCTTTTCATCTACCTTCATGAATTAAACTATTTATTTATTTACTGGAATTTTTTCTTTTTTTCTTTTTCATCTACCCTCATGAATTAAACGAATGAGATCCCTGGGGTAACTTCTTCTGTATGACATTTGGTGGCTAGCGCGGCTAGCGTTCACATCTTCCTGACTTGGTTCCCCACTTGGGGCGCTCCCAGAAGATACAGTTTTTCTTTCGAAAATAGCGTTATGGAGGCGGCACTCACGCAGTCATCCCCGTGCGCCTCAATAGTCAGAGATTCCAGGATTTCCCTTGCGAGCTGGTTTCTGTGCTTTCCGACGATGGTGATGTTTTCGAAATCAGGAGCACATTGGCATACTCGGCAATGCGCCGGTAGATGGCCACCTGACATTAGTGCGCCAACGGAAGCTGCATGCTCCCTGGTGCGGTCGTTAATACACCGCCCAGTTTGTCCAATGTAGCTTTTGCCACATGACAGCGGAATACGGTACACAACTCCTTTTTCGCACGGGGCGTACGTTGTTCGGTGCGCGATGCCACAGGTAGACCTCGGATTTTGATCATTCTTAGAATTTACCTTACGGCACATAGCGTAAGCCTTGTTGGGGGCTGAGCATACGACCTGTACGCCTTGTCGGTCGGGGGAAAGCAGCGTAGCTCGCATCGAAAGCAGACTCCGTACCGTCGTCTGCTTTCGATGCTCCTTTCGATGCGACTTTCAATACGTGCTGTGCTGCTTTTCTCCCGGTGCTGCGATTTTGTGAAACTTTTACCAGGTCCTCAAAAACCGGACTACTGTTCACGTCGTGTTTCAAAAACACAGTGATGTGATTGGCCTAAGCCGTTTTGGAGCACCTTTCGGAGCAGCCATAACAGTGTTTTGGAGCAGCCAAAAGTGGCCTTTGGAGCAGATATTCTTAGAAAAATAAAAGTATTTGTTACAAGTGCTGGACAAACGAACATTGCTCGTCGCATTAAGCAAATTATGGTCAAGTTAAACCGCCCGGGAGCCTTTCAACGTGTAACTGAAATGCCAATGGCATGACACATTTTGCGATGTTTCAATTAAAATATACATATACCTATATGTACCCACTATACATAAATAAGAACAAAACTGCATATATTAAATTTTTTTTTAAATAACCAGCTTAGCAGTATATATCACAGCATTAGGTTGACTAGTTATATAATATAATAAATGGAAGCACTCTCCGACTGATGAAACACGTAACTATACTGCAGTGCAATGCCAAATTGTACACAAGACAAAGAAGCATTACGACTAGCGGGTGTTTTTCTTTTTTCTTTTCGAAACTTTCTGCACGGCTGCTGCAAGCCTCACTGGGCCTTCGGCTAGTAATGAATTTCCACTTTCAGTGTCTCCAAAGAGACATCCCAAAAGTGTACAGTGCTGTGGGCATTGCCGAGCAACTCCGAAAAACCGTTTGCCACCGTTTTACTGGTTTCCGACGTGCCAGAATTTTGTCAAAAGTAAGCTAACGTAAAACAATAAATTGCAAGCGTCCCGGTTGGTGCCTCTGTCGTACAGTCCTGTTCGCATGCACATTAAGGCAACTTTGGCAGTCTTGCATTCACGTGCTACGTCGCGCGAGCGAAGATGGCTGTTCGATTGAAACCGAAACCATGCCTTTCCGCTCCGTCGACAACTGGTTCCCAAAATTGAAAGCAAAATGTAACTGTCCAGCATACGACAAAAAACAGTCCAGCGACACGTGCTTGCCAGGCCGGCAAGCAAAATACAAGCTAAACCCACTAAATCAAAACAAAAAAAAAAAAAACTGGGCGCATCGATGCAAGGCATAGCGAGCCAGGGTGCAAACGTTCTTAGAGCGCTTTGCGCAACGACTGAACTCGAGACATTCAGGCGCGCTGTGTGCGGGTTCAGTGTGCAGACATTGAGCCCCACCCCTGCCCGTTTCGATCTGGATGAGCATCGTACCGGCGTGCGGTCGTGTATCACTACTGCGTGGTGCACGTTAAAGACCCCAGGCTAGCGGCTGCACCGCACTGGCTAAATGTCTCATCTACAGCTGGGAGACTCGTCGCCCCTGTGAGGCAGACCAAGTTCTAGGCTGTATAAACACACACACAACCCAATTTTTTTTTTGTGCAGACATTGCCTTCTTTGCTGTAGCTCACTTCTCTTCACTAACTTTCTTTCGTGGCAGATTTTTCACGTATCGGGGGTCCTTCTCGAAAGAAAGCCTACTGAGAGTAACCTAGCTAATCAATACTTCGACGCAGCAGTCTTTGAGTTATGGAGGGATTCTTGTAGTAGCTATATAATTTAAACAAGAACAGGAATGTTGATGAACATGCGGCAGTCCTTACATTTCAGTTTAGAAAGCGCCATATTGCAGTGACGTGCGGATGGCAACACCCGACGTCGCGCAAACACGGCAGGGACCAAATATGGTTTTCCCAAGGCCGTTGCTTTCAGGAGCGAGTGCTTCAGCTCACAAAGTAACTCCCGCCGCGCAAAAACGTGGTTTTGTTTCCCAGCACGACGACATGGGTGGCCTGGTAAACGGCACGCTACAATTGGAGCGTCCGCACACGCCCGCGTCTGTCGTAGAAAAAATCGTAAAAAGACGCGAGACAAGACTTCCGAGACGACAAAAGCGCAAAACGAGAGACGGCGGCAAAAACCTTGCAAGACCGCGTGGACCATTGATGCAGGGTACTTTGTGTCGGGCGGCCTGGCCGCTTATGCATGCTCAATTACGGTACTCAGTCTAGTTGCGGTTTTAAAAGGTGACCTAAATTGTTTTTTTGGCGCAGGCTAGGCGCAGATTACCCATATTTTGGCAAAATGTATCAGGGTGTAGCAGGGTTCGCCCCTTGGCGCAGTTTGGCGCAATTGGCGCAGCAATCACATCACTGAAAACATGTTTCGTCAAATAATTTTAATCAAGCACGCAATATCACCCACGCTATTTTGACCAACCCACCTGCCAAAACGCTATCTGCCATGGATGGATGATAGCGTCTGCAGCAGCTTACATTGGCTAGAGGTGATATAACTCTACCTAAAGATGGCCGCCAGTGACCGCATTCGCGGAGCGGGCAAACGCGATCCAGCAATTGTCATAGAGATCAGTGGTAACCCCTTTGAGGGTAACTAACCCTCATAACCCTCGTGATCCTCGTGAGGGTAACCCTCATGAGATTAAACCTCGTAACCCTCGTAACCCTCACGAGGGTTACGAGGGTTGCGGTTACGCCGACGGCGACGCCGACGAAGCTCAAGCCGGGAACGGGCCCCTAAGAGCTGCGCTCTAAAAAAAGAAACCGGGGGGGGGGGGGGGGGGGGGGGGGGGAGGCGGAGGAGGACCGAGGGCGCACGGCACACGCCAACGGCAGTGGTGGCGCCAGGCGCCATCTGGCAGTCCTTCGAGACCCATTTTAGTCTCCGACCGTACGTATGTTCGCCTTTCTGCCACTAGCGCCTCGTGGCGCTAGTTTTTCCATACCATGGTGGAGGCTACAGCTGCACTCGGCTGGCCGTACTTGACTGCGCTCGTGGCTATGCCTGCCCGTGCCTGCCGCTTCTAGCGTAAGCGGGCGAGCATGGAATAAATTCCCTGACTCGGCAATATTTTTGCAAATTTCCCTGACAATTCCCTGACCTTTCCAGGTGTCTTAAAATTCCCTGACAATTCCCGGTTGGTAGACACCCTGTCAAAGCTATGAAAGCGTGTGTACTTATGATCGCGACAAAAATGTAAACATGCCGGGGTAGTGGATCGTTTGGCCTCGGAAGTATAGGGTCCGATCGAGAAAAGTAAACCCTACTTTTCGGTCCGCGTATAAAGACTACGCGTCGCAGAACGCTCAATCTCCGCTAGAATGTAACCCTAGCGGTCCAAGCAAGATGCCAAACTTTCAGCCCGATCCGATAACTTGATAAAAAATTATAAGTGATTTTCTGAAAATTTCAAATGGGAAAATGGCCGCCGACGGAGTTTTCGAACACATGGGGCTCTATGGCACCAGAAACCGAAAACGGGCAAAAATGGGCTCCATTTTCCCATTGAAATTTTCAGAAAATCACATAGCTTTTGATTAAGTCATCGGATCGGGCTGAAACTTTGCATCTTGCTTGAACCACTAGGGTTACATTCCGGCGGAGTTTGAGCGTTGTGCGATCCGTAGTTTTTTTTTTTTTTTTTTTTTTAAGTAAACATTCGGCAGATATCTGCCTGGTTGTTTGAGAGTTAAAGTCTGAAAATGTATCTCCAACCAAAAATTGAAAAGCAACCCCACGTTTCAAAACCAACACAGTTTCTTCTTCAGGGGTGACTGAAGGCACGCGGACACAGAAGCAGCTCCCAACCTCTTCGTCTTCAAAAAAGAAAAGAAAGAGAAAAGGAAAAATTAAAAGAAGTTAGGAAAATGAAAAAAATTGTAAAATAACTCGTTAGTTATGAAGTTTTTTTGACGCAGGCCGAAAAGTAGGGTTTACTTTTCTCGATCGGACCCTGTACAACAGCAGCTTGGCAGTGACAGAAACATGCGGCACCGAGTATAAAACAACTATAGAAATGTTATTCCAGACGAAAAGCTTGTTTAATTTTAAAGATAGAACATTTTAACCTAAAAAAAATGCTATCGTAACATCTTGGTGGCACTTTAAGTGCAAGATGCTTGCGTTTTGGGTCCCCGGCAGAGAAACGCTTTTGACGTCCGTAACGCGAGATAATGTAGCTTCCGTTATTCCAAAACTCCCTATATTCTAGAGACACTTTTGCTTAAGCTATATTTTAACAAGTGCTTGTTTGACCTGTTTTTATGTTTGGAACTGTGCTTGAAAATTTTAGCTTATGTAAACAGGGCACTCATTGATTTCCGTAATTGTACCTTCAATCCGTTTCTTTAGAAAATGTCTTGCTGGTTTAGCAGTGGACTGAGGTGGTCCCATTATAAATTGATTAAACTGATCATACTTCATTGCATTTGAGAAGTTACACTTCCATAGTATTCGGTTCTTGCAGAGCCGCTATGCCTTTGCAGTCAAAATGGTTCAAAAATAGCCATCTTTATAAAACGTGTGACAGCATGGAACTAGTTTTGAAGTTATGGAAGTGGACTGGGTGGTACTGTTAAGGGAAACAGGGCAAAATTCGATCCCCTGACTTTCCCGAATTGATCTGGGTTTACATACCTACTATGTATTTGTTGACCGCACTAAATGAAGCGTGGTTAGGAATCCCACAAACATAAAGCTGATATTTATTTTACATTATTTAATTTCAAGGTTCTTCAGAAGGTTGACGCTTAATAAGTTTTGAAGGAAGTTAGGCTCATGATGAAGACAGAAAACAAAGGAAATCCAGCCTCTTAATTTTATTTTCTTTAGGCTGAAATTTAAAAATGCTCGAGTCATCTATCGAATGGCTTTAGCCTTAATCCCTTTCTGTGGTGGCATCATCCTCCACCTTTGCCATGCCGCCGATTAACTCTTTTTGTTTGTTCTGCTGCTCATTTTAGGATTTCAAGCAAGAAGTATGTATGCCATTATGCTCTGGCACATTCAAAGACTCAGTTTGTGAGTGTTCAGCGTCAAGATGCTTTCATAAAAGAAGAAAGTGTACCGCAAGACCCTTTTTTGCATAATAAAATGTATAAAGGCATCACCATACCCTGTGTGCTCATGCAGATGGGCTATATGCCAATGCACCAATAGGCCCATACACCAATAGGCCCATACACCTATAGGCCCATACACCTATAGGCCCAGTTAAGTATAGAGGAATCATGGTTATTAATTAAGGTGTTTTCTTTTGTTAGGAAAGTTTATCTTTCCAGAGTTGCGTCGGCATTGTTTTTTAGCTTTCTATGTTTGTGTCGGCGGGGCCAGAGCGGCCGCAATGCGGGAGCCGTCCCCCGCGGTCGTTAAGAAGCGTCTCGGGTTTCGGGAGTCTGCTCGGACCGGGACCGAAAGAGCCCGCGCTGGAAGATGCTTGTGGCTTAGAACAGAATAAACGTGTATGCAGAGGGTTTGGCCGCTTAGTGCAAAATTGTCCTTTTTGCCCGATGCAATAATTTAGCGGTTGGCACCAACCAGTCAGGCTGGAAAAATGGCAGAGAACAACTCTACAAGAAATTTAGGTTTGGCGGTTGCGGCGCCAGGGCGACAGCTCGCCGACCATTGGAGAACAGTGTACCACGTGTGAGTGGCGGAATTTGAAGAGATTGGTCGGTTCCTGAGGGGAAAGGAGGCCCCTACGGGCCTACAAAAAGAGCGCGGAGAGGATTTCGAGGGATGCGGACTAGAGATTTGATGAAGAGAAATTGGGGACGGGGGTCGAGACTTTAGACGTGGCGGGATGGTCTCCCAAGTTGGGACTTGTAACTAGAGTGTAAATAAATGCACATAGTTCTATTCAAGCACTGAGTCGACCCGTCACTCAGCGACGTTCGTGCCACCACGCTCCAGACCATCGAAGCGGAACCTGCCTCCCACGCCACCGGGAGGAACAACTTTAACTGGCCCATACACCTATAGGCCCATACACCTATATGCCCATACACCTATAGGCCGATAAACCCCTAGGTGTCAATAAAACGATAAGCTATGGGAATTCTCTATGGGAATTTTTGCTAGGGGTACTAAAAGAACAAAACCTCCTGCACGGTATACAGACCCAAACTTCATTTGAAAGAAAAAAAGGGGAGATGTAATATAGTACCCATAGGGGGCGCCACCAAGCAGGGAAAGTTAGAGTTCGTGTATAGCTACCTACGGTAGCAGAGTTGCGCATTCAGCCTCGGCGCGTGGCCGTAGCGCCGGCTTTCCCGCACGAGCAGGATGCTTTGCTCCTCACGTGACTAAATTTGGCGAATAGCGGCGCCGCGCGCGCCGCCGCGCATGGAAAACAGGAGAGGAGGAAAAGGAGGCGGAAAGCAGGGAAACATACGCCGGGGCAAGAGAAGCGTCGGCGGAGCGACCGTAAAGGTGGCTTTCTTGCACGCCACCGGATGCTTTGCTCCTCACGTGATGGATCTCGGCGAATAGCGGCGTGGCGGCGCGGGGAAAAACAAATGCGCAACTCTGGCTCCCGTAGGGAGCCTATACAGGAACCCTAGGGAAAGTCAGAGAGCGACGACAGGAACGATCACGTGACACGGGTGTGGCCCGGGTAGGCGTCGACATCGCATGTACCATGGAACATCAATAAACCACGATTACAATCATGTACCATAAACGCGAGCGAATAAGAGTAAACAAAAAACGAGCGCAACGCTTTGAACTTGACTGTTATGAACTTGACGCGCAATCGTGAAGTGACAGCGTCGTGCAAAACAACATGCTCGAGCTGGTAGCATCGGCACCGGTCACACTTACGATGCAAAATGGTAATGAAAAACGTATTTCAAAAATGAGGCACATGCTAGCTCGTTCTGAAAGAAAAATATTGCAACGATATGATAAATGTTGAATTTTAAGAAAAAAAAAGATATTTCTGAACACTGAAAAAATAATTAAAAATACTTCCAATGTAATTTTCATGCAAAAATTCAACCTTAATAAATTCTTGTAAGGTCAAAGGATCTCGACGAGAGGAACAACATTACCGAAAATTCGCGATTTTTCTCCTCCGACAGGGAAAATTTCCCCTTTTCAAACATATAAAAAAATATAGAGAAAAACTATCTGTAGTAAAATGTTGCGCTCATTGGTTCGCATCTATGGTCCAAAGCGCGCACTCGTAGCATGAATTGGTGATTTTCTACGATTTTTTGAAGGAAGGAAACAATATTGTTTAAATTAGAAAGGCAAAAAAAGTACGCGTCGCGCGCGACGTGTTTTCAAGTTTAAAATAAACGCAGATAGAGGTTCTTAATTTTCTGTGCCACGAAAGAAATGTTTGTACACGGAAAATGATTTTCTTTAAAACCAAAGTTTTTTGTTTTTTTTTTCTAGATCAGAAATGGTTTTTCTAGGCCATAACGGGCAACATTACGCAATAGTACCATACAGAACGCTAAAAAGAAAAAAAAAATGACACTACATCAATAGAGAACGACGGAGAACATAGTACGTTAATAATTCAATCAAGCAATGACACAAAATGAAATCATTGGGAATAATGACAAAAAAATATTGCAACGATATGATAAATTTTGAATTTCAAGAAAAAAAAGATATTTCTGAACACTGAAAAAATAATTAAAAATACTTCCAATGTAATTTTCATGCAAAAATTCAACCTTAATAAATTCTTGTAAGGTCAAAGGATCTCGACGAGAGGAACAACATTACCGAAAATTCGCGATTTTTCTCCTCCGACAGGGAAGAATTTCCCCTTTTCAAACATATAAAAAAAAAATATAGAGAAAAACTATTTGTAGTCAAATGTTGCGCTCATTGGTTCGCATCTATGGTCCAAAGCGCGCACTCGTAGCATGAATTGGTGATTTTCTACGATTTTTTGAAGGAAGGAAACAATATTGTTTAAATTAGAAAGGCAAAAAAAGTACGCGTCGCGCGCGACGTGTTTTCAAGTTTAAAATAAACGCAGATAGAGGTTCTTAATTTTCTGTGCCACGAAAGAAATGTTTGTACACGGAAAAGGATTTTCTTCAAAAACAAAATTGTATTTTTTTTTATTTTTTATAATTTTTGCGCAAACCAAACACAACTTCGAATTGCGGCGCGAGCGGGAAGCCGGCCTTTACGACTTGACCCGTTTCACCCTCTAAGGCACCGAAAACTTTTTTTGTGCGTGTGTAATACCGAAATATATATTTTCTGAAAGCTAATGAAATTCTTCAAAAGTTGTAGAGAGGATTTTAATTTAATTTGAATTATTCTCCTCTTATTTCGATCAAACCGCTTACTTGGAAGGCAAAAGTATACGTTTCGCGCTCTCGGAGCGGTTGGTCGTTCGTAAGTCGACAAAAAGGTATTAATAAACGCAGATAGACACTCTTAATATAGCGTGCCAGTGTGTGTAAGAGACGCATGGTATAAAATAATTTTTTTTTCGAACGAATAGGTTTGTTTTTATTAAGACTTTTAATGAGAACACGGATCTTCCAATCGCGGGCCACGCGCGAAGCCGCTATCCCCCGTTACTCTCTCTAAGGCTCCGAACTTTTTTTTTTTTTTTTTTTTTTTTTTGCTACCGAAATATATATTTTTTGAAAGCTCAAGAAATTCTTCAAAAGTTGTAGAGGGGATTTTAATTTAATTTGAATTATTCTCCTCTTATTTCGATCAAACCGCTTACTTGGAAGGCAAAAGTATACGTTTCGCGCTCTCGGAGCGGTTGGTCGTTCGTAAGTCGACAAAAAGGTATTAATAAACGCAGATAGACACTCTTAATATAGCGTGCCAGTGTGTGTAAGAGACGCATGGTATAAAATAATTTTTTTTTCTCGAACGAATAGGTTTGTTTTTATTAAGACTTTTAATGAGAACACGGATCTTCCAATCGCGGGCCACGCGCGAAGCCGCTATCCCCCGTTACTCTCTCTAAGGCTCCGAACTTTTTTTTTTTTTTTTTTTTTTTTGCTACCGAAATATATATTTTTTGAAAGCTCAAGAAATTCTTCAAAAGTTGTAGAGGGGATTTTAATTTAATTTGAATTATTCTCCTCTTATTTCGATCAAACCGCTTACTTGGAAGGCAAAAGTATACGTTTCGCGCTCTCGGAGCGGTTGGTCGTTCGTAAGTCGACAAAAAGGTATGAATAAACGCAGATAGACACTCTTAATATAGCGTGCCAGTGTGTGTAAGAGACGCATGGTATAAAATAATTTTTTTTTCTCGAACGAATAGGTTTGTTTTTATTAAGACTTTTAATGAGAACACGGATCTTCCAATCGCGGGCCACGCGCGAAGCCGCTATCCCCCGTTACTCTCTCTAAGGCTCCGAACTTTTTTTTTTTTTTTTTTTTTTTTGCTACCGAAATATATATTTTTTGAAAGCTCAAGAAATTCTTCAAAAGTTGTAGAGGGGATTTTAATTTAATTTGAATTATTCTCCTCTTATTTCGATCAAACCACTTACCTGGAAGGCAAAAGTATATATTTCGCGCTCTCCGAGCGGTTGGTCGTTCGTAAGTCGACAAAAAGGTATTAATGAACGCAGTTCAAAATTTTTTTTCGAGCGAATAGTTTTGTTTTTATTACGACTTTTAATGAGAACACGGAACTTCCAATCGCGGGCCACGCGCGAAGTCGCTATCCCCCGTTTCACCCTCTAAAGGGCCGCCCACACTAGCGAGAAAACGCGCCCGGCGCGCCGATAAATCGGTTAAGCGGGAAGATAAAGGGCGTGTCTCTGCACGCGCTCGTGGCGCTGACTGTGCTTCGGCGCCATTTTGTTACTTGCCGCGATCGGCGTGCCACGCGCGTTTTCTCGCTAGTGGGGGTGGCCCTTCAGGCACCGAAAACTTTTTTTTTTTTTTTGGTGTTACCGAAATATTTATTTTCTAAAATGTAATGAAATTCTCTGATGGGTGTGAAAAGAAATTTAATTTAAATGGAATTACTTAATTTATATTTCACCGCATACTTGGAAGGCAAAACTATTTCTAAACAGCTGGTCGTTTGTAAGTTTAAAAACGGTATTAAAGGGCCCATGAAACGATTTTTTGGTTGGGATAAATCATTTTAGATTGGGATTTTACTAATAGCACATCGTTCAGTGGACCAAAAGAAAAAAGGTAGAAAGTCAAAAGCCTGACTTTCAGTGCGAAAATTTGAAAACGCAGCGGACTATTTCGTACCTCCTCCCCTTCGCGACCTCTCTGCCTCTTCACTGTGATACATCCGCGGTCCCAAAAGCGCATCATCGGGTCCAAACGGACGTCAGACGAAACGAGACCTCACTTATTCCCTTCACCCCTAAGCTGACATTGTGGTGGAAGCTACGCGCTTGCCGGACCAATCAGCCGCCTCGCTTTCATCACCTGACTTCATTCTCTGCAGCCACATTTGCCACGCTCACGTGGCAAGTGTGGCTGGCCCAACGAGCACGTAGCTTCAACAGCACTGTCAGCTTCGGAATGAACGGGGTGGGGAAAGCAACCTTTGTCTGAATTTTGAGCGATGGGCTAATCTTCTAGGGGGAGAATGGATGTGTCCGGGATTACACAAACGAGAGTGCGAGCAAGAGGGGACTCCCCCTTTTCGTCTTTGTTAACTGTTTGGTGGAATGCGCGATTTATGAGTTGAGGAAAGCGAAACAGGAAAAAGTTGGAAAAGCGTTTCATGACCCCTTTAATAAACGCAGATAAATTTGTTGTGCCGCACAAGAAGTGTGTGTACAGGACGCACTGAAAAGGATTTTATTTTAAATGGAATACTTTCGTTTTAGATCAATATTTTTACACAAACATTTCGAATCGCTTAAGTTTTATTTTCCTACTCGAAAAGGAAAAGTTATTTTAATCTGTTTCGACCTTTCCAGCGGCAGTCTCGAACGAAGCGAGCGGGGAAAAAATGCTGAGTCACTGAGCTGTGGACGCATGCGCAGCGTCCGATGCACCGCACAGCAGATCAACAACGCATGCTTGGAAGGCGTTCCACAGCCCAGCAGACAAAGATGGCAGCGCGCAGAAGGCGATTTCTGCAACCCTCGGAAAAGGCGAAAGCAAGTGCCGGTTGGCGTGAATGCGTAGGGAGTCTCCGAATGAGCAAAAGAAATCTTCGGAATGTTCAAACTACGAGTGAGAGTGGAATCAAATACCTTTCCTTGCTTGTCGTCTAGGTGCGGATTCCTCTCGTTGCTTTTGTGTCCACCAGGAAAGTGCACACACAAACACAAACGGCTCGTTGAGGTGGCAACATTCGTAACGAAGCACAATTTGAAGGAAAATTACTTTTTCACACGACACAGGGAAATGCGCGAGTGTTTCAGGTTCGTAACGACGCACTTCACAAGTACAAAAAGTGCTTTTTCACCACGAGGCTCACACGTATATGCGCGGGTCTTTCAGGTAGCACTGAGGTCACTCTAGTGTTCTTGCGTAGTTTGGGATGAATTTCTAGAAAAGAAAAGTGGGGTAATAGAAAGAAAGGGTATAATAGATTTCTTTTTATTTTAGATTTGGTAGTTGACAAAAGGTAATCGAATTAGGAGTGATTATTAAGGAAACGTCGACGCAGAACGTCGACGCACGCACGGCACGACACGAGGAGAGACAGGTCTTTTCTCAAAACACGGCACTTTCAGACGAAGACACGTAGATCGACGACGCACCGAAGCGGCTTCTCCTCGGTTATGAAGGAGACGCCGAAGAGAGCGATTACGGAGCGTACCAGGCTCACGGGAACAAAGCGCGAACGAACTGCATCGCTTGCAAAGCAGCGGCGGCAGCCTTTGTACTCACTCGCGCAAAATTCTTCGCAAGACGACCGCTAAATACTCGACAAAGCATGAGCCGGACGGGTACTTACAGGGTCAGTCCTCAGCCACAACTGAAACTTCTCCGGGCGCGCACTTTTCGGAACAAAGGAAAGAGAATGAGTGAAAGAGGGAGAGAGACGGAAAGGAGCGAACGAGAAGAGGAGAAAGACAAAGCAAAAAACAACGGAGAATTAAGCGAGGGAATGAAACCCAAATGACCAATCAAGAGAGAACAATGGGCTGGTGCCATGGGCAACCAATACGAGCGCCCGCTCGAAGCGAGTGGTGTGCATTCGATACACCAGGCCACGCCACCGTCGCCCCTCCGGGGCTCTGCTCCGGGGTACTCCGGGGCAGGGTGCTCCGGGGTCTCCAAGCGGGGCCGACCTACGGCTCAGTGTAGTGGGGTGAGGCCCTCGGCTACTTCTGTCCCGCCGCGTATACTTATGACGTTCGTCCGGTCCGGCGAACTGCTTCCGATTGCCGCGCTCCCAGCGGGTGTTGGCACTTGTTATTTTATTTTAAATAAATATGAATCATATATCTAATGAAGCGAAATAAAGGTGAAGTTGTTTCGAAGGTGTGAATGGCCTTCAAGCTTGTTATCGTAAACTTTCTCTTTCACTCTTTCAACGTGTCTGGGCGCGCTTTCTCTCTCTCGGAACCCGCGCCTCGAGATGCGCTGGCCGCTGGCGCCGGGAAGTCGGTGGACCGTTAGAAAAAGCGCGAGGAACCCGAGCCGGCGAGCTGATTCGCTTCTGGGAGTGCGTCGCGGCGCGAGATTCGTGCCGCGTTCGTGCGCGCGCGGCTTTCTTTTTTTTTTTTTCGTGGGAACTCGTTGTTTTTGTAATGTGGTCAAGCATGGATTTTCGTCATCACCACACCACCTGATGTGCCAAGTGGGGAAAACAGTCGTGAGAAGGGGGGAGGATATTGTTTATTTTTTTTGTTTATTTTAATGAAATAAATGCGACAGCGCCCACAGTGTCATTTCTTGTTTCGAATAAATTAGCGTTATAGGTGCACCCGGGATAATAGAGAAGTTTTGTTTTATATATTGTATTTTGATCCAAATAACGTTATGCCCTCAAGCTTTCGCGTTCGGTCCCAACCACTAGCGTCACATTTTCACGGAGTATAAACTTTCTGCGATGCATAGTTGATTTACCCGGGCAGAATAGCACAGTTCTCTCTTCTCAGGGACTCCCGGTACATCTAGCTCAACAACAATGCGATAGCGTCGGTGCGAACAGGTTTTGCTTAGGTTGGACGGCTGTCTATGTCGCAGCCTTGGGGCTTCTCTTTTTTACATTAGGAGGGGTGGCTGGCGCCGCCATATGTTGTTGTCGACTGGCCAAGCGCAATTTAAGAGAGCCTTTTCGATTGTCTCGGAAAATCAGGACCAAGACGAGACAGGACGAGACAGATCAGTTTCCAAAGTCGGCTACCTTACACCAGATCGGAACACGTGGAGCAAAGCCTCGCGTTCCAGAGCCCAGGGATTCTGGGCTCAATCCCCACCCCTCCCCACTTCGATCTGGACGAGTATCGTACCGGCGTTCGGTCACGTTTCCCAGCTGCTTGGTGCATATTAAGAGGTTAGCGGCTGTACTGCACGGGGAAAGGTTCTCATCTACAGCTGAGGAACCAGACGCCCATTGGGCTGACTAAATTCCTGCAATATAAACATACACCCAACACAATTACTATGGGGTTGAACGATGCTCACATTTCTTGAATTTTTTTGGCGGCTGCATTGCCTAGAAACAGAAGCTACGGCAAGTTTATTCAATACGAAGAAAACAAAACGTAAAAAAACCAGGAGACAGATATGTATAGTTCCGAGGTCTGCAGACGGTTGCAAGTACAGCTTCTGGACGCCTCCATCTTGCTGCTCGTGTAGGTAGATTGTCCGATAGTCAAGCATTACTGAACTCCGGGTACGCCTCAACAATGGTTGACTATCAGGTACGCCTTAGCAATGCTTTGTTTGCATACTGTCTACCGACATCAGCCGCAAGATGGCGGAGCCCACAGGCCGTACTTGCAAATATCAATATAGGGTCGGTTGGGATGTCTTTTTTTTTTTTTGGGGGGGGGGGGGGTGCTAAAATCTCCCCAGGCTACGCCACTGAATTCTCGCCGGCTTTCCTTTGTGCGATAAAGCAAGAACAGACTAGGCAACGGCCGCGCAAGTGAGGTTTGCTCGCTCTTTGTGCTTGTTAGTCTCACCAGCAATCAGCTGTATCGCTGGAGATCGCTTAGCGTGTCCCGCCGATATTGATTTTGAGGACAGTGACCAACGCGAACTTCTTTTTCGCTATTTGTTATATGGTCACCGTGTGTATCCGACAGGCTGTAGCAAGTCAACAACCAAGTGTATTCGGTAAGCAATTAGTAATATAGGCCGACACTGCCAGTACAGATACTAGGCACGTGGCTCATGTTAATCTCTTAGGAAAGATGACAATGCGGTTTACATTCAACGTAGACGTGACTTGCACGATACATTTCCCTCTGTCTACGAATGCGATTAAGAGTTCCAATTATAAATACGCTGAACTTGTGCCAAGTTGTGATCGTACTGCAGCCGCTCTGGGTTTCGGGTTTGCCGTGTGGATCGCCTCGGAGCCGCAGGTGTCAGACGCTTGTCAGCCGGCGGCGTTGGTGGGTTTGTGGCAGGAGAGTGATGGTGCCGCAGCTACTGCCTCGGAAGGACTGTCACTATCCGAGTTATCGATTTCGGCAGCCTCTTCACTAAAGGGCTCGCCTGTTGCAAAAAGATGTCGTCGGTTGCGTCGAAGAACCCGGTTGCCCTCGGTAACAACCCGATACGATCTTGGTGCCTCTGAACACAAAACAGGAGCTCTCTGCAGGCCCCACACTTTGTTTCTCAACCTCACGACCTCCCCTTTCTTGAGTTCGGTCAGGCTCCTTCCTCGCGTGGCCAGTTGCTCGTGCTCAAAAACACACCTGCGTAATTGTTGGTTGAAGTCAGGAAGTCGGCCGCGAAACCTTCTGCCTTGTAGCAGCTCTCCCGGCGATCGACCCTCTTCTAGTGGTGTGGACCGGTAGCTAAGCAGTCCAAGCCAGAAGACCTCGTGGGCCTCTTCAGTCTTCTTCAGGATTCGCTTGACAATCTGTACCCCTTTTACGGCGAGTCCGTTTGATTGGGGAAACTGTGGGCTCGACGTCACATGTTTGAAATCGTATCTGGAAGCAAAAACGGCAAAGTCATGAGATGAGAACTGCGGACCGTTGTCGGGCTGCACACTTCCATCGGGATTCTGTATCTTGAGAATATAGCGCTCAACTTTGAAATAACGGCGCGTGCCGCGGTGTCCCCTAGTTTTTCCACCTCCGGAAACTTAGAAAGCGCATCCAATACACACAGGTACGAACTCCCCCATGCTGAAAGAGGTCAATCCCAACTCTGTACCATCGGTGATCTGGCGTTGACTTTTCTATAAGAGGCTCGCTCGGTTGTCAGTACGCATACTTTCGGCACACGGCGCAGCCTTGCAGCAAAGTTTCAATGTCCGAGTTAAGGGCCGCCCACACTAGCGAGAAAACGCGCGTGGCCCGCCGATCGCGGCAAGTAACAAAATGTCGCCGAAGCACAGTCAGCGCCACGAGCGCGTGCAGAGACACGCCCTTTATCTTCCCGCTTAACCGATTTATCGGCGCGCCGGGCGCGTTTTCTCGCTAGTGTGGGTGGCCCTTTAAGCCCAGGCCAGAACACCGAGCGTCGGGCACTTGTTAAGGCCCAAATGTCCTTCATGGATTCGTTTAAGAATTCCCGGCCTCATGGACTTTGGGATCACCACTCTGCTCCCCTTCAATACAGTTCCTTGAACAAGTGATAACACGGAAACTAGTGGTTTCAGTTGGCCTTCCACATCACCGCTGCCGTTCATGTGGCGTATGACTGACTGCAAGTCCGGGTTTTTTGCGGTCGCTTCAGCCAGGCGATTCAAGGTTTTTTCACTTACCAAGCCCGCGACCACGATCAGGGCGTGAACTTCCACATCTTCGGTCGAGCCGGCGGTATCCCCGGTCTTCACTGGTGATGACCTTGACAGCATGTCGGTGAGGAGCATGTCGGTGAGGAGATTTACTGGTACGAATTGAAGGGCGTAATCGTGCATAAGTAAACGCAGGAAAAAATGCTGAAGTCGCGGAAGCATGTCACCAATTCCTTTCGAAGCAATCGCTATCAGTGGCCGGTGGTCTGTTTCGATTAGTATGTTACGATCATACACAAAGTCGTGAAATTTCTCGCAGCCAAAAGTGATGCCCATCGCTTCCTTTTCAATCTGCGAATATCTTTGTTCTGGGCCTGTCATAACCCGTGATCCGTAAGCTACAGGCCGCCAGCTGTCGCCGTGACGCTGTATTAGTGCGGCTCCCAGCCCATTTCTTGACGCGTCAAAAGAGATTTTTGTTTCTCGGGCTGAATCAAATATAGCCAGCAAAGGCGCACTAGTAAGCATTACGCAGATTTCCTTCCATTCCTTGGCGTGGTTGTCCGTCCAATCGAAGACTGTGTCTTTTTGAATGAGACCACGCAAAAGTTTTGTTCTTGCCGCTAAATTCGGTAAGTATTTTCCAAAGTAATTGGCTACTCCAAGCATTCTATGCACGGCCCCCTTGTCCCTGGGCACGACATTTCGCCTAGCGACGTGACTAACGCGGAGCTCGGCCTTATCCCTTCCTGGCTTATGACGTCACCCAAGTAGTCGATCTCCGTTAGCCCAAACTTGCACTTGTCTGCAGTGAAGGTCAAGCCAGCCCGCCTGGCCAACTGCAATGCGTTTCGGAGGCGCGCATCGTGTTCCTCTTGCGTTGCCCCCAGATCAAAATATCGTCAATGTACACACGTACTCCCGGGGCCGAGTCAAAGATCTCGCTTACAGTTTTCTGAAAAACCTCAGGTGCCGATGCTATCCCGAAGGGAAGCCTCAATAACCGGTAACGCCCGAAAGGCGTGCGGAACGTGCAAATGGTCGAAGTGGCCTCATCTAAGGAAATTTGTTGGAGCCCAGAGTTCGCGTCGAGACGGGAAAAGGGTCTGGCCCCCACTAGTTCGGCCTCAATGTCCTCGCGCTTAGCCATCCGGCAGTGTTCGCGCTTTAGACAATTGTTAATACGTCTGGGGCCAATACGAACGCGGAGTTTGCCGTCTTTTTTTCGTACGAGGACGAGGGGACTCACCCAGTCCGTTGGCTTGTTGGCCTTTTGTATGATGCCTCCCCGTTCCATGCGCTCCAGCTCTTCTCGAAGGGGCTCTCGGAGTGCCAGGGCCACCCATCGTGCCGGCTGGACCACCGGTGTCGCGTCCTTTCGCAGGATCATCTGGTACTGTCGTGTCACCCAGCCTGTGCCTTCGAACAATGAGTGAAATTCCTTTACAATTCTGTTGGTGCCACTGCTGTTCGCAGAATCCACAGAGCGAGACTCAAGTCCGTGCGCCTCGCTTGCTAGCAGTCCGAGTATTGCCTGGTTGCCTTTCTTGACAATGCAGAATTCGATGTCTCCCGAGTGACTGTTCGCAAATACTGGTAGGCTCGCTACGCCGATGTGCTTGATGACGTCTCCGTTATAAGCTCAAAGCACGGAGCTGCTTGGCTTCAAGCTTGCCTTGTCCATGCACCTTCGGTAGACAGAGTAGGGCAGCAAGTTAGCTTGAGAGCCCGTGTCCACCTTCAAGAAGACTGTCTGGTCAGCCACCCTTGCGTTGATGATCCAATCTGCCTGGCTCCTGACGCTACAAATCTTCACGTCGAGAATCTCAAAGCTGTCGTGGTCATTGAGAATTTCTCCGACACGGGGGTCTCTCTTGCAGCACGCCGCAAAGTGATTAGTGCCTCTGCACATAAAACACGATTTTCCAAATGCCGGACATCTCCCACGCTCATGCTGGCGGTTGCATTTGCCACACTTGTATGGCTGCCTCTTTTTCACGGGCGCCACGAGCTTTTCCCCCTGCGCAAACACCTCGCTCTGCAGAGCCGATACTTCCGCTGCTTTGCAGATCTGTTCGGCCCTGAGCAGCGTGAGGTCCTTTTCCTTGAGCATTTTTTCCCGGAACTTCGGATTATTTGTTCCGAACACAACCTGATCCCTGATAACCGAGTCGGTTAACTGCGCAAAGTTGCAGCAGCCTGATTGTTCCCGTAAGTCACGCAAGAAATGTTCGAAGGGCTCTGCCTCCACTCGCATTCGTGTCCGGAATATGTACCTTTCATAGACCTCATTCTGCTGTTCGCGACAGTACTCCTCAATCTTGGTCGCCACCGTTCCGTAGTCATCCTGGACTTCATCCTCGGCGAAACGAAAATTTTTGAATATTTCCAAGACGTTGTCCCCAGCAGCACTCAGCAGCAGCGCGGTCTTGACGTCTTCAGACCTTGGTTCTTTTGGTAAAGCCGTTGCCTTCAGGAACAGCTCGAACATTTGTCGAAACAGCTCCCAGTTTTTTGGAACGTTCCCGGATAGAAGCAGCGGCTCCGGTGGCTTGAGGAGTTCCATTGGGTTGAAAACTACTGCGTTCCGCTCTTTTCTTCGAGCTATCACCGACGTGGACGGCATCCCACTTCTGACACTATGTATCAGATAGGCTGTAGCAAGTCAACAACGACGTCTATTCGGTAAGCAGTTTGTAATATAGGCCGACGCGGCCAGTGCAGGTACTAGGCACGTGGCTCATGTTAATCTCTTAGGAAAGATGACAATGCGGTTTACATTCAACGTAGACTTGACTTGCACGATACAACTGTGGTACGAATAGAGGCTCGTACACCCATTTGCTTCGACCGCGGTGCGCTACGTTGTGTCGTGCAGCACAGCGCCTCCCCGATGGCTCGCCGAAAGTTTTACAATTGCAACAGCACGACGCAGGCAGTCTTAACGAGGCGCATGTGGTTGCAGTCGCACTCGAACGCAACTTTGTGAACGAGACTGAATGCGCCCGGCATGTGTCGCGTGTTGCTTCCGCACCTGGGCAGTTACCGTACTGATTGGTAGCCAAAAACTCAGTCGGCTTCAATGTTAATGGGCTTGTCAAGTTCGTACAGAGGTCATTTCGAACGACAGACCGTTTCCGACGGGTCTCTCCAGAAACGAGAAATGACCTTTGCAGCGGGTCCCACGGAGTGGATCTTCGCCTCCCTCGCGAATTTCGAAATGAACGTCCGATCAACCAGTGGAATTCACAATAAGCAACGCGTGTAGCGCGAGCGCCAAGTTGTACAGGACGCGGCACACCCGGATAACGACTTTAAAAAGACGTGTATCCCCCACAGAGAAGCCTGAGAAACCAGCCCTGCAACAGTGTATTCCACTAGCCGCTTATCAAAGGCTCATCTGCTGGGGTTGCTTGCAACCCCAGCAGATGTTCCGTGATATTCTGGATCAGGGCGTATTTATTTAATCGGGTGCAGTATGTAGAGGTTAACGGTGACCGTTCAATTGTATCTGAAGTGCCTTCGGGCGTCCCCCAGGGGTCAGTACTCGGGCCAGTATTATTTTTAATTTACATTAATGATATCGCGGCGGAAATAAATCAAGGGGTTACTGTGCGACTATTTGCGGATGATTGTCTGGTATATTCAAAAATCGAGGAGCAAGACGACCAGCGCAGATTAAGTGCATCTGTTGGGTCTATTCAGGACTGGTGCTCGAAATGGAAGATGAAAATTAATACACAAAAAACTGTTTTCGCACGAATAACTAACAAAACTAAGAATGATCTTTCTTATACTTACGAGCTTGATGGGAGTCCTTTGGTTGAAGTTGATAGTTTTAAATACTTGGGTGTGACACTTTCTAAAGACTTAAGTTGGAGTAAACACATAAATGAAATATGTCACAAAGCAATGAAAAAGCTTTGGTTTTTAAGACGGAATCTGGCCAGTGCTCCGCCTAAAGTGAAGTTAATGGCCTACACAACGTATATTAGGCCTCCCTTGGAGTACGCTGCATCGGTATGGGACCCCTATAGAAAAAATCAAATTGGTGAACTCGAAAAAGTTCAGAGGAAGGCGGCGCGATTTATTCTAGCCAAATAGAAGCGACTTGATTCTGTCACAGATATGCTGAACAGCCTCAACCTCCCCTTACTTTCTGTCCGTCGAAAAATTGCTCGACTAAAGTTTTTCTTTATGTTTTCTCATCACCTGTATAACATTAACCCGGATTCTAGATTAACACATCGCGCATCGAGAGAACTCAGATACGTTAGCACTAATCAGTTTGAAGTGCCCAAATGTAATATTGACGCTTATAAGTTTTCTTTTTTCCCCAGAACTGTGAAAAACTGGAATGATCTCCCACAAAATATATTGTCATTGGACTGTTTAAATGATTTTGAGAGCGCCCTTTTGAATATGACTGGTTTGGAATGATAAATAGTAGTTAAGTATTTTTTGGAAACTTCGTTAAAGATTTCGAGTGCTGAGTGTTCATTTTGTTGAGTGCTATATAATATATTGAATGTTTGTGCTATTTCAGCCCCTTTATTTTAAGTGAATGTCGCTGAATGTGTACTGTATTGTAGTCCTGATGTTGTATGTTTCAGTGCTCTTCTATACCCCACACCTGTTAAAGCCCCCATACTTGGGGTGAACAGTATTCATAAATAAATAAATAATAAACCGACCGAGGAAAGGAAATTATCTAGTGGCTGCGACGCGCGCATGACACCACCTATTGTACAGGGTGTCACAAGAAAAAAAAAAACATTTTCACGGTCTTTTTTACCGCAAAAATAAACTAGGCATCGCCGAACGCTCATTATTCGTCCAAAAGTAGAGCTAGAGGTCACAACCAGATGGCAAAGTGTCAGCCCGATCCGATGACTTAATCAAAAGTTAGAACTGATTTTCTAAATATTTCAATGGGAAAATGGCGGCCAACAGAGTTTTCGAACAGATGGGGCTCTATGGCACCAGAAACCGAAAACGGGTGAAAATGGGCTCCATTTTTCCATTGAAATTTCCGGAAAATCACTTATAACTTTTGATTAAGTTATCGGATCGGGCTGAAACTTTGGCATCTCGCTGTGAGCTCGAGCTCTACTTTTGGGCGGAGAATGAGCGTTCGGCGATGATTAGTTTATTTTTGCGGTAAAAAGTACCGTGTAAATTTTCTTTTATGACACCTTGTATATGCCTCAAACCTTGATCAAGACGTAAGGAGCGTTCGACGATACGTGGCTTATTTTACATTTCGACAAACCCGGTTGTAATTTTACCCAAATACCCGTTATGTAATCTCGTTGCCCGTGGATTGGATGCGTCGGTGAGTCTGGCTGGCGTTCGAGCCGGCGTTGACTTTTGTGGTAATGAGGATATATGCAACTTGTTTTTGGAAGGGAGAAATGGGCAGGAGTCACCCCAATTACCACGGTGCCCGTGGACAACTTATTGTGGCATTGTTGTGGAAAGAAGTGCGCGTGAACAGCTCTAATCGAGGTTCACGGGCGTGTCTTGCAAAGCTACAAAATCAATCAATATTTTTTGTTCGGTCGTTTGGTGAGGCGCACTACTTTTTTTAGTTCGCCGTCGCACGGCACATTTAGTGTAAACCGAACGGTATCTTAATGCTTACAATACCGGTATACTTCCATACAGCTAAAACAAAGTAATTTTCAGCGTTAAATGTCGCTTCTTCTTTCACTATGAAGCTTTAATTAAACACAAAATAATAACAAAAACGCTCCCAGTCACGAGCAAGCTCGCACTTCGAACGCATTAGCCTCTACGATTATCCCTCTGACTGGTGCACTTGGAAGAGGTGAGCTCATTTAGCTTTGCATTTTCAAACCTGGCTATTGCGTACCGATTCACTTTTTCAAGGCAGGAGAGTTGTGTTTTAGTGGCACCTCGGAGCTGGGTATTCAGGGGCGTCCAGTACCTGGCATGTAAATTAGAACCGTTTTTTTTTTTTTTCGGCCAGCGTAAATGGACCACACATCGGAGGGAGCTGAAACCTTGTGAAATTGTGCAGCTAGCGGTCGGCAGAGAAGGCGAGAGTTTAAGAACGTGCTGTAAACTGGGTTAAAAACTAAAAGGGGAGAAGAAAATTTCTTTTTGAGCCGACGTCTACCTAAGCACGATATTGTCAAAGGAATAAATAATTTTGCAGACATGTATAGGGTGTACTTTACTGGAGGAACCAGCAAGAAAGAAAGCAATATTCCTTTCCTTGCCGCCAAGATTTTTGTCGCCGAAAGCGAAATGCGAAACAAGCGAAATGTTAGCTGTGTTTCAGGTGAGCATTCCGCTTGCCTTCGAGGAATAAATCACGCAGTGTACCCTCCTTCTGGAGGACTACTGGCTGATCTTGTTCGCGCACGCCTCTCGGTTAGTTCCGAGCAAGTGAAGATAATCCCCAGCTTTTGCGCACGGTGCCTAGCTCGAACCAGATGGCCTCCTTGGGGATCAAGTGGTAGTTCGTTGGACGAAATTCTGCCTTTCGTCATTTGAGACCATCTTCTTTATTGGAGTGTGGAGCGTACTGGTGAACTCAAAACATGTAGGTGCGCACTTATGCGCAGTATCCATTCGACTAGTTGAGATACCACTGTTAAATGCACACATTTCATCGTTCTAATCTTTACAATATAGTGCTTCATGATTAGTAATATGAATGCACTTTAATTGTAACTATTTTTTTATTTTCTTGCTCGTAGTCAGCGCAACGGGTTCGTATAATGTTATCTCCTTTTTTTTGTAGCTGTACACTACATTTTGAAAGAAGAAAGACTCGGAGGATGACGCTTTTTGTATAACTCGATTTCGGGCTCTCTTTCCAGGTCGTCAAAAAGAAATGTTGTTTACGGTAATCTTCATTTTCGCTTCGCTGAAGGAAGTTACACCAGCGAGCATTGACGGAAGCGACGGCGGTTACAACGTCGTTGTTGCTCTTCACCATTCTGTACCACCCTCTGATCTGATCATCCAGAATACCAAGGTACTGAAGTAACACCTTGGGTTAAGATTCTAAATGCGTAGTTTATTGGTTGTCACGTGGCTTTTTTGGGCCTCGGTAAACCAACGAAATGTTGTAAGTAGGCTTCAATGCTGATTTCTTGGTTGATATGTTGCCTATCTGGCTCATGTCTGGAGCTTTATCAACTGCTCTAAACGACTTCATTTTTGCGAAAACGTTATCTCCTCGAATTTCGCGAATTGCCTACAATTCGAGAAAAATAGTTCCAGCGAACAAATCCGGTAAATTGTAAACACATTTGATCTATCTTGAGATCCAACCGAGTCGCAAAATTTAGAACCCGCGAGATATACTAAAACCTCAGCTTCGACCTGAATCGCCAAACATTGAGCCCGCGAAAAATACGTCGCTAACAGTATTTGGCAAAGCAGAAATGTCATAGAAAAGCCAACGATAAGTTATTTGACACTAACTAATGCTGAGGCAACATTACAGAGGAAGAAGAACGGGGCAACACTAAGTGGTAACTCGTAACTTGGGATTTTACTCTAAAGAAGGAAGGACAGAAAGAAGAAAACACCGCATTACACACCTTCGCACGTGCATTCCCCACTCTGCGCCTGACAGCTGATCATATTTGCGCGTCCAAGAGCCTCACCGTCAGCTTCATCATAACTATTTTTATGTATCGACTACATCACTGATGCTTCACTAATGCTGTCTTTTTTTATGTAGATCTAACACGCTTCTAGCACCTCCCCTCTCCATTTGTTCTTGCGCCTTTCCAAGATAGTTGTGTTCCTTAAGCGCGGTTGGCATAAAGGCAAAAGGTAACTGTATCTTGTATGTCCTATGTTGCCTCAGTGTGTTCAGTCATTACCAATTAGCCCAGCTATCAGCCTTATTAATAATTAATATCTTCGTTCAAAAGCTTATTATGCCTTAGTTGGAACACAAGGATCGCCAAACGTAGATCAAGTGAAGCGTTCTTTTGGCGTGCTGCCTACGAAACGTTTACTAACATCCAGTATCTGACCCCGTTTTCAGTTAGTTTAATTACGTAATTCACCTTCAAGATGAACTTATGTCAACGGCAGTAACTACAGACTAACTTTTTATAAATTTCGTTAATATGGGAGCTTGGGCGATTTGATGATTCACGTTGAGGTTACAGCGCACAAGACACTGCCAAAACGAGACACACACTTAGAGATAAACATAAGTGCTGACTTGCAACTCCTTTGCATTCTTCTTCAATTTTTTTCGTCGCGAAACTAATTTAAATATCAGATGGTTATGAGTGAAAGCAAGAAAAAAAATCAAATATTCTCATAAGGGATTGCTATCATCGTGCTAAATATTCTAATTCTTCTTTCAGATGGCGTTATGAATGGGCTCCTGACACAATTATCTTCTAAGCGAGTGATCATGCTGCATTCAATTATTTCTCTTGAGAGCGGGTTCTTACACCTAGCTATGATAGTACTTTTCCCGAGATATGCTGAGCATCGGCAACCCCTGCATTGGATGCCGAGATGTCCAGAAATAACTTTGTGGGTGTTATAATGGTGTCCCTTAATAGATCATTCAAACACCCGCCAGTTTGTCCGATACATTTCTTACCACACGATAGTGGAGTAGAATAAATCACTCTTTCATAGCAAGGAACAAAGCATGTTTGGTGTTTTCTTGAGCAGGCGAATTGAGGGTGTGCTGAGTGATTTACTTTCCTACACACAAACACGCTTTTTAGCCTGTGAAGGACAGCAAATCACCCAGCACACCGTCAATAAAAAAAACAAAAAAAACAAAAAAACATGACTTGTGCCTTTTCTGAAGAAGTTATTTCTTCTATTCGACTGTAATGTGGGAAGAAGTATATCGAACAAAGTGGCGGGTGTTTAAATGATCGATTAGGGTAACACCATCATAACACCCACGAAGTCATTTCTGTACAACTCGGCATCCACTGCAGGGATTGCGGGTGCTCAGCAGATCTTGAGAAAAGTACCGTCATAGCTAGAAGTAACAACACGCTCACCAGAGGAACAATAGAGGCAGAGATGATCGCGCGCCTGGAAGATAATTGTGTCAGGAGCCCATTAGCGGTGACATGTTTCGGTGGCGCCCTCGCGTGGTTACCTTTCGTGACATCATTACCTTGCGAACAAGTTCGATGGTGTTTGAACTTTGCATGGCGGAAGCTTGAAACCATAGCGTTCTTGAACCAACACCGTCAAAATTGAAGTCCTCACGTTCCTCTTATTTCCGTCCATGAGAACGCCTTTGCTGACGTCATAGTCAGCATTCGGGCAATCGTGGAAGGCCGACCACCGCGACGCTTTCGATCGCGCACATTGCCAATACCTAACGCTATGTGGAAAATAATTAGAATAAGTAGCGCAATAATCGCGATGGTCTGTGAGAAGACTTTTGGATTGTTCTCCTTGTTTTCATTTAAAGCAATCTAAGATTTAAAATAGTCTCGTGAAGATGGAAGCAGAAAGATAATACGTAGAAGTTGTAAGTCAGCGTTTGTGTTTGCCTCTTTGTGTATCTCTCGTTTTGCCCTCGCCTTGTGCGCTGTAACCTCGAGATGGTAATTAGGCTTTGCATAGAGGACACGTTGCCACACAGATATTCTGACTTCCGTTTCGTAACTCTATGATCGATAAATGAAATTGCATTTCACGAAAAGTACGATATAATAGATTATACTCCGTTTTATACTTAGCGTGCTACGCTGTCAAAGCTACTGGCGCGAGCGCGTGGCTTCTTCTATGGTCTTGTTTGCGCGAGAACGCGTGCAAATGATTAACGAGATCAAGCCCCACACTCGCGCCAGTAGCTTTGACAGCGTTGCACGCTAAGTATGAAACAGAGTGTAGAAGTAATCGACCATTTGTTCTTAAGGCCACGGTCCCACTGAATGTGGCAGTTTAGGTACTTTTTGGCAGGTCATTACTCATCTCCTTTTAAATACTGTTTTGTGGGACTGGTGTCATTCGAAAGGCAATGCAATCTTCTTTCATTTTATATTATGTATGTGTTGGTTTTTACTGTTCATGCGCATTTATAGTGTTGCAAATATGATGGCGCGGACCCTCACTTGCTCCGCTAGTTCATGTTTTATGAACGATCCATTAAAGATAACACGGTTCCAATATAGCAGTTTTGTTAAGATGATGTCGGAGCAGAATGTAACGATACATGTTTTTGGTATTTGCACTACTTTGTTTTTTTCATCAATCCAAATATTGCCCTAAAATTGAACTTTTTCAGCACAAATATGTTTTTAATGACACGCGCTAGGGCAATGAAATTAGCTACAGATGTAGTGCTTATAATTGGTCATATGCAGAAAAACATTTATTGTTGGGTAAAATTTTTTTGTTTAGATATTTTATATCAAACGTAGCACTTTTTTGTGCTTCGAGTCATGGTACTTCAAATGCTGCTGAGGAAATAATTAAACTATGATAAAATCTTTTATAACATTTAGAGCTACCATGGTTGCCCAAGAGGTGGACGATGGCTTTTTTTCATTTTCAAAGTCATAACGCTCCAGGAGCGTTTCAAGCTTACCTGTTTTGACGCATATCTTTTTTGGACATCAAACAGATTTATTGGCATCTAATAATATTGTTTGGAATAGATATACATTGCGATGTATTAAATTTTCACAATGATCTTGCGTTGGTTTCTAAATAGGTGTAGAGCTTAGCTAATTTTAATAACAATTAGAAACTGTTTTGGTGCTTTTTTGCGCTACCTGGCGGATGGCAGACAAACTGCTGAATTCTAATGTTCAAAAAATTTTCGAGGGCGGCGTTGGCGTCTGTATCATCATCAATCTCCGTGTCTTTTTACCCTCACATTTAAAAAATATATTGGAAGATTTACTATCGATAAATGAATGGTGTAAGTACTGGGTCAGGCTAATAAATCTAAGGCAAATAATTACACAAGCGTAGCGTGATATATTGTGTTCATTATTCGATATGATTGAAATCAATAAACAATGAAGACGAAGAGAAAAAGAATGCACCAGAGTTCACTTCATGCCTAGAGTCACTAAATGAGCTTTAAAGTATCGGCACTCCGTTCCCCGAAATTGTTTTGGGCGCCGCCGTTTTCGGGTCTTGCTCAGGGCAAACGCAACTGCCGATCATCATGATTCAAAAGTGCGACTTCCTCAGCATTAGATGCGGCACTAGGAAGCTGATGCAATATTGCAATGCTGTGTCGCGGGTTTTAAAACGTTTGTGAGGGACGGAAAAGGCGTTTTCTGTGATTTTACATTAAGCTTCATATAACTGGAAACCATGATTTTAAGCCACAATATGGCCAAGTGTCGTTACTCTGAACCGTAGCTAATTTACTGGCACAAGCGGGAACAATGAAGAAGAGGCAGGTGTCAAAAGGTAGTGGCTTGTGGAATCCACGGGGCTTACGTCATGGCCCCTCCAGGTATTACAAGCCTCTTGAACAAGAACATGAATAGTGTCATTAAATAAGCTACGCTTCAGAGTAGCGACACTTGGCCTTATTGTGGCTTAAAATCATGGTTGCCAGTTATTTGAAGCTTTATCTGAAATCACAAGAAATGCTTTTCCGTCCTCCACTTTAAACAGTTTGCGACAAAGCAAAGCAACATTACATGAGCTTCCTAACACCGAATCTAATCTGAGGATGTCGCACTTTTGAATCATGACGATCGGCAGTTGCGCCTGCTCTACACAAGCACCACAATGGCGGCGTTCACAACACTGTCGGGGAAGAGAGTGCCGATACTCTAAGCGCAGCTCACTTATTGGCTCTAGTTCCCGCGAAACTCCTTTTCCCTGACTGAAACTGAAAGTAAATATGAATAATACACCAATATTATAGCTTATTTAGTTATAACCAAATACACATAATGAGAGGAGGAAGCGGGCGGGTAGGAGAAACGTGGGTTTTATGTGCGACCGTTCTAACCGTCTTAAAAGAGAGAACGCAAGAGCTTGCGCTGGTTTAAAAAAAAGGCATCCAAAGAAAAGAGGCGGCACGCTGTGTTCTTTGTTATTATCCGTCTAATAGACCGATCTCATCAGCCAGTTGGACTACGCCACCGCTGCCGCAATGCATCGAGGGAACTTTAGTCTTTTTGCACGTGCGATAACCTCGCTGGAGCTCTGCGCGTGTAGAGCAGGAGACGGCACGAGCCCTCGCATGCACGGCCGTCTGCCTCCTGTGAACTAAAGTTATGGCGGCTTTACGCATGCGCCCAACGCTTAGTGAGATCGGTCTATTGCAAATTGTTGTGTGTATGTTTATACAGCCGGAAGTTAGTCTGCCTTAGTGGGCATTTGGTGTCTCAGCTGTACATGAGCAACTTAGCCAGTGCGGTACAACCGCAAACCTGGGGTCTTTAACGTGCACCACGCAGTAGTGATACACGACCGCACGCCGGTACAATGCTCTTCCAGATCGAAACGGGCAGGGGCGGGGTGGGTTCTGCAGCGCGAGCTTTCGCTCCACGTGCTCCGAGCTGGTGTGCGCTAGACCATGCACACGGCCACCAACCCCCCCCCCCCCCCCCCCCCCCCCCGCTTGTGCGTCTAATTTATATAGACGCTTTGCAGCAGCTGTGCATGGACGCCGCCATAACTGACCTTTAGTTTTTGTTTCGTTTTATTCGGTTTATTTCACTTCATCATTACCATAGCAGGCCAGGTTATTGCCATATTAGATTCAACTGTGTCCTTTTCTAAAGCATCGGCATTTGTAGAGGATCGTCAACTACCGTTTCAGTTGTTCGGCATCTAGGTAAGTCAAGAGAAGGCCAGCAATGGTGGCTGCAATTTGGCGCGTGTGTAAAGCGTCTATACAGGTATAAGTATTTGAAGATCGACGATGGACGTCGATCGTCTCGAGGTAATGTAACGTAATAACATTATATATATAATAAACTTGTTGAAGGACTGAATGACTATATTTTTCAATTCTTGGATTATAATATGGCGGTAGCCTATTGTACTTACTGTTGATGAAGAGCAATATGAGGTGACGAGGTAATTATTAAATGGTGAGGCTCTATAAGGACGACGACATTAGTGGGTGCCGAACCACAACGTACAGTGCCAGACTTGTTTCAAGTATCGTGTACCCAAAGACTTTCTTCACCCGCAACAGAATATGGTAGAATCAATGAGGATGCTGCTTTACAGCTGTACGTGGAACAGGAAAACTGCACTGTGCAGAAGTGCAGCTTATTCGTTAATAGGAGGGACGGATTTCTATCAGGATTCATTGATTGACTACTTGGAACAAATGGCCTCGTTGACATAAAGTGTCCCCGTTCCAAAAGATTCTTGAAGCATACTTAAACCGCAAAGGAGTATGAGGCGAAAAATAAGAAAAAGGAGCCTGGTGTGAAAGGTCCAAATCACCACCATAGCTTCTACTATCAAATACAAGGGCAGTTACACAATACACAAAAAGAGTTTTGTGATTTAGTTATATTTACACTCAAAGTCATTGGTATCCAACGCATTCAGAGGGATGACACCTTCTGGTCAACCAACATAGAGCCTTTTCTACTCAAGTTTTACATGGAAAGCCCGACTTCCGCTGAAATTTTTTTTTCTTAGACGAGTTGTCCGACCGAATAAACTGCAATTACTCCCGATCTGGGAATCTCTCGATCTTCGTTCGTAAGCCATAGTATCATGAGATCGAGGGGTGTGGCTCTTCGTCCGCTGAATATTGCTTCGGCGGGTTTTTTTCCGTGTAAGATGAGACCGTCGCGTGCTGCCGAAACAAGAACCTGGCGATTCTTCACTGAACTGCTTCTTCCGTAAGCTTCAAAAGAGCTTTTTTTTCGTTTCGCACACCATCTGTTCTGCTTGCCCGTTAGTTGCAGGATAATATGGTGCACTAATGTGATGCCTGATGCCGGTTTTTTTTCTTCAAAAACTTGTTTTTGAAGAAAACAAGTTTTCTTCAAACTTGAAACTAAGAAACTAAAAAACTTCAAACTTGAAACTAAGAAAACGTTATCAGAGAAACGTATTTTCGGTAGGGCAAAAGTAGGTAAAAGAGACCGTAGAACGTCAATGACGTGTTTGGACGTCGTAGCAGGCATCGTGTAAACCTTCAGCCACTTAGAGTACGCATCGCCCATGACTCCGCAGATGTGGATACGTTTCGCCACCCACCGACTGAATAGTGGATCGTTTTTAGTAACTGTTCATGATGGCGTTGGACTCAAGGAAGACTTCGGGTCTTTCCACAAAGTTAGGCCAGGTGCCAGGACTTTTGTCGAAAGCGGTAAGTGTTCAAAACGTCGACAACGTCGGTAGCCGCGTGTTGTGCTTGACACTGGACACTTACCATTCGCTGAGAAGAAACTTGCTTGTTCGTCTGCCATGAGTCGTCCGATATCAGGTCATCACCGCAACACCATCCCCCGACAAAACTGGTCTTCATTGTCCGCATGTTCATAGTTAGCAATCCCGTCAACTTATAAAGTCCCGAACGCTCATAACTTGCCGTCGCTACATGCCGTTCATTCATAGCGTCTTCATTGCAAATAAACGTCTTCGTATTTCTTCTGATGGTCTTCATCATATTCCTCCTAAGCTGTACTTACAACATTATGTGTGTCGGTATTTCCGAAAATATTGCAACGGCGTTTGTTTTCTGGCAACACCCCCCCCCCCCCCTCCCTATGATGTAACAACCTTTACGACATCTTCCGGACCCCGTGAAACATAATATTTCGTTTCCTTTTTTTAGTCGTCATTAAAATGGTGAGGTAAGTACCGTAAATCGCGAAGCAGTTTACTTGACGTCCGCTTCCACTGGTGTCTTGAAAGACTGAGTCTACTGAGCGTGCATTCCTGCAGAGGAAATTTTCATTGATAGAATATTGACACGTCAATCAACATTTGATTCCTTCTTGGTAAGATTTATGGCGAAAGCCGGTTACAACCGCCGAACCGCATGTCTCTATATCAGAGAACAATTTATACCCAGCCTGACATTCTCGCATACATCCGTTTGCTGGGCCACGCTACTTGAGCTAGCTGAGCACAGCCACACAGCTGGCAGCGGCGCGAGCAAGGCCACGAGGGGAACGTGATGGTGCTCGAGCAATCTCACTGTGAACCAATGTTTCGGCCACCCCACGGGTGCGTGTCGCCATCTATTGGTTGAACTAACGCCTTGTTCAAGATGGCTGCCGTGGGACCGCAGCCTTAAGAATCAATTTTATTTCTTTCCAAATAATTCGTGACCCCAAATGGCTCGGAGTGTGATTGCAACGAGGCTTCTTTGCGCTTATTGGATATCTATATATTTACCTTTTTAACACAGTCTACAATAACGTACTGACGCCCATTGACGTTTGTTACTTTTGTCCGTAGTGGTTCTTGTTACACGACGCCTGGATCATGCGAATATAAAAATGATCCTTGTTTTTCTTCGGTCTGCTTATCTTCATGAACTCTTACTAAAGGTGCTGTTGAGGCAAGGCTCCCAACTACTGCACCGGGCGACGTACGGGAAGTTCTACTTCAAGCGCGTGACCATCGTCCTTCCCTCCTCTTGGCCCCAGACGAGTGAGAGGCGGGTGACAGGGGACAGCCTCTTCCCCAGAGCTGACGTTCGCGTTGGCGGCGCCCCTAGCGGTGGGAGCGAGAGTCGCCCGTTCACCCGCCACCAGAGAGGATGTGGACAGAGGGGAGAGTACATCCAGGTGCCGACGGAATTTCTGGTCAGCATGAATCTATCTTCGCTGGCAGAATGTGGGAGTCCAGGTAGGCACGGCATTAGGGATTTTTTTTTTTCAACACGAACATCGTTTAAGCATTACAAACATGATGATCATGTACCAAGCGGGGACAAAAGACAACTTCAATATATCAAACAACAAGAACGCGGAATGAAAGTGCGCGTGGCTTCAAGAAATTTAATCTATGAAGGAAACCTAAAGTTTGGCGCATTGATTGGCAAGCATACGTAAACTGCACTAAGCGTATGAGTTTTTTGTTCAGACACTTTTTTTTTTATGAATGTTGCATATTACACTATGCTTTGTTTCATCTTAAGAGTGATCGCGGCAGTAGCTACAAGAGCAAGCTCACGGCTTTCAGCGTTCTGTGAAGCAGGCGCGCTGGAGCAGTGCAAGCGTCGTTCAGAGCCCGGTGCTCGCGCTTGTAGCATAGACTGCGTCTGGAGTTAAGCCGAAAGGGAGTATATACACACGCCTTGTAGAATGCCTAAACGCCCACGTAAAACTTGCGTTTGAGTGCATGCAATGGACATTTTAAAGCAACGGGCGCCGCCTGGAGAGTTGTTTGCGAACTACAAACGAAAGGCAGCCCCACTTGCCTTCGCCCGTCAGAACATATTGACATCGTGCCGTTCTGGCGGTTTCCAGAGCTTCTTTTGCGCCATGCTATCAATACTAAACAAATGAGGCGTCACAATAGAGAAAATACGAGTCTATTTTGACATATACTGACAATGTTGTAACAGCTTGGTCTGCTGGGCAAGTTGGTAGTGGACATTAATATTAAAAATAGCGCAAAAGGGACGGGACAAAATTTTGTCCCGTCTTTTTTGCGCTATTTTTAATATAAGTGACAGAGTTGATCGTGCGGGACAGTGCCCTGCGAAAATGGCAGCAGCGGAAGGGTAGGCCTAAGGGGAAAGTGTACGCATTCACTGAAGCTTACTGGCAAAAGGTCCATTAGCGTGAGTCATACGAAGCTGGGATGTCCTCGTTAAGAAATGGGCCAACTGGCGCCGTGGCCCTGGCGAGCCCGAGAAAGTTTACGGCAAAGCAGGGGAGACTTCACTCCTCGCCACGACACGGTCCGGCAAACTACGGCGTCCCGCCCCATCACATGTTTCATGACGAAACAATGGATGCTGCCAATCAGGTTCGCGATAAAGGTGGAGAGGAGGTTAAGGCTAGGTTTGCATGCAGTCGGGCGTCGCGGCGTCGCCCGACTCCCTGATGCAGCGAAACGCACCGAGCAGTTGGACAGAGACATGTCCTTTGGTGGTGGTGGGCCAGTCACATCGCTTCCCGCTCTCTGACCACCATGGCTCGCCACGGCTGGCTGTCGTGTTCAAACGGAAACACGGAAATAGGAGTCCAGCTTTGTTTACTGAGCGGTCGTGAGCCGTTCACGGACCACACCGCCAATTTGCATACCCTTTAACTCGACGTCATGCGGTGCTGTATTGCTCAGCTGCGCGCGAACGATCCCTTACGCATCTGTGTGTACGGGCTTTTTGTTAAAGCGAACTGAACTATTCTACGTCACGTCGCGTCTAGGATACAACGGGTGCACTTCTGGTCTGGGGTGACGGCGCAAGATGCCATGCCGGCAGGGCTTTGCTCTGTTGTTTTGGAAGAAGCCAGACTAACACTTAATGAACTTCTGAATAAAACAGTACAACTGGAGCTGAATAAAAAGAGCAGTAAAAGGGGTCAAGGTCCATTTATGTATTTTTGGTTCACCCGATTTGTCTGAGAAAAAAGATAGGTGCAGTAATAAGGAGAAGAAAAGAAAGACTCCGCCGGATCAGGTTGCTATTTATGGGAGGTAGTTTGGATTGAATTCGCGCGGACCTTTGGTTGTCAGATTTATTTCTTTTGTTCCAACACGAATGCGGAAAAATCGCGAGCTTGTCCGGACCATCTGGACCGCGTTCAGTGCCCTTTCAGGTTCAAGCGGCCGTCTGCTCATTCAAACGGCCGTCTCCTTGCTCGAGCAAAAAGGGCCCGTATACCCCACATTGACATGACAATTGCCACAAAAGGTAAATAATTTTAAATAAGAAGATTTTTGGGGGTTTGTTGAGACTCGGTGTAGACAACAAAGAGAAGGGGAGGTCGATTTTTGCTACATCCTTTCAAATATATGTATACACTTTCTACCAAGAGCATATATTTAAGAGGATATATTCCTCTTGAGTATAGGATATATCTACGAGGATATATTCAAAGAGGATATATTTACTTCTCTATACACTGTGGTAGCTTTTTTGCCGATTTTTTGTAAACAATTTATCAGACTTATTGTATACAGATTGCATAACAATTGTATAAATATTCTATAGAAGACCAATAAAGCTTCCTTCATCGTATCTATCCCCTTTCTATAGAAAATTGGGCAGTTTCTTGCGACAAAAAAAATTGATCCTGAACATTTATTCTATGTTTGTCACAATAAATCCATGGAAACATGCACTCGCTGCTTGCCTAGTGCGCGTACAAAGAGGTCCCAAAGACACAGGCCACGGAGCAGTCATAAACTTGTATTTCAGTAGTGTTGACTGCTCCTCGGCCACATATACCCGAACTTGAAAAGCAATATTTGAACGAGAACCACATCGGAAACTAAAAATATCACAAGTATATTGCCTTGTTTCGCCAATTATCTGCACAATATGTGATCTCTGAGGGTTGGTGAATCGTATCCCCTAATATAAAGTATTGGAAGAAGAGATAAATATATGTCACAACTGAAAAAAAGCAGCCTCCTTAAGGGGTTCAAGCTGGGTGTGATGTCGCTTCGCGGTGCTTCAGAGTATTCTTTCAAGTCGAGTGTATAAGTATTTAAGAGAAATATGATGTCAGTCTATTGAGACGTGTTGAGAAAAACACTAGTATTTCTAGCGTCTGCTCTATATTCTTTGTTTAGACGAAAATTTATATAAAGTATTTTAAATATTGCCTATACGACGTGACTCGATAGGAAAATGAAAGTGTCATTGAAATGTGGGTAGAATTTTTATTGCAACCCTGAAGCTTCTTGAGAGGGCAGGAGACATTCACCGGCTTGAAATGTCTGATTAGCATTATCTGATTCTGATTGATATTTCCATTGATATAGAGCATCACAGCTGCCGTCCAAGCTTTTTTTGCCGCCCAAGCGACGTCGCGACTGAGAATAGCAAGCAGATTCTCATCACGTCAATTAGAACCAAAGTACGTTTTTGGCAGTTGGTGGTTATACATAATAAACACTGAAGCGTCAACGACAAGGACAAGTGAAAGAGGTAGACACAGCAAGCTTTAAACTAATAACTGACGTTTGATCAAATGGTGGTGAAAATAAAGATGTTAAGTGCTTTTAGATTTCAAAGAGATTATAGATTTTTAATGTTGACTTATTTACAATACCAGTCTCAAAGCGTATCAGCCATTAACATGAATAATCTCACGAATATACTGATTAACACGAATCACAGGCTACGTTCAAAGTTTGCTGATAAAACCTAAAAATTTAGAGAATTCAATGACAATATTTACGTGTAAAGGAGGAATGACATGGTAATTTAGGGACACCAATCAATCAATTTTAGCGTTGTCGTCGACAATGCTAATGATGCCGATCTCATGCCAGCTTGACCTTTCGATGTCATATCTTTCGCTTCATCAATTCTCTAGCTGTTTGGTCACTAAACAACTTGGTAACTTTTCTGTCAAGAAATATTGGGGTTCAACTACAGTCCATCAAATGCATTGCTAAATGGCCCAACGGTGATGATTTAAGGGACATTGCATGCACTCTGAGTCTAACGCTTATATACCTTCGGACTGTTCCACATAGACTTTCCCACAGGGTAACGGGATTTTGTATTTTGTGCTCGAAATTCAATAAACTTCCGAGTCATTGTGACTTGACACTGGTTATGAAAGTCTTGCTGCTTAAATTTCGCGGCCACTCGCTTTGAGTTTTGGAGCACGCAGGGAACGTAGGGTATTACAAAGATAGGATAATTTTTTTGTTTCTTTTCTTTTATATGATTTCAACATATTCTGGACGATCTTGGACATAACTGATATTGGGTATTTTAAAGCTCAAGGTCTTTGCACTAGGTTCTTGAAACTCTCTTCTGCTGCGTGTTCGCAAGAGGTTTTAGAGCTACACCCAAAGCAATTGCAATGATTTTTCTGTGAACGCGTTTGGTGCACGCTGACTCAGATTGAAGTAGACTTTTCTTCGGACGCGGGGATACATCCAGCACACATTTTCGTTGTTGAATGTTATTTTCAGATGAAGAAATTGCAGGGTCAGGTTTTTTTGTTAATTCGCGTATGTGGTTGAATTCCTAAGCCTGTTCGACGAAAAAAGCTTTAATGGTTTCTACCAGTTGTGATTCGCCCACTGGTCGTGCATTAGAGTACAAGACAATCATCTAAATATCTGAAGATAGCTGTAATTTGAACAATGGTAATATTCTCAGCAGTGGCTCTGTTATATCTAGAGTGGTATAAATCACCCAGTAACGGAGCCGCACGATCCGATGCGTATAGCTTTATTTTTTACTAGGAATTGTGATTAAACTTGACCACTGTGACGCCGACATACAATTTAGAAGTTCCAGGAACGAATCCACTGGATTACCACAGTTGTTTTTAAGTCCGACGCTTTTATTCTCAGAACGTTTTCTCAACGCAGTAAATAATTCCTCGAGAGAGATTGAGTAAAATAAGCTTTCTACGACGATAAACAAGCCGTAACAAACGGTTGAAATATAGTTTTCAGGTAGCCTAATACAAACTCCGAATTTGGGACGAGGAATGGGTCATCCAGTCGTAGAGTTCACAGGTGTCGTTGGAGATACACTGACATGGCTCGTTGCTACGAGCCTTTTTCCTTCACAACCCCGCGAAATGGAAGCCTTCCTTGTGTGTCTTGACGCTGAAAATGACATTCAATTGGAGCCTATTGTCTGAAGATATATGTTTCCTCTTTGTGTTAGATCAGACATGTGGCACGCTTGACGTGCGCTACTATTCCCAAGCTTATATTTGTACACTCGTAATTTTTTAATTTGTTTTACTACAATAGGTGCACTCCCGTTTTATTCCAGTATATATCTTCTGGAGCAACAATAGTTTCCCCTTTTCTTACAGCTACAATTAAGTTTAATATTTTTTGCTAGAGATAACCTGCAGTGTTGGATATATTTGTCTTGCAGAAGTTTGTTCCATTTTTAGGAACATATTTCCGCGTTCTTCTACACTCCCTCCTCTCTAGGATTCTAGAGTTTTTGTTGCTAAGTCGTCAATGGTAAACACCACCTCTAAGTTCTGCATTTTAGGTATGATGCTAAGTTTCGGACCTTTTATAGCACCGCATACACTGTTTCATACTTAGCGTGCAACGCTGTCAAAGTTACTGACAGGAGCGTGAAGCTTGACCTCGCTGATCATTTGCACGCGTTCTCGCGCAAACAAAACCTAATAGAGGAAGCCACTCGATCGCGCCAGTAGCTTCGACAGCGTTGCACGCGAATTATGAAACAGGGTATAGTTATTTATGGATTGTAGACCTCTTTCTTTTACATGTAAATATCGTCCCTGAATTACCGTCATCATCGTATTCATATGTAAACTTTGGATGTGGCCTCCAATTTATGATAAATAGTATATATGTGATGGCAGCTATATTGATGAACAGCACGCTCAGAAAATAATGTTGTAGTTAATTCTACACTTCAATCATTACTTAAAATTTAGAATTATTTTAACGTATTTTTTCTTTTGATAAGCTTTTTATTAAACGTGACTTGTGAGTTTAGCGCAAATCATGTCTACGTCTTTCACATTTCTTTGTTCTTGGCGCTTCCGTGCTTATTACGTCAATCAAGCTTTAGCGTCCATTCTGCGGAGTCCACGTGGAATAGACCGCCGAGCGTCACATGATCGGCGCGAAGTTTTGCGAAGCAAGAAAGCTTGTCAAGTTCACTGAGGCGACTGACATACTCAAACATTACGATAAGCACGTAAAATGGACAATTTCAACGCGAAAAAGAGCACGGAGACTTACACCGACGCCAACATGGCACGCGAATGGTTGCTTGATGGAGGACGGCGCTTTTCTTGCTTACACATCATAGCGCATGCGCGCCGCCGGTGTCGTGTTTCCAGGGACGCTCCAGTTTATTTCTAAATATAAGGTGCGTAGAGCAAATTGTAATGATGCGTCGATTGTATTTTTTCAGTTTTTATTTTAACTCAGGAGTGGGCTCGTTTTCGGTATGGAGTGTTTCATAATCCCGAACATCCCTCAGACAACGCTTGTCATCTTTTCTGTACCGAAGGTTTGCAGGTAAAATTTATTTTTGGCTTTTTTGTTTGTTTTGAATGTTTCGCGATGTATGTTTGTGTGTATGTTTTACATTTTGAAGTTATTCCGCCACATCTGGTGACTTGCCTCTCAGCTGCAGGCAATTTAGCCAGTTCATTACAACCGCCATACCCGCTATCCTGAGTTCTTTGACGTCCACCAAGCAGTAGCGATAGACGACGGCACGCGGTGCGATGCTCATCGGGATTAAAACGGACAGGTGTGGAGATTAAACGCATGATTCCTGGCTTTGCAGCGCTAGCTTTTGATTCATGTGCTCCGAGCTGGTGTGCACTAGGTCACGTTTATGTGCTGTCTCTTCAATATGTCCTGTTGTGGAACGATACTTGACATACAAATCCCATACCCATGTTCCTCTCACTTGACACAGTTATGTCTCTAAAGATGCCCCCACTTTTTAGCAGCCTCAATATCAAATCAATTTCTTTGGCGTAGTAGTAAAAGAAATTGTTTAGGACAAGAATTTGGTTCAAGCACTCGTTCACTAGTATAAACTGTTACTTTAAATTTGCAGAAGCGTTACAGGCAAGAAAAGTCATGGCATCTGCCGAATTTACCGTGACAATTTAGGCATTAGGCGAAGCGTGTTATCCGTAAGTTCTAATTAAAGAAAAAACAAAAAAGTGGGGCTACCTGATGCTTGTAATTTTAATGACGTCAAAATATAGGTTTATACAGACCGTGATGAGGATAATTTTTCCGGCAAAGTAGAGATTGTACCTGCTTTGCAAATGTTATGTGGTTTCTATTAGAGTTTCACTTGATGAAAAAATTTGGTACGTCTCCGTTTGCTACAGGAGTTCAGGTTTTGCAACGAGGGACAGACTGACGACAATTTGCCTACAAAAAATTTGTATTACGAAACTTGCGCATCTATATCATCTTGGGCTGTTATAAGGGGGAGCGACGACTTTCGTGAGTAAGCATCGTTTGGTCTTATTTGACACCTATCTTAACATGAAAGGTTTTACGCGTTAATGATTTCCTAAAATCGCATCCTTTTTTGACCAAGATTGCAAGGCCCTGCTCTTGAGACCATACCCGATGTGATATTTCGTGTGATTCAACACATCCAGCCGCGTGGAAGGCGAACTGCACTTGTTTTTGATACTTCAAGTGCGATTGTGAGTGGTTAAATCTTATTTATGTTTTTACCGTATGTTTTGACACTTCCAATTCCGACGCCGAAAGATTATATATGCCTGCGGGATTTCTCGGGGATCACATTTTTTCCTGAACAGCTAGTATCGACAATATAAAGATCGATTTATTTCTAGATTTATTCCTCGCAAATTTTTGAACTTGCGGCAATAATAAATACATTAGGGCCATGGAATTGATATTTGTGAAACAATTTTATGATCAGGAGTATCTTGTTTGAAGGTTAGTCTTTGGCGTCTAGTAAACTCACCTCGTTGACGAAAACATCTGATTCCATATTTTAGGAGCCAAGACTTTTCAGTCATGTAAAACGTTCGGCTATCTACATAATTCGAAGTGTATTTCCGGATGAGGACCGACTGAGTATTGTGTCACTCAAAGAGGGCAGTCACATCGAACACCCCCTTGCTGTCATTGGTCCATCGACCCGTGAAACGTTTGCGAATGCTATCAGGTCTCTCAGACCTGGTGGCGATACCTGTGTCGCCTGCGGATTGGAGAGATCCCTGAGGGTAAGTTTTAAAAACACCTTATCGACCCTTAATATAAATGAGTTCTTAATCAATAGGTTCTGACATCACGAGGTGAATTGCCCGACGGTGCTACAGTGTGGATATTTCTTGGCTCCAAATCAAATCATAGCGAGGACACCTCTAATATTTTCTCGACTATACTGGAAAAAAATGTAGTCCTGCACACCTTCGGTTTTGTATTTGACGACATCTACAGACTTTCAGTGAAAACTGGTGGAAAAGCTGTTTTATTCGCAAATGTTAGAAATGAACCAGAAATGGAGCTCGAAGCAGTCTTAACTGAAAGCGTTTATTCAGATCTTCCGGAGCGTCAGCAACCTGTGATGGTGAGTGAAAAAAACTTTATATCTGACTGTATTGAAGGGGTCCGCAACAAGCGACTTGAAACAGTGTGCTTAGAAGGGATTGTCCAATGATGTATGCCAGACTAAATTGGTGGAGTCACCCGACTTACAAGCACCGATGAGAAAATACACGAGTTAAAAAAAATATTAGGTAATCCAAGGTGTGATTTACTTATTTTTATTTTATTTGGTGCTTGTTTTATCACTATCTGTTCCAAGAAATTGCGTTAATATGTGTGATCTTTTTCCGCCGTAAGGTCCTGTAGTATAACCTCAGTATGTTTGTGGAAGCTGCAGTATTCTATACGATGTCCATTTAACCGATTTGCTGCGCGAATGGCACAAACCTCTTTGCTCTCCTAAGAGTAACTGCTTTTTTATGTAAATGGTGACTCTTGATCTACGACCATTTTGAAAACGTTTAAAGTAACAAAAAAACAAAAAAGACTAATGTTGACGCTACTCAATCTCTAGTGGTTTTGCTCGCGTTGAGAACCACTTTTAAAGAGAGCCAGTTCCGCACACACACACACACACACAAGAACGCCAGTTTTGCTACTATTCAAAATACTAGGATATCATATTTATGCATTCTTTTAAAAGGACTTGAACGAATGACGAGGCCATATGTACGTTTAAACATAGAACTATAGCCTCTTTGCACAAAACAAGTCGTTTTACATTGCTCAGTGTTTATCACCGTCTTCGATATTAAGTTTCAGCATAATTTAAACCTTATCATTCTGAAATCTTAATCTGTAATCTGTGATTGAGATTAGAGACAGGCTAATTTTTTTTTGCACCAATACCTAAGTTGTTTCATGATAAATACTTCTAATCGCTGTATCCCAGGGGGAGCGCTGTTCATGCGACTTGTGGCCTTTCATCCTGGTACAGAAATAGCCACAATGAGGCGCAGGAAATGCGTGGGACAGAAATGTACTTTCGACCATTTCGTTTATGCAAAAGCTGAAGGAGGATGGAGACAATGTTTCACTTTTAAGACATTTTAAATCGCACGTATACAAACATAGCAAGAAAGATGAAGGCAAAAAGGTTTGCAACCACCTATAACTACAAGAGTGTCGAGGCGAAATGTCCTCCACAGTACCTAGTGCCTTCGCTATATAGATAAACATTTGTCAACATATCTAAAAAATTTAAACCAATGAAACTTAAATAATGTTGTTTCTAGGGTAAAGGCTCAATAGGTTAAAAAGAAACGCTTACTTTTTGTTGTTTTTTTCCGCAGCTCCTGAAAACGTCAGAAACGTTTGTGAAAACGTTGACGCGCATGTTCATTGTTCCCCTTGAACTGGGAAACAGAACATCTGTCCGCATCGTAGGCAGGCCAGGACAAGAACTGGACGCTCGTCTTATTCGTGAGAGAGGAACAACGTGTGGAGACTGCACCATAATCGAGGATGACGAAAAGAGCTCTTCTTTTTTGATCATTATCCCTTCACCAGCCAAGGTTTGGTTTATACTACTTATCAAGTGTCATCGAACGGTTCCTGTTTCAATGCAGAGTTAAAATCGGTGGATCGGTGCGCAGACAGCTTCCCCCAAGAAAACATATTTCCTAAAAAAAAAAAAAACGAGTGTATGCAAATATACAATGTACCAAAGTAGAAGTAAAACGAATATTGACTTTTATAATAAGTGGTCTTGGAACACCACCGCTAGTAGTGTTCCAAGTTTCTTTACGTGGTGCAGTTTGAGATTACCACTCCTCAGAGTAATTTACTGTACATATTTTCTGTTCAACTTTGGTCCTTTAACATTTAGAATATAGGTTGTTTACATATTCGTGTTATACTTTATGACAATTATCTTTTTAACCTGCACTGGTAGGGATTGTTGTAGAAGTAGCAGGGGCAACGCTTTGTGTGCCTATTGTTTTGATATTGGAGCCTGGTAGCATACATCTATTTTGTGTCTGCAATGTTTGCTGCCTGTACTGTCTAATAGCTATACATTGTGCCTTTCTAGGTTGAAGTAGTTTTTTTAAAAATGGGATTGCATATTCGTTTTTCTGATCTATCTACAGCGTATTCACCCCTAAGCTTTTATACTTATGCGCCTTGCTTAGATATCACCTAATCTTTCCAGTCAGGGCAGTGGCAGCTGATCGTGACCGCACGCCGCCAAGGGCCAGCCGATGTCGGCATTCTCGTCAAATCATTTCAAAGGGACATGAATGTTGACGCCACAAGAGCCGTCATTTATTATGGAAGGAGCGTTGTGACGGCTGGCATTGTTCCAGTTATATACGTAAAGGTTACGAAAGGTAATAACGTGGTACGGCATGCTGACGTGGTTGCGATGGTCACACCACATAATACTTCATCCGGAGCCCGCATCACACTTCGCGACGACGGTGTAGGTGAGAACGCCCCTTGTCAGTATGTTCACTCAGCAATTACATCGTGAAACATTTACATAAATTACTTTTAGAGTTTTAACTAGGGCTGGGCATTTGATCGATTAACCTAGCGATTAATCGATTAATGCTTTAATCGCGATTAATTTGCCTAACCGGTAAAAATTTGACGAGCCAGAATTAAAAAAAAATTAAATGCTTTCACCAAGCAGACATGAACGACCACACATATGTGAAGTGAAAACTTTAGGTGAAATATTAGCTTAAGGTAAACTGTAAAAGGGAGATATGTAACTTCATACAAGTGCAGAAGGTTTTCACATGTCCCAGCGATTTCAACGACGTGCGAGTGTTCGTTTAGTGCAGCAGAGATTGTATTGTGAGTAATCAAAGGAAGCCGCCCATCCCGGAGAATATCAACGAACATTTTTGTCTCATGGAGCTCAAATAGTAATCTGTGAGTGTGAGTGTTTTTGAACTGTTTTCAACTGCACATCGAAGTTGATTCATAATTAAAATTACTGCGTCGTTTACCACATTTTCAGCAAAAAGAAAAACAAAAGGAGAAACAAGATGCAATTTTTATTTTTAAGCAGTATTATTATGCATGAAAATGGACGAGACCGATTAATCGAATAATGAATCGAATAAATGGTGGCGATTAATCGGGTTAAAATTTTTAATCGACGCCCAGCCCTAGTTTTAACGTAAGCGCTTTCCCAGACTTGTGCATACACTCGAAGAAATGCCTGCTCGTCTACATAACCGGCAAAACCTCTCGAAGAGCCAATCTCTTCGATCTACCAAATCAGCTCAGCGAATGATGGGCCGGAACATGTGTTTAGACTTCAGAATTTAGTCTGCGCCATGGCATTGCGCAATGCAACCATGACGTTTTGTTATGCGCAATGCCACAGCGGAAACTTCATTCCTAGGTCTAGACGGATGTTTCGTCTCATCATTCGCTGAGCTCTTTGAGTGTTTTTGAGTGTTTTTCGGGTAAGTAGACGCGCAGGCACTTCTTAGAGTGTAGCAGGTAAGGTGTATACTCTTCTCATAATATGAACTAACACCCCTACAAACATAGCCAGAGCGAACTATGAAGAAAAGAGTGACACTAAAACTAAACCTGAATAGTTATTGACAGCTAAAGAGATGCGGGGTGTGTCGAGGCCCGAGCATTTGATGATCACTCAGCAGCTAATGAGATGGCGGTATTAGACGATAAGATCGCATAAGAACCAATCAGAAAGCAAGAAGCTGTAGCACACTGAACCACGTCCGGCGTTCCTTAAGCTCTCGGCGAATATCACAAAAGATATGCAGGCGGTTTCCAAGTCCGGCATAAAATCTTCTACGATCAATCGATATAGCGAGTTGTGAACTCCATATGAGTGTATATAAAGGCTGCCCGAAATTCCGAGGCTGGATGAAATATGGGACGAATCTATCAACATCTTCACGCCGCAACCGAAATTTGTTCTTAAAAGTGTAGTTCACAGGTGGGTTTTACTTTGTAAACTTACAGAGCGTAACCCTCTTTCTCTTGAAAAGATAGAGTCAAACAACCTAACAGGGTCAACGGCAGACGGTGACGCATACGACCGAATCGAGTGTCGGGGCGCGTTTGGCAAACGTATTGATAGATGGCGCAAAATCCTTATCAAGACCGCTCGCGACGGACGTGGTCTATTAAAACGGGCATAATATTTTTATAAGGTGCGTTTGCTTTCAAGATTAATGCGAACAGTGATGCCAGAACTTAATGTAACCAAAATAAACGAAAATCCGGTTGCATAACGAGGGCGCTTTGCTGCAGAGGGATTATGTTTGTGAGTCTCTTTCACGGCCACACCTTCTGACGCTGTTCCTGACGCCCTCTATCGTTATGTGCGCCAAACGCGCCCGTAACCCGACTTGGTCGTCTGCGTCGCCGTCCGACGTTGACTCTGGGAAGCATTTTGCCCTATTTCTTACAGTTAAGGACGTACGCTTTGTAATTTTCCAAGGTAAAACCCACCCATGGAATACACCTCTGACGAAAATGTTTCACTGCTACCTGAAGGCGGAGATTTTTAAGCCCCATTTTAGTTCCAGTCTGGGTAATTCAGACACCCTATGCGCAATACCGAAGCGTTGTCGACGATGTGTTTATATTTCATGAGATAGTTATAAATAGCTAAAGGCACTGTCGTCTCTAACTTCCTGTATGGAAGAGAAACATATTATTGTTTTTACATTGAAATTACTCCTTATACGTTTTGTGAGAGCAACGCCATTTCTGGCGGTGTTTTTTGACACGGTAAAAAACATTTTTAACTTAAACTTTTATTCACGTTTTACAGTCAATAACTATATTTATCTATAAAAGAATCTATTTTAAATGTAAATGAACAAAGGTAATATTGATTTAAACGAATGGCCTGCCATATTCACTGCGGTTTAACCATGTATGTGTCCCTTTGGCAGGGTTCGATGTTCGAAGGGGCGACGGGGTTTACACAGCCTCGTTTATTGGTGACAGAAAAGGTGGGTGGTATCAAGTTCAGGCTGAAATCAGGGTTGTCGAAACAATGGCATCTAGGATGAACCTAGGAGAAAGAGGTCAACTTTTCGAATTAGTACAAGGTAAGTTTGAACTTTTTTTTTTAATTTTAGAAAACAGGAAATAATCGTGACCAATTTGAGTTTATCATTTTGCGTTCCAGTTCAGGTGGCTTTTTTACTGTTGCGCCTTGATGTACTGACAGACTAGACTCATCGCGTTGCATGCTATTGCTCCATGGAGCGCGAAGCTGGACGGCGGTAGTAGTTGTGTGCTCTTCTAGACTGCGAGCAGTCGGTTTGTCTGCATCGCGATCATGATTTTAGCGTATAATCACGGTCAGAGAGCGGAGTTGGAGATAAAGCGGAAGCTGCTCCTTCTGCTCCCGAACTGCAGAAGACAAGCTACGTCACCAATCCAGAGCCTACCGCTTGTGACCTTTTCCCGTGATAAATCTTGAGGAGAAACGTAGTATATTGCGCTAACGCTTGAATTCCGGATGATTGAACATTTTATGTTTTACTAAAACATAATTTTTATTCTCAAGAACTGACCAGAAATCTGTACGTTTAACAACTCGACGAGGGTGTTGTGGGACCTTGATAGCTTCCAAGTTGGAGGAATGTCAAACAAAAATTAACATTTATTCATTATACAAGATGTTTGTGCTTGAACTTCAAAAATACTGGGTAGAAAAATTATAATATCTTTATGCGTTCAGAACGTTGGCATATATTTTTGCTACGTTTTACATAATCACAAATTAAGGCAGTTAATTACGACATGGCGCCATTTTCGTTATGCACTCTGCAAAGAGGATTGCCGCGGGGGTTCTCGGTCCTTCAATAATGCATCAGAAAACGGTCACTCCCCAGGATATGCGATATTTACGCGGGAAACGGCATGAACTATCGGGAGGTACGAACAGTATCCTTGATGTGAGTGTAAGGGAAGATGTCTGGCGACTGATCGTCCTGTTGAACGATCGGTTGACTGAGAAGTTAGAACCAGCATAATCTATATTAAAGAGGCTATCTAAAAGCTTTGCAACGTCTGCTTGATCTGCGTGACGAATATTTAGAAAGTAGCTAGAATATTGTATCCAGTCTTTATGTAAAACAATTTAGTCATTCCACTCTGTGAAGGTGGTTGCGCAGCAAAGCTGTAGAACGCCGCCGCAAATCATTCACCAGGAGACAGAGACAAAAACGAAAGCCGTTTACAACTCCCTGTAACACCGAATTAGAGCGCAGCTCTTCTGAAGGCGGAGGGGAAGATACAGAAAAGATTCTGTGCCCCTCATCCTCTCCCGCTCGCCTCCCATTTGGAAAGCATATTCCACTAAATTGAGCGGGCAATTTTTTCCGCTAATTTTAGCGGGGAGATTTTTCCACCGAATTTGGCGGGGAAAGTTTTCCGCCAATTTTAGCTGGGGGATTTTTTCACTAAATTTGTCGGGGAATTTTTTCAGCTAAATTTAGCGGGGAAATTAACCGATAATGCACAGCGCGATTACGCCGACGGCGAAGCCGGCGCCGCTCAGGCCGTAGACGGGAACCTAAGAGCTGCGCTCTAAAACGTCACCTAATGTTTAGTTAGAGCATATATACGTAATATTAAAACGTTAGTGATGATTGCTTTGTGATCACTATGATATGCACGAATCGGTTCTATTAAAACTTTGGTGAGACCTATACATGACCGATGGCGAGTAGTTAAGTGACTGAGATTGTTGGGGCACTCCAAACCAAGCTCTTCTAGCACAAACTGAGTGAACCATTTGTTGTGTGTATTTTTTGGCCAGAAAAGATGTGTAAAGCAGTGGCGTCACTCGACTCAAGCAGGAGAAAGTACATTGTTCTGCGATGTATCTTCATATCACACGATTCGACGTCTTTCCTTATTAAAATACATGTCGAGGTGAAGGGGCGGATATGCATTTCCATACAATAAAGCGCTTTTACATGCAATTTCTGACTCTTTTTTGCACACGGATACCAAAAAGCATGAGGCCCTGAACGTATACGTCTTTGCTGTAAAAGCTTGTTACCACTTTAAATATTCTGTCTCCCTTGTTTTTCCTTTATCTAGTTCATCAAAACGATTGAGAACACCGGCGGCAAGCTTCTTTGGGGAGAACATATAAACATTTTCGCAACGTCATAATAGTTGTGTTAATGTATGCAAAATTATGTCGAAAAGCAGCTAGGCTATAGACATTTACATCTTGTGTATAAAGAAATGTTTTCATATATTTGTTTATTCAGTTTATTGGAAGTTGAATATAAAAAGCCCTCGGTAGGCATAACTATATGATGAAAAATGTTCGACCTCTATCTGAGCCAAGTATATTTAAGAGAACAAGAAATATCTAGTCTGTTGTTCCGCTGGTTTGCTACCTTTTAAAAAGGAAAGCACTCGGGGAGATATCAGGCACAAACTAAGAAAATAGTAAATGACAAAGAGATAACAAGAAACACAAATGGATAAACTTGTACTTATAAACACGCATCCAACACAGCTCACTAATATCAACACAAACGCAAGTTAAAATTCAGTTCAATTTTCTCCACAACGATTTGTCAATTAGAGGGGAGTCTCGAAAAAATCTAAGCGCTGATGCCTTTTGTGCTTAATGAACTTACGTGCAAGGAGGTTATTTTATCATTATAACAATCGTCCCTTTTTGCTTTATCGTAATAGTTGCGTTTACTGCATAAACAAAATGTATAAATTTATGACTGACTCAGTGAGTGGGTTGGGATTTAACTGAATCGATTTGATCATTCAACTATTTATATTACCTTTTACATATTACATTAAGGCGTAAACAATTGCAGATGTGGATCCCAAAAGTGTTCTTCCCGTATTTGGGAACTATCGACCACCAAGAAGGCGAAGAAGTATGACTCAATCCACGACTAGAGGCATCAGAACAATTCCTACGTATGACTGGGATGTAAGCACTAACACCCTAATAAGTAGTTACTTGGATGTTTTTTTTTTGTTGTTGTCACGATACTCTGTTTAATCTTAAGTCTGATTGCCACTGACGCTACGAGCCGATGGAATCATTCGAACGTCAATATCGCTACGACATGCTGTTCGTCGTGCTTATGTAATTGTTGTATCATAGCCGAACCAGCCATGTAGAGAGAAGGCCCACTTACTGAAGCTTTTTAGGTCGTTTCATTGGTCCAATCATCTCTACGTGTTGTCTGCGTCTTAAATTAAGGTAAAAAAGGATAACTCCTTAAAAAGCGCGAAGCGCGGCGAGTCCCGAAGATAATAATTACCATCAGCCAATGAGAACACCACAGATGATAGAACAAATATTTATATTTACGCGCATGCAAAGACCATAGTAGAATATTTTCTTGCTACGAATACTTAGCAAACGTTACGAAAATTATTTGCGCTGCACATTTAGAGCGAACAAACTATAGCCGTATCTTACGCTTGGGATCAGAAGGCTCGCAGTAAAACGTCTATTGCGCTGGAAGGCGCTCGTTTCAAGCAGTAACGAAAAGAGTAAATTACGGCAGCCTCCAATTACGTTTCGAGGTAAAATCTTAAAGCGAAAGCACAATGCTAAAATATTGTACAAAAGACAGCCTTCAGACATTGTCTGACGTTCTTTCTTGTGCGACGGTTCTTTCACACTAGTCATACAAAAGCTGTAAAGGTGTTCGATGCGCAGGTGTGTAACAACCAATGCATACGTATGTAGGAACCAAATGTGCTTAGAACATGAATGGCCCATGTCCGCTGATACTGCTCTCATTGTCTGAAGCGAGCACCGTGTATTGTGTATGACGAATGAGCTGCCAAAAACCGGCGTAAAAAAAAAAACCCGCTGGTGTAGTGTTTTTGCAAACAATAATGTGCCGTGCATATGCCAATGTAGCTTAATTTTATGGTAATTCAATATTTAGTGTCATGGTAAATTCTAACCACATACAATGTTTATGTTCAATAAAAAATGACTGAATGGTTTGGAACGTGTACATGAAAATATAAACTACGAAGATTCTTTTACAAACCATTACAAAATTTTTAAAGCAGTTAAGTATAATCGCGTACGCAAAGGCGCTAAGTGATTTTTAATAATTTTGTCTCGATAGCTTTTTAACACATTGCGGGAGTGAACAAGAAACTCAGGGACCTATACTGTGACAATAATTGTGATAAAAAAATATTATTTATTTTTCCGTGCCCCAAAGTAAGAGCAAGCATTGTGTTTGGTGCACAGAGTCGATCAGGAGCTAAAAAAACAAAAAAACACGTTCACTGGCTTTACGATCACTGTAATGTCACTGAATATATCAATTTCGGCATGTTGAATACTATTAAACAGGGTCTGTGTCCTTGACAAAGAAGAGGGTTCACAGAGAGTAAGCACGTTGAAAGTATTCTGATTTCCAATGGAACGTGGATGGACATGAGTATTCCCATCACGTAAATGCGAGCTACTGTGTAATGCGCTATTTGCAATCTTGTACAGGAAAACTATATCGCGTTTTGCTCCTGTATCGGATAAAGGTATTAGCGAAACCTTATAAAGATTAAAAGTAGAGTTATGATAAAAGTGACATTGAAAGTAGAGATCGCAAGCAATACCTATTAGCCTTTGTACCACATTTTCAATGATATTGCCAGCGTTTTCAATAACAAATTTCACGCCACAGGACCCAACTCAAGCCTAGACCTAACTAGGGGTGTAAAATGACGAAAACAGAAAGCCGGGTTCCTAAACTGCTTAGTAATACGAGATATGACTTCCAACATTCTTGTCGCCTTACCAGTTATAAACGACACGTGAGCAGTAAATCCAAATGCGTTATGAAAATAAGCGCCAAGATATCTTGCAGCAGATGCACGTTTGATTGCCACGTCTTTCATAATATAATCGTTGTAAACTATAGTGCGAACCCTGCAGACAAAATATTTTTTGTGGGGGTTTCAAGGATTAGGTATTCACCGAACACCACTGGCCAAAGCGTGATACATCATGCTGCAGAACGCGGCAACCAATCAGAGAGTTTACACTCATAAAAAGTTTAATGTCATCCGCAAACATCAGTAATGGCGCGTTAACACTGGAAGCGGATTCGCAAAGCAAAGCGGATCCGCGCGTTCTCAACCGCAAATCGGCTAGGATCGGGTTGGAGCGAATGTTTGCCAACCGCTTCGGGAACGATTCCTCCCAACCTAGCAAATGGACCATTGGCCGAGAGAATTACTTACAGCGCGACTACCTCCCAGTCGCGCTGTAAGTAATTATGAACTCCTCCCAACCGCTTTCACGAACCGCAAAGCGGCAACCCATCACAACGCGACGCTGACGTGACGTCAGTGACTTTCGAAACAAGATGGCGCCTGTCGCCGGCGAGGCGTCCAAGGCGCTGTAGTCGTAGCGTTACAGCAGACGAATCAACGGAGAAACGTGATGTTCACGCCTGTCACTTGAATCCGCCGTGAAAAGAATTGACTCGTAATCTTAACGGGCTTCGCGCCGCTGATTTGGTTCGGGTAAGAGTTTGTTTATTATTCCGGGTGCCACAGCCTGATGCTGGCGGCCTTGTTGGTCTCTGCCCGTAGAACGTCGGAACCCGCCTTTGACCGACAGAAATGTCAGATTTTGTACCCACTAAGCCAGTCGCATGAACTATTGAAAGCTTTCGACACCGTCCATGACCACCACGAAGGCCGATAGAGACGTCGTGAGCCCGATTGCGTAGCCAACGCACTACCGTGGAGCGGGTAGGGTACCTGTGCTAGCTCGACCTGTAACGTTTAGTACTAACAAAAGAAATAAAGGGAACATGTTCAAGAAATAAAGTGTACGTAGCAGATTATGTAGAGGTAGTTCACACGGCGTTTATTTGAGCATAATGTTGAACAAACAGTAGACTCGATCGACGTGCGAGTGACGAGAGAAGAGTCCGCCACCAACGAAGCCTCGACCGGCTAGCAACGAACACATTCCCCGCATTACGGTCCACAGCTGCCGCTCACAACTCTGAAAATGATACGAACGAACAAAGAGGGGTGAAGACTGGCCCTCTATCCCGAAAACAAGGCCTGCTATTCACGCGAATCCAATTTGTTGAAAAGGTCGGGAACATTCTATTCTGAGTCAGCAAGGCGCGCCTAGCTGGGCTTTGCTTGTGGGCGAAGTCGAGGGAATCACAGGCGGGTTTTGCGGCTCCATGCCTCTTTTTTCGCTGCCTGAAGTCGCGATGCGTGCCCCCCGAACATCCCGAAGAAAAATCTTGGGTGCCAAAATAGCGAAACGTTGGCTTCGTATCATGGATTAAAGTGGATTTTGGATTGTAAAACAGGGTTGCCAAACGCAAGTCTCAAAAGATAACGCGTGATCGACGAGAAACCGCCGACCGCCTCTCGGTGCGTCTGCACGGGGTTTTTCGGGAACGCGGATCCGCTTCCACTGTGAATGCGCCATAACTGAGCGCTCGCTAGACATGCCACTACATCTTTGACAAGGGTCATGAACAAGAGGCGTCCGAAAATTGAGACTTGAGAGACACCAGATGTGAATTGAAAAAGGCGGAAAGACTGCTACGACTAGGAAGACTCTTCAGACGAGATGATAAGTAACGCCCGTACCAGTGACGCTACACTGAGCAACATCCGTATGACGATGATTTGTGTAACAACGTTTCAGGATTTACTTTATCGAATGCTTTCGACATACCAAAATACATAAAATCAACTTGTCTTCTGTGTAAGATATATGCGTACACAAGTGTGTGCTACAAATCCCGTAGAATGATATGGGGTGAGACTTTCAGCTCTGATAGTACGAGCCGCTTCGTGGCTTTCTTTCGCTTTTCTGCAACTTCTGCGTCTTCCGCAATTTCGTATTTTCTCCATTCCCCTTTTTTCGTTAAAATATAAGTACGCTCAAGGTTCCCATAAGCTGCATTGACTTTTTTTATGGACAGAGGGAAGCAAATGGCAATCCATGAGCCGAGCAGGATGTAGACATTCCGCAACCCTAGTTAACTTCAAGAGTGTCGCGTTCCATTTTTTAGATAGCTGCAATGGTTGTTTATCTAGTAAAGTCAGCGCCGATATGAACATTCAAAATGACTACCATATCATGAACCATTCACGTGATACAAAGAAGCTATAGGCAACCTGTGATTAGCAGGATGCACTACTGGAGCTATAGCTATCGTGCCTCCGCCTGCGAGAGAGGCAAGCTTTTGATATCGTTCTTCTTCGCTGGCAGGTTTTATACTTTCTACGTATCTAGTATACCATTTTAGTTTCTTAGACACTGTTTACTGAAACGAAAAGAGGGACCAACTAACTCCTTGCCACGCGGCAATATCAAACGTGTGCGGCCAAGAATTCAGTTTCGGAGACGCTAAGCAACTTTGGATTTGTGCTAACTGAACTGATGAGTGCGTTTGGCAGAGCTGCAAGGTGTGTCCAAAGCGAAGGGGATCAACCCTGGTATCGTCGTCACTCAAGGAAGACAAAAAAATCGACGTGGCTTTAGGGAATCTGGAGAACTGCTAAAGAAATAAGAGGGATGCAACCCATTTTGCCATGTGCTCAAAAAGTGCACAACGAATACTTCAACCATTACTTAGTCCAAATGGCAGCTGAGAAATGTGGCATCTCGAGGCTCGTACCATCGTTTTGCATTTTGATTTTGTAAAAAAACTCAACCGTCATTGTCCGGCGAGCGGTACAACGCTTTCCCTGGAAGAACCAAGTTCGGTCTATTTTCGTATGCGTCGCTACAGCAGAGCCCAAACCCTATCATTTCGGAGTGGAAAGCGACGACATTGCGCAGGATACAGAACACGCACTGTTCGCTTTGCGCGCAGTTGAAACTGGAACAAAACATTCCGATATTTAAAAAACTTGTTCACATTTCCGAAGGGGCAGCTACTCATTTAACAAAGAGGTTCCAACTGTACGAGATGGCGAAAAGGTGAAGATGTGACCATATTGACTTTTTTTCTCCTACGGGGGAATGGCAAAGATGCGTGTCATGATTTGGAGAAAGTCCTCAGACGCCAAGAATCCTTGAACAAGCTCAGGTTGTCAGAACTCGTTACCACTAAAAGTACTGATGATATTGCTCGTGTAGTGATCCCGAAGTTTCCTGGAGTTGTGCTTATCAAATGGGGGGGGGGGGGGGGGGGGGGGGGGCGGGGAGCAGCAAACCTCGCTCAATACCGTCTCACAAAAAAAAAAAACGGTCGAATTATTTGAGTCTTGTGAAAAAGAAAAAAAAAAATTCAATCCTGCCGCTTGTGGATGGAGGAAATAGAGAGAAGTCTTTAGGGTTAGGATTAAATAAACAAATCCTTAAGAGCGACATTAGCCTAACTTAAAAGTAATGTTTTATTACCATAAGCGTTCCTGTGAGCTTATAATACCAAAGACGGCTGTAATGTTGAAATTTTTTTACATTCGTATTATTTTGTATTTCCTGAAACAAAAAGAAACCAAAGAAGTTTTAAATGAGCCGTAGAAGTGCAGGTGAAAGTGCGGCCGCATAAAATACGCATAATTTCGCGCTGCGCACGCTGTCTTTTTTTTTAATAATTTATTTCGCCCCTTCATTGCCTGACATAAAGGTTTGTGAAACTTAACATTTCGGGTTGTTAAAATAAACAAAAAATTTTTCAGCACGTTTATTTAATGAACAAGTCTTCACCAAGAAAGTCGTAAACGTAAAAAAATGTTTGGACAGCAGCGGACTTCCCTTCGAGTGTGCAGAAAATACAGTTGCAAAGCGTTTCTCGAGAGACCATTGGAGAGAAGCGACATCGGAAAAAGCGAAAGAAGAAAACTCGTAGATATATGATTGCACATGCAAAATCACTTGAGCATGAAAAGACTACATTACAACACACACACACACGCACACGCACACACACACACACAGTAATAGTACTAAGGGGAACACGGTCGCGGCACTCGCTAGCGAAACCAAGAAAATATATCACATGCAACGACCTTCGTCAAGCTAGAGTTAGAGCTCCGGATCCAGGAAAATAAAATAATTTAAAAACATACAGGGGTCAAGTCGAGTGAGCCCAAGCCTGTATGAAACCGAAGGAAGCGAAGATCATAAACAAACCCGAAGTGTGTGTAAACGGACACCAGAAATGTCGCACTGCTCAACAAAGTTTCAGAAGAATCAGTGGTACAAATTTGCAGTTTTGTTCGAGTCACAAATATTTCATCATTATGTATTGTTGAGAATTTTCTTGGGACCCATCATTTTTTAGCGATTTAAGATTAATGTAACTTTATAATATTAGATCGCAATGCCCCACGAATGCTATACCCTGGGGACACCATATCTTACCTTAAGAAAAGGCGACGTATGACCATCGACCACAAGTCATTGCGTGCGTTGCTCATCATCTAAAAAAGATAGAGTTACGCCACAGACTACGTAGCTGTACAGTTTCTCAAATACAATTTGGTTAATGAAGTCAAACGCCTTAGTAAAATTGATAAATATTCCTAAGGTAAACAATCGATCCTCTATGATTTTCAAGGTAATTTATATTTGTTGAAGTAATGCAGGCTCTGTGTACTTTATTTTAGTTAAATGAAATGTTGCAGTTGGTTTCCATTAGGGGGTGCAGTAGTGGTAGCGGGGATTTAGGTTTAGTATTAAAATGTTCAACCCAAACCCTCTAAAGCGGACAGCGGTACAATCAATATGTTACGGCGCTGATTCATTGGTTAAAGCCAAAAACGAATGGCCAGCAGCCGCATTCTACTTTTGTTCTTTAAGTGACTGCGAGTGTAGATGAAAATTGAAATATTCAACGAACATCTTCCATAAGGAAGGTTTGTTGGAAAGTGTAAACCTTTGGCACTGTATAAAAACTGTGCTCAGTATACGATGCATCTTTTTCCTATTGTGTACTTGCCTGCTTCTCATTTTTTCTCTAAATATTTATTTATTAACTGCTTTGCCAGTCTTTATTAAGTCTTAAGTTTGTTACGATCCCTTGAAAAAGATTTTTGTTCAATTGGATTGTTTTCTCTCAAAGAAGTTCTATATTAACAAATCTTTATATATATTAGCCCACGATGCTTCTCAATCAAAACTTACATAATATGTTTCGTTGTCAGATTTATGTCAAGCTACACGAGAGAAAAATATATAGAATTTCAGAAGCGGGAGGTAGAAACATTGGCTGCAGAAACCACTGTTGTTGGTTGTCTATGAATGGCACTAACATTCGTCATGAGAATCACGATGCAGCTGGCTGTGAATATGGCGATGAATTTTTTTTATCAAACACTCCCTTTTAGGAATTCAACTTTCCCACCAGATTTATCGAAGAATATGAATTAGTGCATAGGTCGTGCCATCATTTCTTCCACTAAACTTTGTGGAAAAACTGAATTGGTTCAAAGTTCAAGTGGCGTAAATGTTTCCGATAAATTTAGCGGGGAATCTGAATTAGTGAAAAAGTCACGTGACGTAAATGTTTCGCCAAATTTAGCGGGAAACATGAATTTTGCTTTAGGTCCCGCGAAGGCAGGTCACGTGACATCAATTTTTCCGCCAAATATAGCGGGGAAACTAAAATGGTAAATAGATCACGAGGCGTCAGTCTTCCCGCTAAACTTAGGGGGGAACCAGCATTTGTCATTAGGTCCCGTGACGTCACATCATGTGCCATCAATTTTCCCGCCAGATTTAGCGGGGTAACAAAAGAAGGAGGACCTAACGGTCCATTAATCGGGAGAAAGGGAGGGAGATAGCTGAAGAATGCAGACGCATTAAAAAGTAAACGAGACGTATTCTAAAACTCATGATCCTTAGGAAGGTTTGCAGAAGCTGTACTAGTCTAAGAATGAGTTCACGTATTAACAAGCAAGATGGCCTTGCGTGTGTATAAAATAAGCTGTTTTTTTATAATTTTCTTATGGTGTGTTTTCTTTTCTATTACATACCTAGAACCCAGTCCCTAATGTAAAATTAGCCCTTAAAGTCCTGCCGAATGGAGGATTTGAGATATTAGAAAACATCTACAAGATCAACTACGCTCCTTTAGGTATTAGGGATCTCCAAGTTATTGGCGATCCAATAATTAATAGCAACAACCCAGTAGTACCATTGCGTTGGACTAGCATGGGAGCATATGGAGATGAAGATAGAGGTACGTATGCTTTCTTATATACCTTTTTTGTGTAAATAATTTCAACTTCAAATATTGTAGCAACTGTTATCACTTGATTCTTTCGACCTAGTTTTTGAAATCAAGGTGGTGGACTGATGTGCTAATATAGTGCCGAATTTCAGTATTTTTTACTTATGGTTAGAAAAACAATGTTATCTTGCAAATATCTGTCTAAGAGATACATTTCTTTTAATATCCGAGAGAACGATATTTTGCGCAGTAATCGTGAGGTTTGCTACCACGATTTCGGGTAGTTAGAAATAAGCAAAGATTAGTGGATGTTTTCAGATATGATCGAAGAAACATATGTCCGATCGACATTTTTCACTATTACAAAATTACAATTTCGTTTTGTTTCAAACACCTGGGGGAACGCATCGAAACTTTTCTGTGTGTGAAAATGTAATTTATTTTCCGGCTTCAAAATTACGAAATAGCTTCAGGTCGAATTTGCGTTTCGCGGCTTGCTTAAAATCGGTATTTATAACGGTCCTGAAACACAAACATTTGTCTTTGTTGGGTTTATATATTTTGTGCAGGACATACAGTAAAATAAGTTACACATTTCTTGTCGTTTATGTTACATCGTTGATAGTAGGGACAGACGCGGAGGCAGCAGGGCTCACTGCTTTATTGACGACATGCTCAATCGCCAAGAACGAATAAAGTGGACGCGTACAGCAGCGGCGCTCCAAGCTTATCGCCAGGACGTCACGCAATCACATAGGGCGCGCAAGCGTCGGGAGGATACATCAAACAGTGATATGACAATGCAAGTCCACGAAACAACGGTTTACGAATCATTATTTATGTAAAAATCGATCACAAGCGCAGGACACTTAATGTAAAATTGTTCAACTTACAAAAATTCAGTGTCTCCACACTAAAATATTTTCGAAAATTTAGATTATTCAGTATGATTGGTACACGCGCGTTAAACATTCGTATAGGTTTTTGTTCATATTAAAAACTTACACCTTTTTCATAGTCACTCCAATGTGGGCGGGTTTCTCATTTTGTGATAGTTTCAAGACCATTTGAATAAAGCGATGTTCAATCTTGTTTTAAGTTTGAAAAATCAAACTTTGCGTTGCACCCTATCAGGCCCTTTGAACACATATTGCAATATTTCTTGCAATGTGCAATGCACGGTGTGCCCAATACGACGAAATTAGCAGTACTGCCGTTATTGGAGTAAAGAAAGATAAGAATTTTCCACTAAAAGGAAGGGCAAGAAAGCGGCCGAACAATACAATAAGCTACTGGGCAGATTATATTCTGCCCGGATTTTGTTATAATTAATTGTTAATCAAACAAAGCTTCAGTTTAGTATAAAATACGATTGCCTCCCTCGCGCACAACAAAGATTCTGTGCCGTTTATTCGATTTTCCCAAGCACTTTTTTATTCTCTTAGAAAAGCCGGTGTGGAAACAGATATAAGAGACTTTGTTTACAAAGAGTTCTAAGGCTCCGGATGCAACTCAAAACGTATGATAAATCTTCTAGCGCTTTGCAGAAAGGTGTTTGCAATGGTCACATTTGACCTGTCTGGCGTGACTTTGAACTCCTTGTAGCTTCTCTGGAACTCTTGGTGCATAACAATCTCTATTTTTACTTGGGGAACGAATTCAGAAATTTACGCACGAACAAACTCACAGCACGTTTTAGTGTTCTACAGCATAATATCTGAACAGCGTCGTGGGCGCTTTACTTTCACCCGGAACAATAATGTTGGCAGTAAGCGAAGCTGATCTTCCCTACGACTTTCAACGTAACCTTTCCACGGTAATTCAGCATTTTGTGATAAATAAACAAAAGACCTCCCGAATGAACACTAATTTGACTTGGAACCCTCTTAAAATTCAAAACCCTGAAAAAAGCGATTTTTAAAAGGTAGACAGCATTAAAAGAACCTAAACTAGAAACGATTAAATCTATTTACGCTTTTGCACCTTTTGGTTCAAGGTCCTTACCTTTAGATATTGTTATAGGATAGCAGTATTCTTCTTGAATTATTGCAGTCTTTGGTGTCGTACCCAAAAACAGGAACTAGGTTTTGGGTAAACATAATTATGTAGGCCACCATTAATTACGCCAATTTATTGCAGCGTCCTTTATAGAATTAAGAATAAGTGATAACAACCAAATGCTCAAAAGCAACTTTACAAAGGCCACTCTGATCACATGGAACGACGTAGTGACTGGATCGTTGATCCCGATTGAACCCTTGCGGTAAGACCTTGATTATTTTCGTTACAAAAAGTAATATCGCGTCTTTGTATTGCCAAAAATACAGATTCCTTGACTGTTTCTAGAGCTTCATGACTTATATCGAAAAATATTCTTCTGAATTTAGCAGGCAAGCATTAATCACATTGCAGATAACCTGAACTCTTACTGGACGCACTATAATGCCAATATTGTGCGGCCACAATATTGGGAATCAAGTACATAAGTAAGCGTGAATACATTGCTACAACGAAAACTCAACGAAGCGCGGCTAACATTTCGGCTATTAACATCTAGTAGGAATATGAAGTGAAAGATAAGTGCCAAAGGAAAGGAGGAGAACGACGTTTCGACCAAACGGTCTTCTTAAGGTAAAAGGGGAGATGACAGACAGAATAAGAATACCATATACACAAAAGGCATAGGTAGCACGTGACAAAGGTGACGTTGTGGAGAAAGAGAGGGAGGAGGAAAAGTCGTCAAGTAGGGTGCGAGGTTTGAAGTGAACAAGTTAAGTAAGGCGGGTGGGGGGAAGCTTACAGCCCCCGAGTGACTAAAAAAAAAACAAAAAAAGGAAGGAGCGGGAGAAAGGGGAATGTTTAATAGCCGAAAGAAAGTTTCTTGTTCAGATCGGAAGGAAATTCCGTCTTTAAGTTAAAAATTAATCTGTTTTCTTCCTTTTTCCGTCAGGTAGGTGATGGAAGCCTGATTTGATGACGCAAATTCGCATGTTAAGTTCAGAGTGATTTGTGGAGGAGAAGTGTTTAGATACGTGTGTGGAGAAGTCCTGTTTGAGTTGGCCCGCTCTTTCCAGTGTGACGAGTCTGCGGTGTTCTCGGAAGCATTCGTGGATTCGGCGGTCAGTTTCGCCGATATAAAATAAGTTTGGACAGAGTGTGCAGGAAATGATGTACAGCAGATTAGAAGATTTACAGGTGTGATTGTCAGGGATTCTCATTGGCAGGTTGGGAGGAGGGCCGGTGTGTTGGCACGTAAGGCATTTTGGGGCGCCGCACGGCGTGGTACCGGGAAGTAAAGTCTGAGGTCTTGTGGAACGGTTGCAGCGTACTAAAAGGGATCGTAAGTTGGGCTGTCGATGATAAGTTAGCGCGGGTGTTTTAGAAAGAACTTTGGAGTCTACGAGGTGGGGAGAACGTGAAGATGAGGGGGTTGCACGGGGGTTTAGGCCTTGTTTGAGGATATAGGGCGTCGTGACGCGAAATGTTAGAAACGCGACTGCTGGCATTGCGCAGAAGGCCGAGTGGGTAACCACGTTCAATAAAGAAGGTGGTCAACGTCTTGAGCTGATGACGCAAATCAATGTCGTCGCTGAAAATCCTACGGAGGTGGAGAAATTGTGAGAAGGGAATAGAGTTGATTTGGGATCTAGGGTGGCTCGAGGAGTATAGAAGGTAGCTATGGCTGGTCAGTAGGTTTAGAATGCACAGAGCTGTGGAACTTGTGACCGCCACTGGTTATTTTTAAGTGTAGGAAGTTGACAGAGGATTTCGATATCGGTGAGGTAAACTTCAGGGAGGCGTGGGCGTTACAAAGTGCCTTGGTGTAGCGGTCAACTACGGGAGGGGGGCCAAAACCAAAAATATCGTCAATGTACAAACCGTAGAAAATTGTGGTGGCGCGTGTGGAATGGAATTAAAAAACGAGTGCTCAACGTGGCCGACAAAAAGGTTGGCGAACGAGGAACCCATCTTTGTGCCCATCGCTACACCACATTTCCGGCGATAGAGCGAATTGTCGAATTGGAAGGGGTTTAGTGTTAGAACGAGTCCGGGGAGGCGGATTACGGCGTGAGACGGAGGGTTTTGAAAAGGACGCTGATCAAGAAAATGTGAGAGAGCCTGTAGTCCTTCGGCATCAGGGATTACCGTGTAAAGAGATGGGATGCCCATTGTGAAGAGGATAGTGTCGGGGGTAGGGGCCAAATTAGACAAGCGTTGGAGGATGTATGTTGTGTCTTTAACGTAACTGGGCAGGTTTTGTACAAATGGCTGCAGGACCGAATAAAAAAAAGCGGAGATGAAGTAAGTGGGGCGGGATATGGCGGAGACCGAACAATTCTTCCGACGCTTACTCTTAGACGCCCACTTCACCCAGCACCCGTCCAACTTTAACCGCACAATTTTCGACACCATTAACCCGAAATCTAGCATCTGGACCCCGCCTCCCGCCAAGCACCCCGAAACCGACAATTCAATCAAAGCATGCCGTAGCATTCTTTCCAACTCTTCTAGCAACCTAATCTCCAAATCCCGCAACGCAACCTCACAAGGAGTTACTGCTCTAAAATCCCTTTGAAACCGCACTGACATCGTAATCAAGCCAGCCGACAAGGGTGGAGCCGTCGTGGTCTGGCGTAGTGATCTCTACTTGGAGGAAGCTCTCCGACAGCTTTCCGTTTCTGATAATTACGAACCCCTTTCCTCCGACTCCACCGCCGCTTTTCAAGATAAAATTATGACTACCGTAGAGCACCTAACTGAAACTAGCTCCCTTCCCCCCGCTGCAGATCGCCTAATCGTTCGTCATCCCCGCGCCGCCTCATTCTACCTCCTTCCCAAAATTCACAAAGCAGGATCTCCTAGCCGACCTTTTGTGTCCGCCATATCCTGCCCCACTTACTTCATCTCTGCTTTTGTTAATTCGGTCCTGCAGCCTATTGTACAAAACCTGCCCGGTTACGTTAAAGACACAACAGACATCCTCCAACCCTTGTCTAATCTGGCCCCTAACCCCCGACACTATCCTCTTCACAATGGACATCACATCTCTTTACATTGTAATCCCTCATGCCGAAGGACTACAGGCTCTCTCACATTTTCTCGATCAGCGTCCTCTTCAAAACTCTCCGTCTCACGCCGTAATCCCCCTCGCCGAACTCGTTCTAACACTAAACCCCTTCCAATTCGACAACTCCCTCTATCGCCGGAAATGTGGTGTAGCGATGGGCACAAAGATGGGTCCCTCGTTCGCCAACCTTTTTGTCGGCTACGTCGAGCACTCGTTTTTTTAATTCCTTTCAACACCCGCCACCACAATTCTACGGTCGTCACATTGAGAATATTTTTGGTTTTGCCCCCCTCCCGTAGTTGACTGCTTCACCAAGGCACTTTGTAACGCCCACGCCTCCCTGAAGTTTACCTCACTGATATCGAAATCCTCTGTCAACTTCCTACACTTAAAAATAGCCCGTGTCGGTCACAAGTTCCACACCTTTGTGCATTATAAACCTACTGAGCAGTCATAGCTACCTTCTATACTCCTCGAGCCACCCTAGATCCCAAATCAACTCTATTCCCTTCTCACAATTTCTCCGCCTCAGTCACGGCTTGTGGTTTGGGCGCCGTGGGACCCGGGAAGGCAGGGAGCCAGCCTTTTGGGGGGAAAGCGTTTTGTTCCGGTTCGAAGTCGTGCTTGCACCAGCTCCAGCCCACCGCGTTCATTTTTTTCTCCTCGCGCACCGTCCCCAGCCTCGGTCCTTCCGTCGTCACTTCGTCTTTTTCTCGTCGCACCAATCAGCGCACACCACGGGTAACAAAATATAACAACCACAAAGCCCGATAACCGTCGGCGACGGCACGCGCTGAATCCGCTGCCTCATGCATGCCACATGCATGACACGCCCCCCCCCCCCTTTTTTTTTTCCCCAATAAAAAAATTAAAATTTGTGTATTCCTTTACAATCGTAGCCCATTTAGAACAAAAGAAAACGAACTGCGCGCACATTCCCGTCCATTCGGCGTGAATGATCACTAGAAAGACTGATAAACTTCTTGAGAACATCTAAAGTACATTAACCACAAACAAAACTCCACCCGGCTACAGCCTTGACAACGCATCAGCTGGGACATTTCTCGTCCCTTTTATGCACCGGACATTCAGGTTAAATTTTTGCAAAGCTAGCACCCAACGAGTCAACCTCGCACTATTTGGTGCTGCTGACGCCAAATACTGCAAAGGATTATGGTCGGTGCGAATGTCGACCTCCGCCCCAAATAGCAACGTTTCCAACTGACCCAAGGCCCACACAATCGCGTAAGCTTCACGTTCGATTACAGCCCACCGGGTTTGGGGATCAGTTAGTTTTTTACTGAGAAACGCCACCGGGTACTCTTTCCCATCATCTGCCCTTTGGGCAAGACATGCCCCTGTAGCTCTATCCGATGCGTCGGCGGACAGAACAAAAGGCTGGCTGGCATCTGGCGCTCTCATGACTGGGACTTCCATCAGGAGACACTTTGCCTTTTGAAACGCTTGTTCCTCCTCGTCACCCCACGGTAACACGTTCGGAGTCCTATCTCCAGTTCGCGCGGTCAACGGCAACACCACTTCAGCATAGTTCGCAATGTAGTCTCTATAGTAGTTCATTAGCCCTAAAAAGCTCTTCAGTTCTTTCTTCGTCTTTGGCCTCTCCATGATCTGAATCGCCTTGATACGAACGGGGTCAGGAGCATGCCTCCCAGAGCCGATCTGGTGGCCGAGGTACATGACCATTCCCTGCGCAAACCTGCATTTGGACAGCTTCACCGTAAGCCCCACACGACTTAAGGTTTCGAGAACGCTTTTTACATGCAAAAGGTGGTCTTCCCACTTAGAAGAATATATTGCAATGTCATCGATATATGCGCCTGCATATTCTCTGTGTGGTCGCAACACTTCATTTATCACGCGCTGAAAAGTTGCCGCTGAATTTTTCAACCCATAGGGCATAACTTTCCATGCGTACTGCCCACGATTGGTTATGAATGCCGTGAACTTCTGAGACCGTTTTTCGACTGGTATTTGCCAATACCCACGGGTTAGGTCTAGTACTGTTATGTACGACGCCTTCGCGACCATCCAGATCATTTCGGTAGCATTATTCATTGGAAAGGCATCGACTTCAGTGATCGCGTTTAATTGCCTATAATCGATGCACAATCTCACACTCCCATCCTTCTTCGCTACACACACTACCGGATGAGCAAACTCTGATTCAACTGGATAGATCATACCCCATTCTAGAAGCTGTTCTATCTGCCTTTCAACCTCAGCTCTCATTCTCATCGGCACCTTATAAGCATATCTCTTCTTTTGTTGCGAACCTTCAACAAGTCTTATGTTGTGCAGTCCTTTTGCACACTTTCCTGGGTGCCTAGAAAAGACATGTACGAACTGCTGTACCACGCTGTACGTCTCTTTTTCCTCCGCGGTTTTCTGCGATTCAGGTTCACCTGCTCCCCTCCCGTCTGTGGGGAGTTCCTCCACCGAACCGGAGTCCGGATCATCAAAGATAACACCAACAGCGTCAACGCGTGCCACATATGGCCTAAGTTTGTTTGTGTGGATCCACTTACGGCCACCGTCAGGCATCTCAACTACGTAGCTGTTCTTTCTCCTAACCTCTAGTATTTTCGCTGGTCCCAACCAAGGAAAGTTCATCTTTTTACCACTCGTGTCCCTTAGTATCACTAGATCGCCCCTACAAAAGGCCAGCCTTTTGGGGGGAAAGCGTTTTGTTCCGGTTCGAAGTCGTGCTTGCACCAGCTCCAGCCCACCGCGTTCATTTTTTTCTCCTCGCGCACCGTCCCTAGCCTCGGTCCTTCCGTCGTCACTTCGTCTTTTTCTCGTCGCACCAATCAGCGCACACCACGGGTAACAAAATATAACAATCACGAAGCCCGATAACCGTCGGCGACGGCACGCGCTGAATCCGCTGCCTCATGCATGCCACATGCATGACAGCCTCCATAGGATTTTCAGCGACGACATTGATTTCCGTCATCAGCTCAAGACGTTGACCACCTTCTTTATTGAACGTGGTTACCCACTCGGCCTTCTGCGCAATGCCAGCAGTCGCGTTTCTAACATTTCGCGTCACGACGCCCTATATCCTCAAACAAGGTCTAAACCCCCGTGCAACCCCCTCATCTTCACGTTCCATCCCTCGATACCTAGACTCGGCAAACTAATCATGGACGCCACTTCCCACCTCGTAAACTCCAAAGTTCTTTCCAAAACACCCGCGCTAACTTAACGTCGACAGCTCAACTTACGATCCCTTTTAGTAAGCAAGCAACCGTTCCACAAGACCTCAGACTTTACTTCCCGGTACCACGCCGTGCGGCGCCCCAAAATGCCTTACGTGCCAACACACCGGCCCTCCTCCCAACCTGCCAATGAGAATCCCTGATAATCACACCTGTAAATCTTCTAATTTGATATACATCATTTCCTGCACACTCTGTCCAACCTTATTTTATATCGGCGAAACTGACCGCCGAATCCACGAACGCTTCCGAGAATACCGCAGACTCGACACGCTGGAAAGAGCGGGCCAACTCAAACATGACTTCTCCACTCATGTATCTAAACACTGCTCCTCCACAAATCACTCTGAACTTAACATGCGAATTTGCGTCATTAAATCAGGCTTCCATACACCTACCTCACGGAACAAAGTAGAAAACAGATTAATTTTTAACTTAAAGACGGAATTTCCTTCCGGTTTGAACAAGAAACTTTCTTTCGGCTATTAAACATTCCCCTTTCTCTCTCTCCTTCCTTTTTTTTGTTACTCACGCGGGGGCTATAAGCTTCAACCCCACCCGCACTCCTTAACTTGTTCACTTCAAACCTTGCACCCTGCTTGATGACTTTTTCTCCTCCCTCTCTCTCTCCACAGCGTCGCCTTTGTCACGTGCTGCCTATGCCTTTTGTATAAATGGTATTTTTATTCTGTTCTGTCACCTCCCCTTTTACCTGAAGAAGACCGTTTGGTCGAAACGTCGGTCTCCTTTCCTTTGGCACATATTTTTCACTTCATATTCCTACTAATACACTAACAGTGCCCGACAGAACCCCACATCTTCAGATTAACATCTACAGGGTGTCACAAATAAAAATTTACACGGTCTTTTTTACCGCAAAAATAAACTAGGCATCGCCGAACGCTCATTTTCCGCCCAAAGGTAGAGCTAGAGATCACAACCAGATGCCGAAGTTTCAGCCCGATCCGATAACTTAATCAAAAGTTATAAGTGATTTTCTGAAAATTTCAATGGGAAAATGGACCCCATTTTCGCTCGTTTTCGGTTTCTGGTGCCATAGAGCCCCATGTGTTTGAAAACTCCGTCGGCCGCCATTTTCCCATTGAAATTTTCAGAAAATCAATTATAACTTTTGATTAAGTTATCGGATCGGGTTGAAACTTTGGCATCTGGTTGTGACCTCCAGCTCTACATTTGGGCGGAGAATGAGCGTTCGGCGATGCCTAATTTATTTTTGCGGTAAAAAAGACCGTGTAAATTTTCTTTTGTGACACCCTGTATGTCAACCTTTACGTTTAGTGTTCTTCTTTAGTATCTAAGGTTGCTCTTATTGTATGTGTGTTCGACAAGGGCAGAGGTTTCAAATTTGCAAATGAGAGATGATACCTTTCCTACATTCACTATGCAGTCAGGAATCATGCATTTCAAGCTAGCTTGATGAAAAGAACCGCCGTGCTTTTTTACATTATATTTGATACGACATGAGCACTTTTTGTAGGATATCTAGTTTTTTGCGCAAACCATATGACCAGCCTGTAGTGAAACACTCCTCATAAATTGTTTTAGGAAACGCAGCAGACAAGACGTTCTTTTACCTGAAGATGTATAGGGGGCTGACAGCTACGCCATCCTCACTATGCGTTTATGCGGCATGGCGGCAATCAGAGGAAAGAATAGGCGTCCCAATAAGTTGAACAACTAACTAAAACATCTTGATTCGCATTTTAATGATTGGTATGATGCAACGCTGCCTTGCCTGGTGTGCAGGTTAGTTAGAAACAGAGGATCTAAAGTATCAAGATATATACGTTTCACGCTAATTTCTTCTTGCATGTACCGTCAACTCAAGATTCCAGGAGATAAAAATCGCCATTCCCCGGGAGTTTCTAGGTGTCAAAGCTGGTCCCCTTTTTATAGCCATGCGGTACTGGAACAATCACAGCCGAGTGAGCAACGTTTCAAAGATCGTTCCTATTACAATAATCAAGGTAGATGTAAAATCTGTTACGTCCCATACTTCAACTTCCACAAGTATTACACTTGAAGCAAGTAAAACAACCACCACCGAAACCACTTCACAATCTACACCGTCCAGCCAATCCTTCGGAACAGCCACGAGACCACCAGAGATTTCGCCCACCGTGCAAAGTTCGGCGATTCCTCCAGAAGAGTCAAGTACGGGAACATTCATCCTACTGGGCTTTGTACTATTCATATTTTTGTTCATAATCACGTGTGCAGCTACACGTATAGTCGTGAGTAGCTTGGGCGATGACGCTCAGCATCGGAGAATGGCTTCTCCCTCAAGCACAAGTTCCGTGGAAAGCTAATTCAAATTAGTTCGTAATAAAATGCAAGCTGAGCAAAGAATCTTCTTAGTTTTGATCATCGTTTTTCCTTACATAAATGAAACCCCACAATATCTTATTTTTTGACACAACCCCTCTCAAACATATGAACACCACGCGATTCGGTTGACCGTTCTTTTTGCGCGTAATCGTTTTTTCCCAGAGTATTTAATATTACAATACGGTATCCTTAGCGAAAGAAAGGTGTACTTGAAATATATTCTAAATGTATAATATAAATATTTACTTTGTATTAGCCACAAATTTCGGCCGAATCCAGCATGCAAGTGGAATGCATTTAAGTACGTCAGAAACACATCATACATAAGTACTTCAGAAACTGAGATGTCGTCCTGTCCATTTTTTGTCTCTTCAGCGTTTTGATGCTCCCTTTCTATCCCAGTCTCAAGTTCATTCAGAATGATCAGAAATACAATTTTACATATACTGCCAATACATTGCAGACAGGCCACGAATATCTAAAATTCACTGCATGCGTATTACAAATGCACTGGATATATTAATTTTACTATTTTTCGTATTATACGCGATGCGTATACATGATGCTGTGATGCAGATAACATGACGTTTTTGTAATGAGCCGTCGCAGAATGTCGTAGGGAAGCGTGGTGAACAGGCTGGGCTGCTTCGACAAATGCGCTCCCGAGCGACACACGCGGGCGAAATGTCCCTACAGCGTTAAAATCGCCTATCGAACGTCGATGACATGTTAGGATCGACGGAACTTGTCCCTGAAAGGTGCATCCACAAAAGGTTGTCTATGAAACGTGTTTCCTCGAAATGTAGGGAGAATGAGTAAGTCCGAATTCCACCGGTAGTTATCACTCGGTTTCAGACAGCCAGTGGGAGGCAAACTTGTACGTAGTTCGACTGCTCTACTCAAGTTACTGTAATTTAACTACTTTTCCGAGTAGTTTAGTAACTTTAAACTACATTTTTAGTTAAGGAATTGGTAGTTTACTTTAATTACTTCTTTCGAGTAACTTCTACTGAAATTACAAACTACTTTTGAATTTTAGTGGTGGGTTTGCTGGTCAACAAACATTCCTGCACAAACATAGGTGAGATGTTGGAAGATCTTTTGATATCTGCCAAGAGGGGGAGGCATCTGGCGTAGGCAGGAGGGGGTGATCGGTTTGGAGGGCCCGAATTTCTCTGAAACTTTCACGAGTCCCCCAATCCAACCACACTGCTACAAGGCCGGAGGCATGCGGTTTAGAGAAGCTCGTTTTAGCGAACGCCATTTTACCGACCCCAGTTTATCGAATCGTTTTATAGAGAAACCCATTTTAAAGAAAATGGCGTTAAGCCTTCTTTTAGCGAACTCGGCCGCCGCGAAGCGGCGTGTACGGAGAAGTCTGGTGAGTTAACATTTTTGGAATGATCCGCCACAGACTGCCGCCTCGAAGCGGCGGGAGCGCAGCGGGGGTCCTGGGTTTAATACGCGCACTAGTAATACACGAGAAGTAGAAAAGCCTTTTTTAAATAGCGTCCACTTTTTGATAAACGGCGTTTCTCTAAACTGAGGCTATGCTTTCTCTTAACCGTGCTTTGATAAAATGGGCTTGTTGTCTAAAACTTGCTTCGATGAAATGGCGTTCGATCAACCGTAGTAAACCCCTACGAGGCGCGGGGAGTGGACAGACATGTCGCAACGGAGTCCCAGTGAATGCGGGATTAGCGCCGAAGACTGCCATTTCTTTGTGTCCCGGAGCTCAAGGAGACCTGACGTATTAAAAGAAAGGGGTTGTCCCCGCTTCTCCCCAACATAGGAGCTCTTGCCCACCAAAGGGGGTGTACGCACTGCAGCCTTCTTCGCGGGATTCAACAAGATGCAGCACCCGCTCTGAAGCCCATCTGGTGCTCCTGTGGTTTGTGCTGTACTTGAAGCATCGCGCGATAAATGGAAACACAGAGCTGACCTCTTACGCTGCCTTTTCTCCCAAAACTCAGCATATGCAGGTCTTCCAAGAATTGAAGCTCGTTCCAGAAGCATAATAATTCCCCCAAAGTTTGTAGAAAAAAAAGCACACGAAAAAAGAAAAAAAGCTGAATTTGGAAGTACTTAAAGGACATGTACTCAAAGTGCTATTTTAAGTAGGATTAGAAAACTTGAATTTTAATTGAAGTACATTCCCCGAGCATGGGCCTTTACTTTACTAAAGTATTTTTTCTGGTGATTTCTGAAGAAAGTAACTTTCCCGACTATAGTGGACATTCCCCAAATTTGGAAACAAAAAATAATAAATCGTCACGTGAAAACGCGCTATCGTCTTTCGAGACATCACCTGGTCATTTCTCTGCGTAAAGTAGTGGCGGCAATAAGACCGATACAAATAAGTGTTTCATAATTGTTTAGCTTTAAATAGTTGGTCAGTTTGAGTAAAACAACTACTCTGTGGCAACTTGACTTGATCCAATATTTTCCGCCTTTTCTAAAAAAACACTTGCGCTCCCTCAACTACTCCTCGAGCAATCCATACCAGTTGAAATAAAGTTGGAAAATAAGGCATGAGGGGCACAATGAAAGATTGCGTTAAAAAGGTATTGGTACTTTATTTAAAAGTATGTAGTATTTATCGTACTTTGCTTCATGTGCATTGCTCCCGGAGTACTTACTATATTTGAAGTACATAACCTCTGATTGACTTTGTACTTCAACTATTTTTGGATGTACTTTACTCAAAATTGTAAACAAGCAAACACTGTCTGCAGAATCAAGCTCAGGCAGTGGTAAACCTTGGAAGTAGAAATTATGTATCCGGAGTACATCATTGACCAGAAAACAAAAAGTACAAAACCATTCAACACAAAGAAGCAGAACCAGCTATTAAAGCATTTCTGTGAAAACACAAGCCGCTTTGCATTCGGCTAGCATAATTTCGCTAACAGATCAAAACATTTAGGAACTTTCTTGTTACTATAAAAATACAAAAGTAACTTAAGAAGTAAATTGCTACTATGTTACGGTAGTTAGTAATTTACTCAATTACTTTCCGTTTGAGTAACTTCTCTACACAAATTACTTTTAAACAACTTTTCAGTAACTTAATTACTTCTTTTAGTTACTTGTACATGTCTTTGTAGGAAGCGACCGCAGAGAGTTTTTAAGGAAAAATGTTTATCCCAGATGCAGGAAATGCGACACTGCCTAGTTCTAGAGGTAAATCAAAATAGTTCCCGTGGAAGAACGATCAATCGCTGCCAAGAAGTAGATTTCAGTGCACTCGCGATGAAATAGCGGACTTGCAGAACATCCATAAAATAATGAAAGCCGTTTACAACCCTCTGTAACGCCGGATTAGAGCGCAGCTCTTGAGGAGGAGGAGAGGAGGGTACTGAAGGAGGGGTATACCCCTCCTCCGTCCTCCTCATCCTGTCTGCTGTTCATCTGTCTGAGCGGCGTCGCCGTCGCCTCATGAGGGTCACGTGACCTTACGGGGGTCATGTGACGTCACCAGGGCCACGTGACCCCTGTGAGGTCATGTGACGATGACGTCATAACGTTGAAGTCATCGTGATGACGCATTATCTCAGAAGCCTGCACAGGTCAGCGCGTATACGGATGCTGCCCTGCAGACATCCGGTTGGTCTGCGACAGCTGCGGTGTTCCCGTCCCATGATCCTGCACAGTGCGATCCTATCGTTGTTGCAAACACCAACATGACCCTTTCATCGCCCGAACAAGCCGAAGCCCGCGCCGTCCTCCTCGCCCTCCAAACGTATGAGGTCAGGAATCCAGGGCCCGGCACGCTTACGGTGTTCACAGACTCTCAGAACACGATTCGCGGGCTTAAAACGCATCTACTCACATCAAGTCCGACAATGGCCGCTATTTACGACACTGCACTTCGCCTGCACCGCCATCGAAGAGTCCGAGTCAGCATACGCTGGGTTCCAGGACATGCGGGAATTGACGGCAACGAGAAGGCCCACAAGGCTGCATTGGAGGAGCTGCATAGAGATTTCCCCTCCTCCCAGCGGACCTTACCGGTGCCTCCCGCGTCGCCCAACGATGACCAGTTTCCCGAAGACGAAGCCTACGTCTACGACCCAGTCGATGTTGTTCGCCTCGTCCGTCGGGACTGGAAACGCCGACTCGACGCCTCTTGGACCCCAGAGCAGTTCCCAATACCCGAAAACACGTTCCGTAGGCACCAGATGGTCCTGCTTCGACGCATTAGGACGGGTGGAGCGGTCACGCCTCATCATGTCTATCGCTTCGAGCTGACCCGGCAACGTAAACTTGACCCTTACTATGTCCCACCAGACCCTCGCTGCCAGCGATGCAAAGACCCAGATGCCTTCCCGAAACTTCACCATCTCATTTGGGAGTGCGCAGCTCTGGTTGCTCAGCGTCAAGCAGCCTGGGCTACACTTCTTCCTAAAGACCTTTCGACGACCATGCGAGAATGGGCGCATCCTGCCGGCGACTCCGAGCGCCGGACGAGGGTCCTGACTTCCCTCCTCGACTTTGTATGGCGGAGCGGATTTGGGCCCGCGTTATAATGAAACACTTCATAATTTCAGGCCGCCAAGGACATAGACGCCACGCTTGAGAGCGACCACGCCGCGTCGGTCCCTTGGGCCGGGGTCGCGCTGCTCGGGGGATGACCTGCGGACGCGAGTCGCCGCGGTGTTCGTGGTTCGGGGGGCGCGTGCCGAGTTTCTCTTTGAACGTGTTGCCCCGCGCCATTCGGGGCATGGATTTCACGGTGGCTCGCGCTCAAATATGTCTGGGGGCTGTGTTTTGTGTGGTGTCGGACCGGTGTGGCCCCCGCTTAGGGGACTGGCGTTTGTCCTTGGTTTAATAAATAAACGTTGTTCTCACCTCACCTCATCGTGATGACGTCATCACTGACGTTACCACAGAAGTCAAGTGTGACGTCATCGTGATGTCATCGTCGTCGTCATTGATGACGTCATCAGTGACGTCATCATCACTGGTGACGTCATTGATGACGTCATCAGTGACGATGACGGTGCTGATGCCGATGACATCATCAGTGACGTCATCACTGGCGATGACGATGCGGATGACTTCATCAGTGACGTTACTGATGACGTCATCAGTGGTGATGACGATGCGGATGCCGATGACGTCATCAGTGACGTCACGCGTCCCATAATGCACCGCGGGGTTACGCCGACGGCGACGGCGCCGCCGCTCAAGCCGGAAACGGGCGCCTAAGAGCTGCGCTCTAAAACACAATGACGAGAAGGGAGGGCGCCGTGAATATTTAACACGATGTGGCATAAGTTGACATTTGCCGAACCGAACACTAAACGCATCACAAATATTTACTTGGCCTTTCTTAAAGAGTCGCTTGTTGCCGTTGTACGCGTATGACTTTCCGAACACTGATAGCTTTGGTACACTTCGAATACGTTGTCACGGACGATAACAATTTACCATCGAAATCCACGGCAGCCCCGCAGGTCGCAGCATACACGAAACTAGGTCAGCAAACAGACATTCCAGGATTAGAAATCGCGCCTCCATCATCCATCAACCTTTGAGACGTGTGTCCTGTCCCCATTTTTTCCGTAGTCTCTTCTTAACGACGTGAAACCTAAACCAGGTCGCCTGTTTACTAAGAAAGAAGAAAGAGCGGGTTGGCGATACAGTAATCAAAGGGATAATAAAAACACTTAGTGAAAAGGACACAACAAGTTCTTTCAACTAGCAACAAACACTTACTGATGTCTCCTTCAATACGTGTATCTCCCTCCCAACTTGTTAAACTGAACAAGAAGATACATGGAAAAAAATATATATATATGTGCACCCGGAGAAACGACAAAAAATCCCAAATGATCTAGAAGATAAAGGAAAATAAAAATAAAAAAAATAGCAAAAAACACAATTTACAAATTAAGATAGGTGAGCCCAGTTCACTTATTCAGATCTGGCTTCAGGTACTTTATCTCAAATCTGGACAACCCAAGAGAAGGAGCAGCGATGCTGTGTTCGTCGCCGGCTATACTGTACCCTTCAATAATCTCTCGGCCGAGCTTCTTCTTGTGTCTTCCAATTATGCAAGCGTCCTGGAACCCAGCGTCACAGTTCCTGCAGAGGCGTTTATGCACAACAATTGGATGAAAAGAGTCGCTTGAAGCACGGGAAACCTCGAAGACGTGCTCTCGTTGGCGGATGTTTAGGCAAAGCCCTGTCTGAGCAATGTATCGGTCACCGCATTAAAAGGGATGGAGTATACTACCCGCTCTTCACCGGCAACGGCCTGATTGGCATGGTTGATGAAACAACCTACGGGGGGGCTTCCTTGTTGTTCACACTTGTGCAAAGTTGTTTTTGGCGCAACCTGCATAGGAAGACAACTGAAGTGTTGAAGCGCGCTGCAATTCTCTTCAATCTGTGTGCGGAGTTGTGCACATATGGTATGGAGATAACAAGTGAAGCCTTACTACGTGGAGCACGGGGCTTAAGGATAACTAAGATAACTGAACAAGAATAGTGCTCAGTATATCCTGGGGATATTGAGCTTAAATTTGGGGAGACGTCCTTGTTGTTTTGAAATGCATAAGCAAACAAAGTGCGAACAGGATTTGGTGCTAGAAGATGAAAGGAGAGGCCGAATTATTTCATCTTTTACCAGTTTAGAACGGGAACTGCAGAAAAGAAGAGCAGGATTCCGAGAACGTTGTTGGAAGGCCCAGCAAATGCCGGTCGGAAGAAGATGGAGACGAAGATCGAGGTACTGGAGACCATCGCGTGAGCTGTCTTCCCTTGTAAAATTAAGGACTGAAGATAAAGAGAGAAAGGCGTGAACTATAGAATCAGAAGAGAGTGAGATCGGGTGAACGACTAAATCATCATCCACATAATAAAAACCCTCGAAGCCTTGAAGAGTAGACACTCAGCTTCCATGATTTTGTTATCTGGATGATTGTTTTGTTATTCACCGGATCACACTTTCTTCAGATTTTATGCTTCATGCCTTTACGTTTTCATCTTCGGGGCTGAATTTCACAAGGGAAGACCGCTCACGCGATGGTCTCCAGTATCTCGATCATCGTCTCCACCTTCTACCGACCGGCATTTGTTGGGCCATCCAGCAACAATCACGGAAACCTTTTCTTCCGTTATGCAGTTTTCATTTTAAAGTGGTAATACATGAAATAATTTGGTCTCTTTTTTCATCTTCTCGTGCCAAATCCCGTTCTCACTTTGTGATTAGTAGTATGTCGTGTTGAATTGTGTCGAACGCATTTTTGAAATCTAGAAACAGGCCTAAGGTGTACAGTTTATTTTCAATGTTATTTTTAATTCTATCTTTTACCTCAGCTAGTGCTTCTTCTGCTGATTTTGATTTTTGAAAGCCGTACTGACATTTATTGATTACATCGTGTTTAGATAAAAATCCCTCTAGCCTAATGTTTATAACTCCCTCAAATATTTTTGAGAAACTAGACAAAACCGAGATAGGTCTGTAGTTCGGTAGGAGCTGTTCTCCTCCTTTGTAGACCGGGGTAGCTCTCGCAGCTTTTAGTTCGTCTGGAAATATATCAGTTTCAAAAGTGCGATTTACTACATGTGACAAGGGTTTACTTATTTGTTGAGAGACATATTTAACAGGCTTTGGTTTGAAATCTCCTACACCAGCTGGAGCGTTATTTTGTATTTTATGTATAAGCCCTTCCGCTTCGTATAATATTGTTGGTGATAGCATTACCGTATTCGACAGGCTAGTTGTGGTCTCTGCGGCAAAATGTTGCGAAAAACTTTCGTGGGACTCGCAGGTTCGAAAACTGGAGTCTGGTGAACCAACGTTAACGAAGTGCATACTCATCAGATTCGTCCTTTCCTGACCTCTTACGTTTTTGCAATCGACAGTAATACTTTGTATTCCTTGCACGCGTCTCTTCCTATCAGTGATTGTGTTTAAAGTTCCCCATATCTTTCGAGGGTCATTGTACACACTTAAAAATATGCCCTAAAAAATTCTGACTGCATTACTGAGATCGGAGTTCAATTTATTCCGTGTTTTCTTTTCTTTTTTTTAATTGGTGAGAAGGCCTTGGCTTGTACAGTTAACAAAATTGTGCTACATCTTATATTTTTTCTTAATTCGTCTATATAAGTCGTTGGTGATCCACGGCTGTCGGACTTTGTTTTTACGCCTATTTAATTGTATAATCGGAAATTCAGTACCGTAACAAATCTTAAATTTGCGAGAACGGTTTGCGTAAGCCAGGTTTGGGTCCTGTTCTAAAAGAACGCTTTTCCAGCATGTTTGATCGGTCGAGGCGCGAGAATTCTCCCGTGATTCGTCGTTTATTCTTCTGTAGCAGTAGATCTCATGTTCAGCTGTATTATTGCCTTGGGAGAAAGATGTTAGAGAAAAAACTGTCACGTGGTCGCTGATGTCATGTGTGTATACACCAGAAGTGACTTCCATAGCGTTGAGGTTAGTTATGCATATGTCAATAGAACTTGATGTTTCCAAGGTCACTCCGGTGGGCAGTGTCACAGCGTTCCAGCAACCGTAAGCGAATAACAGACTTTTGAACTCGACTGCATAGCTATCACATTTAAGTAGGTCAATATTTGTATCGCCCACAATAAAAAAAAAACATGGTTTGGGAAACGAACAAAAAAATTTAGGAAATCTTCTAAAAAGCAGAGAAAAACTTATTTGCTACTAGCGGGGGGTCTATAAATAACTACAATAGGAACAGTTTCGGCTTGTAAGACAAGGTACTCGACGTGAGCTGTAATCATGGAATAATCCTCAACAACATACCGTGACATATCCTTTTTCAAAAGGATGGCAACGTCCCCTCCTCCTTTACTTTGACAACCCAAACTGGCACATTTATAATCACTAAAGTGAGGCGGCTCAGCATGATATGGAACCCAAGTTTCTAAAAAAGGTATACGAGCCAAAGCAAACATTCAAAGAATCAAGAAATATTTCCAAGTCGTCTCGTTTGTTGCTGATACTCCTCGAATTGAAGTGAATTGCAGAAAAACTAATTTTTAAACCACTAAAAAAAATTAAGCGATGTTTTGTCAAGATATCTGCATTCTATCGGATGTATTTCAGCCATTGAAAATAGACGATTGTACTTAAAGTTGGTGGCATCGGTAGACCGAGGCTACCTTATCGTTTTGGCCACGTCTTCCGAGTTTCTGATAGCCACTGATTTTTCGTTTTTTCGCGCGCATACCCTCCCTTTCGATGTCAAGACAAATTTCCATCTTCCTCGCGATTTCGAGCGATGGCTGCCCCCAGTTTTCTGTTGTCGTGTCAAGTGTGCGCTTACGTACACAGAAGGCGCCGCTCCAGCAACACCAAGATCAGAGATTGTTATGCGTTTCTTTTTGCATTTTTCCTTCAACGAGTTTTTGTTGCTGCATTGTACAAATCGTACAATAATGTTTTTTTCCGCCGGTTTTTATATGGGAACGTTGTGACAAATGTGGATGTCCGCCTCGTTAATAGGCTCGCCTACGAGTTCCCCGATTTGTTTTATAATGGCGGTGTGATCAACCTCTCCCGGCGCTCCTTTGATTTCGAGGTTGTTTTCACTTTGATACTGTTCCATTTCTTCACGTCTATTGGTTAGGTTACGGTTTTCATATTTTAATTCTTGGTTGTGTCTTGTCAGCTCCTGTATTTCTCACCGCAACTCTTTAATTTCGTCTGTGACATTTTTCAAATCGTCACAGCTTTAGCTGCAGTAGTTCACACTATCCTTTAGTCCCCTTAGGTTGCTTCTTATTTCACGACGAAAGTTGTCGAGAGCTTGAAGCGGGTGATTCAAGGAGACGCCAGGCTCTTTAAATCGACCGCAAAATTTGGTTTCTTAACCTATCGCGCTACGACTTTGTGCAGCGTTGCCCATAGATTTTTTTTTTTGTAAAATTTGCAAAGAGCGAATTTACCTGACGAACCAGAAAGAAAAAGGCTTACTCCTATGGAAACGCAGCAACGCAACCGGTCTTCAAACAACACGGCGCTGTTTCGCACGGGAGACAAGAGATGGCGCAAGCGGTCGCGACGCCACAAACAGATATCTGACCCCGGTCTGGCTACCATGAAGAGCTCGTTCCGTTTTCTCCTCCCTTTGTGCCCTGATTTTAGACGTCGGATAATAGAACATCCGCTGCACCGCTAACTATCAGACTAAGGAATGTAGGTTGCCATCATTACAAAATTAAGAAAATACAATATGTAGCCAAGCACGAGTGTTTTCAATCGAAATGAATTTGCTGCATTTGAACACACAAATAAGCAGTATAGTCTTTGCAGCGAAGCCGACCTGCGGAAACTGCGTTTGGCCGTTCTCAGAACGTGGGAGCGATTTCGATTACTTCTTGAGAAGGTACAATAAGAAAAGGGGGAAATCGCGTCAAACCACTTGAAAGTTCATATGATTGTCAGCACTAATAAAAAAAATTGGACAAAATATTAATTGGCATTTTTCAATAAAGTGGGCTTAAAATATCAGTTAATTTCATTTTCGACGATATTTCAAATTTTATATAAAAATTCTGTGAAAGTAAAATAACCTAAACTTATGCCCGTCAATAGCCCATGTATAGGGCTACACCCGCATAGTATTAAATAGGTGACAAATATAACAGTACATGAATTACAAGGTTCTGAAGATGTCACCGGATTGTCAAAGAGACGATGTTTAAAAATTTTTACCACAATAAAACACCAAATACAAAAGTATTTTCCTTTGAACTAAGAAATATTCATAATAGCATACAAGAGCACAAAAATTACTGAGAGTTTTGTATGCTTCCCGTATTCATACTAGCGTAAGAACTGGGTGGAAAAATCATGGAGTAAAAAACAGATTTCCACCCTGCTCCACTCAATAATTTTTTTGTGAAGCGAAATATTTGTTTAAAAATTTTTGAAAAGCGGTTTTGTATTTTTCAGAAATGGGGGAATTGCATATATTTTTCAGAAAAAAATCGAAAGACCTACCCCGACAATCGTGTTCGATTTCAAATGAAACCACCCAGGCATATTCGTACGTACAAACCGTTTTAAGAAAGCAAAAGTCGACCACTTTTAGGAAATATGTCACACCCTCCGCCGGAAGATGCGCCGGACGGGCATGAACCCGTGTGCGGTGCGCGAAACGAACGAAATTATTCAAAGCGCATTTGACGGTTGCTAATGGCCATTATATTTGTTATATGTTTGCTTTCTTCCTGACTGAGTATGCCGAGACAATTTCAGACACACCGTTTTTTGGCACAGATCTTGGGCGTCAGTAAAAGCTCGTCGAAAAAGGCTTAGCGAGGAGTAGAGGACGCTTTTTAGGGCCTCCGTCGTAGCTACCCCATCTCGGCGTTTGCGAAAACTTAATCTTCTATCAGCTTAAAATTTGAGTGTGAGATATGTGATGACACTAGGAAGACATCACAGTAACTTTTGTGCCGTAATGAGGTCGAATTTTTGTGTTTCCTTAAAAGTTCATGCGCCAACGCTGGGTTCAAGTTTGATACTCCTGTGAGGATGCGACTTGCTTTTTGCCCAATGAAGCAACAAAACGCGGGCGTTTTGCAAACAGAATACCTGTACGGCCTAAGGTGACCAAATCTCTGTTGTAGTTCATTGGTACTATAGTCGGATACAACCTGAGAACAATCTTTTAGCTCCGCCCACAAGCGCATTGCGTCCATCTGAAGTGCCTCCGCCGTCGAGAAAGAAGTTCGCTAGCAACGTTGCTTTTTCTTCCTCCAGGAAACCTGTCTTAAACTACTACAATATTTATTTAATTCATTCAGGACATTTAAATAAGTTAGAATACGTTTTTGTCAACGAAATAACTGTTTAGTAAAGAAAGAAAGTCATGTCCAATGTACCGTCTTCCCAATTCATTTTCTGTCCAAGATACTGTCTAACGTACCGCCTTCCAGCGCCTTCGATTGAGGGAAAGCGAAGCACTTATAGCTCCTGCAAAAAATAAATATTTAGTGATTTACTTAGTTTTGTGGGCTTTGCGCACGAAATGTGTGCCTTTATTTTGTTGGATGAATAGAAAACAAGAATAATTATACTTTTCGGGTTTTGACAAATCAGCAGTCTCCCAAGTCATCGACACCACCACCGCGCCCCGCTCTCTTTGTCTTCCGTCATGGATTCCACTGCGGTGACATCGGAAAGCGATTCCCCTGATTCTTCTTGGACGAAACAGCCTGGTGCAGCCTTACCGGCGACACCAAAGCGGTTCTTCAAGAAGCACAAGCGAGGCCGGGTTTTGAACAGCGGCCAGCGGGAGCTGATCCTGAACGCTTACTTTCGGACGCGACATACCGAGCCAGACAGTCAACGAGGTCTGTAAAACTGTCAGCCGGTTGCTTGGTGTCGGCGTGTCGAGCGTCCACGAGATCAGGAAGAAGGCGAAGGAGAATGACGGGCAGGTTGCGACACCCTCTCGAAAGCGACCTGCGAGTTCAGGCAAGCAACGGCGCAGCGTGAAGTACGGCGACTTTGTGCTGTGTGCAATGAGATCTTCTGTGCACCGTTTTTTTCGCCAGAACGAGATCCCGACCGTCGCAAAGATAATGGCTGAGTTCTGTGCAAGCCCTGAGCTCCCTTCGCTGCAGAAATGGACTGTGCTTCGCCTTCTGCACGATATTGGCTTCGAGCGAAAGAAGACTGGTCGAAACTCGCGCATGATCGTGCGAGACGAGATCATCACATGGCATGAAAGGTACTTGCGGGACATTGCACGTCAAAGGCAAGAGGGTCGGCAGATCTTCTACCTCGACGAAACGTGGTTGACGGCAGGGCACACTGTCTCGACGGTATGAGTGGACTGCACCGTGGCCTCGTCCCACGACGCCTTCATCAGGGGTCTGACGATGGGCCTGAAGCAGCCGTCGGGGAAGGGCCAGCGCCTCATCGTCACGCAAATCGACAGCGAGGACGGCTTCGTCGCTGGGTGCCTGGACGTCTTCCGCGGAGTAAAGACCGGCGACCACCACGAGGAGATGAACGGCACACGATTTGAGACGTGGTTCGAAGCTGTTCTATAGATGCTGCCGACAGGGAGTGTCATCGCAATGGACAATGTTTCGTACCATTCTCGGCGGTTGGAAGCAGTGCCAACGACGGGTTCCCGGAAGGAGGTGATCCAGCAGTGGCTCACGTCAAAGGACATCTCGTGGGATGCCAAGATGCAGAAGAAGCAGCTCCTTGACATCGTGGCGTCGGTCAAGCCACTGTATTTGAAGTATCGCGTCGATACTACTGCAGAGAAGGCTGGTTGTACGGCAGTGAGACTTCCACCCTACCACTGTGAGTTCAACCCCATTGAACTCATCTGGGCACAGATCAAGAACGGCGTTGCAGCCAGGAACACAACGTTCAAGATCAGCGACGTTGAAAGGCTGCTCAAGGAAGAAGCCGAAAAGGTCACGGCTGACAACTGGCGCAATGCTGTGAGGCATGTCGTTGGAGTGGAGGAAGGCTACAGACGAGGCGGTGCTGCAAGTGCCCATGTAGAGCCGATCGTCATCGAACTGGGTGAAGACGACACATCTGAGAGCGACCTGTCTGGTGTGGAGCCGCTCGAGGAAGCGTGAAGCCTACACCTTCAACTTCAACAACTTCACCTTCAACAACAACACCTTCAACAACTTCAACCGAAGACTGAGGGGGACTCAGATCAACGTGACCAAAGCATGTCGACTTGTAATCGTCATCAAAGATCATGGGCTGCCCTTGCGCCCATCACTACATCTGCGCTGTACGTCTGTAAACATGTTTCGAGTGTGTTCAGTTCATACCGATCATCTTGAAACAGATCAAAATAATGGAATTCGGTTGACAACATGAAACTGAAAAGAGCTAACAGCAGTGGCATGCACAGTGACTCCACCTTGCAGAAAAGAGAAGCGAAGTACAAAACATTATCATGACTGCGAGGGTCGATTCGTTAGTTCCGTCACATTTTGTTCTTCTTTTGCGAACCTTCTTCGACCTGCTATCATTATTTTTAAGCTGTTTCTCTATCCGTGTCGTTCTCCAGTTGCTGCTGCTCCTGTACTGTTGTCTTATTATACACGTCCACTTATATTCGTATTATCTTCTCTTTTTTTTACGGGGGTTCAATATATAGGGGTTGACCTATTTTCGAGTAAATACGGTGCCTGACTTGCTTCTGGAACTGTTTTTGATTGGAATGAACGGCATTCTTTGGTTTTAAGGTGCTCTGGTTTTCACAGTCGAGGGCATAGCAGCAGTGTTGTTTCTCGTTTTGGTAGTGTTGCAGTGTCTCAAGTTGGTTGACCCCAGGGGCCCATGATTTAGGGGTGCAAGTCAGGGTTTGAAATATCTCGCACACAGACCAACGTCTCCTGCACGGTGATAACCAAAATGACACCAGGGAAAGGTTTGAGTCTCAAATATCACTGGCTTTATCAGGTCGCTATTCCGACGGAAGGTGCTATGGCAATCATGTTACTTTACGACTGATCACGAGGAAAACTAAAAACGGCAGGCTTGTCATATAAATGAATACCGCTGACAAACCCATTTTCGCAATGTTTCTTTGTTTGCTGTACCACCACCAGTAGTGCGGACGACGTCTGGTGAAGCAACTCAGTGCTGGAAGTGTTTATGCTCATCTCACGCAGGGTGTCCCAGAGCGCTGTTCCGTCGTAGAATGGACCGCATAGATCGGTCGGTGAACGGAGCCCGATGAAACTTTCCACGAAGGTGTATTTGGATACACCTTCGTGGACATTTATTGTACTAAAATTTCATGCCTAGGTTTCCTATACGAAAAGCGAGAAAAGCCGTACATCTCTATGGGCAGACAGACTGGGACGCGGACCGCGTCCCAGTCTGCATGGACTTACGGCATTTCTTTTCTCGCTTTTAGTTTAGAAAACCTAGGCTCATTAAAATTTCGTATAATAAACGCACCGTCTAGATACACCTCCGTGGAAAGTGTTATCGCGCTCCGTTCATCGACTGATTTATGCGGTCCATTCTACGACGGAACAGCGCGCTGGGACTCCCGGTATTTCACCTGCGGCTGATAAGCACGGCAATCTCAGCTCACCCCGCGGAAACCACAGCGAATCGAAGCAGCGGTGCCGGTACTACGTTGAGTAGCAAGGTGGGGCAGAGGCGACAGAAATCTAACGAAGCAGACGACGTCCGGCGTAGCTTCTCACCTCTCAGCAGTGCTAAGCCTCGCGCCCGCTTCGAAATTTTCGTTGGCGATAGCGTCGCTGGATTCTCACGTTGTCGCGCAAAAACTGCTGCAAACGCAAGCCGATACCATTAAGATTTCGTGGCGTAACCTCGGGCACGTAAAACACGGTGCAAAAAGGCAGAATAATTGTCACGAGAAACTAGCGTCGCGTTGCTAAGGCCACAAGCCATGTTGAGCTTTTTTTTTTTTCGAAAGGATCGCGATTGGTCCACGGAGTCGTGACGTCATGAAAACGATTGGCTGGCGTTTCTCGGCGTACACTCTTATAAAAAAGGGTATGGATAGTCCTCCCTTAGGAGAGGAACGGTCTTGTAACTTATGTTCCTTTAGAAAGGGAGAAACGTTCGTCCCTAAAGCAGGGCAGCAAAGTTCCTCCGTCGCTTGCATCTCAATATGGCGGCCCCAAATCGAGCAAATCGAGCCCAATAAGGCTTGACAAGGACGCTATCTCTTGTACGGGACGAGAGCAGCAGCAAATAAAAGCGTAACACGAGCTCTCCACAAACTGTGTTTATTTCCGAAGCCAGATTCCCCCCACAGGTACAGAAACTTGCGTTTCGAAAGGAGTTCCTCAGTCTTCTCGTCGACAGCACTGCGATGTTAAACGGAGACAACGGACACCCAGTTACTTCGGGCACTTTGAGTCTTACCTTTGGTGTTCCTAGAGTCACAATTCCTTCGTCAACCGCACATCACGGAGAAGGGCAAACTCAATCCGGGAAACCAAAAGCCGTTCTCGAAAGAACAAACTCGAAGCCGCTGTTTATTGCGCAGCGTGAAAGGCTAAATCGCTAGCCACCAGATGGCGGGGTCAAGCAGAGTAATTGCAAGTAGCTAGGCTAGGTGGCGCTAGGTACTGCCCAATTCATGTTCTACAAAAAATAATTTGCTCTTTTCAGGCCACTACCGCGCTTGGGGATCCTCTACTATACACACATTACACTTATTACTGGCATCAGGTGAACATATATTGAGCACATACACGGCACACACAAATATCAATACAACGGAACACCACACTAACCCGAGCGCTATTTTTTTTTTATTTAAAATTGATCTTTTTGTACATGTTTAAAAAAATTCGTTCACACTTCCTCATGCACTCAAAGTGCAGAAAAAACCACAAAACAGCATAACACACTGTGCAGCGTGCAAAGCAACACAAAGCGACACAACAGTTCACGTGTCTAATCCGCAGTTCAAAGGCCGCAAATGAATAGGCAGTACTAACCCTGGAGACCGCCGCAAAGCAAATGGCGTGCCTCTACTTGGTGATGGCAGAGAGCCCACGCACTCCGAGCCGAGCCTTCAGTGTTTCCCAACACTCAAGCCCATCCTGCTCTGTCGTCGCTATCAGCGAGCTGGCATACACAAAACCATCCAAAAATGCCTCCAAGCTGGTTTCCCTCCTTCGACAACATGAAGGTGATCCGTTCTTGACCTCCACAACGCGTGCAAACCAAGGATGGTCAGAACCTCAAAGGCTCGACTATCTCTTCCCGTCACACACTCAAGAAACATTGCACTTCGCCACGACACATACAGATCAACTTCTAGTGCCGCCCGCAGCTGTGCCCAAAAAAGTTCAGCATTTGTACTAACCCGAACGCTATACCCGTGCTCTGCGTTTCCGTCTTTTATACTGGTCGTTTTGAACGTACGAAACTTTTCGGTGACTCCCTAAGCAATAAAAAATATTTACAGCATGTTGATTTTTTTCCCAGCAATGTCAAACCTCTGAGAGTATTTTGAATGGCTCAGGGGATTAATCTCTTATTAAAAAGTAAACGCTCGATCATGCCGTAATTATTTGAAAGCCAATAGATTTGTACAGTTCGCGCAAAGCTGCAATTGCCGTCTTGAATTAATCTTTGTAGAGCGGATATTCACTCAGCTGGAAGTGATGCTTCACGGGCTGAGAAATCGCTTTTCGATCAACTTGAATGCAGTCAAAGCCGCGACTTGCGGCAGGTGTTAATTAAGTGTACGGAGCTACCAGAGCTACGCCGTGGCGAGCCCGAAAACTTCTAGCGCTCATCCCAGCGCGCCACGTGGAGTGCAGTTTCTCCACGAACCGTAGTATATTTAAACAGCAAAATAAAGGGTAGCTTTTTTTTTTCGATTTTACCTACTATTGTTTTTTAATGCCGAAATTCCATACTGTAAATATACTTTCTGTCACGATTTCGTAGTGTTCAGTCCTTGCCCCAGAGCCCAATCGCTCTCGGGGACGAGACAATTCCGACAGTTACATTGGCCACTGTACGATAGCGATAGGAGCTTCTACTGTTCAGACCAGCGTTCCAACATGACTATCCGCACGTTGATCGATTGCACGTAATCCCTCAAGTGGTATTAAACTTTTTAATGTAAAGCGGAATGTCAACCTGCGACACCCCGCCCCCTCCGATCACGGCCTGACCAGCGGCATCAATGCCCGACAGTTTACGATCTCATCTTGTTTTTTCACCACTGATACGCGAACACACGGTCACATCGACGATAATTCCAGTCTTCTGTTCACAACCCACAACACTGCCATCACGATGTTGCAGCTATGTTGCTGACATGCACAAATACAGAACCACGTTGAACGCCGGTTGCACTCGTTATCGGAAAACAGAACCGAACTCAGGACGGAAGGCACCCAGGCAGCCGGCAGCAACACCTGCCTGTCTTGGAGGCAGTTCCTGCAGTTTCCATAACGTCGAAAACGTCGACACAGTTTCGCGTGGTTTCGGTACTGTAGTGACTGTAGTTCCGTGCCGCGCGAGTCCTGCAATGCCCGCGATCCGGAGACGGGCATCCCACAGTGTACGTGGGGCTGCTGCCACTGCTCCGGAACTTCGCTGTTTCTAGCGGCTTCGTTTGCTCGTTTGATAAAATTAGTGATAAAAACGTCAATGCAACCGAAATGTTCTGCACGTTTAGACAAGAAGACGGAATTACAGGCGGCCTTTGCTGCCGCTGAAGCTCAATCAACTCAACAGCTATTTATTAAACGACGTGCGCGACCTGCTCGAAAAACGAAACCGAAAGAAGGTGAGTCGGGAGGGCGAAAGCTTTCTCCCGTCTGCCTGGAGAAGGAGAAGAACGTTTCGTTCCTCCCCTTTTCTCGTGTCCGCTTGGGGGCGGGCCGGTAGAAGGGAGGAAGACGCGCCGTTGCTACTTTTTTCCTCCATTTTTTCTTAGAGTGTAGGATTACATTTTCCTCTGAGGCCTGGTTCACACTTGCGAATCGGCGAGCGAATCTGCAAGAATTCGGCCGCCGGGCGTAGCGTCCACTGTGCATTGCCGCGGCTGATTCCGCTTCGGCGGCAGCGGATTAGCTGTAAGTGTGAACCAGGCCTGAGAGGCATTTCCGGTTTTTTCTTAGCTTGCAACCAACTATAGACGGGATTACTGACATCGAGCTCAAAGATGCACTCGTGGTGTGAGGTACGTCTGACTACGTTTGCAGACGCACGCACAATATCCGGTGTTTCGGGAACCAAGAACTGTGCCCCGGTGTTCGTTTTGTATCACTCGAGAATGAGTGTTTTGTACACTCGTAAAAAGTCAGATAATCGAAAGCGCAAGCAGCGCGTTCGGTCGCGGCGTGATAGCATGAGATGAAGCTGCTCAGTCGAAACCGAAACTGAGTGGCCCACTAGTTCCCAGTGTGCACTGGGTGGTATTTCGCCGCAATGGGGCGCGTCGGTTTTGGAAGATGTCCATTGTGTCTTCCCTGTTGATTTCGCCTATGGCCAATGAGTGTTGAGTGGGCACGGAAGCAGCAACAACGACAGCATGGCTCACATGCCCTGCTTTTGCATTTCGCAGGCATTCCAGGCGCTCCTCTTGCTGTGGTCATCGCCCTGCACGAACGCGTCAGCAAGCTACCCGGCGCTTTTTCTGCAATCACCAGATTGTGGTGGATACCAGTGGTCCATCAGCGGTGCGTTTTCGGACTTGCCGCGTCTGGATCAGCCCCTTTTCACTGCGACGGCATCAACGACAGCGACATCAATTCCTGCAGCCAATTTAAACTGTCAGAAGACCGACCGTTTCTTCAGTGGGCACGGAAGCAGCAACAACGACAGCATGGCTCACATGCCCTGCTTTTGCATTTCGCAGGCATTCCTGGCGCTCCTCTTGCTGTGGTCATCGCCCTGCACGAACGCGTCAGCAAGCTACCCGGCGCTTTTTCTGCAATCACCAGATTGTGGTGGATACCAGTGCTCCGTCAGCGGTGCGTTTTCGGACTTGCCGCGTCTGGATCAGCCCCTTTTCACTGCGACGGCATCAACGACAGCGACATCAATTCCTGCAGCCAATTTAAACTGTCAGAAGACCGACCGTTTCTTCAGTGGGCACGGAAGCAGCAACAACGACAGCATGGCTCACATGCCCTGCTTTTGCATTTCGCAGGCATTCCTGGCGCTCCTCTTGCTGTGGTCATCGCCCTGCACGAACGCGTCAGCAAGCTACCCGGCGCTTTTTCTGCAATCACCAGATTGTGGTGGATACCAGTGCTCCGTCAGCGGTGCGTTTTCGGACTTGCCGCGTCTGGATCAGCCCCTTTTCACTGCGACGGCATCAACGACAGCGACATCAATTCCTGCAGCCAATTTAAACTGTCAGAAGACCGACCGTTTCTTCAGTGGGCACGGAAGCAGCAACAACGACAGCATGGCTCACATGCCCTGCTTTTGCATTTCGCAGGCATTCCTGGCGCTCCTCTTGCTGTGGTCATCGCCCTGCACGAACGCGTCAGCAAGCTACCCGGCGCTTTTTCTGCAATCACCAGATTGTGGTGGATACCAGTGCTCCGTCAGCGGTGCGTTTTCGGACTTGCCGCGTCTGGATCAGCCCCTTTTCACTGCGACGGCATCAACGACAGCGACATCAATTCCTGCAGCCAATTTAAACTGTCAGAAGACCGACCGTTTCTTCAGTGGGCACGGAAGCAGCAACAACGACAGCATGGCTCACATGCCCTGCTTTTGCATTTCGCAGGCATTCCTGGCGCTCCTCTTGCTGTGGTCATCGCCCTGCACGAACGCGTCAGCAAGCTACCCGGCGCTTTTTCTGCAATCACCAGATTGTGGTGGATACCAGTGCTCCGTCAGCGGTGCGTTTTCGGACTTGCCGCGTCTGGATCAGCCCCTTTTCACTGCGACGGCATCAACGACAGCGACATCAATTCCTGCAGCCAATTTAAACTGTCAGAAGACCGACCGTTTCTTCAGTGGGCACGGAAGCAGCAACAACGGCAGCATGGCTCACATGCCCTGCTTTTGCATTTCGCAGGTTTGTAAATGCTTTCCACTCTTCGCTAAAAAAAACGACAACCGTTTTTTATTTCTGCTCCCGTGCCCACGGGTCATGTGTGAAACTCTTGGCGAATGTTACTCAATGATGTTATTGTTACTGTGCTCTGGGGACGTAGAGATGAACCCGGGACCCGTCACCCGTTCTGAGGCTTTGCTTGAGTTAGATTCGTTGCCTGATGAGCCCTCAGAACAAATGGCTGTTCTTTTTCACCTTCTGAAAGACCTTCACGCGCGGTCAGTGCAATCTGCAAAGAGTCAAGCTGAGTTGGTTGCGGACGTAAAGTCAATTAAGGCTGGCCAAAAAAATATTGAAACCAAAATTGGCTGCATTCAGAAACGACTAGATGCCGTTGAAGAAAAAACTAACGCCTTTGACGATTTTGGCCAAAATATGTCCAGCTTCCATGGTTCAGTGGAGACCATGACCACTCAGCAGAACCTTTTGCAATCACGCCTCGATGAGCTGGAGGACCAATCACGGCGAGACAACCTGCTTTTTTGGGGTATTCCTGATTCTCATGAGTCATGGGAACAGTCCGAGGCGAAGATAAAAAGCGTTTTAACATGCCTATTTGACGTCCTACCTGACAATGTAATCGAACGGGTTCATCGTCTCGGTACCCACTCGCCGAGTAAATGCCGTCCTATCATAGTCAAATTTTCAAGTTATAAAATAAAGGGGAATATACTTTCCGCGCGTACAAAATTGAAAGCAACAAACGTAACGGTCAGTGAAGACTTCTCGCCCGCCACGCGACACGCGCGTAAGAAGCTAATTGCGTTTGCGAAAAACCAACCGGGCGCACCCACCTTCCAGCTGCGTTATAACAAAGTTATCATCAACAACAAGCATTACGTCTACCATCTGCTGAGTGATAGCGTAATCGAGCATACGCCACTACTGGCACAAGTGAACCGTCATCCAAGCACCGCGGCACGTGCCACCACGTAGGGAAACGCGAGGGGCAGTGGACAAAACTTAGCGTCTGTATCATTTCTTTTTTCTAACGTTCGCAGCATTGTTAACAAGCACGATTCCTTAACCTCTGCCATAGACACCTGCAATGCTGACGTAATAGTTTTAACCGAGACGTGGCTGCACTCGTATGTTCGGGATTGTGAAATTTTTTCGAGCGCTAATAATTTTTCCATTTATCGTTGCGACCGCACCTTTCGTCAGGGCGGTGGCGTCCTTCTGGCCATTTCCAAAGACTTCCCATCGCAATGCATTCATATTTCCAGTAAACTTGAAATTGTGTGGGCTCTCATTGAGCTAACTCATCAAAAATTAATTGTTGGTGCGTGTTATCGTCCCCCCCACTTATTCCTCCACATTTGTGAATGAGCTTCACGACGCAACAAACATTGTTTCATCGCGCTTTCCCACGTTGCCTTTATTTTTGCTTGGCGATTTTAACATCCCGAACATAACATGGAACAGTGAACCACCCCTGAAGCACCCTGTCTCCTCTCTAGCGAAGGAGTTTTTAGACTTTTGCTCTGTTTTTTCATTTACACAAGTTGTCAAGCAGCCTACGAGAATCACCCAGTCGGCAGCTGACACCCTTGACCTCGTATTATCCTCTAGATCTGATTTCATTTCGGACATTACTTATTTGCCTGGTTTAAGCGACCATGCCCTCCTTTCATTTCACGTTAACCTGTCGAGACCTTTAGCTCCTAAAAAGTCGAAAACTTTTCGAAACTATAAAAAAGCTAATTTTTAAGCTATCAATAATGAACTATCAGCTTCCCTTGATATATTTTTGGAGGATTTCAATCTTCGTAGCGGACAAGCTAACTGGAATCTATATTTGGCGAAAGTTAACGAGCTAACCAATAAATACATCCCTACTTATACTGTTCGTCATGATCGTAACGCACCATGGTACAATCTTCACATCAAGCGTTTGTCAAACAAACAAAAAAACGCCTTTTTAAATCGGCCAAGCGATCTTCAAATGATGACCGCTGGATACCTTACAAACAGGCTGCCGACGAATATGTCTCAGCTCTAAAAAAAGCCAAGGAAGAATTTCAACAGCAAACGTTACCTTTAATGCTAACAACCGACACTAAAAAGTTCTGGCGCGTTATAAATCCGAAAGATGATAATAAAATAATCCTCATCGACGATACTGATTATGTAATCCCATCTAACCTGTGCGCGTCCACTCTTAATGAATGTTTTATACGCAACTTTTCAGAATCTGCGGATCCCTCTCTACCCTTCGTTCATTCGTACGATTACGCAGTAATGTTTCCTATATTGATTGAGCCAGCTGGGGTAGAACACCTACTTAGATCATTAAAGCCTTCTTCTGCCCCTGGTTGCGATCTAGTTAATCCAAAATTCTTAAAAAGCACAAGTGTTTATTCCTCTATCAAACTAACAAAGATCTTTCAGCAGTCACTCGACAACGGCTTTCTACCCGCGGAATGGAAAGTCGGGAAGGTGATTCCACTCCACAAATCAGGTAACAAGACCTCTGCACTCAACTACCGACCCATATCACTCACCAGTATCCCCTGTAAAATTCTTGAACATATTCTGTTTTCCAATCTTGCTAACTTTCTCGAATCGAATTCATTTTTTACATTCGCGCAACATGGTTTTCGAAAAACTTACTCCTGTGAAACACAACTGGTGTCCTTCATGCATAAAATGAATATCATCCACGACCACTCATCATCAGCAGATTGCATATTTTTAGATTTTTCCAAAGCATTCGATAAGGTCTGTCAAAGCTGCTGCTCTATAAACTGCGTCAACTAAACCTTGATCACAAACTTCTCACGCGGCTTGAATTCTTTCTTATTAACCGTTCACAATTTGTTTCAGCTAACGATCTAACATCCGAGCCGCGCAGTGTCCACTCTGGTGTACCGCAAGGCTCGGTGCTTGGTCCTCTTCTTTTTCTTATTTACATTAATGATCTCGCGTCAACTGTTTCCTCCCACATTCACTTGTTTGCTGATGACTGCGTACTTTTTCGTGAAATAACTTGCGATAATGACATAATCTGCCTTCAATCTGACCTTAACGCTATCTCTGTCTGGTGCGAATCATGGCGCATGGAATTAAATATTAACAAGTGTAAACTAATGCATGTGTCCAGAAAACCTTGCCAATTGCCAAAATACTGCCTTAATAACATACCCCTTGACCCTGTATCCTCATACAAGTATCTTGGCATTCATATTTCACATGATCTGACTTGGACCGCCCATACCACATACGTGATTAATAATGCTAACCGGATGTTGGGATACCTTCGACGTAACTTTGCCCGAGCATCTTCGTCATTAAGACTACTGCTTTACACCACACTAATTCGCTCTAAATTGGAATACGCCGCGTCAGTTTGGGATCCCAGCCAAGAAAACCTTATAAACTCACTCGAAATGGTCCAAAATAATTCTGTTCGTTTTATACTTTCTAACTATAACCGAACCGCGAGCATAAGTTCAATGAAGTCTAGCCTCAGCCTGCCATCTCTCGCATCTCGCCGTAAAGCTTTTCGTCTCAGTCTCTTTCATAAATTGTTTTACCATTCACATCTGCACGACGAACTTATTTTACCTCCTCAGTACATCTCATCTCGGTTTGATCATGCTAATAAGGTTGGAATTCCATCAGCCAGAACTAACGCTTTCTTTCAGTCATTTCTGCCACGCACATCTGACGAGTGGAATCGCCTTCCTGCTTCAATAGCCACTATCGAAGACTCCCATCACTTCAAGAACGCCTTAGCTAACATTGTATGATTATATGCCTTTTTTTTATTTGTATTACCATTTTTGCTGTACTCTGTTTGTTTAATTTCTTCTTGGTTGTAACCACTCCCCTCTCTAATGCCTTTGGCCCTGAGGGTATACTAAATAAATAAATAAATAAATGACAAGTTACAAAATGTAGGGCACCTGTTGTTTTCCTTACAGTTATTGCCCCATACCCCTATACTTAACCTGACATATGCAGCAATTTCAAATGTGCTGCTAAACCACCATCGAAGTCAGCATTTTGTTCATTTGAGGTAAAGCACCAAAACCAAGCCTTATTGTTCCAAACCTGTTTTTGGCCGTATTTAACATATTTAGAAGGCTAAGTTTATTATCGCCTTTTTGAAGCGTCAAATTATGAAGAAAATTCAGCATGAAAAGCACTTTGTGAAAGAGTTATTTTGTAGCCTTCTTTTTCAAATAAGCGAGTGTTTGTGAGGCAACTTTGCAGAAATTTAAAATGGGACTCAACAGAAAACAATTTAGAGGACGCTTAGGCTTCGTCTTAAAGAGTGGAACGTGATAGCGTTATCAGTTCCGTTCACATCGCCTTCTCAGCTGGGACACGCAAGCGTGCCTTGCGTGTCCCAGCCTAAAATTCTTCATCTTTTTTTAAGGCAAACAAATTATTTTATGAAGTGAAATCATGCGGCGACCTTTAATTTGCATTGCGTGTCATGTATTTTAATCACTTTCATTCCATGCGTGATGTCACGTCTCGCGTGAGCGTGGTGCGTTGTTTGACATTCACGCGCGAGGTCACGTGGCTGTGACGTCATGACCCTTTCAATCAATCAAGATTTTCGCGTCACGCCACCGACAAAAACTTCTCTGCCACGCCACCGAGGTCGGGTTTTCTCCTACACGAGCTCCATAACGCTATCGTATTAGAAAGGGGTAAACCACAACACACCAAATGGAGACGTCTTGTGCTTAGCCCCTTTTTCATCTGCCGTCTCCTGTTTCAAATATTTTTTTCAAATCTGCCTCACAAATACTAACGTACTGCAAACGAAAAAAAAAAAAGCTGAAAAGAACTCTTAAAGGGTTCTTTACAAAGAGCATTTTTCCTATATAAATCTCGGAAAAACTCGATAAGGGTTCGTTAGGGTGAACTGATTCATTGGAAAACGAGCTGATAAGAACTTGTCAAGGGTTCTTGATGAAAAACCGTTTCGCAAGAAATGCTTAAAAAACTCTTAGATGGTTCTTCATAAGAGCTGTTTTATAAAATATAGTTCAAATGAACTTTTTATACGTCTTCACAAAGGACGTTTGTATCAAGAAATAAGCTCGAAAGAAACCCTTTTAAAATTTTCATGATCATCCCTTTTAGGGGCTTCTTAAAATAACTTTTTTAGGTTGATAAATTTGGACAAGCCGAAGAACCCCTAAGAGTTCTTTTACGACAATATCTTTTTAGGGTGCCGTTGTTTGGATTCGTTATTTTGAAAATTGCACTGTTGTACTAAAAAGCCTTGTTTGAAGTTTAAATGTGAATTTTCTGCTTGAGTTCCTTGTAGTAAAATAGATAAATGGGCTAGTTGGTACATCATTGAATGGAAAGCGCCGAATAAACAAGGACCAAGAAGGGGACAGAGACGAAGCGCACTCACTTTTTGTGAGTGCGCTTCGTCTCTGTCCCCTTCTTGGTCCTTGTTTATTCGGCGCTTTCCATTCATTGAGTTCCTTGTTAATGCGTAAGAATGGCTTTATTTATGACAGCGCATGCGGTGACTCAGTTGTTAAAGAAGGCCGGTTTGACAACTCCAGCTTTCAACGTTTCGAGAGCTTTATTTGGCTTCAGTGTTTTCATCTGTTTTTCGACGTGAAACAAAATAAACAGCTATTAAGATGGCTGCAAATGCTAGACCAGCCAGAGATATTCCTGCCACTGTCAGCCAAAGCCAGACAAAATCATCCTTGCTTTCGGAATCCTCATTACTGTCTTTGGGGCTGTCTCTGGGGCTGTCTTTAGTGCTGTCCTCTGTGCTTTCTTCGGGGCTGTCTTTGGGGCCGTCTTTGGTAGTGTCCTTGGTGCTTTCTTCGGAGCTGTCTTTGGGGCTGTCTTCAACGTCAAGTGTTACAGTGTTGGAGAGTTCGGATGCTTTCCCCTCCTTATTAAAGGAACGATGCCTCAGGTAGAAGAATGGATTTGCAGCCAACCACGGGACCTTCTTCGATGACAGCAGGAGACCCACCGTCTGGTTTCTGATCGTGAGAGTTCAAAGATGAGAACACAAGAAAATATCAGTGAAATTGAACCTCGCCTGATTGGCAGAGTTATACAAATACTTGAATAAAAATAATCTATTTAACTAAATAATAATAATAATAATAATAATAATAATAATAATAATTATAATTATAAATTGTTTTGTTTTTCTCCTGCCCACTAACAACCTCTCGGTTTACAGTGTGGTGCCCTAAACATACATGGAGTAAAACCTAAAAATACAAGAAACAACAAAGTTAAATAATAAAAGTCAAGCAACATTATCATAATGCAGAAATTTATTATTGATTAGATCACAGAAATCCAGTCACGTAGATTTGACGTAAGCCTACGTGACTATAACATTGAAAATAATATAAAGTATGGTGACGTCGTTTCTTCCCACGCAGCTACGCATGAGAACAAACGTAAGCCTTTTGCCACCATATATTTATGTTAATGTTGCTATTTTTATGGTAATCAAATTCATTCTTTTATTTCTATAATTATTAAATCATTTGAATTCCGTCATTCCCTTTCTTGTGAATAACGACAAAACACTGACTCCTGACTCAAGACGACAAACGATACAATGGCTACAAGCAGAAATGGGCAGTATTTCAAATACAAGAACTTGAAATACGTATTTCAAGTAGTTTGTGTATTTAGCATTTGTATTGAATTACAAATTGGGTAATGTATTTGACGTGTTTATTTCAATACTAAAATTTGGGTATTTCAAATACAATTGTAATCAAATACAATTTGGTGGGCGAAAATCCGTCCCTCAAATTTATTGTCACTGTCCAGAGCAGGAAGAAAACTACGTTCTGCACCGAATTCATTGTCTCTCAATCAAGCACAAGCGTTTAGTGACTTTGTGATTAGGGTGCTAGTCCAGGGCAAGAATAGTGACGAAATCGACGTTCACAGGCAGACTGGCTAAATAAGTGCCTGTGACAACTTGTGATGCTTTCTAACCTAATTTCCATCCATATTTTATCCTGGAACATTCTGAATGCTAGGGTCGTCCAGATTTTCGTAACTGGTGCGAGTTGCACCAATAAAAAATTCTCTAGTCAGTTCTGCGCGTCTTGGTCATCTCGGTTCTTTGTTGGTCTATACCAAAATGTAATCGACAAAAAAAGCTGCTTGAAGCTCTGTACTTTTTCACTTATTACGTCCAAGGTGATTAAATTTTTTTGTGATTATATTTCTATTACGTTACTAGAGCCTCGCGCACTAACTCCCGAGTGTACGATGGGAAATTAAAATGAGATACCCAGAAACCCGTCCCAGGTGCCCTGAAGTCGCGGACGCAAATTTTGAGGAATGTATTTGGTAAAGTATTTGTAGGGAGGCCAAATACAGTTGGTTGTATTTGTATCTTGTACTTAAACGCTTTTTTGGAAATGTAATTAGATTTGAAATTAAATACATTTTTGACGAAGTATTTTGTATTTGTATTTCGATACATATTTGCTTGTATTTTGCCCATCCCTGGGGACAAGTGTGCAAAATGTTTTCACTTTGTTGACATATTTCATATTTTTTAGCTATTTAATTGTGGTGCGTAAAAAGATTACGAACCCGTTGAAAATACTCAAGAGGAAGATAACGACAGTGCGACTTTTTCAGAGGCCCCGTGTCCAGCACGCGTAATTTACCTTCGGACGTGCTTAGGTTTGACCTGCACGTTCGCAGCTTACAAGACGCCGAAGTGCAGGCGGGGCAGCTGACGCTCCTCCAAGATATTCTCATTTTGCCAGTTGCTATACTGCCACAGTAACGTTGTAGTTTGCGCTCTAAAACGTTTTGGACATCAAGTATTTTTATATATCCTCTAGCAGGCACTAACTCATTTTCTACGCCCTACAATTTAACGCTTGGGAGAAGAGCGTGTTGGTTTAAGTCGAGGATGAAGAAAGAATAAAACAATTAAAACAGGGACAACACAACACACAGATGTGGTTGTGTTGTCCCTGTTTTAAATGTTTTATTCTTTCTTCATCCTTTACATATTAAACTCTTGTTTGTTGGCAGCACATAAAAACAAGATCATGATTCCTATAGGTGTCTTAGGTAGTTTCACTAGGACGGATTCTTACACTTTTCCCTCGTGTAGTTGGAAATTCAGTTATTTTTACGACAAGCTTCAAAGAAACGAGGCTTGAGAAAAAAACATAAAATTACAAGCGGTCTTTCGTTTTCTGACGTATATATTTTGATTTGTTTTCTCTGGCGCAGGACATCTGCCCACATAGCATAACCGAGGCCTTAAGAATATACCCATAGATATGTTTTTCGTTTTTTTGAACTGTTTCGTACTTTAATTCCTTCGGCATGTAAAATACGGAAAAAAGAGCGTTATAAGGCGATTTTTAATGTCCGTTTTGTTAATTGATTTGATCAAAATGTTTGCCAGTCGGGGGTTTGTTTTTTGAGATCTAGGCGGTTAACCTGCCCGTTTTAGTAATAAAAATGCAGAGACTCACTCGAATGGTGGAAGGGGATCAAGAATGCCATGAATGACCTCGTCGTTCGAAATTAATATCGCATCCGAAAAGTTTGTCAGAAGCATTCCGTAGTCCTCGGAGATTCTCAGTTCAGTCCTTAATGCTAAAAAGTAAAAATAATTTTTCTTTAATTACATTCAAATACCGCAAAGTTCTAGCACACAAAATTCATATCCTTAGGGTGACCAGACGTCCCGTTTCGGACGGGACAGTCCCATTTCAAATGTACATTTCAGCGTTGCCGCCTTTGTGGTCTAACGAAGCCTCATGTCTAGTTTTCGTGGGAACATGCATAGAAGTTTCGAAACCAGTACTAAGCGAATAGAAGAAACCCAAAGAAAGTTTACTTGTGAGAGACGCATTTTTATAAAAATAATCATACTATGAAGCATACTGCATGGTTAGCTATTTTAAAACATCTTGCTCACATAAACGTGTGTGCCGGAAATCCTTCTATATTACTGGATTTTACGAGCTTAGGCTGGCAGCATTTCTTCGCCATTGTTAAGAAATAGGAAAGAAAAGCACTTCTGGTCTCAACGAGGAAGCCTAGAAATTGTGCGTGCTCACGCTTATATGAATTGTCGGATTGCTTTTCTTTTTTTGCCTCAGTCTCCCTTGTGTCCCATTTTTACTCCGAGGAATATAGTAACCCTACATATACTGAACCTTGCGGAAACAAGCGACAAAAATTATTAAATAAAGAAGAAGACCCGCAGAGATATCAAACTAAGCAGTTGCGTATCTTTTTTACTTCAACATTTTATAGCGAAGCTGTATATGGATAGGGTTACATGCATTTTTGGTGTCCGTGTTCAACAACAATTCAGAAATTTTATGTAAAAGTGCTCCATTGTATGGAAAGGCCATATACACCCGTCACATTCATATACATTTTGATAAGGAAAAGCGTCGAAACGTGTGAAAATAAAAATAACATCCTAGAACAATGGGCCTTCTCCCACTCGAGTCGAGTGACGTCACTGCTTTACATAAATAAAAGCAGCAGCTGCGGAGCAAGGCATTCCATTGTGTTCTGCAGTTGCTATGGGGATGGGCCACGTATATTTAGGAGTCCCGAAGAGCAACGCGCCTATGACGAGTGCCATCGGTCATGTATGGATTTACCTTTGGCAGAGAATCTCGTCAAACTTCCAATGGAACCCATGAGTGCATATCACTGTGATCACAAAGCAATCATCACTACTGCTTTAAAAATATGTATATATACTGAAAATAAATATTTCGTGAAGTACTTTTGTATCTCTTAGTGAGTCATTTGTGGTGGTGCTCTACAGGTCCGCTGGCCAACCAGATTCATAGAATAGAATGGCTCTAAATATTTAATCAAGACAGTCCAGACAAAATCAGACAAACTTAAAGTTTTCTAGGGTGTCTGTCCCGAAGCCAACGTCATCCGTCATAACTAGTCTAGCTTAATCCAGATATTTTTTTAACCAAAAGCTATTTTCAGGCCTAAAATACAAAACAAAATTTGGCACATTATAATTTCACCTTAAAATGTGTAACACCCCTGGAACTATTTTCTCGAAGGAACTTCTACAAGAGCTTGCACTGCAGTCGCAAATGAGCTCCAAGCCGTTCACTACAAAAATAAACCCTATATACTAATGGGGTAGGGAAACAAAAATTTAGCTCTTATTTTTTCGCTTATCCAGAAACTATATTTTCTGTCAGCATCCTGGAAACGCTAATGTTCCGTTCGTAAACGCACGAGAACTAATTTAAAAAAGAATGAAACGATCTATCAATAATACCCCGTAGTTGGGAGGTCGACGTATTTAAGCCGTTGAATGCCTCGTGCACCAGCGCCCCTTGCAGAAGTGGAAATGCATATAAAGGTCGGTGTGGTGGGGAATGTACGCGCTTTCGCCACGTGCATCACGCGCTCAGATATGACATTCAGTGAATACCTCATATACATAGCTTGCAGGTGTCACTGTTGCTTGGTACTGACGGTTATTTCTACTTACTGGTTTCCTCGAGCTCCTACTTCTGCGGTGTGAAACTAACAGGGGAGGCCGAGCGCTCACGGTACATAAAATACCGGCATGGACACAAAGGACGTTACGGACAAGCTATGTATATACCATAGGGCGTACCGTCCTCGGATATTACTACCGGGCAAGATTGCCACGTGCTGACGCCACCAAGTTGCGTTGTTCGCAACTACAATACCCTAGGCCGTGCAGAGGCCCTTGACGCCACGAGCGCGATACGTATGGCTCTTCTCGCGAGCCGATTTTGAAGCGAGAGGTAGAGAGCTCGCCGCCGGGTTACTTCCTTTGCGTCCCCTTTTAAACTTTAAAAAATGTCAGCCATGCGACCCATAATTGCGACAGAAAAAAAAAAACTCACGCTCGGCGCCCGGCGCGCAAATGGAGCCCGCGAGCCTGGCTAGGGGGGCCGGGATTCGTTGACCGGTCCCCAAAAAACCCCCAGAAGATGAAGTGTTTTTTTTTTTTTCTTTTTCGTATTTGCCTTTATGTCGCACCGGGGTGAGCAATACGCACAAATTCCTACATGATTTGGCTCCCATCGCGAGACCTACTGCTCTTCTGCGGGTTGGAGCGTAAGCTATAAGCCCGTTTTTGTTTTATATTGCTCTTTTTTATCTTCGATGAGCCTAGGTGACCCTTTGTCCGGGCTTCGGCCACAGGACGCCATCTTCGCCATATTGGCTCGCGGCTTAGCCCTTGTGTATATTTATTTCGTGTTCTCTGTCTGTTACTTTGTTTTCTTCAATCTGCACTTTTCTTTGTTATGTGGCGCAGAGCCACCGCAAACCAATGCGAGACCAGAGAAAGAAATGACCTGATCACCGCAGACTTGACGTTTAGGGTCGGCAACCTTTGCTACGCGGTTGCGCAACGCCTGATCCTGGGGAACCACGGTGCTCAAGAGCAAGGACCACGGACCCAGGAGCCGGTCCCATCGCACACACGCTACAACAGCCGGAAGTCAGTGACCAATTTCCTGGCCGAACTGGCGGCCTATACACCAACTCAACTCTCCTACGTCACGCCGCGGTGGTGGCGCGCCGGACGCACTTCCGGTCTCGGGCGGTGGGCAGAAGTCGCCGTGCCAGACATGCATTCCTGTGTTCCTTTGGAAGAAACGAGACAAAAAACCTGCCTTCTCGTCAAAATGCTGCGATGGGGGCTTTACCAAGAGAGTCTGGGAAGGTTTGAAGATCAGTTTTCATGTGTTTTTGCACCCTCCGTTCGTCCGAGAACGTGGATAGCAGCCGTGAAAAGGGCAAACCTGACGCTGTCGAACTACGATTGCGTGTGCGGGCCACGATTTGTAGTCGCCAGATGTATTTGCTTTGTTCCAACATGACCGAGAGAAAACCCCCAAGTTGTCCGGACCACCCACGGATTCAGTGCGTCTTCGAATTCACACGGCCGCCTGATCGTTCGAACTTTCGTCTCCTCTTTCAAAGTAGTCTGCTTTTTGTCATCTGCTCGTTCAAACAAAAGCGGCCCGTAGACCAAACTTTGACCCGGTGATTGCAATAAGAAGTAATGTCAGGCCTCAAAAGACTTAAGTAGGCTCGGTGTAAACAGTAGATACAAGATGTTAATTATTGTTACCGGTGGCCATCACCTACTTGTTACGCTTTGTCTGTTCCCGCTTCCGATTTTCAGTATCGACGTCGATCATCGCCCCTACCTTTTACACTTTTGCAGCACGAGCGACGTCGCGACCGAAAATAGCTACAAGACTCTCATCATGGTTTTGGCGTCCATTCTGCAGCGTTCATGCGAATGAATCGCCGCACGTCAAATTATTTACTGAAAGTTTAGCGGCGTAACGCGCCTTGATAATTTTGCTCAGGCGATTGAAGTGGTAAGACATTGCGATGAAAACGTAGAATCGACAACTCCAACGCGAAAAAGAGTATGCAGACTCACACAGACGCCGACAACGTGACATTCGAATGGTTTGTTGACGCGGGACGCGGTGCATCTTGCCCGTACTCCATTGCGCGTGCGTTCGAACTGTCGTCTGCCCTTTCAAACTCGGCTGCTTTTTGTCGTTAGTTCGCTCAAACGACAGCGGCTCGTAAACCAAACGTTGACCCGGTAATTGCGATAAGAACTAAGTGCAGGCCTCAAAACACCTTTGAAGGGTGGTTGGGGTAAGTCGGCTAAGTGTAAACAGGTACAAGAAGTTGTTGATCATTGTTACCAGTGGAAATCACCGACTTGTAATGCCCGATTCTACTTGAGGTTTTCAGTATCGATGTCCACCATCTCAGCTACGGTCCACGCTTTTGCAGTCCGAGCGACGTCGCGACTGAAAATAGCAAGCAGAATCTCGACGTGGGAGTCAGGCTTTAGCGCCCATTCTGCGGCGTCCACGTGAAATGAATCGCCGCACGTCACATTATCCACTCAAAATTTTGCCTCGATAGTTTTGCTGAAGCCGCTCAAGTAGTCAGACATTGTTAGGAGGACGTAGAATCAACAATTCCAACGCGAAAAAGAGCACGGGGACTCCCACCGACGCCGAAAACAACGCAATTCAATGGTCTGTTTATGGGCGACGGCGGGCTTCTTGCCCACCATCCACGGCGCATGCGCGGCGCCGGTGACGTCCGCTAGGGGCGCTCCGGTTTGTTTGTAAACATGAGTTGGTGTATAAGCTCGCGGGGGAAGCCTCGCACGATCGTCGCGCGCACATTGCCCGTTGCGTTCCAGGGCAGCTCCGACCCCGACCCTCACCTCGGAAGATTTCCGGCGGAAATTCCAAGATGGATTAGTTGCACCTGGGCACCAATCTCGAGTCCAGCGAGAACTGTAGCGCCGGACCCAGCATCCGGAAGAGACCCTCTGTCGTATACATGTACGAGTTGATGCAGGAGCTATATGAAAGGGCCTGCCCAACAAAGTCGGAATCGAACAGGGTTGCTCGAGTCGTGCAGCAGAGCCACACAAGGTTTCCGCCCTACCTACATGGCCGCGCTTATCCGACTCTGCAGAACCTGGATCGAGACGGTCACAAAAAGGTGCTCCTGGCAGAGCCCCACTTCAATTTCCGACCCGCCACCGCCTCAAGAAACTCTCGAGCCGTCCTGTGCCTTGCAAGCCCCCAGGCCTAGACGAAGACATACTCAGCGCCAAACCCTAGATGACGCAGTCTATCCTCCTCCTCCACCCCAGCCGTGCGCTCAACTCCTACGCCTTCAGGCAGTGCCAGCGCGGGTGACCGCTCATTGACCCGGCTATGAGCCCGGCCGGATGGATCTCGACTACGGCATGGCGAAAGCCCTTTATGGTCATACTCCCACCACTGTATTCGGGGTTCGGATAGCTGGTCCGTCAAGGGACATTACGAAAGGCGACAAAGACAAGCGCCGCCAAGCCCGATGCACGGCCCTGACCGTGGCAACTGTTCGCGCTGCTTCGGTTGCGGTCACCGTGGCCGTTTCCGGCGTGACAGCCCCGATCTGCAGCGCAACATTTCTGTAGCCTTGGGAAAAGTGTACGGGCGACGGCGTTGATCCGCTGAATGCAAGCCTGCCGCGTTGAACATGGACATCTCGGCAAAACTTCCATCGGTATGTCGAATCCCGCGTGACCATGAACTTATTAAGCCTCGTATTACAATTCAAGTGTTCGGAATATCTGTGGCAGAGTTGATTATTACGGGAGTGTCGTTCAGTGGAGACTACCTGATCAAACGCTGGAAAGAACGGAAAGCTAATCTGAGTGACTCTTGCGCTTACAGCTCACGTGAGTACGAGGAATGTCCGCGAGTCCAGCCGTGAGTTAACACAACGGGTTTAACGAGAATAAACGCTGTTAGTCTTTCGTTTGTTTACCTAGTGTCACGTTACCAATTATTTTGAAGCGAGATTTCATTTTCGATGAGAACCTGATCCTTTTCTTTCCAAACAAATGCTACCGGTTCGGTAGTGACGCGAAACTGATACCGTTTACCAGACAAGAGGATTGGATAGTCAGTGTTGATAACGTTGGCGCTAAAACCCTGCTTTGCAACACCCATGTGGGGTAAGCGATTTTTTGCAGAAGTGCCCTGCTACGGAGTCCGGACCATCAAAGCGGCGTCTTCAAAGGCTGCTGGATTCGTGTTCCCCGATGTTTACGAAGAATTCCGGCAAATGCGGTCTCCTGACGCATTCAATTGACAGCTGGAATACACGGCCTGTACGCTGTAACAATCGACCGATCAGCGTACGCTTGATAGCCCTGCTGGAGAAGGCGTTTTAATGAGAGGATCTAAAGGGGAGTAGTACGTTGGGGAACTTTAATCACCCGCGAGGACCTACGCGCAGTACATCCGAACAATGAACTTTGCCGCAGGGTGTCCAAGTGATTATTCGCACGTGACCGACGCCACAATACAGATGCAGACATGGGTTTCTACTTGAACTTGCTGCCCAAAAACGGCCTGCTACTACGGTATATACCTCAGAATTACGACAAAGAGGGGGCTCCACAGAGACTCCATTTCGAGCCCTGATTCCTCGCCGACTTCGCACCTCTTTCATTTGGGCCTACCGTGACTCTGCTTGCGCTATTCACAGTAGTAGCTGCAAGATTTAAAAAAAAAAAGTTAAGCCTGCTACTTGGCTAGGCAGTCGTCAGGACCTGCTGAGGATCGCCTGCCCATGCCCGGTTTGTCAGAAAGAAAAACTCCGTGTAGGTCAACCAGCTGGTCCCATGCAGCGAGTCGTGAGTCTATTCCTATGGGAATACATTGGCTGTCAACGCCATGCGCGCTGGCACTGGATTCTACTGTAAAGGGGGCCACGAAGTCCGCGTGGTAACCTGTATTTTGTTGCTTGTAACGGATCACTTTAGCAAGTGGTTGCCTGGCGCAGCTGTTTGCATTGAGGTTGAAGTCGTCCCTGAAAATCTGGTCTCGTCTAATGGAGACATCAGAGAGTTTTAGGGAACCGTTTTTGCACATCCGATACGGTACGATGGGCCCTCCGGTACGAACTGCGCATGCGCCTGCCTTCTGCGATCGTATACCGTAATGCTGGTAATGCGCTGGTGGAACCGTAAGGCACGACCGGCACGATCAATGGCCGACGTGGACAGTCTCGCTTGGTTAGCAAAACGGCTATTTCGCTGGCGGAGAGAGCGTGCCGGGGCTCCAAACATGAAGAAAATAAATCATGGCAGTGCCTGGCAGGAGCGCCATGTGTGACAGCAAGTCCATAAAGTTTGAGTCAGCAAAAAAAGAAAAAGAATAAAGAACAAAACGCAATAGGACTTTTTTATTAGAAATAAATTGGTGTTTAGCGCAGCCTAAAATCGTCTGCTTGATAGCTCAGTGGATTGGAGCTCCGGTTTCTTGAGCTCGTAGAGGAGCGGCAGTGGAGAGTGCAAATCCCGCTGGCCCAGACACTTTTTTTTTTTTTTTAGATATTATAAGTTTTTTTTTGTTCTTTTTATACAAACATTGGATGTGCATTTTGAGCACTTATCACCCGTTTTTTAAGCTGCTGTTATGACTGAGGATTATCTGTAGTGGCAACAGAGTGAGCAACAGCCTTCTGCATCAAGGCTCTGGATACTTTTTAGTAAAAAATGTTGCATGAATTAAAAATTTCTGTACAAATGCTAATCACATATATCCTATAAAACGAGCCCTTTGAATATTGGGTGATAGTTTTAATAAGTGCACAGCAGTAAAGTTACAGGTTTTCCTTTGTATTTTCTTCGTGGTCGTACCGTACACGGCGCAACGATCGGTACGCGGGCGTACGACCGTGATCGTCTGCTATCTGTACCGTAAGAGAGCAACATGAGCGCCGCATCTACCTTCGTCCCTCCGCCTCCTCCTCGCAAGCGGTTTACAGCAGAAGACAACATCTTTCTACTTCGGGAGGTGCTAAGCGTTACTCCTTTTTCGCTCCAGCATTTTGGAATGACGCAGCGTTGAAAAAGAACTTCTCGTTGCGAGGAGCGAAGGAACGGATTGACCTCCTCGTAAATAAAAATAGAGATTTGAGACGTACTGAAAGATACGTCATTCCAAAAATATACACACTGTATGGAAAGAAAAACAGAAACATTCCTTCTTTATTTAACGAACTCCCAGAGTCCCTTATGAATATAGAATCCACTAGGGTACTGAAAAGGAAACTAAGGAATTGGTGTCAAGCATCTGAGCTGTAGATATCGTAGCCTAACCGTTGGAGATATTTCGTACTTCTATTTCATGGTTGCGTGAGTAGACTTGGCTATAAACACCTATATTTCATGCTCTGAAGTGTTCCTTTTTGTATTTATTTGTGCTGCTAATTTTGTGTTCCTTTCATTTTTTTTTTGTGCTGCGGAGTGTTTTCTTTTTTTTTTTTTCTTTTTTTTTTTGTAACAACATGTATTGTAGTTGGTCGCCTGGCCCCACATACAAGCAGGATGCTGCTTTTGTGGGCCAGCTCTTTATTTTGTATGCCTTTATCTTAAAATAAAAATTGAATTAAATTGAAAATTGAATTGAAAATTGAATTGAATTAGCTTTGTACAAGAAAAATGACCGCATCAACTTGAGAAAGTGAGTATATTTTGGTTATTTTTGTATTTTCTTCGAGATTTAATATTTCTAGTTTTATTTGTCCATAGCTTTCTTAATACTCGATCCTGCATTGGGCCTCGAGGGAAAGAGACAGGATCGCTAGCAGACGACATCGCATGTTGATGATAAGCGCGCGCGAGCGTGTTCTTGTGCCAAATCGAGTTTGCTTTCAGCAACGTTTCAGCATATCAGGACGTGGTTGGTGTAAAATCATATTTGGTTGATGTAAAACACCGAAGCTTGCCCGCTAAGAACGCATGATTTATTAGAAAACAAGTTACCATGTACGGTCAGGCGTTATTATATTCCCCAAGTATATAAATCTGGTAAACTGAAAGAAAAAAAAACCCAAAATACGCTGGCACATCATTCGTGGTATCCGCACATCATTCCTGGTATCACAACTTTTTTGTTTACTCAAAAGCTACGCCAAGTTGAACGTCCTATGCCTTGCCGCCGACAAGCGCCTTCTCTTAGTGAATCGGTGCTTGGTGGCACCCGAAAGAAATGCGACTGACTCCGTGTCAAGGCAAACCAAAAAGAATGTTTATTCCCTCGTGCCCCTGCACAAGTCACGGGCCCCATGGCACGCGCGTGCGTGCCTCGCTTATAGAAAGCGGGAAGTTCAAAAGAGACTCACGCCACACTTAGTGCGCAGACAGTCGTACAAAATCACTTTTTCTAAATTGCTTTCGCTGAATAGAGCCAACTCCAAGTCATGGTCAAAAAGATCGAGCGCCATTGTTGTCGGAAAGCTCGCCTGCTTCTTTAGCAGACGAACATTTTAGAACTTCGCTGTGCTAGTATGGTGCCTGGAACGCGTCTCCGACTGGTGTGTTTACCGCGGCCAAAAAAGTGGCCCATCGATTTCCGCCTGATGACGTCATAGAAGTGTCATGCTGTCGCCGGTCGCGACCCTGGTGGCGCCCCAACAGTTGTGGTATGAGTGGCAGACGCCTGTTCTGCTGCAGGTCGCTTCCCACTGTGACAGTTCACGGAAGCTGGAGCAGCCGGAAGTTGGGACGCCTGAAGGGACGCCGCGACGAAAGCTACACTCGCGTTCGCTCGTGCTTTTCGCCAGCATTTCTACGGTCAACCGCCAGGATCGCGACAGGCAACAGCATGACACTCGCGTCATTTGTTGCCACATTGGGACCACTTTTGATGTATGGGCGGGATAGGACGCTAAACACACCAGTCGAAGACGCGATCCAGGCACCATAGTGCTAGGGGCGACACGCCTTGGTGCGCCAGGTTTTGTATTACGGAAACGCATTCATTCCAGTAAAAAAACGAGACGAACTATAATAGGTATACTATATTTTTAGTTCTCTATATATTTATGGTGCGAGTTTTGTTTACTTTAGTTTCTGCGATTTGTACAAACACACGCAAATTTGTCTTTTCTCGATGAGGCGGATGCAGGTTTCCGTTGCCAGGGGGCGCGACCTGTACAGATCGTCTGCCATCGTCTGCAAATACGGTTCCCCCAAAGCCGTTTCAGGGCGCACGATCGGTCCACACGCCCGATCCAAGGTATCGATCGTTTTTGTTTATCGATCGTATTTTGTTCCGGTTCCCTAAAACTCTCTATTGTTTCGCTTCGGTTTTCCGGTGAGATTCGTCTGCAACAATGCTACTTATGTTGCCAGCAATGTTCCGAGGCTTATGTGCCGTATTGGGTATACAACACGGGCGGACGTCTATATACAACCCACAGGCAAATATTATAGACCGGGTTATCAGGAACCTAAAATCAAAGTTAATCGCTCACACCGAACATCGCCATGTCTGGGACACAAAGCTTCCAGTGGTTGTGTTCGGAAAACGCACAACCATTAATTGGTCCGCTGGTTCTACACCCACTCGGCTTAATCTTGGGGAAAAGTTGACTTTCTCGCTCAAAAACAGTTGCACGGCCAACAATTCTGGCGTCGCTTGCCCATGTGGCCAGTTTGCAGGACGTCTTCGACGCATGCTTGGGGACATTGTTCGTGATGCCCGAGAAAACTTAGACGTCGCACGGTTTGAGGCGGCTGAGCAGTACAGTCGCGGCCACCGGCACGTGCCATTTGAAGCTTGACAACTCGTACTTTGAAGGACACACTTCTTTGATGATGCCACTAAAGGCTTTACAGCCTTCCGTGTGAATTAGTGGGTCGATCCGTATAGAGTGCGAGAGAATTCCTCACGCCTCACGTTCACGCACGTCCACTGTAAGTCTGGACGACTCGCTGAATCCGCTCATGTGACCAACCTTAAACGGTATTTTTAATTGGATGACAAACTACTCTTGCAGGTGGAGAATGATACTGGTTCGGGTGATACCTAACACAAACATAATTTTTGGAGGACTCTTCCTGACATTGGTGACAAAGACGAAGAGTTTGAAGATGCGCGTCGCAATAGGCTTTGGCGAGGATTAGTTCTTTTCCGAACCCTACTAAATATGAGCGTAGTTCAGCGCGGTAAACACGGATGATGTGCTTGCAAGTGTAACTAGTCTAATTCCGCGCCCTCACAGAAGGCGCTTTCTAGCGAGAAGAAGCCGCTGCACAGGGCAACTGAGTGTTCTTTTTTTGGTTCTTCTCTGATTTTCAAGGTGCCCCGCTACCACTACCACCGCCGCCGAAGGTTCTCCCGCCTTTTCCGTAAGCCTACGGAGCTAAGGCAATACAAGCGGCGGCCAAGGACCCTCCGCCGGCCCAGACTACGCCGCCGAACGCAACGACTTGGCCTGCGGTGGGCCCTGAGGCAGCCAGTTCAGCACCTCCGGCAGCGCCTACAATGACTAGAGTAACTGTATACGCCTGGAGGAGCAGAGTACCGCAATTGTGCTTTCAAGGTGGCCATGTTGGATCCAAGGCCGCGCCGTGGGAGCGACCGTCGCTTCTACAAGAGCCCCGGATGCGCGATCTACGCGTTCGTCCCCAGTGCATTCTTGTACCCAGATTTTGAAAACACTTTTTAAGACACCGCTCGCGTTATAAAACAACGCGATTATGCTGCATCCAGTGGCTACATATAACGTTGAATGGTCAAGCAACCTTCCAGTTCGTTCTATTTTAGTGTAAGATATATATTTTGCAAACACAAAGCGAGAAACGTGATCCGCCCGAAACTCGGCGCCTGCAAAGTCGTTTTCCCGCACGAGGTTCGGATGCAGCTCGGTGCACGAGACCAATCCTCCGCCAAGACCTAGTTGGCGGCGAAAGAAAAAAGGAACGCGGAACTCTGGCTCTTGAAGCAGAGCCTATACAGTTACTCTAACAATGACGGCTATGAGGCGCCCCCCAACGGACCCCATGACTGCTACGGAGGTTCACCGGAGCGCGACGGTGCCAAGGATGGCTCCGGGAACGCATACTCGTCCCCTAGACGGCAGGCCCGCACCAGCAGTTCCTACTTACTGTGTACGGCCTCAGCTTTGAGAAGATGAACGTCAGAAAACCCTTCAACCTGCTCTGCCGGTCAGGGGCAAATCCAGAACTCCGTTTTGGGGGTTGCGGGGTAATTTCTAAGAATACTATTCTCCCATTCTTTTCATATACACCGGGGGCTTCACCGGTTTCAAGTTGCACTCCGATTAGGGGGGAGGGCGGTTAGTCGACTTTGTTCACACAAAGCGAATTTAGCAAGCTTTTTTTCATTGCCTTTGATCACTCGCCAAGTACACATGGGTAAGAGACAACTCAAACTTCCTAAGGACAAGGCTGGCGAGCTTGTACCACCAAATGCTTTAAGACTTGAGTCGAAGGTCGAAGAAACCAACAGAATCATGACAAACTAACATTCGTGAAGCACATTCCTAGTGCGTAAACTAATGCCCCGTTTACGAGCATATCCCCAGAAATTGTCGCGGGAGTAAAAAGCCACATTATGAAAAATAAAATACAAGCTACGCAAAGCGCAAGGCATCAGAAAACACGAATAGCGTAAATTGAGTGTTCACAAGGGCAAAGGTTGCTCAGCATATCTGTCAGCAAACCATTCAGGTATTCACGTTACAAAAGGTTACACTAAACAATTGCCTTATTTTTAACAAACAATCTGGTGGCGCTTTCTAATTACATCGACTAATGTCAGAAACAAGAGATTGAGCAACATTGGTTGATTCTTCCTGAGGCGTGCATATGAACAGAACCAAAAGCAACTACATATCAAAGCTGCCACTAACATGGGTGCCGCTGGATAGCATCATGCTTGAAATGAAGGCTTCGTTAACCAATACTTTCTTTCTCAACAGAAATTTAATAAACCCCTGGTGATATCGTACTATATTCCCTCATAAATTCTGCAAATGAACTATGGCGTAAAAAATAAGGCAAGCCGGTGTACCTTCGAGTGCGTCGCGTGTTCAAATACCAGGGTCGGAAAACACAAGTCTAACATTCTACTCACACTTCCTAAGAGTGAAAATAAGCGAAACATTTCTGCGTGTTCTAATGGTATGGTGCGCCAACAAAAGAACACGGCGACGGCGGCAGCTCTAGGCTTTAAACCTGCGTGCACGCAGAGCCTCCACGCTTCCACCACTGTACTTCCACCGCGTCCGTTACCTCCGTGGACTAGACTTATGGCGGCACTTAAGGAGGCTTGCTCAAGTTCTCGCATGTGCGCAACGGTTCGTCAGATCACTCAATTGTTAAACGAAAGAATTATATGTAGAGGTAATAGAAAAACGTTAAAATAATATTGAATGATGGTGCAATGAGGTAATCATAGCATCACTATTTTATAAATTTTAATATTTTTCTTCTACCTCTAGATATAGCTTTCTCGTTTCGACCAAGTGATTTGAATCGCAAAATAAAAGATAGTACCCGATCACTTTGTTTCTTTTAAAGGCATTAATACATTTCACTTTTTTCTAAAACAATTTCGCTTACTATGCAACCATAGCAAGTGCGCTTGCAGTGGGGCTATCGGCTTAACAGTGGTTATTTGTGTTTGTTCTTAATTTTATTTGTTTTGTTATATATAGTGCTGTTACAGATATGTACCAAAACCAAAAGGTGATAATAATGATGACGACGCCATGAGAAGCGGTGCTACTAAGACATATCAATGAAAAAAAGAGAATCCAGTAACATGATAAAAAAAAAAGAAAATTTAACTGCACCCTATTTTGGTTTTGAAAACACATATTTTTAAGGGTTTCCTAAACATTTTCCTGTCCTCCTATCTCTTTATTCATACATTTCCTCACCATACCTAGCATGCAATTGTGATGACGGGAAGTGCAGAGGTTGTGTTATGTTATGTTACGTTACGTCATGTTATGTTACTTGATTATGTCAGGTAATGTCATATTATTACGTAACCTATGACTTGAAACTGTGACGTCAATTTTCCTGTAAATTTAGTGGGAAGATAGATACCACGTAACCTGACGTCTCAGGACGACGCTAACGCTGCAGAGTAGCGTCAGGGAGTCAAACTCTGGTGGCTCGCTGTACCATTACGACAGTTGACGTCAATTGTTCTGCCAAATCTTGCGGGTACACTAATTACATTATGTTCTTCAATCGCTGAAAAGAATTTTCAATGTATTTTAAAGAAATTGGGACAACTGATTCTTAAACAACAATCTTTCGTACGTGTTCGGACTTCTGGAACCTAAGGGTGGTGGTATGTACCGAAAATTATGTTCTTTTTGTATATGGTGATGGCTTTGTAAATGCTTGGTAAAAGTTAAGCAGAATTGGCAGCGACCGTAAGCTACAAAGCCCTATAATCTATGAAGCGCAGTATGCTAGGAGTGATCGTTTTACTTTGGGTGGGAATAAACAGTCCAGTATATTATAAAGGTATAGGTCACGTGACGTCACGCTACGTGACGAAATTTTTCTTTCGTTAATTTCAGCGGAGAAGTCATATTGGTGCATAGGTCACTTGACGTCCGGTCATGTAGTATCAAGTTTCCTGCTACATGTAGCGGGGGAATTGAGTTGGTGTGTAATTCATAATGATATCAATTCCTCTGCCGAACTCAGCTTCAATTTTTCCGCAAGATTTAATCAGACCCAATTATTTATGTCTATGTCACGTGTAATCAGGTTATATGATGTCGTTCTCTCCGCAAATGCTTGCGGCGAAATTTCTGTATAGGTCATCTTACGTCAAGTCACTTGACATTAAATTCCCCGTAAAAGTTACGACGAAACCTGAATTTCTGTTTAGGTCTCGTGACATCAATTTCCCAGCTAGATTTAGCGGGAGGTGCGCGAACGAACGGATGGACGCAATTTTAGGATCAGGCGGTTCCATTAAAAAACATTTTTATGCTTTAGAGTAATAACTTCGCTTCATCCGAATGGGCAGCAATTTCTATTTGTATATTATGTACCATGAAAGGGGAGTTATCCGGAGTGACACATACTGGCGCGCGCTGTGGACCGTTCCGTGTTGTTTGGATGGGAGTAAAATTCGACAATAAGGCATGACTGACTAAGCACACACCTTGCAGACTGTCGGATCGCGACGGTTCCCCTCAGAATTTCGACGTAAAACTCCCCTGAGTGGATAGCCTCCTCGTCATCCTCGTCTTGGCCACATACATTGATTGGGTCTATAATATTCATAGAGGCTGCACATCTTATGTTATTATGTTTCAACATGAAATTCGTAGTCTTTTTAGGCATTCGCAATGATCTTTTTCATAAGCACTTCCCTATCTTTATTTTTATAATATTTTTAAAGGCCGTAATAGTGTTAAGTATTTTATTGGATTTTGCGTTCGGGGTAGTCTTAAAGGGCAACTCCGCTCAATTCCGAAAAATTTAGGCTTACATTTGATTCAAATTCACAGAGCACTACTAAACAACTCTACGTCTTCGGATTCGCGAAATGTGGAATATTATTTGTGTAATCTAATTTAAACATCAGCAGATACCGAACCGAAACTTTGGTTGCGTCAGGCAACATTGGTCTCGGGTCGTCAGAGTCATGGCCACGTCACGTCGAAACACGTGGTCTTGTGACGTTCGGGAGGGAGCGAGAAACAGGACACGCGACGCGCGGGCAGGTCGCTTCGCATGGCGTGGCGTGGACGGTGATGGCCCAGGGGAGAGGGGGAAGAGGAGAAGACGAAAGAGGAGAAGGGGAGCGGAGAAGCAGACCGATAAGCGCGCAGGGAAGCGCAAACTAGCGCATCCGCGTTACGGTGATCACGTGAACGCCCGTTCAGCCAACACCGGGAGGAGAAACTCATGACGTCATCGTTCAATTTTACTCTGAGAAGTAGAAACAAACAAAAGGTGAGGATGACGTAGTCATGCCTTTGACGTAGTGGCTCAATGTCGGCTGCTCCAACTCCGTGGCATTGATTGCGCTGATGATTGCGCCTCGCGCCGCACGCTAGAGTTGGCAGATTTCGGCGACTTGGCTGGCTTGAAGGTTTGCTGGCGAGTTTATTAAATATATAAACGGAATTAGATCGTAATATTTGACATGGGGTCTTCCTATATGATATTGAAGAGGGCTACAGAGTTTTCTAAATACCAAAAGTGAAGCGGAGTTGCCCTTTAAGAAATGTGTGTATATATTATATAAAATTCTCGATTGGGAGGCATTCACGGTTCTATAACTACTCACCAGTTTCAGAAGTTGCATATGCACCCATTGATGTCCACGACAAATAGAGCTCTAAACTTCCGTTGCTGAAGAGGGTGTGACGAAGGATTCCGAGATCCCTAACACGGTAAGGCTCGAGGTCTGTTTTTCGTATGTCACGATCCAATTTAAAGCTTCCTCCATAGCTGACCAAGTCAGGTACGCTGTCGTCTATGAATAAAGGCGTTGTAAGTAACTTCACTCTGAGGTTATTAAAAATGCACTTAACGGAGTCTGTTCTATTGTGGTTATCACTGAACCGTGAGGAAGACGGAACGGACAAATATAAATCTTCAAACACAGCTGTGGTTATACTTTACAAAAACATGCCTACGACCAGACAAAATACATGTGGGAATTAAGAAACTAGAAACAGCGCGAAAAAGACGAGGACAACGAGAGTAGTGCACAGAACGAGCGCTGACTATCAACTGAAGTTTCATTAAAAACGACGCAAGCAAGAAAACAATAAAAAAACCACAAAGCCAACCAACGCTTTAATAACCAATGGCGTGTCGCTCTCGTTGTCCTCGTCTTTTGCGCATTGTTCCTAATTTCTTAAATCGTGAACCAACTCGCGTGCATCGCCATCTTAACACGTGCGGGAAGTTAACATTTTTCATCTAAAGAAAATCTAGCAGTGTTTGATTTGGAAATTGACGCGGGTTTACTCAGTCAATCTTAATCCGGCTTACTTGCACTCTTGCTTCAGTTTTATGATTTCGCAAGGTGCACTTCGAATTACGTAACCCCTAAAATTGGACTATTGAATGCGAAATGCTCATTATACTTGCTGAACCTCTGTAGATTAGCTTTCTAAACGAAGTTGGAATTACGTTTCCCAGGGGAAATTTGGTTTTTCAAGCTTTCTTTTATTTGGCCATAGACGTTTGTATTACCAGCACGTCAATCGAAATAAGTGAAACCTCGCGCAACACCAGTTACTAATGCAAATATTAAGTAGCCCCTTTTCATGCAAGCACACTGTGACGGTGGCTTGGTGCCCGAGTAATTCGCTATGCTTGTGGCGTTGTTGTCGTTTCTTTGCCGCCTCCGGTCCATGGAGGTACGTCAGGGAGACGTCTATTTCGGCCCAAGTTTGGCAATCCCAGGGGTCAAACTTAGGCCTAATACAGTTTTGCTTTAAGGCGTTAGTGCCAGAATAATTTTCTTTGGATTTCTATAACCTTACTTTGGCTTATCATAAAGATGCAAAAGAACCATACTTCAGCCACATATGCCACGAATCAACCGTGCAACCAGCAGTGACGCCCAGTTCTGGCACTCGATTGGCGATTTCGACACAAAGCAAAAAAACAAAAATCTGCAGAAAGTGTAGCACGACTTCTGCACCCTGATATTTTGCAACAAACTTTACGAACAAAACGGAGCTCTCTGCAAGAATTAGACAAACTGGATATTCCTAAAATCTTTTTGGGAAGTATTCTGTACGGTGTGTTTCACAATACTTTAGGCAAGGTTAAACAATATTTATGTGCATTGTAAGAAGACGAAACCAAAGGACACAGTTTATTAATCGTTTGGAGCAATTCAGGCTATTGCTTGTGTTTTGCCCAATTAACTAATTAATTAAGATTAATAACAAACTTGTAAAATATTCAACTTTAGAGCAAAAGCGTTAAAGGCAGAGTTGTTGAGCGTCATCAGAAACATACCATTCGGTGGTTGTTATCAAGAAACCACTAACAGGGTTCGTTCCTCAGGGCTTCCAAAGAAGTGCGCGATTTATGAAGAAACAAAACACAAAAAAAATGAAAGACAAATAAAACTGTGAGAATACATATAGAGACGGGCAAAACAGCGCATGTTTCGACTTTCCACACCAATAACTTCAGTAGGAGCCGGCACCTTGCCCAAGAGACCCAGCGATGGAAATCAGGAGGGCGAAAAGCGGGAACAAGAGAAGGTGAGGGCTGGTACGGGGGAGGATAAGGGCGACCTTCCCCGCGAGTAATTTTAAGTTCTGCTCGTCTCTATGTTTACGCGCTCACGTCGAACTAAATGAAAGACGTTTACAATTCACTTTAATACAGAATTCGAGCGTAGCTCATGAGTAGGAGAGAAGGGTACGAGGAGAGGGTATGCCCCGCCTCCCCTCCGTATGTGCCCTCATCCTCCCCTGTTCCTTCCCATTTAGTGGGAAATTTTCGTTAATTTCCCGCTCAATTGAAATGGGAAATATTCCCGCTAGGTTTAACGAGAAGTTTAGCGAACATTTTCAAGCGAAATTTAGCGGGGAAACAGAATTGGTGTTGAGGTCACGTGACGTCAATTTCCCCACTTAATTTAGCGGGGAAATTGGTCTGATAAATTTTACGCGACGTCACCTGTGACGTCTCGAGGGTAACATCTCACCGCTAAATATGGTGGGAAATTTTTCCACTAAATTTAGCGGGAAAGTCTTCCCGCTAAAGCTAGTTGGCATATTTAACTCCGTGACGCCACGTGACATCATATTGAATCACGCGGCGTAACGTGTGACGTCACGTGGGTAAAATCACCGGGCTTCGCTCCGGTGATTGAAAAAAAAAACGGAAACATATATCCGCTAAATTTGGCGGGAAAATTTTCCACTAAATTTAGAGGGAAAGTCTTCACGCTAAAGCTAGTTGGCATATTTAACTCCGTGACGCCACGTGACATCATATAGAATCACGCGGCGTAACGTGTGACGTCACGTGGGTAAAATCACCGGGCTTCGCTCCGGTGATTGAAAAAAAAACGGAAACATATATCCGCTAAATTTGACGGGAAATGTTTCCACTACATTTAGCGGGAAAGTCTTCCCGCTAAAGCTAGTTGGCATATTTAACTCCGTGACGCCACGTGACATGATATTGAATCACGCGGCGTAACGTGTGACGTCACGTGGGTAAAATCACCGGGCTTCGCTCCGGTGATTGAAAAAAAACGGAAACATATATCCGCTAAATTTGGTGGGAAATTTTTCCACTAAATTTAGCGGGAAAGTCTTCCCGCTAAAGCTAGTTGGCATATTTAACTCCGTGACGCCACGTGACATCATATTGAATCACGCGGCGTAACGTGTGACGTCACGTGGGTAAAATCACCGGGCTTCGCTCCGGTGATTGAAAAAAAACGGAAACATATATCCGCTAAATTTGGTGGGAAATTTTTCCACTAAATTTAGCGGGAAAGTCTTCCCGCTAAAGCTAGTTGGCATATTTAACTCCGTGACGCCACGTGACATCATATTGAATCACGCGGCGTAACGTGTGACGTCACGTGGGTAAAATCACCGGGCTTCGCTCCGGTGATTGAAAAAAAAACGGAAACATATATCCGCTAAATTTGACGGGAAATGTTTCCACTACATTTAGCGGGAAAGTCTTCCCGCTAAAGCTAGTTGGCATATTTAACTCCGTGACGCCACGTGACATGATATTGAATCACGCGGCGTAACGTGTGACGTCACGTGGGTAAAATCACCGGGCTTCGCTCCGGTGATTGAAAAAAAACGGAAACATATATCCGCTAAATTTGGTGGGAAATTTTTCCACTAAATTTAGCGGGAAAGTCTTCCCGCTAAAGCTAGTTGGCATATTTAACTCCGTGACGCCACGTGACATCATATTGAATCACGCGGCGTAACGTGTGACGTCACGTGGGTAAAATCACCGGGCTTCGCTCCGGTGATTGAAAAAAAACGGAAACATATATCCGCTAAATTTGGTGGGAAATTTTTCCACTAAATTTAGCGGGAAAGTCTTCCCGCTAAAGCTAGTTGGCATATTTAACTCCGTGACGCCACGTGACATCATATTGAATCACGCGGCGTAACGTGTGACGTCACGTGGGTAAAATCACCGGGCTTCGCTCCGGTGATTGAAAAAAAACGGAAACATATATCCGCTAAATTTGGTGGGAAATTTTTCCACTAAATTTAGCGGGAAAGTCTTCCCGCTAAAGCTAGTTGGCATATTTAACTCCGTGACACCACGTGACATCATATTGAATCACGCGGCGTAACGTGTGACGTCACGTGGGTAAAATCACCGGGCTTCGCTCCGGTGGTTGAAAAAAAACGGAAACATATATCCGCTAAATTTGGCGGGAAATTTTTCCACTAAATTTAGCGGGAAAGTCTTCCCGCTAAAGCTAGTTGGCATATTTAACTCCGTGACACCACGTGACATCATATTGAATCACGCGGCGTAACGTGTGACGTCACGTGGGTAAAATCACCGGGCTTCGCTCCGGTGGTTGAAAAAAAACGGAAACATATATCCGCTAAATTTGGTGGGAAATTTTTCCACTAAATTTACCGGGAAAGTCTTCCCGCTAAAGCTAGTTGGCATATTTAACTCCGTGACGCCACGTGACATCGTATTGAATCACGCGGCGTAACGTGTGACGTCACGTGGGTAAAATCACCGGGCTTCGCTCCGGTGATTGAAAAAAAGCGGAAACATATATCCGCTAAATTTGGCGGTAAATTTTTCCACTAAATTTAGCGGGAAAGTCTTCCCGCTAAAGCTAGTTGGCATTATTAACTCCGTGACGCCACGTGACATCATATTGAATCACGCGGCGTAACGTGTGACGTCACGTGGGTAAAATCACCGGGCTTCGCTCCGGTGATTGAAAAAAAACGGAAACATATATCCGCTAAATTTGGCGGGAAATTTTTCCACTAAATTTAGCGGGAAAGTCTTCCCGCTAAAGCTAGTTGGCATATGTAACTCCGTGACGCCACGTGACATCATATTGAATCACGCGGCGTAACGTGTGACGTCACGTGGGTAAAATCACCTGGCTTCGCTTCGGTGATTTAAAAAAAACGGAAACATATATCCGCTAAATTTGGCGGGAAATTTTTCCACTAAATTTAGCGGGAAAGTCTTCCCGCTAAAGCTAGTTGGCATTTTTAACTCCGTGACGCCACGTGACATCATATTGAATCACGCGGCGTAACGTGTGACGTCACGTGGGTAAAATCACCGGGCTTCGCTCCGGTGATTGAAAAAAAACGGGAACATATATCCGCTAAATTTGGCGGGAAATTTTTCCACTAAATTTAGCGGGAAAGTCTTCCCGCTAAAGCTAGTTGGCATATTTAACTCCGTGACGCCACGTGACATCATATTGAATCACGCGGCGTAACGTGTGACGTCACGTGGGTAAAATCACCGGGCTTCGCTCCGGTGATTGAAAAAAAACGGAAACATATATCCGCTAAATTTGGCGGGAAATTTTTCCACTAAATTTAGCGAGAAAGTCTTCCCGCTAAAGCTAGTTGGCATATTTAACTCCGTGACGCCACGTGACATCATATTGAATCACGCGGCGTAACGTGTGACGTCACGTGGGTAAAATCACCGGGCTTCGCTCCGGTGATTGAAAAAAAACGGAAACATATATCCGCTAAATTTGGCGGGAAATTTTTCCACTAAATTTAGCGGGAAAGTCTTCCCGCTAAAGCTAGTTGGCATATTTAACTCCGTGACGCCACGTGACATATTGAATCACGCGGCGTAACGTGTGACGTCACGTGGGTAAAATCACCGGGCTTCGCTTCGGTGATTGAAAAAAAACGGAAACATATATCCGCTAAATTTGGCGAGAAATTTTTCCACTAAATTTAGCGGGAAAGACTTCCCGCTAAAGCTAGTTGGCATATTTAACTCCGTGACGCCACGTGACATCATATTGAATCACGCGGCGTAACGTGTGAAGTCACGTGGGTAAAATCACCGGGCTTCGCTTCGGTGATTTAAAAAAAACGGAAACATATATCCGCTAAATTTGGCGGGAAATTTTTCCACTAAATTTAGCGGGAAAGTCTTCCCGCTAAAGCTAGTTGGCATATTTAACTCCGTGACGCCACGTGACATGATATTGAATCACGCGGCGTAACGTGTGACGTCATGTGGGTAAAATCACCGGGCTTCGCTTCGGTGATTTAAAAAAAAACGGAAACATATATCCGCTAAATTTGGCGGGAAATTTTTCCACTAAATTTAGCGGGAAAGTCTTCCCGCTAAAGCTAGTTGGCATATTTAACTCCGTGACGCCACGTGAGATCATATTGAATCACGCGGCGTAACGTGTGACGTCACGTGGGCAAAATCACCTGGCTTCGCTTCGGTGATTTAAAAAAAACGGAAACATATATCCGCTAAATTTGGCGGGAAATTTTTCCACTAAATTTAGCGGGAGAGTCTTCCCGCTAACGCTAGTTGGCATATTTAACTCCGTGACGCCACGTGACATCATATTGATTCACGCGGCGTAACGTGTGACGTCACGTGGGTAAAACCACCGGGCTTCGCTCCGGTGATTGAAAAAAAACGGAAACATATATCCGGTAAATTTGGCGGGAAATTTTTCCACTAAATTTAGCGGGAGAGTCTTCCCGCTAACGCTAGTTGGCATATTTAACTCCGTGACGCCACGTGACATCATATTGAATCACGCGGCGTAACGTGTGACGTCACGTGGGTAAAATCACCGGGCTTCGCTCCGGTGATTGAAAAAAAACGGAAACATATATCCGGTAAATTTGGAGGGAAATTTTTCCACTAAATTTAGCGGGAGAGTCTTCCCGCTAACGCTAGTTGGCATATTTAACTCCGTGACGCCACGTGACATGATATTGAATCACGCGGCGTAACGTGTGACGTCACGTGGGTAAAATCACCGGGCTTCGCTCCGGTGATTTAAAAAAAACGGAAACATATATCCGCTCAATTTGGCGGGAAATGTTTTCGCAAAATTTTGCGGGGAAATTTAACCCTCCTAACGTCACGTCACGTCAAATTTTTCACGCGACGTCACACGTAACGTCACATGTGCTGTCACGAGGGCGAAATTTCCCCGTTAAATTTAGCAGAAAAATTTCGCGCCACATTTAGCGGAACAATTGTGAACTGTGAAATCACATGTGACGTCATTGTCGGAAACGTCCCGTATTGCAACGCGGTGGGAAGCCGATGGCGACAACGGCGACGCCGCTCAACCGGGAAACGGGTACCAAATGGCGCGTTCACACAGGAAGCGGCTCCGCAAATGAGAAGCGGATCCGTGCCTTCTCAACCGCACAACGACTGGGATCGAACGGTTGAGCGCGTTTTTCCCAACCGCCTCGTTTCCCATTTGCCCCAACCGCTTTCGCGAACCGCGAAACGGCAGACATTCGCGACGCTGACGTGACGTTAGTGGCTTTCGAAATAAGATGGCATCTCTCGCTGGTGAGGCGTCGAAGGTGCTGTAGTCCTAGCGTTACAGCAGACAAATCGACGAAGAAACGTGATGTTCCCGTCCGCAACTTGAATCCGCTGCGAAAGGAATTGATTCGGTAATCTTAACGGGCTCGCTCCGGTGATTTAGTTCGGGTAGGAGTTTGTTTATAAATCGGGTGTCCACAGACCGTCGCTCGCTGCCTTGTTATTGCTAGTCTTTGCAAGTAGAAAGTCGGAACCTGTCCCTCTTCGAGTGAAATGACATCTACTGTACCAACTAAGACAGTCACCTGAACTATTGAAAGCTTGTAACACCGTGCATGACCGCCACGAACGCCGATAGAGACGTCGTGAGTGATTGCGTAGCCAGCACAAAGCTGGGGAGCTGGAAGGGTAACTGATCCAACTAGACCTGTAACGCTTACTACTACAAAAAGAAATAAAAGGAACCTATTCAAAAAATAAACTGTACGTACCAGACGATACTGATGTAATCCATACGGCGCTATTTGAGCTTCATGTCAAACAGTAGACTCGATCGACGAGCGAGCGACGAGAGGAGAGTCCGCTACCAACGAAGCTACGATCGGCTAGCGCCGAACACATATTCCCCCGCACTACGATTCACCAGTGCCGCTCACAACTCCGAAAATTATAACAACGAACAACGGGAGGGTGGAACTGGCCTTCTATCCCCAAAGCAATGTCAGCTATTCATGCGGGAAGGGTGCACTCCGTAGAAAGGGTCGGGGGCATCATCTTCTAAGTCAGCGAGGCATGCCAAGCTGGGCTTTACTGCTGGGCGAAATTGAGGAAATCGCAGACGAGCATTGCGGGTCCATATCTTTTTCTTTTTTTGCTGCCTGAACTTGTGATGCGTGCGAGCATGGCGAAGAAACATCTTCGGAGTTCCAAAAAAGCAAAATGTTGCCTTTGCATCGTGATTAAAGTGGATTTTAGATTGTAAAAGAAGGTTGCCAAATGCGAGTCTCAAAATATCACGCCTCATCGCCGAGAAACCGTGAACCGCATCAGCAACCGCTTCGAAACACAGGTCAACCCCCAGTGTGAATGCACCATAAGAGCTACTCTCTAAAATACGAATCGATCAACAGCGCCTTGTCAACAGTGCGCTGTTGACAAGGCGTTGTTGAACCAACTAGGCCAACATTCAGCATGCGGGCCTAGTTTGTTCGAGCCACGGCTAAGAGCGCTGCGGCACAAGGCGCGCAAGCGCAAGGTCACTTATTTCTTTCCTAAACCTCGGCCTATTTTTGAAGCCCAGAAAAAAGTACCGCGTTATGGTTTCTTGATAAAAAAAAAAAATTGAATTGGATGTTTCTAAGTACGCTCCACAGCTTTGTCATTGCGACGTATGTTCTATAATGAATATTTCAAAAGTTTATAAAAAAATCTTAATTAATTAGTTAATTGGGCAAAAGACGAAACAATTTCCTTTAAGTTCGTCTTCCTAAAATGCAACAAAAATTATTAAAGCTTGGCTAACCTTACGTGGAACACCATGACTTCAAGACTCGAGCAAAAAGAAGAAATTCGCGAGTCGTTCCTAATTCATAAATTCCAGTGCAAAATTAACAAACATTTGGGTACTCTGTCAACAATACACAGCTTAAACAACCATCTGCCGTGGCGCCCCGCCCTGCTTAATTCTTTTGTTTTTTCGGGGGTCTGGTCGAACCAGCTCTTGGAGACAAGGAACAAGATGGCCCCACACGACTCACTCACCGCACCGCCATTATCCTGGAATGCACCTCCCGAACAGAACCCCCTACCGTCATCCCTCACCGCGACAAAAGTGAACTCATCCCCCGCCCCCCATGCGCTTCCCTTTGCCTATAAGCGCCTTCTACCACCAATGCATCGGCGACCAGAACCTACAACCGCCATCCCTCATCGCGACAAATTTTGCTTCATCCACCCCGTGCTTCCCCTTCCCTACAAGCCCGTCCGTACCACCAGTGCACTGTGAACAGAACTCACAACCGTCTCCCTCAACCCGACAAAATTGGACTCGTCCCAGCCGTGCTTCCCTCTCCCTACAAGCCCCGTCGAATCTTCGCGTCAACAACCCCCTCCCCCTAGATCTTTTATAAAGCTAACCCACTCCGCCATGTGGGGTGCCGTCCTAAAGAAGGCAGTGCCACCGCCCAAACGTCGACAAACGTCAGGCCCTTCTGGTATTTTTTTTTCTTAATTATTTATTCTATTTTCTATCTGAAAATTTATTTTTGTAAGTTCTTGTGTTTTAACTTTGACTTTTATTCCATTCGTTTTCATGTTTTTTGTCTGTTTTTTTTGCCCGCCTAACTAGCGCTTTTGTGCCTGAACTTTATGATCTTGTAAACTAAATGCAACATTTTTTCGGCAAATCACTCTTCTTTCTAACGTGAGTTCTTTCGCCATTAAATTAGATTTTTATTTTTATCACCCTATGGCTGCTGTGTCTGCGCACCTTACTTTTGCCTATATATCAACGGAAGCATTTGTAAACCTTCGCCACTTTATATATATATATATATATATATATATATATATATATATATATATATATATATATATATATATATATATATAGGTTTTTTTTTTAAGATTAACAGAATTTTTAAAAAGAAACCATGGAAGCTAGGTTAATCCGGTCTGTGCAGGTGAGTTATATGGCCAGGGGGAGAAAGTGTAGGGGGCTAATCGTAACGGTCAGTCGGCTAATTAGTTAAAATTCATTAATTAACTTTTTAATTACTGAAAATAGACGTATGGTTTCAATTAGAAACTTGCTCAGCGTCATTGAAAACCACTAAATCAGTAATTTTCAAAAAGACTTTGAACGCGTGAGAAGCGTAGTAGTGCACGAAAGTTACCGCTCGTGAGCAGGTACAAGGCTGGGGCTAGATAAGGAGAGAGAAAAATAGCGCGGGCGCCTTACCGCAACCACTAGCTTTGTACTTGCTCCACGAGTGCTACTTTTAGTTCACAACTACGCATATCATGCGCTCAAGGTCTCTCTGAAAATGACTGATTTAGTGGTTTTCGATGACGCTGTGCAAGTTTCTAATTGAAACCATACGTCTATTTTCCTGAATTAAAAATTTAATTAAAGAATTTTAACTAATTACCCGACTGATCGCTACGATATTCCTATTATATTATGTCCCCCTTGCCGTATAACTCACCTGCGCAGACCGCATTAATCTAGCTTTTATGATTGTTGAAAAAAAATTTCTGTTGGGCTTAAAAAAAAACACCCTGTATATATGAGTGTGTTTATATTGAACTGCACTATACTGATGGTATTTTCCTACAATTCTAGATTTAGCAAGGATAATTGAGTATTGCTAAATGATTATAAAGGCGTGCTTTATCGGTTTATTTCTGATGCTAATGCTTTGTATAGGAAAGTTGTAAATATGGCTTCATTTATGTTTAATATCACTACCAAGAGTAAATTACGACTAAATTTGTTGGCGCAGTCGTTGGAAGCTAGAGAATAATGACCTTGTTAAGTTCGAAGACACTGTTGGTAAGAAGGCCTATTCATTGTTTACGCCTGGGAGAAGAGCCTGTTGGTTTAAGTCATGGATGAAGAAAGAATAAAACAATTAAAACAAGGACAACACAACCACTTCTTTCAATTAGCAACAGACGAATAAACTTTCAACAACGAGCAGCCGACTATACCCAGGAGCGAGAGAAAGGGGGAAAAGGGGAGAGAAGGGGAGACAAAAAACGCGAAGTGCAAATCAGATTGGTGGGTTTTAAAATAATAAAACAATTAAAAGAGGGACAACACAACCACATCTTTCAACTAGCAACAGACGAGTAAACTTTCAACAACGAGCAGCCGACTATACCCAGGAGGGAGGGAAAGAAGGGAGGAGGGGAGAGAAGGGGAGACAAAAAACCCACCAATCTGATTTGCACTTCACGTTTTTTGTCTCCCCTTCTCTCCCCTCCTCCCTTCTTTCCCTCCCTCCTGGGTATAGTCGGCTGCTCGTTGTTGAAAGTTTACTCGTCTGTTGCTTGTTGAAAGATGTGGTTGTGTTGTCCCTGTTTTAAATGTTTTATTCCTTCTTCATTCATGTCAATGTTCACTTGCCGTGTTTTTTCTCAATTATTAACTCTACATATAAAACGCAATTGCAAAAGCTTACTAGAGATACAAAAGCGTTCTTTTTTTATTTGATATAGAATTGAAGTGTTGTTAGAACCTTCGAATTTGGAGAACATACATTTTTTGTGTTCTAAATTATTCTTGTTTAACAGTACTTCAGTGGAATACTGTTTTTACCTTACCCTTGATTTCATACAGAAAATAAATACTCACTGCAGTTCATACCGTCCCTCGTCAATCTGCATCCTATTGCCCTGTTTGGTGCTTCTGCGCATATCTAAGCAGCTTGCCGCGTTGTCGAGGGAATCAAGCCTGCCGTGAAAGTGATGCTAAGAAAATATACGTCTCCAAGAAGTGGGAAACAAACTATACATTTTCTTTCAGTTCCACAGGCCAACAAATAAATTTAAGCCGAATATTTGTTTACATAACCGGCCCGATGAACCCGGACCGGTTATCACCGGTGACTGCACTCGATGGGAGGGCAAGAGTCGAAGAACTATAGTACATATTCTCTAGGAGTGCAGAGCGACTGTACGCTCAAGGCGGGACACCATCTACGAGCTCCCGGCTTGCCATCGGCCCAAAACTTTCGTAGAGTGGACGCGACCAGGGTTGCGACATACAGCACCGGAAGATCGTGCTGGACTCTCTGCTAAAGTTCATTCGAGAAACCGGTTTCTGGCATTATTTTTAAACATTTCATCCTCATTGTATTCCCCATCTCTCAGTCCTCATCTTCCCCACAAATGATGTAGGGTCAAGGTGGTGGAAGAATTATTAAAATACGTCTTAAACAATAATGTTTGCAGTGGTATGTATGAAAATGAAGTGTGTGCTTATTGCTCCAAAAGGAACCGTCAGCTTCTCTAACAGCTGCTTCAAAATGCCTCCCACCAATCACGTCACTGTTGTTTGATGCAGTGGTTCTCAAATGAGAATCCGTGCACCTTTTAGAGTCCGCGAATCTTTTGGGGTTCCTGAAGCTTTTCTTATGGTCCCCGAAGCCGTCGGCCGTCAGTAAAGTCGAGAATAAAACCTTATTTTTATTGAAGCTAGTTCTTCCATTAAGCTACAAAAGACCAAATATTGCGCACTATATGAATATGCCTGATTATTTTTCGTTTTAGAGCTTGGGAGTTATTTGAAAGTTAACTTCTCTTATTATAAACGTCCAACACTTCCGACTCATTATCGAAGAATGGAGTCTCCCATCGCTTCCGCCTATCCAGAAGGGGTCCCAGAGAGATTAGTTGTGAACTGGTGGTGTAACCTGTCCTATCTCAGTTTATCTGAGAGTAATAGTCAAACACTAAAACGTCTTGAGCTCAGTACGTTTCATTTGGCTTTCTCAACCCAAGCGCATTGTTACGATGACCATTGGCGGCATATGATCGGCGCTAATTCATTTGGCTCATCTTTTAAATTGAGGTATGAAGAACTCATTTATCTATACCTATTTAATGACTGTTGTGGCGTGGAGACAAAAACTGACGTGTTCTTCGTTAATAATTAGCATCAAGGATAGCTTCAAGCGGTATTTACTCTATTGTTGCACCGTCCGCGTTAACACAGCTCATGTATTGTGTCACATTGTAAATTTAGGGTTAAAAAATAACCATCAGGTAAGAACCTACTATTCAACTAATGATTCATGCTAAAAAAATAGAAATCCCTTGAAAACAAAAATTTATTTTGGTGACCATCGCGTGCTCATCTTACGTATTTTATACTCGCTATGTTTTTAGGGCTAGTTAGTTTTTTTATGAGGTGGTTTTAGAGAGACATAATCGTTATTCGTTGCCGTGTCAACATTTGAGGTTGAAAAATTTTAACTTTTGACGTATGGAGTCATATTTAATATAAAAGTAATTTAAGTTTATTGGTATCATCACCAGGATGTATTTCTCAGTCGTCAGATGATTTTAATCAAGTGCATTTTATCTCAAAATCTTTATACCCAAATCTCAAATAAATCTAGCAAAGATTTTACCGAAATTGCCTAAAATTCAAATGAAACGTAATTGTATTACGATTGAGGGAGAAGAGGGGATGAATAGGAAACTGAAAAAAAAATGTTTAATGGGGCGAACTTGTGCTTAAATTAAAGGAACAACCCAAACGGGTAAATAAAGGTAAGCAAAAAGCGCGGCTCGTCAGAGTCGGCGGAAAAGCAGAGTCAAGCACTGGCGAAGGAGTGACTCGAGAAATCTTCGAACTTCCTTTTACAGACCGACATACGTCTACATAACTCGGCTGGAATGCGCAACGATCGAGAAGCGATGTTTCTACACTTGTCGAGCAGGCTTCGGTTGATGTAAAAATCTGGTCGCGATAACCCTATACATTTTCGGAATATACTAAGACATTCTGCTGAAAATAAAAAGGACAAAAAGGGCGATAATAGACCCATCTCACCAGCCAGTTGAGCTGCGCCACCGTTTCCACAATGCATCCTGGGAACTTTAGACTTTCTCCAGGTCGCTGGAGCTCTGCGCCTGCACAGCACGAGCCGTATTGGGCACTACTGCCTGCTTCCTGTGAGCTAAAGTTGTGAGACATTGGGAATAAGAAAAATGTTTAATGAATGAAAATAAAGGAAATAATAGAGGGATGACTGAGTGAAGGCTGATGGCTCGTCATGGCTGGCTGGCGTTCTTCCACGTCTTCTTTTCCTGTCTCTGAGGCCATATGAGGCACGTTCGGCGCTGTGGGCAGGCAGGCTGCTCACATCCGACCTCCTTTTTTTCTTCTCTTTCTTTTTTTTTTTTTGAGGGTTAACGAAGTTATTTTTGTCGATAATTTTAACGCTGGGACTAAGCTTGGCATGGGAAGACGGAGTTTGGCACGTGGAGAGGGGTTCGAGAGGACGAATATTTTAAGGGTACTGAGTCCGAGAGAACGGTCGGGGTCCGGCCGGGCCTCTTATGAGTCCGTCTCGGGCTCCGCTCTTGCAGTAAAATCGTTACGGGGACTAATCGTAGTCCTGTAGTCGTTTCGGAAGTTTCCGATGGCGCTGTGGTCTCTGGTCTGTTGGGTGGGCTTTTGAGTTAGGTTCGGTCAAAAGCACGACGGGGCGTTCAGCGGCAGACTCAGCAGGATCTTGAGTGGATACCTGGTCTTCAGATGTAGGATCGGACAGTATTAGATCAAAATACGGTGGGCAGTATTTTTTTATCTGGCTTGCATGAGCGACTCGAACGTCTGGTGTGGACGTTGTGGAGTTTGTTACGCGTCTAACATCGTACGTGACTGAGGTTCTTTGGCGTGTAACTTGGTATAGACCCTTGAACTTCGGGGCTAGCTTTTCAGATCCTTGTAAAATAGGAGAAAATCCGGTGCTTCGGTGGCGCCTGGTGTTTACTGCGAAAGCAGTTTCTTCTATTTTTGTCACCCAAAGTGATTGGTCACCATTGCACAGTTTCCTAAGTACTCCTACAAGAGTTCCATTGACTCGTTCAACAAGTCCGTTGCTCGCTGCACGATATGCTGTTGAAAAATGCATGTTCACACCATGCATATGCACAAAATTCTTGAATTGGTGCGACTCAAATGACTTAGCATGATCGGAGAGGCAGTCGTCAGGAGCTCCAAATCGGTAAAAGAGTGAGTGCAGGTGTCTCCGTGCATCTTTTGTTGATGTCGTAGGCACAACGGCTGGGACAATGTATCTAGTCGTGAAATCAATGACGTTGAGGATGTACGTTTCATTAGTTCCGAACATTGTAATGTGGTCGATTACTATGGCGCTAAAGGGAACGTCTGTCGTGGGCATAAAGCACATAGTGCTAACTGATCGGGTAGTGGGCCGGTTATGCACTTGGCAAACTTGGCCAACCTGGACGTGTTCTGTTGTTGTAGCAGCCATGTTTGGCCACCAATAGCGTTCTCTCACCTTAGTGAGGGTGCGTGAAGTGTCCATGTGTCCATTGGCATTATGGGCAAGTTCGAGGACCTGCTGTTGCATAGGTTGGGACCACTTTTGTGAGCAATTCTGGGCTCACAACCTTGTACAAGATGTCGTCGATCACAATGAAGTCCCGCGACTCCTGTCCTGGCAGAAGTTTTTGCGCGGCTGGCCTTGCATTGCTCATCTTCAGTTTGCATAGTAATAAGGCTGTCGATCTGAGACACGTTGGTGCACGAATATCTTGAAAGCATATCAGCCACACGGTTCTGACGACCTGGTCGGTGTTCAACCGAGAAATCAAATTCTGCTAGATCAAGCATAATTCCTGTAAAGCGTCGAGAAGGCTTGAAACTTGTGTTTAGGCAGGCGACCGACCATTTATCAGTTAGGAGATGGAACCTCCGTCCCAGTAGGTAATGACGAAATTTTACTGTCACTGCCCAATGCACAGCCAGGGCTTCCCAAACGTTGCTATGGAGCTTGCGTTCTTGTTCAGTGAGGGCACGGCTTGCATACTCAATGACAATCTCTTTGCCATTCTGCCTCTGAGAAAGGACAGCACCAAGGGCTGTGGCTGAGGCATCTGTAGCAACAGTTGATGGCGCAACTGCATCGAAGTGTCCAAGGATTGGTACCGATGTGAGGGCTGCACGAAGGATCTCAAATCCTTGTTGACACTCCGGTGTCCAATTGAACTCAGGGCTTCGAATCACAGCTTGCAGTGGGCCAGCGATCTTCGAAAAGTTGCTAATGAATCTCCTGTAAAAGTTGGCTGTCATAACCCAGGGGAGCAGTTGCTTTGAGGTCAATGGTGAAGGAATGCGTAGCCTGGCTTCAACCTTGGAGTGGTCTGGCTCTTTTCCTTTTTCGGAAATCAGGAAGCCAAGAAACTTCACAGAGGGCATGGCAAACTTGCATTTCGGTAACGAAATCTTGAAGCCGGCTCTTTGGAGAAGACTCATAGTCTCATCGAAAAGGTCCAAGAATTCCAAGAATTCAACAGCAAACACAATGATGTCATCCAAGTATGTCCTGACTCCTGACTTGGTCTCTCTATTTTTCAAACTTATAAAAACCACGTTCATTGCCTGTTGAAATGTTGCTGGTGCGTTTTTCAATCCAAAGAGCATTCGGGTCCATTTGAAGGTACCATGATGCGTAATGAACGTAGTCTTGTCTTGGTCGGACTCCCTGACACCAATTTGCCAGTAGGCAGAGCACAAGTCCAGGACTGCGAACAAAGAGCATCCCGCAAGATCGTCTAGGATGCCGTCGGCCTGGAAAGCGGTTTAGGACGTTGATCGTCATCTTGTTTGATGGGAGTTGACACACAGTCTCTTCTTATTTTTCTGGGTGACACAATGGCTGTAAATCCCCGTGGTCCCGAGGATGGCTTGACAAAACCCTTGTCTAGAAACGTGACGACCTGGGTCTCAAGGAATTGTCTATCCGTCCCCGTGTAGCGATATGGCTGTCGTCCATATGGTTTTGCCTCAGGTACAAGGTCAATTTGATGTTCAATGCCTTCATAGAGGCCAAGGTCGAGAGGGTCACGCGGGAAGAGGTCAGTGTGGAGGAGCAAGATTTGTTTCACATCGTGTTGTTGTTTAGTCGTGAACTGGGAGCCGATGCAAACGCCATCAAGAGCAATTTCACTTGATACGGATGCACATGAATGTGAGCCATATGTCAGACTTTGATTTGGTGATGCGGTTGCCGCTAGTTGTGGCGGAGCAAAGGTTGAGGGATCATGACAGCAGGCTGCGTTGTTCAGCTCACTCCATAGTGGTGCATCATCTTCGGGCTCATGTTTGGTCTGCAGAGGCTCGGCCGTAGCATGCGGAGGATCAAACTGCGAGAGAGCCTACCGTGTGAGGATTACGGCGTTGGACATGCTTGATAAAAGTTCTTCTCTACATTGTACAACCGTGTTTCTGTTGGGTTGGCGAATGACAGGCAACTCTGGGGGCCTAATGTGAAGCTCGGCTTGTGCGATGCGAAACCAGTCCTCTCCCAATATGAGAGGTAAGGCGTTTTTTTCGAGGACTGCTGCTTCGACTGTGGCTGACATTGGTGCAATTGCAATCAGGAGTGGGACCACACCTTTTGGAGTGACGGAAGCGCCGCCAACGACGAGCAATGGTGGTTTCGTCCATGGTAGTAGGGCGAGTTCGTTGACAAGGCTTGCAGTGATGACTGTTATGCTGGAACCACTGTCAGGAAAAGCGCTTACTGTGCCAACTCCAGTTATGTGAGCTGGAAGGACTGGGCACTTCAGCTTAGAATCATGCAAGACATCTAGCTGGCTAACTAGGGCTATAGGTTCATGTGGTGTTTTCGGCTTGGGTTGATTTGGAGGCTGTTTTGGCTTGTTACACTTGTTTGCGAGATGGCCAGGCTTTTTGCAATTGTAGCAGATGGCTTCTTTGATGTCTTGTCCCGGTGGTATGCTGGGGAACCATATTCTGTGGAAATTGTATTGTACCTGGCTTCCTGTTGGTCCGGAGGCATATTCGCGATGCGCGTACGGCCAGTTTGTGATGCACTAGGCGTACAATTGAAGTGCGCGGTTGAGCCGCTCGCTGAGAAACGTCCATCCCGGGCTGGCTTTGGGAATGTGGGCGTGCGGGCCAGACGGGAATGGTCTATCGTTCGGTCCACTTCGGACACGATGTTGAAGAAGTCGTCCACTGTTCGGGGTCGGTGGACAGCAATGGATGTGGCGATCTGATCATCACGAATCCCTTGAACAAGGTATTCAATACGTTCCTTGTCAGTGATGGGGACTCGACATCGCGACATGATCTTGAGCTTGGAGAAGGCATACAGCTATAGGCTATCGCCAGGTTTCTGGGTGAGGGCTGTTACATTCTGTTGCCACTGAATGAGTGAAAGTTGCTCGCCGAATTGTTCTTTCAGTCCGGCTTTCCAAATGGTCCAGGTGGTAAGTTGTCGCCCTGTTGACGCATGCCAGTCAGCTGCGACACCACGTAGCTTCCCTTGAGCGATGGTTAAAAGAGTGGGGTCTTCCCATCTTGCAAGGCGCTGTGTGCGTTCAAGCTCTTCAATCCAGTGCTTTAATGTGGGAGTGCCGCCTCCGTTGAAAGTGGGCAGCGAAGCTGATAGATCTGGCAGAGTTGTCACGTGCACTTGGTTCGCTTGATTGACTAGCGTCGTCATCATTACGGCCATGTTCTGGTGAAGAAATGCGGCCATGCGCTGCATGTTCTCAGCTTCGTCTGTGGTAAACGCTGGCATAGTCGGGAATAGCGTTGCAGGAGCTAGTGCAATTGGCGGGTTTTGGGTGGCATCAGTCAAAAGCCTGTCAATAAGATCTTCCTTGTTTCCGATTGTGCTAAGGTTTCGGCGTAGAAGTTCTATTTTCAGAAATTGAACGCTCAGGGTCACGAGATCTTCGGCTGTAGCGTTATCCCAGTTGATAAGCGACATCGTTGTTCTGGGCGGGCGATGGGCAAAGTGGAGGCTGGTAGGCTTAAAAATGGCTTGGCGTTCGGCTACGCGGATGAAAGCGGGCAGGCAGGCTTACGTGGCAATTAGGTGGCGAAGGCAGGTTCAGGGCGTCGACTGCGCCATATGTGAAACTTTGGGAATAAGAAAAATGTTTAATGAATGAAAATAGAGGAAATAATAAAGGGATGACTGAGTGAGGCTGATGCCTCGTCATGGCTGGCTGGCGTTGTTCTTCTTTTCCTGTCTCTGAGGCCATATGAGGTACGTTCGGCGCTGTGGGCAGGCACGCTGCTGACAAAGTAATAGCGGCTTCACGCATGCGCCGACCGCTTGGTGAGATCGGACTATTGGCGAATGCTGCGAGGAGGGCAAAATCCGGGATCGGCTCGGTGACAACAGCGGGAGTATGTCAATTTGTATTCGGTGACACATCGGTGAAACCAAGCACATGTTAGTAAAAGAATAATAGGTTTATTTAGGAAGACAGAGAGGTCGCTCCATGCAGTTTGCCTTAACCGGTTTCTTTATGCAGAAGGTAGGCCATAACGTACTACACTCGTCTATGTATTATAATACAGTGATAGCGCAAGTAACCTGGTATATAGACTTGCTCGAAGAAACAGACAATACAAAGGGTGAGAGAAAGGAACAGACTAACAAGACATCGTCTAAAGCTCTGACTTGTTTATTCAATATCATATTTACATTTACAACAATCCCAAGGTCGCTAACGAACCACAATATATACTTTTAACGCTTAGGTGCTTTTAATGTATCATGTTTGGAGGAGACCTTCAGGTTATTGCATATATTACTATGCACTGGATAAATGAGACAACTGCGCAAGAACTTCCCTTCTTTCAGTTTCTTCCTTTTTTTCACTTGGGATTCTTTGTGCTTCCACTCAGTCTCATCAGGATGAAAAAAATTGTGTTTGTAAACGATAGAACATCTTGAAAACGTACCTAATAGACGAGATGTTTGCCACAGGCTCCGACGTGAACTGCCTCCTGCGAGGAGCCAGGTGTCGCTTAGATCATACACATCTGCTCTCACTGCGTATCTTCCCATTATAAAATCTACAACAGCAGGAGTCGTGTAAATTCCGTCGTTTGCAACAGGATCCAAGCCTGCGAATATATAGAGTACACAAAATATTTAACTCAAATAATAACAAAAAATATCTTACGACTTCACGAGCCGTTTATTTCCAACTCTGTGGTAGCAGGCGGATTGGTTTTTCTCTGAAAAACTAATTTATTTCGGAACATGTTGTTATATAGATTAGGCAGTTTTGTTTATGCTTCACTGAGAAAAAAAAACTTATCTTATTTTGCATTGTCATTGTATAAGACAATCAGCGTGTTTAAATAACGCAATGAAGCTTACTTCCGACTTTCTTATTGACTTCTATCGAACTTGTCAGGGCTTAGGAGGTTAGTGTGTATTACATTCCATACTATCTGAACCAATGAGACACTTAGCACTTATTTTTTATATATATTTACGTGCTTCGCATAACCCGTTTATTTAAGTTTTTCGTTTTATATATGGGCGGTTCATTTGGATTCCGGCAACGAGGTTGCAGTCGTATTGTTTATTTTGTCTCAATTTTGTTTTATTGCGCGGCGCATGTTTCAAGAAGAACAATCATTTTATTCTAATGTCCTGACATGTTTGGTTTCTGAGAAAAAAATCTCAAAGGAGCGGGAAAACGACGAGGTTTTGACGATTCTCCCGTGTGGCGTTTTGGAATCACTTTCAATCTCACATTATTCAAAAGATAGTGTATACATGTTCCTATTGTGATAGATATGCAAGTAGGTAAAACGAAATTATAACTACTGTTTATTATTCGTCACTCCTATTTTTGTAGAAACACCCCAACACGCCTCCGCGAACAACTGTGGCCTAAACTGTGGATCTTTTTTTTACGACTATGTTTAATGTCGCTGTTAAAATAATACCACGTGTAGAACCTTTCATTGCCTTCCAAATTAAGCAAAGTTTGTATCTTTATCATGCACGAGTACTGAAAAATGAATTGTGAAACAGAGAAAGTTTTCACTTTTTGTTGAATTTCGAGACGCTGTAAAAAAAACATTTTTATTTTTTTTTCTCGCGTCGCTTTTTGTTTACACCATTTTTTTAGCCAGGATACATTCCGTTAGAGGCATATGCACTGGTTTTGAGATTTAAGCCTCCAAATATGCTAAAAAATTAAATGGCGATGGTGGGTTTACAGGTTAAATTGACGATTGTCGTGTGTGGCATTTTTGAATCACTCTCAATCTCAAAGTATTCAAAAGAAACTTGTATATTTCTTTATCTTGATATAAATGCAAGTCTGTCAAAAGGACATTCCAACTACTATTCATTATTCGTCGATTCAATTTTGTATAAATCCCCAGACATCACTCCGCAAACAAGTGTGACCTGAACTGCAGATTTTTTTCAGTGTTTAGTATCACTTTTAAAATATTGCCACGTGTAGAACCTTTCATTGCCTTCCATGTTATCAATGTTTGCGTCTTAATCATCTACGTGTACTGATAAATAAATTATGAAAAAGATGTTTTCACTTTTCGTTCAGTTTCAGTAGCTGTATAAAAATAAAAACTTTTTTATGTGTATTTTCTTTACCACTGCTTTTGTTAGTGTGTTCTAAAGTTGCGCAAGCAGAGGGTATTTTCGAGAACTTGCAGGGTTAAGTTATTTGAGTGAGCTCAGAGAGTCAGAAACAATAACAAACTTTCTATAATGATGTTTCACAATGTGGTCAACTGCAGTTATCAGACGATAAAGATCGGCTTTAAAACTCGAGGCACTTTCATTTAACATGTTACATATTGTAGCGCTGACCGTTAGCGGCACAGCCAATATAGTTTGTTGTTTTTGATTCACCAGTAAAGAAGTACTTGTATGCATTGTAGGATATATGGAGCTCTAGGAATTCTCGGCTGAGAACATTAGGGTCAACTGTATCCTTTCGCGCTAAAAAAAAAGTTTAAACTAATATCGTCATTTTTTCATGGTGCAGTTTCCATGGTGCACCTATATTTAATCTGATTAGGTCTCGGAGAATACCATATCGCAAAGTGGTATTGTAAGCCTCTTCGAGGTCAAAAATACTGAAGGCAAAACTGCTTGTTTGTAAAGGCCTCTTGGACGGCTGTTTCCAAACGTGCAAGGTGGTCGGCAGTGGACCAGGCTGCACGAAAGCCACATTAGAAATTGCTTTGAAATGAGTTTGGTTCCAAAATGAAGATAAGCTTATTGTTCACCAGCCGCTCAAATATCTTATCCAGGCAGCTAGTCGGAACAATAGGCCTGAAGCTGGAGGTTTTACTTCTGTGCTTTCCTGGTTTTGAAGATTGGGATGACAACAGCTCTTTTCCACACACTCGGCAGCCTCCCTTCTGCCCACACTCTATTAAAAATTGGAGGAGAATGACAAGAAGTGTTTCAAGTAAGTGGAAAAGCATAGCGCAATGAATATGTCATCAACCCCAGGCGATGTAGCTTTTGCTATAGCAACGACGCAACACAGCTCAGTGAAGTAAAAGGCAGGTCATATTCTTCGGCAAAGCTATCAGATCGGTGTATTGGGGCATCTTAAGTTTTTGGTCTTAAACCGTACAATTTTTTTTGTATTATTTCCGAGAGCTGGAGACCTGCGCGAAATGTCTACCCAGTGCATCAGCTGGTTCCTGCAAAGATGAAAACGCCTCTTCACCGATGTCCCACAGCAGGGGGGTAGAAAATTAGGAGGAATCACCACCCATTCGCTATACCCGGTCCCACGGAATTTTGGCTAGCGCGAAACTATTATTAAAGAAAGCATAGAGTGAAAGGACCGCCTTTTCGCGTGCCTCCTGACACGGCCAGCTTCTGTAGGCAGGTGCTTCAATGGGAGAAAGGGGGGGGGGGGGGGGAGGAAGGGTGCATGATAGTGCTGAGACTTTGACCAAGCGGAATTCTGGCGATTTCTGAACTATTCGTCACTCGCTATCCCACCGGGGCTTTTTACGCTTGGGTAGCTTACCCGACGTATGCGGAATAGCAGCGCGAGCTGCATCCACAGTGGCAGTTGTAAGACTTTCAATTTCTCCATCAATACAGTGTGCTTCTGACAGAACGAACATTCTTATACGTTTCCGAAAAAAGTTCTCAGTTTGCTCTACAAAGTTTCAACCGAGGAGGAAAGCAGGGAAGAATATTTAGGGGCTCTGGGGGGATGAGACGAATATGGAAGTGGTCGAAGCCACGTGGTTTTTCAGGACAGTCCATTTAAAATTTGTGGACAAGGAAGAAGACACAATAGATAGGTCAATGCACGAAAAAGAGTGGTGAGTCGAGCTGAAATAAGTGACTTCAGCCGTATTTAGGAGACTGGCAGCTAAAGAAGCATTTCTGCAACAAATACTCAGCTGTCAAGCCATTGTCATCCCCAAAGCTGATTGTGGGAATTGAAATCTCTTAAGACAACGAAGGGTTATAGAAGCTGGTCTGCAAGGTGCTCAGGATCTGACATCATCAGGGAAGATAAAGGTTGCACGTAAAAGGAGTGCACGCTAATGAGGCGATCTAGCATTAACGTAGTGCAATGGGCTCCAAAAAACTGTCCAAAGAGATTTCGGCAGCTCGCACGTAGCTATCCATGACAATGGAAACTCCTCAGGTACTGCTAGACGGTGTTACGTGATCTTCGCGGAAGACTTGAAATTATCGCAGAAATTAACTTTTTGATGGTCCCAGATATATGTACCTTGCAGACATACTCTCGGGAATGTGGATTCATTAAGCAAGTAGTAAGATCATCAAGGTTGTGAAAAAGCATCTGCAATTCCGCTATAATATTCCTCCTGCCATAAGAGTGTGTGAAGATAAAAGGTAATTAAAAAAGTTAAAAAAAACTTTAAAAGGCAGGTAAAAATAATTACATTAAATAAATTAAAAGGACAGACTATTCTGACCTCAATAAATTTTTCCCAGTGCAATATATATATAAAAATGTAGACAATGTAAAATTGAAGAGCTTCAAAATAATATATATGGGGTACTGCATGAGGTAAAATGTGTAGGGTAAAGTTAAACGCCTTGGGTATACGGTTCATTTGGGTGGCTTAACAAGCATTTCTGCTTTGTGCTTGGGTTTTGGGGTCCGCCAATTCATGTCTTCAAGGTCGGACATCGTTGGGGATTGATCAGAAGCTCCAGCTGCCACTTCCATCTCAAGAGTTTTGGAGACAGGCTTGCCTGCATGCTTCGATTGATCGGGCGTTTGAGAAGGCAGTTGACATTGTTGGCCCGATCCACATGAAGGGCTGGAGAAGGAGCAAATCGCCCAGGCCCGTCGGGTCCGCTCTTTTAGAGCCAGGGGCAATGCGAGAGTCAGGCCGCTCCCTAAGCGATCCCTTTTCAAGCAAGTTGGAGCGGGAGCCTCGCTTCATCTCCGTCGGGGAGGGCCCATAGAGACAGCGCGCACGGCTGCCGCCACCCCACTTTGTGGGAGGGCCGCGTGCGTGCTCCCTCGGGGTGTTTGAGGGGGCAGCTGCCTGTGTTGCGGGGTCGGGACCTTGAGGGCCGCCGCCAGCATCTCCGAAGAGCCTTTGGTGGCCCTCGACTCCGAGCGTTGTGCAGAGCAGCGCAACTCCTCGGCATAGATTCACTTTGAGAGGAAAGAACCTATTCTCGGCCTCTGGGTATGAAATAGTTTACTTGGCTTTTAATAAAATAATTTATTTTTCTTGTCGCCACATGGGACAGGTGCGGGAAGAGGCTGCCTTTAGTATACCACAGTTACTACAGTGGGCCACCGCGTTCCAGGTGTCGTCGACGGGATCCTCACCTGCACACTTTGCACAAGTCTCTTTTTCTTTGCAACTCCGTGATCCGTGACCAACTCGTTGGCAGCGGAAACATCGTTGCGGGTTGGGGAAGAAAGGATGAATGCGGCAGTTCAGGTAGCCTGCATTCACTGTTGTGTGAAGGGCATGTTACTTGAAAGTTAGGATGACGTGCTTTTACGGAGTTTTTCTGCCTTCCTTACGGAACATAACCCATTTCGTAGCGACAACGCCAGCACCTTGTCATTCAAAAAGCTCTTTTTTTTCTGGTTTCCAGAAGGTCGTCCTCAAAGGGTGCTCCACAGATGGCTTTGATTGTGCGGTGAGGACTCACTCACACTTTCGAATCGAAGATGTTTGCGAGCTTGAGTAACGCTTCACTATGGGATTGTGTGTCCACCTCAACGAGGAGGTCTCCCGGTTGCAATTTTTTCGGTGTTATAAGAAAACCCAATAAGGTATTCCATGACCTTAGACAAAGAAAAATGAGATTTTTGCAACAGGTTTTCGTTCATTTAAAGAATAAACAACAAGAAACTTGGTGTAGTTTTCCACATTAGGTTTTTTTTCTGTGGTTTCGTGCCTTTTCCTGTAGCGCCTTTTTCAGGGCTGCCGCAAGCTGGATTTAGGAGCACGGAGAACCATAAAGAGGCAAGGATGTTTGGAATTTGCGGTGCACCGCCCACCACCGAGCCCAAAAAGGGTTAGGTAACGTACCTTAGCAATAAGAGCTTTGCTGGAGACTTGGCCTCTAAAGGCTCATTCACACACTTGCGACCTCTTAGAACCGGGCGCGTTGGAACCTCTTAATATCTCTTACAACGAGAGGACACATTGGCCCCAGTGTAAACTTGGCGGTCCGGCATATTTTCTATTTCTTTTTCGCATTATCTTTTCTTTCTTGGCTCAAAACTTTTTTGCCAACGTTATAAACGAGCCTTTCTCATAGGTATTACCCACATTTGACCTCTGAAATTACGCAAAAACCTTCCCTATTGGGAAATTCAGTTCCAGGGTCACCGCACAGGTGGTGCCAAAGTGCCAGTTTGTTCTCTCGTTCTAAGAAATTTTGAGAGGAACTGGTCTCGTCTCTCTTGGTCGTACTCGGTTCCAAGAGTGTGAACGGGCCTTAACAGTGATGCCGAGAAACTATAACCAAGTGTACATTTGGACGAGGGCATATGTACCAAAGGTTAGCCCTTGCCGCCGAAGTGAAAAAGAAAACAGGGCAAAAAGAGAAAACGCGCAAAGGTAGGAAAGGAGAGGAAAGGCTACTGACTGAATAATCCTGGTCGGGCCAAGCCAGGGCACCCGTCTAGGAGAAAGAGGGTCCGAGCCTTTATATTGCCTTGCACGGGGGGGCCCCGAAGGGCCCAAACGTACCGCGGGCTCAGCTCAACCAGCAGGATCCACTTTACCGCGGACACGGGTTAAGCTAAGCACAGGCAGGTCTCGGTGGGCGAACCCTCATGGCTAGGGGCTCGTAGTGAGGCCACTCACCAAGCACCCACTAAAGCATGCGCCTTTTTCGTGTGGGCATGGGGGCCCACGAGGCTGGGATCCGTGGTGACGCCACTCAGTGGCACTCACCAAGCACCTAACGCCTAAGGCGTAGGCGGACCATGCGGGGATTCTAGACGTCGTCCTTGAGGTCATCCTAGAGGTCGCCCTCAAGGTTGTCCTAGACGAATGCTATTGCACTTTATAAACAACCAACAATACTGTTTTCTGCAGCAATATCTTATCTGCTGGCTTGCTGGTTTCAACTGGACGTTCTCCTGCCTTTTTGAAACGGTGATAGAAACCGCTTCAGCAGCCGTGATTCCACAACCTTCGCTCATTGCTTTTAACAGCGGTCAAGCTTGCGTTCTCTGCGGGCAGTTAATACAATTCTCAAGCGTGACTGGGCGATGCTTGATCCCCCCCCCCCCCCTCTCATTTCTTGTGCCACCCAGATCTCGTACCTTTACGGAAATTCAGTTCTTGTACCTCTACGGAACACTCAGTTCTGGTGCCTCTACGGATATTTATGCCGCATAGTACACCTATGCACCGACAAATATTTTTACTTTTTTTAATTTAGTTTTTTTCCATTTTACTAAAATAATTAATTACAAATATGATCAATAACACACGTCCTACCGAAAATCTGCCAGTGAAATGCAAGATTTACTTTCATCAGCCGGACATATAACCATCATAAACAACATTGTAACATGGTTGGTTGCTCAAACATTTCCACTTCATTGACAATGTATGTTTAAATATTTGTATCTAATTTGCACCACTGTTCTTACTTTTACAGTTCTTTCTGTTCTAAAATTGTTGTAATAGCGATTACAAAGCTCCAAAAACTTGCAATTTTAAAGAGAAAAACAGGCTTATTGGGTTAATAGCAAAAAAAGGAAAAGCAAAGCATGTGTTGGTTTGTTAGTAGAATGCTTTAGCTTGAACCCAATATCCGTATACAGCAGAAAGATATATAGATAATAAAATACAAGGAATAAAAATATAACCGCGTCTATGACATTGTAAAAAAATGCCGGTGTGAAAGGTCCACTTTTGCGGCGTTGTCACGTTGAAGGAAACAAAATAACATATAATGTTTTTATGAATTAGCACAAGAGTACGCGGGAGAACAATCACTATATATTGTCACGAATGACAGATGATGTGGCGATGATAACTGAAGAAACTAAATGTTTAATGGGGCGAACTTGTGCCTAAAACAAACAAAACAAAAAGGAAACAGAAGAAAACATCAGAGCTTCGCGGGCGCCGATGTCGGCAAAACCGCAGGATAGAGCGCTGGGGCGAGACTGACTCCGCTCGCCTTGCGGTGTCCCTCATGTACCGTCGTAGGTTTCTGGATCACTCGGTGTAGAACTTTCGGTGCGTGGAACATTTGGAACTTCATCAGACGAGAATGTTCTCGACCTTACGAGAAGGCCAAGTTAAAAGAATAAATAAAAGGACAATCCGCTGACTGGAATTGAACCTACACCTTCCGCGCGACAGCCAAGCGCGGTAACCACTCCGCCACGCACGCGCTTGCTCGCCTACGCGAGTGGCATCACACCCCCTTTAAATGCGCCTTGTCTCGATGCGACGTCCCGGGAGACAAAAACAGCAAAACAAACAAAAACAATGGCAAACTACGTGGACCTGTGGAGCACAATCCTATCGAGCGTATTACAAAACACAATCCTCAGTCCTATCGATCGTAGTACGGATTGAGGCGCACGACGTGGACGACTTCCGGTCGCGGAGGGCGGCGTGATGAAGTCCGTGTTTCGTCGGGCATCACCTCGTACTTTGAATCCCCGAGTCGACGAAGCACTTTCCAGGGTCCAAAGTAGCGCTTCAAGAGTTTTTCGCTGAGACCACGGCGGCGGATCGGTGTCCACACTCAGACCCTCTCTCCGGGCTGCAAGTGGACGTCCCGGCGATGAAAGTTGCAGCGGCCAGTGTTGATACGTTGTTGGGCTTGAATCCGGAGTCTGGCAAGCTGACGGACTTCTTCTGGCCGTTGGGCAACCACCTGGGCGTCGTCGCTTCTGTCGATAGCCGGTTCGTGGGGTAACATCGCGTCCAGCATTGTCGTCACTTTGCGACCGTGAACCAGTTGAAAAGGTGTAACCCCGGTGGTCTCTTGCACGGCCGTGTTGTAGGCAAAGGTGACGTACGGCAACACCTCGTCCCATGTCTTGTGCTCCACGCCGATGTACATGGAAATCATGTCGGCGATGGTCTTGTTGAGTCGCTCCGTCATCCAGTTGGTTCGAGGGTGGTACGCCGTGGTGCGACGATGGCTGGTGCGGCTGAGACGAAAGACTTCTTGTGTCAGGTGGGCCATGAACAAGGCTCCACGGTCTGAGATCAGGACTTCAGGAGCGCCGTGCCGGAGGACGATGGATTCAATGAAAAACTAGGCAACTTCCACGGGAGTTCCGGAAGGAAGGGCCTTCGTTTTGGCGCACCGCGTGAGATAATCTGTGGTGACAATGATCCAGCGATTTCCCGACGTCGATGGTGGAAGACGGTCAAGTAGGCCCATTTCAATCTGCTGGAAGGGTGCTGTTGGCGTTGGAATTAACTGCAAGAGTCCGGCCGGCCTCGTCGGAGGTTTCTTTCGTCGCTGGTATTCCTGGCATGATCTTGTGTATAGGTGGATGGTTTTGGGGAGCTTGGGCCAGTAATACTTTTCACGTATACGGGCCAGTGTCCGCCTGCAACCAAGGTGTTCGGACGTCGGGTCGTCGTGGCATGCTTGAAAGATCTCCTCCTGAAGCTCGGTCGGGTCTACCATCAGCCACAGCGAGTTGTTGTTCCCGGAGTTCTCTTTGTAGAGTACACGTTGTCTAATGGCGAAGGTCGGCAGGACTCGTGAAAAAACCCGTGGCATGGAACTCCCGCGCCCTTCCAGGTGCTCTATTAGTGCGCGCAGCTCAGGATCGTCTCGTTGACGTCGGGCCATGTCGTCGGTGTTCACTGCGCCCAGGAAACACCCGTCGTCATCGTCGTCGCTGCTGCCGGAAGGTGTTTCGACGGGAGCTCTAGACAGGCAGTCGGTGCCGCTGTGCTTGCGGCCTGACTTGTAGACCACGGTCATGACGAACTCTTGTAGTCGCAGACTTTATCGCGCAACGCGTCCGGACAGGTCCTTGAGGTTCGCAAGCCAGTAGAGCGAGTAGTGGTCCGTGACTACGCGGAACGGGCTCCCTTATAAGTACGGACGAAACTTCGTCAATGCCCAGACGACCGCAAGGCATTCTTTATCAGTCGTAGAGTAATATCCCTCCGCCTTGGACAATGTTCGACTTGCGTACGCGATGACTCGCTGGGTGCCTTCTTGTACTTAAACCAGTACCGCGCCAAGTCCTGCGTTACTTGCGTCCGTGTGAATCTCGGTTTTCGCATCCTGGTCGAAATGTCCAAGAACAGGAGGAGTCTGCAGTCGTCGCTTCAGCTCGTCGAATGCCTGCTGCTGCTCCTCGGCCCATTCGAACTTCTAGGCGTCCTTCGTGAGGTTTGTGAGCGGTGCGGAAATCCTTGCGAAATCTCGAACGAAGCGCCGATAGTAGGCACATAGCCCAAGGAACCTTCGCACGGCCTTCTTGTCTCTTGGCGCTGGAAATGCTGCCACGGCGCGAGTCTTCTCTGCGTCTGGGCGAATGCCTTCGTTACTAACCACGTGACCTAGGAACTTGAGTTCGTCATAAGCGAACCGACACTTTGACGGCTTGATGATGAGTCTGGCGGTCCGTATGGCTTGGAGAACAGCTCGGAGTCGTCGCAGGTGCTCGTCGAAGTCGTTGGAAAACACTACGACGTCGTCGAGGTAGACGAGACAGCTCTGCCACTTCAGTCCTGCCAGTACGGCGTCCATGACACGCTGGAAAGTTGCTGGCGCCATGCATAGTCCGAAGAGCATCACCTTAAACTCGTACAGCCCATCCGGTGTGACGAAGGCTGTCTTCTCTCGGTCCCGTTCGTCGACTTCGATCTGCCAGTAGCCGCTCTTCAGGTCCATCGATGAAAAGTATCGAGAATGGCGCAGCCGGTCTAACGTATCGTCGATGTGGAGGAGTGGATAGACGTCTTCCTTCGTCACTGCGTTCAGCTGCCGGTATGTCCACGCAGAACCTAAGCGTCCCGCCTTTCTTCTCAACCAGTACGACTGGAGAGGTCCAAGGACTGCTTGAAGATTGAATTATGTCGTCGTTCAGCATCTCTTGAACTTGCTCCTGGATCACCTGCCTTTCTTGAAGGGAGACTCTGTATTGAGATCAATGCACAGGGCGCGCTTCTTCCTCGGTAACGATGCGGTGCTTCGCAACTGCGGTTTGGCGCACCTTCGACGACGTGGCTAAGCAGTCGCGGTATTCGGCGAGGGGGTTAATCAGCTGATGTGCTTTCGGGCCCGGAAGCCTAGGGTCTATGTCGAGCTGTGCTGGCGACGTACTGTCTTGCTGAGGCGGCGAGGATTCGTTAGTAATGGCAGCGATGTCGGCGGAGTTTCGGAGTTCCTCGACGTGGCCAATGGCTGCACCTTTCGTGAGGTGTTGCGCTTCGTTTTCGGAATTTCGTCATGAGGACCACAGTGCGGCCATCCTGAAGTTCAGGTACCCCTCTTGCGACACCTATTCCTCTTCCTAGAAGCAACTGGAGGCTCCCCTCGACCAGAACTTCGCCACAGAAAGCTTCGGGGATCCCGACAGCCACGAAAATACTCGACCGCGGCGGTAAGTTCACGTGACTTGCGAGGACTCGGGCCGCGGATGACGTCGCTTCGGGTTCCTTCCTCCGGTGGTGAAATAGGTTTTCGTAGAGTTAGCCGCTTTGCTCCGAGGTCGATGACGGCGCCATACTCGCGGAGAAAGTCCACTCCGAGAATAACGTCCCTCGAACAGTCTTGCAGAACGACGAACTTGACAGGGCACATCTCACCACGGATCTCGACGCGAGCAGTGCATTTCCCGACTGGTGTAATGAGGTGTCCTCCGGCGGTTCTTATTTGTGGTCCATCCCACGGCGTCATGACCTCTCGAAGGCGGCGGGAGAGCCCCCGACTCAAGACTGAGTAGTCTGCTCCGGTGTCCACGAGTGCCGATTCGTCGAGGCCGTCGATAACAACGTTTAGGTTGTTGGACACCGATGCAGGAGTCTCGGCAGCGTTGGGAGAGTGGGAGCGCTCCGTCGTTCTTGGAGGCTCTTTACGTCGGACGTCTTTAGAAACTCCACCTCCAGGGGATGCCGCGCCTAGTTTCCCCGGCGAGGAGCGACAAGCTTTCACGTTGGGGTTAATGCATTGGCGAAGCTGTACGTCGCGGCGACGGTGACCGGAATTCTCGGCGGGACGCAGGCTCGGGGGACTGGGGTAGTCGCAGATACTCGTTGATCTGCCGAGGGCGTTCACCTTACCGGGGGCGCGGGTCGTTCGGGTGGAATCCGCGCAGCCCGAGTCGTCGGTATGGGCATCGGCGGTACACTAGGTCAACTTCCCCGCAGTGGTAACACAGCGGGCGTCGGTCGGCCGTCCTCCAGGCGTCTTTCTTCCTCGACGCAGGTTGCTCTGGGTGAACGTGGGCCTGATCTTCCTGTCGTCGGGGGTACTGCGGCGTTGGGGCGTCTCTTTGGGGCGGCGCCGGGGCTTGATTGGGAACTTGCGGCGGGCGTCGGGCCATGGCGGCGTAGCTCAACGTCGGTTCGTCCGGTGCCACACTGAAGCCGTCACGGATATCGCTACCCCCCCCCCCCCCCCCTTAGTAATACTAACGACACCATGGGTAGTCACACGGCATGCAATCAACAGGTAGTCACGGTGAGCACCCCCAGAAGCAACATGCCGGCTGGCAAGCGACAGTGGAGCAAAACGAGTAAGGCCTAGCGAGCTGGACTGCTTTTTGCTAAAATGTGATTCTCAAGTGCGTACGCCCGTCCGCTGCCTTTCGTGCGCACTAAAGCATTCCAAAACGCGCCTTGAAGCACCGGCACCGCACCTATTACGTGTAGGGGCGGCGATGCGAGGGGGGCATTCAAGGGGGTTTGTCCGCGACTGCTTTCGCGCGGCCGGCTGAATTTACTTCGCGTCCAGAAAACATTCAAACAAGGAATCGTAAAGTGACAAATGAAATGATGTCTTTATTGAACAGAGAATCTGCTTCCTGTGCTTGCCGCAAGTGATCCGGCGTTTTCGGTTGACAGCGGCGAGGAGAGGCATCACCGATTCAAGCGGCGTCGGTTCCGATCGTTCAACGCTCCTGCTCACCTGCTAGCATTCGTTATCCACTTTCAAGTCCCTGGTAAACCCCACCACGTCTGTGCATGCACTATTCACCGCACGGAACACCCATTCAACTGGCGATGCGACTGGTCGTACTGGGACGAGTGGCCGAGAACCGAGCCCTTTGTGGCTGCTCCGTGGAGCCTATGTTTTTCACGTTTTTCACTCAAATAAGTATACACATCAACGCGCGACTCCTTAAATTGGATGGCGACACGCGCCACCTAATGGACAGCGCTCATACTGAGAAAAAAGAAATTAACAGCCTTTGCTCTGAGCGTCTCGCCAGACATGCACGGACGTACTATTCCCCACCACACTTTACACTTACGCGACATACAGACACCATTGATTATTACACATGAACGCGGTTACATAGAGAACAAGGTATACAACATGAGGTATTGACACTCTACATTCCTATACACACGACTCGTCGACACCACCAGCTTATATACTGCTGTATTTTCTGTGACCGATTAGGAAGGTGACCACTGTCATATTTTGCATAAATACGAAAAGACTGTGCAAGATTTATCCGTATTTATTATTTTCCTCTACGGCCCTTAGGAAAGCGCTCGTATTTCTAATGTAATCCATTGCAAAAGTGAACTGCAGATTATAAATCAAATTGAATAGTCGCTACACGTCACGTTTTGATCAGTTTCGCTTTCTCGCTTGCCTACACTTCAAGTATACAGAAGTCTGTTTAATTAATTGTATTAATTATCGAAACCAATTTCTGCAATTACAACTTTCTGAACACGCTGATGCATTTTCTTTTCTCTTTTTACATATCCGAATGACTTCAACGGCTGTTGAGTAAATGTTGGGTACACTGAGCACGCGCAGGTGGTTCTAGCGAAGCCCGTCCGCCGGTCCTTCCCGAAGGGTTGTTTCAGTTTTCTTCTTTTCGCTACAATTGTTTCTGCTCAAGCGCGTGTCTTTCATATATGCGTTCTATGCGCTCGCGTCAAGGTATGCTAAATTATCTGAAGCCTGGTTTATACAGTTGCGTTTGACTGCGTTGCGGCAGCGAGAAACCAAGACATCCCTGCTGCTTATATCGCGTGCCAAGACGAGTCCTTGAATTGGATCCCACGCTTCATACGAAGCACAGATGTGCCGGTGAGTCGCTTTCGGTTCTCGACGCAACGCTGTCCAACGCATTCAAACGCAAGTGTCTGAACGGGCCTCGAGCATCAAAGTACGCCGCGAACATAGTTCTCTGCGCTGCACCTGATGGCTTCTCCAGCAATACTTTTTCTAAAAAAAAAAAAAAAATCTAAACCAAATAGCACGTGTATGTTTGCCAACACCTTATTTTTGGAAATTTACTTGGAATCATTTATATCGAAAAAAGGAACGCGTGCCGAAAGGCCTGCAATCCTAGTCTTCTTCAAAGTACTCCATCTTGGATGACACACACTTGTTTGAAGCATTTATGTTGGAAGCATTTTTTATCGAGAATGCTCGATGAAATGTGCCAAATGAGCCAGCGAAGGCGAATCATATATCCCAGGACAGCGAAATACTGAAATACACGGGCATGATCCCAGATATCTGTGTACGTTCGCCCTGTCCGGCCTTAGTCGTGGTGATCAATGCTTCATACTTCACTGCACTTGAAAACAAAAACAAAAATTGGATATGACAGGCGTGCAAGTTCGGCGGAACCGAGGAGGCCAATTGCAACTGATCTCAACGCAGAACTGACCAATCACACCTTTAACGAGAGCACGCTCTTAACTGAACCGCGCATTAAAAGACAAGAGTATCTCGTCCGGCGAACATTCCAGTCAACTCACGCCTGTGCGTAGCTTCCTGTGCTTTTCTAGAGATTTGGTTAAATTCCTCGAGCACGACGCCAGCTGCTAGCTGTTTACTACGTTTACTAGCAGTACATGGTAAAACCCGCGACGGAACCAAAAAGGACAACCGCGATACTTTTTATCTGCCTCGGGTTTTAGTAGGTGCCTACCAAGGTTACCTGTACTCTTTGGCAATGTTTGTTTTCTGCCAGTTTAGGCGAACTGAGCCACACGCCTGTTTCGACCGGTTCGAATTTGAATAAATGGTATCCAACGCACAAAGAAAACAAGTTTCAAGTACTTTTCGAGATTTTTGAAGTAACTTTTACTATTGAACGACTGCATGCACTTGAATGCTCAGTTCAAGAGTTTATAGAACGTGACTATCCCATGCTTGTCATCTTCCAACAGGGTTGTAACGCTCAATGGCTCGAGCCCAGTGGGTAGTTAAGTAAGCCTGTGGAGTAGTTACAGCCGTCAAAACGCATAATGACTAGGTGGGTGCTCACTTAGGGTGCACCTTGGTGACGGGAACCTCTGGTTGGAGCACCGGACGCACTTCTCGGACAGCCTCGGCGATGGAAAGGGTTGGCGGACGACTGCCTGTTGGCAGCAACCTTCGCAGTTCCTCCCGGAGGACCTCCCGGATAATTTCCCGGATGTCCGGCGTACCTGGAGTGTTTTCGCCTTTAAGCAGCGTGGGTGGAGCGGCGCCTGGAAGTCGCTGGTAGTGGGAAGCGCGCGCTCGATGTTGGTTGCGTCAGTGATGAAACTTTCAACGGTGGTAGGCGGGCTCCGCAAAAGGCCCCCGAAGATGTTTTCCTTCACGACGTGCATCAAGACCCGGAGCTTTTTTTCTTCGGGAGCGTTTGGGTCGGCGCGATTTATCAGGTGGAGAACGTCTTCCACGAAGCTTGTAACGCCCTCGGTCGGCCCTTGGGTTCTCGCTCGCAAGATTTTTTCGGCACACTGTCGTCGCTGCTGCTTGGCAAAGGTGCGTCGTAGCTCGGCCTGGAATTCTTCCCACGACGAAATCGACGCTTCGTGGTTCTCGAACCAGGTTCGTGCCGTGCCTTCCAGAGCGAAGTAGACGATCTAAAGAGCGAAGTAGACGATCGTCGGCCTCGTTGGCTGCTTGGCCCTAGGTGGCAGAAGTCTGCATTCCGGGGGTATACCTTGGGTGCGGCGACTTGATCGGGTCTCGATCTGGTCTTCGTTGGGTCATCGGGAGGCTCGGTTCATAGTTGTACTGCGCGAACTCGCAGGGCTGTGCTGCACGGACATGCGGTACCCAGCACCTCCACCAAAATATCACGGATGACAGTGGGCATGGAAGCTCTGCAGCCATGAAGTTGCTCATGTTTTTCGTCCTCCCGCAGTTCCTGAGCGTGTCGGCGCGTGGGTCCCCAACTAACTGGAGTCACGATGACGGCGCGGTTTTCTTCCGGCATCCGGACGACAATCTTCAACCTGCCAATCACTCGTCGACAGCACCGTCCTGTCCTGGTATCAAGTTCATCGAGAACCTCGTTCACACCACGTCATCAGCAGGGACATCGACAGCGGCAGCTATAAAGGAGCTCCCCTTGCGACAGCGCGCCAGTGGGCATGGAAGCTCTGCAGCCATTAAGTTGCTCATGTTTTTCGTCCTCCCGCAGTTCCTGAGCGTGTCGGCGCGTGGGTCCCCAACTAACTGGAGTCACGATGACGGCGCGGTTTTCTTCCGGCATCCGGACGACAATCTTCAACCTGCCAATCACTCGTCGACGGCACCGTCCTGTCCTGGTATCAAGTTCATCGAGAACCTCGTTCACACCACGTCATCAGCAGGGACATCGACAGCGGCAGCTATAAAGGAGCTCCCCTTGCGACAGCGCGCCAGTGGGCATGGAAGCTCTGCAGCCATGAAGTTGCTCATGTTTTTCGTCCTCCCGCAGGTTAGTAAACAAAAATCTTGCCATTGTTTTAAATCAGACAATGTTTGCCTTGTTATGCTTCCATGCCCCGAAGCTTGTATTGAGTCTTTTAGAGTTCTGCTGCTGTTGTTGTCTGGTGATGTTGAGCGGAACCCGGGTCCCATGTCAAAACCATACATGGGTAAATTACTTTCAAAATGTAATTTAATTACAATTACAATTACTTAGCTCCCAAAGTAGTTTAACTACAATTACAATTACTGCTACGCGAAAGTAGTTCATTGCAATTACAAATTACTTTTTAAAAGTAATGCAATTACTTTAGAATTACTTATTTCTGACAGTTACCCACCTTGGGCCATATAACTGTAAACGAGTTATATGGCCGCGGTATAAATGTCACGCATTGTACTTTCCTTTTATGAAATTCGTTAAATGGATTATAGAACTTAATATTTTAGAGTAATGAACTCCTGCGTTCTTATATTCTCAAAAAATAAAAATAAAGGGCGACAAAATTCACAGGTGCGAGGTGAATCTCCTTAGAGCTTATGCAAATGGCATCCAAGTCAAACCAACAAAAAATAAACTTAAAAATAATACAAGGAAACAAATATGCGACAGCACCGGTATCATAAAACTCACGTAAAAATGGCTAATAAGAGAAACTTGTAAACGACGTCAAACATTTAAAGAATACGAAAACTTACGAAAACATTTCAGCCACGGTGATTCGCAGCCTCTCCCTGTCTGTGGAATTGTAACATGCCGGATGTGGGTAACCGTAGCACGTGAACTGTGGTCGCTTCCACAAAACTAGTGTCACAATAGCAGCAACTCTATTGCCAGGGATTCTGGGTAATTCAGTGCACGGTAACACCCAAAAATCTCCTGAGATAGATAATAAATTTAGGATCGCCATATAGCTAATCATTAGGATAGCAATGATCGTATCGATCTTATGCGTCTCATAAAAAAGACCGATTTGACTTTAGCATGGCAAGAACAACCTCGAAAAATTCATGTTACACTGTGAACGACTTTATTTTCGCGAATTTCGCGATTCGCCTACAATTCGCGAAAAATAAGTCCCGCGAGCAATTCCGGTAAAATGTAAACACATTGGAATCTATAGTGCGACCCCACCGCGTCGCGAAAATTAGAATCCGCGAATTATTCCAAAACTGCGGCCTCTTGGACGCCTCGATTCCATGATTTACTTGAGCGTGTTTCAGCTGGAAGATATAGACGAGCCATTATTATTTTTTTTTTAACTGTAAGTATTATTGAAAGTGACAAAAAAGTTGCTAACCTGCAAATGTTTCCGCAAATTGGAGGTCGCCTTTCGGTTTGTTGAATTTGCTCTCAGAGACGGTGCGGAGAGTTTGCACCTCACGATTATATTTTTTGCATTGCTGCTAATCTGTTTAAAGAATTTTTCGTAACAAGGCCCCGACAGCCTTTCCTTTTCCATTGTAGATAAGACTGTTCCAGGTTCTCAATGCAAAGCAGCACTGCGCGCTTCGGGACGGCTCCACAGGCCAGGACGAGAGGACAACGCGTGGAGGGTCACGATAGAGGTGTAAAAACAGAGTGCAAGCCAAGCCCTCTATAAAAAGAAAAAAGAAGCCTTCAACGAACAACAAATGTAAAAACAAGCTCCCTACAGTCTAAAGCCGCGGTTTGTAAGTTTTGGAATCTCGTCCAATCAGGCTGACAAACGGTTGAAAGGGTTAGGTAGAGTGAACACTAAATAATGAAGATTTATACAAAAAGGTAGACGAGGATTGGGAGAAGGAAGAGCAGTGTAGCAACAACAGTTGGAAGTAAGGCAGGGTGAGTCGTGTTAATGAGACCTGCTGCTTCTTTGCTTCTTCGCCTCGATGTTAGACTAGCACGACTTACTGTTAGTGGTACCAACATACGAGATAGAGGAGAAGGACGTAAAAAACTCATAAAGAAAAGATAATAATTTCATGAACAAAAAAGTCCCCAAACTTGACTGAAATATGTAAGCCAATATGCCAGCGGCGAAGACGCGTAAGCAGAACCTCGAACCTCCCCGCCTCGACCGGATGATGTGATCGGAGCCAACCAGCTCGACTTCGACCCCCGATGCACCCGTGTGGGAATGATAAATAAGAAAGACCCCTAGAAACAGGAGCAACAGGAAGCGAACGAGACGAAGAGTCAGATTCAACTACGACAGGAACGAAAACGGACGCGAATGTAGCCCTCATTTATCAAATTATTTCTCAAATTCTTCATTAAGTCGTTTTAAAGTCTACAAAATCCTTCATTCCGTTCTATCCCAGCCTCTCTTTCCCATCCCTCTTTTCCCTTTTTTGTTTTTTTTTTTGAGCAAGTTGGGAGACATTTTCTCCCCTGTCGCTTTGGCTGTGCTGTCGTCTCCGTGGCCAGGGGGGAAAAGCGCCTCCGCCGCAAAATCTTGCAAATGTAATTGTAATTGTGCCAGAAATTTAGCAATTACTGACGCTAGAAAGTAATTAAATTACAATTACAATTCCTTTTAGGCAAAAGTAGTTATTAGAATTACAAATTACCAGGAAAAGTAATTAAATTACAGTAATTTAATTACTGTAATTGAATTACTACCCAAGTATGGTCAAAACCCCAAGAAGAACAATTACTTAGCTTACAAGAAACAGTCGATAAACTTAAAAACAGTCATGCTATACTTCAACAAGAAGTAAACCTTCTAAAAGAAAAACAAAAACAAAGTGAACAGACAGTTTCAACACTTGAGGACAGACTTAACAAACTCGCGAGTGAACTCGACGCACTAAAGCAGAAGGATACTTGTAGCGCCGCGACTACTGAACCCCAGCTTACTGCAGCCTTAAACGAACTATCTCAGCTAAAAACACGTTTCGATGATGCAGAGGGCAGATCCCGTCGCTGTAATCTTTTATTTTTTGGCATCACCGACGCAGACAAGGAAACGTGGGCTCAGTCAGAGTGCTTGGTCACTAGTTTGTGCTCCGAAAAACTAAACGTGCAAGTTGAATCATCCAGGATTGAAAGGGCGCATCGCCTAGGAGCATTCGACCCTCAGAAATGTCGCCCAATAATAGTAAAGTTTTCTTCGTTTAAAGATAAAGATAGCGTTCTTTCATCAGCCCACAAGCTTAAAGGAACTCGCGTAGCCATCAGCGAAGACTTCCCAATTTCTGTCCGGCTCGCACGCCGTCACCTTCTTGATTTTGCAAGGTCAAAAGGCACCCCCTACAGACTGCGTCATGATAAACTTTTTATAAATGATAAGTGCTACGTATTCGATGCCGCTCTTGGCGCCGTTAAAGAAAAAGACACATAGCCACGCCAGCGCTTCTTCTCGTCGCCCTCTAGGAGTCGACCGGCAAAGCACCATGTTATCACTAAGAAATCTTCAAGTCATTCTATCCTATTTACTAACATTAGAAGCCTAATACCAAAGAGAGACGAAATAATTTCAGTAATCGAAGCGTGTAATGCCGCTTTTGTTGTACTTACAGAGACGTGGCTAAGCCCTGATATATCTGACGTTGAGCTATTTCCCTCGCAACTAAACTTTCGAGTGTATAGATCTGATAGAAAAACTAGAAAAGGAGGGGGCGTACTTTTGGCCATAAAAGACCATATACCATCACGGCTAATACCGCTTACCACTGACCTAGAAGTTGTTTGGGTGTATCTTTGCACAACGCCTTCCGTAATAATGGGTGTGTGTTACAGGCCGCCGGATAATAAAAGAGATTTTGTTATTGAGCTGTATAAATGCCTTTCTGAACTCGCATGTAAATATCCTAACGCTTTAGTTACCCTTTTTGGTGATTTTAATTACCCAAATATTGACTGGTCTACTATTTGTTCTAGCTGTGCATTTTCTCAAGAGTTTATTGACCTTTGTTTAGATTTTAACCTATCTAATGTTATCACTCAACCCACTAGAATTACCAATCGCTGCAGCAACGTACTCGACCTATGTTTAAGCAATGACCTTTCACTCTTCAGCAACGTCACATACTTACCCAGCATTAGCGGCCATCTCGTCACTGACCTAACATTCTCCATCACTACTCCAAAGAAATCACGTTATTCCAAATTCATTCACGATTATGCGAGAGCCGACTACGCATCTATCAACACCAACCTCGAAGAATTTTATCACATATTCTCAGTCAACTTCGCAGAAAGGACGGTCAATGAAAACTGGGTTCTTTTCAAAGATAGACTAACATCCCTAATCAAACGTTTCGTTCCACTCACTCGAATTATATCCGATAACACTAACCCTTGGTACGATAAAACAGTTCATTGTCACTCCAACAGGAAAAAAAAGAGCTTATACGAGGGCAAAGGCTCATAACACTAACGCATCTTGGAACGCCTATCACGAATGCGCTAGGGCCTACAAATCCGCGATTCATGATGCCAAATCCAAATTTTATACTCATGACCTCCCCAACATTTTAACCAATAAACCTAAAAAGTTTTGGAAAGTAATTAACCCAGCACTCTCTCTTCCATTACAATTCGTTGACGAGTATGGCCTTCCACTTTCTGACGAACATAGTGCTCTTGAAACTAACAACTTTTTTAGCTCGATCTTTACCAATGAAGACTTGTCAAGTATGCCCAACCTGTGCCAACCCCTTCATCCTCCTATGAATCCTATCATGATCGACCACTCTGGTGTACTGAAGGCCATTGAACAGCTGAAGGTGTCTTCTAGCTCTGGCGACGACCAAATAAACTCGAAAATAATAATAAATACTAAACACGTCTCTTCAACTTTCCTCTGCGACATTTTCTTGAAGTCTCTTCAACGTTCTGAAATTCCATGCGATTGGAAAATCGCTAACGTCATCCCCGTTTACAAAGCAGGTGATCGCCAACTAATCAACAACTATCGCCCCATCTCGCTCACCAGTGTGTCGTCTAAACTCTTAGAGCATATACTCTATTCTAACATAACAAACTTTCTAGACTCCCACAGCCTTCTTTTCGAGCATCAGCACGGCTTTCGCAAGTCATACTCATGCGAAACGCAACTAACAGCTTTTCTTACTGACGTTTACTCAAACTTTGATTCTAATAAGCAAACTGACGCCATATTTATTGATTTCTCCAAGGCATTTGACAGGGTCCCTCATCAACGTCTCTTACTAAACTTAGAAATATTAATATCCATCCCTCAGTCGTCAAATGGATCTCCGAATTCCTCACAAATCGCACCCAGTACTCATCTATTAACAACACCAAATCTACCACCTGCGCTGTAACCTCCGGCGTCCCCCAGGGAACCGTTCTTGGCCCCCTTCTATTTTTAATATACATTAATGATCTCTACCTCAACATCTCCTCTTCAATACGTCTCTTCGCCGACGACTGTGTAATTTATAGACCTATTAATTCAAACCACGATAATCAAATTTTGCAGAATGACCTCGCACTTATAACTCAGTGGTGCCACAAATGGCAAATGACTTTAAACTTTAATAAATGTAAATCTCTATCATTCACCCGCAGTTCACATGTTTCATCCTTTTCTTATCACCTTTCCACTATCCCAGTAGCTACCGGTTCCTCATATAAATACCTAGGCGTTCACCTGACCTCTGATCTGTCATGGACTACTCACATAAATGCTGTCACTGCCGATGCTAACCGTACTCTCGGATTTCTTCGCCGTAACCTCAGACTAGCTACACCTTCAGTAAAACTACTAGCTTATACGACCTTGGTCAGACCTAAACTTGAATTTGCTTCATCCATATGGTCACCATGGCAATCATATCTAACAACCTTGAATCCGTTCAAAACAGAGGTCTTCGTTTTATTTACTCTGACTACTCCCCATACACTAGCATATCAGGATTACGCAAATCAGCTAACCTTGACTTACTTTCTTTACGTCGAAGGGTGTCACGCCTCACTCTTCTTCACAAAATCTTTTACCACAACAACCATCTAAAAGATTCTCTACTATCACCTCCCTACCGTATTTTCCCTCGTTTTGACCACTCATGTAAACTGCGCTCAATTACTTCGTCATCTGTCTCCTATAAAATGTCGACTTTACCATCTGCTATTGACGATTGGAACTCATTACCTGACCTCATTGTAAACATGACTGACACTAACAAGTTTGCTGCAGCCGTTAACCTCTTTCTTTCTGAAATACAAGTATAGGTTACAGCGTGTTTTTTATTAAATATTTTTGTTGATGTTTTTATTGTGCTCACTCCCTTGTATAATGCCCCCTGGGGCCCTCAAGGAAAAGAAATGATGATGATGATGATGATGAGGCCAAAAGAGACCAAACAAAAAGGAAACAGATGAAGGCAGGAGAGCGCCGCGGGCGTCGATGTCGGCGAAACCGCAGAATCGAGCGCTGGGCCGTGACAGACTCCGATCGCCTCGCGGAGTCCCTTATGTACCGTCGTAGGTTGAATCATTCGGTGTAGAACTTTCGGTGCGTAGAACATTCGTCACTTGATCAGACGAGAATGTTCTCGACCTTACGAGAAGGCCAAGTTGAAAGAATAAATAAAAGGACAGTCCGCTGACTGGAATCGGACCTACACCTTCCGCGCGACAGTCAAGCGCGGTAACCACTCGGCCACTCACGCGCTTGATCGCCGACGCGCGTGGCAGTATTAAAAACAAAAATAGATGACCTTTTTATAATCGCACTTTCAAATTATTTAACATACTACTTTAGAAAAGTTTGAAACACCATATATATTTCAATTCCTGAGAAAAAATAAATTTAGCTATTATTATAAAGAACGTTGTTATAAGGATATATGACACAAATTTTATTGTTGTAGCTAATAAATATCTTTAGATGATGGCTCAAAAATGTAGTAACAAAACTTCAAGGAATTCATGTTTGCACATTTTTGACGCACTATATATAAACTCCACAATGCTGTACATATTTAAGTCAATATACCATATCATCTATTATAAGTGCAAAATGACCGATGTTTCTGATATGAGTAGTTTGCGTAGTAGGCGTCACCACACAAGACAATTGAAAACTTCGAAAATAAAATATCCAGCTCTCGCGCACTAAATGATATTCTCTTATTTTTTTAAAAATCTTTTGAAATTACGTTTTCTACACATGTTGTCAAGTAATATAAAATATACACAAGTAATGATTATGTCCAGGCTCGCATGCATGACCGCTTCTGAACCGAGCCTCTAATTATTTTTTTGCATGTGCGATTACAGCAGCCGTCTTGATTAAATTTAAGCAAATTGTGGAGGATATAAAGAAGGCAATTCACAATGGCGCAGAATTAAAAATAAATACAATAGCAGAGACCTCTACTGCTCTCATTCAAGACTCGTCAGTTCACTTCTACTTTCAGCAACATTGATGCAAGGCTTGAATGAAACGACGCCATGAGATAAGTTCATGATGCCGTCTGCTCCAATTGGTCAGTGCTGCGCCGCTGACCAATCACAGCCGACTGTTTTGATGCGGACATTTGGTTCCAAGAGGTCGCTGCCCCAAAGGGAGTCGGATGTCTTCCCTGCACTTTAGAGAAGTGTAAAATACACTTCTCTAAAGAGCCGCCGAATTGTGATAAATATTGTATTTTCATTTTTTTTTTTGGAAGGGGGGGGGGGGGAGGGAGGGTGACAACGTTCTTTTCGGAGAGCTGCATGTACGAAAACCCATGCAACGGAAATGGACCTCACTTAAGGCGGTTCCATGTGACGCACTTCAATCAATCAATCAATCAATCAATCCTTTATTTAACATCAGAAACTGATGTAGGCTGCAGGGGCAAAAAGTCAAAAGTTTGACTTGACAAGGCCTCTGCAGCCTTACAATTGGCACACGGCGACATACTACACATGAAGTAATAACATTAAGTTTTCAGCTTTTAACATTAAGCAAATAAATAAATAAATAAATAAAGAACCAGAAGAACAGCACGCTGTCAAAGATAACAAATAAATCATATATATATATATATATATATATATATATATATATATATATATATATATATATACACACACATATATACATATGCATATACATACATATATTGTCACGGGTGGTGACCAAAAAAAAACAGGAAATAAAAAGGAAGAAATAAACGTTTAATGTGGCGAACTTGTGCCAAAAATAAAAGGGTACAAAAGATAATTACAGAACGTCGCGGGCGTCGAAGTCGGCGTAGCAGCAGAGTCGGACGCTGGGGCGAAACCGACTCCTGCTTGCCAGGCGGAGCCGCTTTTGTACACACGTTGGCCTCTGGAGCATTCGATGTAGAAGGTTCGACGCGTAGAACATTCCAACCTCAAATCAGTTAGACGGTTCTCGAACTCACTAGAACATCACATTACAGTGTAAACAAAAATGTGTAGCCGCGGCCAGGAATCGAACCCTGGCCATCCGCGTGGGAGGCAAGCGCGATAACCGTTAGGCTACGGCCGCGCTGCCTACTTGGCGCGCGGCATTACTCCCCCCTTAAAAAGTGCATCGCCCCGATGCAACACAAAACAAAACAAAGCAAAAAAAAGAACGGCAAACTAAAGAGTCATTTGAAACACATAAGATCCACAGTCCTATCGAGCGTAGTACGGCTTCAGGCGCACGACGTGGACGACTTCAGGTCGTGGTGGGCGGCGTGATGATGTTCTTGTTCCGTCAGGCATCACCACGTAGTTCAGCTCGCCGAGGCGACGAAGTACTTTGTATGGTCCAAAGTACCGTTTCAGCAGTTTCTCACTGAGGCCGTGGCGACGGATGGCCGTCCACACCCACACCCTGTCTCCGGGCTCGAAGTGAACGTCCCTGCGACGAAGGTTGTAGCGGCCCGCGTCGACGCGTTGCTGGTCTTGAGTCATGAGTCGGGCGAGCTGGCGGGCTTCTTCGGCGCGTTGAGCAACCGCCTGGGCGTCGTCGCTCTCATTGTCAGATGGCTCATGGGGCAGCATTGCGTACAGCATGGTCGTTACCTTCCGACCATGTACCAGCTGGAAAGGGGTGAATCCAGTGGTCTCCTGAACGGCCGTATTGTAGGCAAACGTGACGTAGGGCAACACCTCGTCCCATGTCTTGTGCTCTACGTCGACGTACATAGAGATCATATCGGCGATCGTCTTGTTGTCGCTCGGTCAGCCCGTTGGTCTGCGGGTGGTATGCAGTGGTTCGACGATGGCCGGTGCCACTGAGACGAAGGATCTCTTGTGTCAGCTGGGCCATGAACGAAGATCCACGGTCTGTGATGAGGACTTCAGGGGCGCCGTGCCGGAGGACAATGGACTCAATGAAAAACTTGGCGACTTCAACAGCCGTGCCTGCTGGAAGGGCTTTCGTCTCGGCGTACCGTGTGAGATAATCGGTGGCGACGATAATCCAGTGGTTTCCCGACGTTGACAATGGGAAAGGGCCAAGTAAATCCATTCCGATCTGCTGGAACGGCATAGACGGGGAAAAAATCGGATGCAGAAGTCCTGACGGCTTCGTTGGCGGTTTCTTGCGTCGCTGACACTCGTGGCATGATCGAATGTATAGGTGAACGGCCTTCGGTAGCCTCGGCCAGTAGTACTTTTCTCGAATCCTGGCGAGCGTCCTACTGTAGCCAAGGTGTCCAGCCGTTGGGTCGTCATGGCATCCTTGGAATATTTCGTCTCGAAGGCTGGCAGGAACAACCAACAGCCATGCTGTGTTGTTGTTGACGAAGTTCTCCTTGTACAGCACCCGTCGCCGCATGGAGAATGTATGCAGGATTCTTAAGAAAGCACGGGGAACCGAACTCGCTTGTCCCTCTAAGTGCTCGATGAGCGCTCGCAGTTCAGGGTCGTTTCGTTGGAGTGCTGCCATGTCGCTGACGTCCAAAGCGCCGGGGAAACACTCGTCGTCGTCGTCTTTGATACAGGCAGGACCGGCCTCGACAGGAGCTCTTGACAGACAGTCGGCGTCATGGTGCTTCCGGCCGGACTTGTGCACAACGGTCATGTCGAACTCCTGCAGTCGTAGGCTCCCCCGGGCGAGGCGTCCGGAGGGGTCTTTGAGATTCGCGAGCCAGCAGAGCAAGTGGGGGTCCGTGACCACGCGAAAAGGACTTCCATACAGATATGGGCGAAACTTCGTTATTGCCCAGACTACAGCAAGGCACTCCTTTTAGTTTCTCTCCGCCTTAGACAGCGTCCGACTCGCGTATGCGACGACTCGCTCTGCCCCGTCCTGCCTTTGAACAAGCACCGCGCCAAGTCCGGTGTTACTGGCTTCCGTGTGGACCTCTGTATCAGCGAACTGGTCGAAATGGCCAAGAATCGGGGGCGTCTGGAGTCTTCGTTTCAGCTCATCGAATGACCGCTGGTGTTCGTATGTCCATTCGAACTTTACGGCGTCCTTCGTGAGGTGCGTCAGCGGTGCGGACAGCTTGGCGAAGTCCCGAACAAATCGTCTGTAGTAGGCACAATCCGAGGAATCTTCTCACAGCCTTCTTGTCAGGCGGCGGCGTAAATGCAGCCACGGCGCGGGTCTTCTCAGGGTCAGGGAGAACACCTTTGTTGCTCACGACGTGGCCAAGGAACTTAAGTTCACCATAGACGAATCGACACTTTGTTGGCTTGAGTGACAGGCCGGCGGTCCTGATGGCTTGAAGCACGGCTCGAAGTCGTTTCAGGTGCTCGTCGAAATCTCGTGAAAATACCACGACGTCGTCGAGGTAGACGAGGCAGCTCTGCCATTTCAGACCTGCCAGCACGGTGTCCATGACACGCTGGAAGGTGGCTGGTGCAGCACAAAGCCCGAACGGCATCACTTTGAATTCGTACAGTCCGTCGGGAGTGACGAAGGCAGTTTTCTCCCGGTCGCGTTCGTCGACTTCAATCTTCCAGTAGCCACTCTTCAGATCCATCGACGAAAAATATCGGGAGTGGCGCAGTCGGTCTAACGTATCGTCGATGCGGGGGCGCGAATAGACGTCCTTCTTCGTCACAGCGTTCAGTCGACGATAGTTTACGCAGAACCGCAGGGTTCCGTCCTTCTTCTTCAAAAGGACGACTGGGGACGCCCATGGACTTCTTGAGGGTTGAATGATGTCGTCGTCGAGCATTTCTTGGACTTGATCCTGAATCATCTTCCTTTCCTTTAAGGAGACTCAATACGGCGACCGGTGGACAGGGAGCGCGTCGTCGTCGGTAATAACGCGATGTTTCGCCATTGGTGTTTGGCGAACTTTCGACGACGTGGCAAAACAGCCACGGTATTCAGCGAGGAGATCAACCAGTTGCCGGCGCTTAGGAGCTGGGAGCTCGGGGTCAATGTCGATCGGCGGCGGCGGCGTGCAGTTCTGCTGTGACGACGAGGTTTTTTTGGAGATTGCGGTGACCACGACTGGCGCCTGAAGCTCCTCAATGTGGCTCACAGTGGTACCCTTCGTTAGGTGCTGCGGCTCCTCTCGGAAGTTTGTCACAAGAACAGTTGTATGTCCTTCTTGGAGATCCGTTACGCCTAATGGAACGCCAATTCCTTTCTCAAGGAGCAGTTGGACGCTGCCTTTCAGAAGAGCTTCACCGTGTATGGCTGCGTCGGTTATAACGGTGACGAAAACACTCTACCGCGGCGGTAAGTTCACATGGTCGGCGATAACTCGGACTGTGGTTGACGTCGTGTTGGTCTCCACCGCCGGTAAAACAGGCTTTCGCAACGTCAGCTGGTTTGCCCCGAAGTCGATGACGGCGCCATACTCGCAGAGAAAGTCCATTCCGAGGATAACGTCCCTTCAACAGTCTTGCAGAACGAAGAACTTCACAGGGCACGTCTCACCGTGGATCTCGACGCGAGCAGTGCATCTCCCGACTAGTGTGATGAGGTGCCCTCCGGCGGTTCGTATTTGTGGTCCATCCCACGGCGTGGTGACTTTTCGAAGGCGGCGGGAGAGCCTCCCACTCAAGACCGAGTAGTCTGCTCCGGTGTCCACGAGTGCTGATGCGTCGTGCCCGTCAATGACGACATTTAGGTTATTGGACACTGCTGCCGGGGCTTCGTTTCGGTCTTTGGTAGCGTTCGAGTGGGGGCCTTCCGACGTTCGTGGAGGATCTTGGCGTCGGTCGTCTTCGGCAACTCCACCTCCAGGGGTTGCCGCGCCTAGTTTCCCCGGCGTGGAGCGAGGGGCGACAGGCTTTCACGTCGGGGTCGGTGCATCGGCGAAGCTGGACGTCGTGGCGAAGGCGACCGGAACTCTCGGCGAAACGCAGGCTCGGGGGACTGAGGTCGTCGCAGGTACTCGTCGCTTTCCCGAGGGCGTTCACCATAACAGGGTCGCGGGTCGTTCGGGTGGAACCCCCGGAGCCCAAGTCGTCGGTATGGGCATCGGCGGTAGGTGTGGTCTGCTTCCCCGCCGTGGAAGCACAGAGGGCGTCGGTCGGGCGTTCGCCACACATCGGTCTTCCGGGGTGTACGGGGTTCCTGGCTGGCGTACTGGAACTGGTCGTCGCGGCGTCGGTCGTGCTGCGGCGCAGGAGACTGACGTTGGTGCGGCTCAACATAGGTGCGAGGAGAAGGCGGTGGCCGTCGGGCCACTGCGGCGTGGGTCAGGGTGGGCTCCTCGGGTGCAGATACGCTGGCAGGAGCCTCCGGTTGAATTGCCTGCTGAACTTCTTCGCGCACCACTTCGGCTATCGACAGCGAAACTGGCTGGTTGGCTGCAGTCAGCAGCTTCCGAAGCTCCTCCCGGACAACGTCTCGAATGACCTCGCCGATGCCTGGGATACTGGAGGCAAGCTCGCAGCTAGACGGCGCGAGGGCAGCGAGGCCGGGTGGTCGATGGTAGTGGCTGGCTCGGGCTTGCAGGGCACGCTCGATGTTCGTCGCCTCGGCGACAAAGTATTCGACAGTTGCCGGAGGGCTGCGGACAAGGCCACCAAAGATGTTTTCTCTCACGCCCCGCATGAGGATTCGTAGCTTCTTCTCTTCTGTAGCCCGAGGGTCGGCGCGGGCGCTCAGGTGCAGGACGTCCTCTACGAAGCCGGTGACACTCTCGTTGGGGCCCTGGGTTCTGGTTCGGAGTAGGTCCTCGGCTCTCTCTCGGCGGTGGTGGTTGATGAAGGTAGCCTTGAGATCGGACTTGAAAATGTACCACGACGTCAGGGAGGACTCATGATTCTCGTACCAGTGCTTGGAGGTCCCCTCAAGCGAAAACTAGGCATTGTGCAGGCGCTGCTCGTCTGTCCAGCAATTGTGACGGGCAACGCGTTCATACTGGTCAATCCAGTCTTCGATGTCTTCGTACTGTTCGCCGTGGAATGGAGCCGGTGTTCGAGGAGCGACGGGTAGGTAGACGACGGCAGGAGCGGCGGGGGTCTGCGACTGGTTGGCCATCGTCGGCTGCCTGGTCCTGGGTGGTAAAAGTCCGTATTCCGTTGTAGCCCTTGGGTTCGGCGACTTGATCGAGTCTCGATATGGTCTTCGTTGGTTTCTCGGGAGCTTGCGTTCGGACTTGTAGCGCGGGAACTCGGAGGGCTGCGCTGCACGGACATGCGGTACCCCGCACCTCCACCAAAATGTCTCGGGTGGTGACCAAAAAAAAACAGCAAATAAAAAGGAAGAAATAAACGTTTAATGTGGTGAACTTGTGCCAAAAATAAAAGGGTACAAAATATAATAACAGAGCGTCGCGGGCGTCGAAGTCGGCGTAGCAGCAGAGTCGGACGCTGGGGCGAAACTGACTCCTGCTTGCCAGGCGCAGCCGCTTTTGTACACGCGTTGGCTTCTGGAGCATTCGATGTAGAAGGTTCGACGCGTAGAACATTCCAACCTCGGATCAGCTAGACGGTTCGCGAACTCACTAGAACATCACATTACAGTGTAAACAAAAATGTGTAGCCGCGGCCAGGAATCGAACCCTGGCCATTCGCGTGGGAGGCAAGCGCGATAACCGTTAGGCCACGGCCGCGCTGCCTACTTGGCGCGCGGCAATATATACACGCATACGTACACGTACATACATACATACGCACGCACATATACACACATATATATATAAGGCACCTAGCATATTTAGGTACATGACAGGACTAAATATAATAATCGTACTACCTCAAGGATAACTCAAAAAAAAAAAACAGAACACACGACCTCACAATACAAGCGAAATGTTAATGCAGGAAAAAATTTCTAATTGTACTAAGATTCAGTCTCTCGATATTTGTTAAATTATGCTTCTGAAGTTTACTTAGAATAAATGGAAGATTATACCTTAGCATTTGGAAACCGTAATTTGTATGATTTGTTGGTATTTTCCAATGCTCCCCCTCACGAACGTCATATACCCGGATATTTGGTGTTAGGTTTGAAATATGTCCAAGGAAAGGCTCGTTAGAACGGAGGGCTGATCTATATCGTGTTAGTAGAGTATACTCATATAGGTTAGGGACAGTTATTAGACGTAGTTCTTTAAATAATGGGGCTGTATGTGTATCGAAAGGGACATTGAGTATTGTGCGAACAGCCTTTTTTTCAAGGAGGTGTAATTTGTTAGCATTTGACAGAGATGAGGTACACCACACTAAATTACAGTAGTTCAGATGGGGTCAAAAAAGGGCCCCGTATATAAGCATTTTTATGTGACGAGGCAATAAATTTCTGAATTGACATAATTTCCCAAGCACTCTTGATAGTTTTTTAACAACATTATTAACGTGATAATCCCAAGACATCTGTTCATTAAAATACACTCCGAGCGTTTTGACGTTCGGCACCATTTCTATGACAGAGGGGCCCAAGATGATATTAAAGAAAAAGAAACATGTCTATTTTTGGGTTTAAAAAGGACAGCCTTGCTTTTGCTCGTGTTAATTATTAGCGAGTTAACTCCACTCCAATCATACAGCTTCTCTAGTGAGGCATTCGTTTCTTTAACAAGGTCTTCTATCTCTGTACCTGAAAAAAATGGACTGGTATCATCGGCATAAATGATGAAGGATGGGGCTTTGCTGATAATAACAATATCGTTTATGTATAGATTAAATAACAAAGGACCTAAAATGCTACCTTGTGGTACTCCAGCTCTAATGGGTAGGACAGAAGAACTCTGTCCATTTGTTACGACATATTGCTGGCGAAATTTAAAGTACGATTGTAAAAGGTTTAAAGGTACACCGCGAATTCCATAGCATTCGAGCTTTTTTTATTAGGGTAGTATGGTCAATACGGTTGAACGCCTTCGAAAAATCAATGAAGACGCCTAAAGTTAACTTTTTTTCTTCAAACCACTTTAAAATTAACTCCTTCTGCTCTAGCAAGGCGAACTCCGTTGATCGACCTCTGCGAAAGCCGTACTGCGAGTCAGAAATTAATGAAAATTTAGTGCAGAAACTTGTCACTCTATTGTGAATAATATTTTCAAGACATTTCGAAAACACAGGTATTATTGATATTGGCCTATAATTCGAAAATTCATTTTTGTTTCCTCCTTTAAACAAAACAATGACTTTTGCAGTTTGCATCTTTTTAGGAAAAATACCACTGGACAATGAGAAGTTCATAATGTGTGTTAATACAGGTGATAGAACGTCCAAAACGTGCTTAATTGGTTTTATCTGCAAATCGTCTATATCACAGGAGTTGCTATTTTTAAGAGATGACATAATTAAAGTTATCTCATTTTGATCAGTTGGAAAGAAAACTGCGCTGTGTTCGTTTGTAGGCTTCATATACGCCATTGATGAAGGTATATGTATGCTACTAACAAGGTTAGCTAAATAACTATTGAAAGCTTCAGCGAGAACTTTTCCTTGCAATGCTACCCCTTCTCGTTGTATTACGTGTATAGCTGGTTTAGAGGGACACCGTTTTAATACTTTATTTAGCCGTTTCCATACCACATCTGTTCTGTCCATGCATGACTCGTTGAATAAATTATTAAGGTAGGCTTGTTTTGCCTGACGCAGAGCATTGTTCAATGTATTTCTAAATTGTTTAAAAAGAGCAAGGTCCTCGGGTGCTTTTGTTTTAAGGAAGACATTATAGAGTTTATTTCTTTTCTGAATAATTTTCCAGCACTTTCTATTTACCCAGGGCTTGCGGTTTTTTTTTAACTGTTTGATTTCTTTATACGGAAAACTTGTCGTAAATATTTTTGAAAATATTCAAAAATTCATTGCACGCTTCATTGGCAGTTGTTGCAGAGAATACAGAGTCCCAATTAGTATTAGAAATAATTAATCGAAATTGTTCTAGTGTAGTGGGATTTATACTTCGGGTCATGTTAGTAGGTTCATTATCTTTATTATCAAGCTCAGTGGCCTGGGGCACAGTTTTGTGTATAAACATAATAATTGGTAAGTGATCACTAAGACCATAACCTAGAACACCAGCACTGATGAGACTTTCCTCGCAATTTGTCAGAAACACATCAATCAATGTTGATGACGTGGTTGTGACACGAGTGGGAGGGGCAATGACATTGCAAAAGTTATTAGACGTAAGTAAAGTAAGAAATTCATCTCTAAGACGCGTTTCCTCTAGCAGATTTATATTCACATCTCCACCAAGAAAGAGCGTACATCCTTCCTCATTTGCAAAACAAAATAATGTTTCTAAAAAATTTAAAAATACTTCAACGTTTCCGCCAGGTGGACGATACAAAACAGAAAATATGTCCCGTTTTCTTCTAACACAAAGTATTTCATAGTTCCGTGTCACGATAGAATAACCGGAAAGAATTTCGAGGTGAGAAAAGTTTGCTTGCAACGAGACACCGCCACCACGTCTATACCCACGGTTTAAATAAAAGTGCTTATATCCAGGAAGTACAAAAAAATCATCATCATCTTTATACCATGTTTCTGTTAACATAATAATATTAAATGAATTCTGAACGGAATCAGAAAGTATCATTGGGTCATCTCCCTTGGTCCTGGCAGATTGTACATTTAAATGAAAAAAAACAAAGTATTTCTACCTCTTTTATTCATAAAAAAATTCAATTGGTCAGGCGTCAACCACATCAAGGTTCTCTGCCATATTGATGCAGTACACTCGCAGAAAAGAACCAACATTATTCAACAAATCTGACTCAGGTTATCCTCTTTCGAAATCGTGATAATAGGGGTGTCGCCCGCTTTTTTTGCGAATATCTTTCCGTTTTGGACCCACACATATAGCCAACGATGCTCACGTTTCTTAGATATCGTCATCCTAAGCAGTTTCTTCAAATACGGGCACAAATGCTCGTTTACATAAACTGGAGCCTCCATTGAGAGGACAAGGTCACAACACGAGATTCGTTTTTTCTTTGCCTTTTCCAGGACACAGTCTCGCTTGTTACGGTTCTGAAAGCGAACAATGATATTGCACTTTTCCCTATCTCCTGTCGGCACCCGGTGGCATGCTTCAACATCTGCCTTGGTTATCGGCTCGCCGATTACTTCACAGAGTTTACTTATCAGTTGGTCGACATTTTCAGCTTGGTCTTTCGGGATTCCCTTCACCTCGAGGTTGTTGTTGCGTGAGTATTGCTCGCAACTGACTAACCTGTTTTCGGTTTCCTTCAGCGCTCTGGCCAGTTCGCCCCATTTACCGTTCAGTTCAGGGTTTTCTTTCATCAAGCCAGAGTTTTCTTTTTTGATCAAAGCGAGTGACTGCTTCATTGATTGATTCGTGCTCCTCGTTAATAAAGCTCATTCCTTTTTTATTTCCGTTAACTCTTTCAAATCGGCACGTATATCACGTAACTCTGTCCTGATATCCCTCTCAAGTGACTCCTTGAACATCTTGAGCTCCTGTTTAAGTTCATCCTTGAATTCATTCAACAGTTTGACTACATCTTTCGACATAGAGAAAAACAATGAAAATGAACACAACCAACACGCTAGGCTTGGCAGCAGCGACAGCAAAAGTAACAGCAACACTAGTAGTCAAGGGAAGTTAGAACCAACCTGAAATTGTTCGTAGATTTAGTACGTGATGCAGTTGCCGCCGCCGCTGCCAAATGACGGACACAGTGAAGACAGTCGTTTTTTGAAGATGAGTTGCGCACGGCTCGTAGTGTTGTTGGCCAATCACCGGTAGGCAGGAATCGAAGACTTGATCGTAGCCCAGCGCAGCAGTTGCAGTCCGTCGATCACGACCAGGCTTTGTAGCACCTTGATAACCCGCAGCGCTTTCTGCCGCTTTGGCCTGAAATTGTTCGTAGATTTAGTACGTGATGCAGTTGCCCCGCCGCTGCCAAATGACGGACACAGTGAAGACAGTCGTCTTTTGAAGATGAGTTGCGCACGGCTCGTAGTGTTGTTGGCCAATCACCGGTAGGCAGGAATCGAAGACTTGATCGTAGCCCAGCGCAGCAGTTGCAGTCCGTCGATCACGGCCAGGCTTTGTAGCACCTTGATAACCCGCAGCGCTTTCTGCCGCTTTGGCCTGAAATTGTTCGTAGATTTAGTACGTGATGCAGTTGCCGCCGCCGCTGCCAAAATGCTCGGAATTTCGAACCCCCTCAGAATTAGTAAACCTTATAGCGTGGTGATGTGCCACGCACCAAAAAGCGCTTCTTGTTAATGTAATCGTTTTCTTTTTTGTTTTTCTTTTTTTGTTTTTATAGATCAAATCAACCCCTTAGAGGTGCTTATCTGCAACAATCTCCAAAATAATACAATGTTCACTCATTTTTCTTTTGTCATGAAATGTCTTTTGTCGGAGATTGAGCTGCGTCACCAATCTCGAAGGAAGTGTAATAGCCGTCGGTCGGCGCCAGGGGAGTAAAGGCAGGAACAGAACGGTGCAGAGTTTGAGTGCTGATATCGATAGTCACAAAAGAACGAACGAGAGAGTGAGAAAAGAGCATAAAAATGAATTCGACAAAAGGTTAGATTTGCTCGTTTCGCTGCGACCAGTTGTTCGAGCGCTTGTCAACTTTATTTAATAATGCATTAGCATAAGTGCCCACATGGCAGAAAAAAGCTTGGACAAAATACTGGAAATGGAACCGCGTCGCGTAGAGAAGAGGAGAGTAGTGAAGGACAAAGGAGAGAGGTTGGCGACGGTTCTGTTTCGGGCTACGTGGGCACTGTTCAGCGAGCAACCAGTCTGGTCCGAGCGTTCTGATCGATCGTTCTTTTTATTAAATCGATCCAATCGAAGAAAGAAGAAATGCAGCAGAGAAGAATGATGATAGCATCGAAATATTTACAACACTGTGAAGATGAAGTAAATATCGAAACTAGGTGAACTCAACGTTTCTCCCCACCGCCTTGAATTTGGAAAATAAGAATGAAATATTGAGTATGGTTAATAGAAGAGAACGGAGAAGAAAAAATATTTCAAAAAAATTACAAACTAATCCGGATCATTCTACTGTACAAAACACATGTGAACAACAACAATTGCACACATATACAACTGACAATTTTTTTCATGTACACATCGCGACACTGTTAGCGCGAACACGACATCGGGGGATTTTAGCATTTTACTTCTATATAGCAGTAGCGAGCACGAAATTTTATCGCTTACATTATGTTTATTGTTTATTCTTATTTTCAGTGACCCACCAACAGCTTGACGCCTCCTTAGTGGTGCACTTATTCCTTCAGAAATACAACGCTAAACAGGATAAAAGCGAAACGTTAGGAAAGAACAATAGCCTCAACACACTGTCGAAATTTACGCTTTTCATCAAATATATCAAGGCTAGCATTCGCACAAATCTGTTCTAAATGGTTATAAGTCAATTGTAGGCGTGTTATAGGTGCAGCATGATAAAAGTCTATAGGATAAAACAAAGTATAAAGTCTACAAGACTGACGAGGAACGTGCAAATAGATGTGGCCGAGTAGCTCTGGGGAGTCAATTATACCATTTACGATCTTGTACAAGTATGTCAGTTCACGAATCGTTCTCCTGTTGTGCAACGAGTCTAACTTCACGAGTTCACAAATCCTCTCATAACTATAGAAATAATTCGGTTAAAAATAACGATCAAACAAAACACGAACAAACCTACGTTGAACACTCTCAATTAAACCTGAATTTGTCACTCCAATACAGTTCCAGACAACTGAGGCATATTCAACACGACTACGCACCAGTGAAGAGAACAAACGTAAAATACAAAGTGGTTTAGAAAAATCGCGTGTCACTCGTGTAATGGCTCCCAGCACTCGAAAGGAAGCATTCGTAATTGTGGTCACGTGATGGTTGAAATTAATTGCAGGATCCATAAAAACGCCTAGATCACGAATGACCTCAACGCGAGTAATATTGGTGGAATCTAATACATAGGGAAAACTCAGAATTTCACGCTTCCTAGAAAAGGACATAACTTTCGTCTTTGACTCATTTAAGAGTAGGTCATTTGAAGAACACCACGCCGAAATAGAATCTATATCGCGCTGAAGACATTTACAATCGTCAACCGTTTTAACCGCTGTAAACAACTTAATATCATCAGCAAATAACAAAAACCGCGTGTGTTTGATGCAGGAAGTTAGATCATTTACAAAAACCAAAAACAGCAGAGGACCGAGGTTACTGCCTTGAGGAACACCAGAAGTAGATAAAAAAGGAGCAGATAATCGGCCGGATACTCGCACAAAGTTAAGCCGATGAGATAAGTAACTATCGAGGAGACGACAGTACTTAAGGGACAGACCGTAACTACAGAGTTTACTCAACAGTAATCGGTGATTAACTTTGTCCAAAGCTTTGCTCATATCAAAGTAGACTACATCCGCTTGTCCTCCGCTATGGACAGGTGGTACAATCTGATGTAGGAAGGAACACAGGTTTGTTTCTGTGGAGCGGCCTTTCATGAAACCATGTTGCTCAGGAATAATTTTCCGACAAAAATATGCGTAAAGGCGGGTGTGCAAAACAATTTCATAAACTTTAGAAAAACTACAAAGGAGGGAGACTGGCCTATAGTTGTTAACCATGGATCGATCTCCCGATTTATGTAATAGAACAACAACAGAGCGCTTCCAAGCGGTAGGAAATGTCTCAGATGCAAGTGATAAGTTAAAGATATGAACCAAAACTGGACAAAGGAGTGGAGCACAACCTTTTACTATGAAGCTGGGAATTCCATCTATTCCCGTAGATAACTTTGGTTTCAATTTTTTAATTGCCTCCAAGACTTCAGATTCATTAATTGGAGCAACAGTCAAAAAATCCAGGCAGTTTATATTCGAGCTAGGCATTAGGCCATTATTTGTACTGAAAGAAGCACTAAAGTGGCGCGCAAAAAGATTAGCTACATCAACAGGGTCAGAGACGCAATCCTCATTATCTCGCAATGTGATCGTGGTAACATTCTCTTTGATGCTCTCTTTGACAAACTTCCACATACACTGTGGCTGTGTGCTCAATGATTGCTCGGCGATGTCAGCATGTTGTTGTTTATCTCGCTTAAACAATTGTTTCGCCTCTGCACGACATTGACTAAATCTCGTGTACCAAACGATATTACCAGTTTTTTTTGTACAGGCGATGATAGTGTAGCTTGCGCCTTAAGCAATGTCTTAGTTCCTTCGAGAACCATATGGGATAGTCACTTTTATGAGACACCCTCTTTGGTATAAAGAGTCGCATGCTTTCCTCGACAATAGTCGAAAGTGTGGAAGTTGATGATTCAACACACTGATCAGCTAGAACATTACTCCAGTTATAGTCCCGAAGATACTGATACAATGAATAGTAATCACCGTTGGAGTAGGAAAACCATGACTGTGAATGGAAAATTCGCTTGGCAAGTGGGAAGAAAAATGATACAATAAAAGGTTGATGATAGTTATCCACCCGAGATAGAGGAGCTTTGGCAAGACTGATATCAACAGCCGAAGTGACCAGGGCAAGGTCAAGTATGTTTCCACAACAGTTGCGTACAGTATTACGTTGTTCAAAACCATTGAAATGAACGAAGTATAACAGACAAAGTAGCTTCAACCTTGTGTTCGTGTGACTGACTAAGAAGCTGCCTGACTCCCAATCGTAACCAGGAAGGTTGAAATCGCCATACATGTGCACTCGAAATCTAGAGAAGTCAATTCTTTCTTCCAGGAAGTTGATATGCTCACAGAAAATAATGTGATCAAACATCGGCGGAAAATAGTAATTGCCAATGAAAAAGTTTCTACCATCGGTAGACAGTACTTCAATCCACACGCTCTCGGGATAATACTCGAGATCGCTCCTCCGATGAACTTTCAAGCTCCTATCTGCAGCAATCAAGACACCTCCCCCCAAGCTCTTTCCCGTTTTCACATAGTCAGGATCACGTCTATATACTTCATACTTGGGTGGAAAATAATTAGAACTAGAAATTCCATCTACAAGCCAAGTTTCTGTTAGGCATATGATTAAATACGTGCTTGACATAGCCTCCGAAAAAAACTCGGTGTCCTTAGTCCTCAAACCACGTACATTCTGATAATAAATGGTACACTCATCATGCATCTTCTTCGTTTCTCCTCAACAACCCAAAAAACGGCCTAAAGAGACAGCCAATGGGCCACACTAAAAAAGAACTAAATAATCTTTTTCAGTAGCAAAAATAACTTGGATGACATCTCTTGGTTTTAAAGAGAAAAACTGGAAATACCGGCGATCGCTTGTTCGCGCTAACAGTGTCGCGCTCTGCAAATTGCTAAGTTCATTACGTGGAAACAAATAACAATTTCGAAATCATCGCTCAAGTTAACACAACCCATTTTCGAACTTAAGTATAGCACATTCATTCTAATACTACAAGTTTAGTTACTTCTGGCCAGGACTATAGACGTTAACACCTACTACATGCACGCATTTTCCCCCACTCACACATACAAGTTTCATGAGATAAACTATGATGGTTCCGTTATTTTAACAAAGTTCTATGAAGCGCTGAGGTGATCGCCGATGGCGCTGAGACCGTCGCAGTCCTGATGGTAGGGGCGGTGCTGCTGTTGCATTTTGTTCCTCTGTCGCTCGTCTCAACCGAGATGTCAGAGCGGCAGCTCTTAGCAGCCAGCCATGATGACCTCACATCACCCTTTCCTTGTCGTTGGTTTTGTGTTGGAGGAGACTTTTAGGCACAGTGACTTCCGGTTCTGGAACTGTTAATAGCTTGGAGGAATTTCATACCTTGCCGTCCTCAAGTCGGTAGGTCCACCTTCATACTGGCTGAGTTATGCGCGTCGGAGGACTGAGAGCTAGACTTCCCTTGCGTACTTTTCCAGGCTTTTTTCATTCTGACGAGATCTTTAACTCTGAACCGCGGTGTCCTAGTCACCCGTCTTCCGTCCATATATTTCCTCCTGTGATCTTGTCCCTGCTGCGCACGCTCACGCCGTCACTGCATCTTCTCAAATGGGTTCCTAAGGAACTCTGCATAGGAAAGACCCAAAATGTGCAGCCTGCGTCTTGGCTTGCGACCGTGGAGCAGAAGAGCAGGAGACAACCCGGTGGTGGCGTGTGGCGTACAGCGGTAGACGAAAATGTAGTCTAGGACAGCGGGGTTCAGTGCGCTGTTCTCGAGTGCAGCACTCTGTATGTAGGACTTGAGGGTTCGGTTGAATCGTTCCACCTGCCCGTTGGCTTGTAGATATTAGTTGAAGACAAGCTTGTGTTTGATTCGCCGATGAGCCAGGAAAGTTTTAGATTCATCCGAAAAAAAACTAGGGCACAACAGACTGAACTGTCGGGCTAGCCCTCACGCGTAAACACAAAATGTAGAAATTTAGTCACCGGTTTTATAATGAGATTACAACAGAACCGGACTTCCGGGCGCTTAGGGAAGTAATCCAGCAACGTGATTACGCAGCGGTATGCCGGCGGCGCTCCATCGGAAGGGCTTACTATGTCGATGCTGACCTTTGACTAGGGACGTTCCGGCAGAGGTACCGGTTGAAGAGGAGTGGTAGCCGTCTTCACGGAATTTTCGTGAACTGCCTCCTTCACTTCTGCGTTCATGCGGGGCCACCAGTAAAGTTAGGGAAGGCAAGTTGTCGTCCTAACAATGCCAGCATGACCTTCGTGTGCCCTAGTGATCAGCATGGCTCGCATGCTTGTTTGGACGACAAACTGTTCACCCCTTAACAGGAGGCCGTCATCCACCGCGAGTGCGTCTTTCTGATCATGAAAAATGACCTCGTCTGTGGACAACGCCCTTAAGGGTGGCCACTAAGAGGATGTAGGTCATTGCTGCAGTAAGGAGCGAGTCTGCCGCAGCTCCCCTCGTGTAACTGGGCTTTTGTTACGAATTCATTGTCCATGGAGACGAATGACACAACCGTTTTGTCGAATTGTGTTCTGCCCTCGTCATCTGGTACCGGAAGCCTGGAAAGGCATCTCCAACCTATTTTCACTGCCCGGCTGGTAGTCGACTTGGAAGTTGTACTTCAGGAGACGCGTCGACCACCGAGTAATTCTAAGTTGGCGTACTGTATATCGTCGGGTGTTTAACAGTGTGGCGATGCCTGATGATCTATCTGCAAATTGAAGCGACGACCCCACAGGTACGTGTGTCATCTTTCACACGCCCAGAAACACGCAAGGGCTTCTCTTTCTTCCGCCGAGTACTTGCGCTCTGCCTGAGTCAGCGCACGTGACACGTAGGCGACCGTCTGGACTTCCGTGCCGCGGAGTTGCCGAAGCAGTGCTCCAAGCCCGTATGCCGAAGCATCGGTTGTCAATATTATGGGTAGGTCTGGATTTAACATCCTGAGAGTTTTTGAAGACGAAAGCAACTTCTTCACTCGAGCAAAGCTCTTATCCGCGGCTTGGTCCCAGATAAACGACGTTCACTTCCGGAGGTACCTACGCAAAGGTACCTACGCAAAAGGCGCAAGGTGGGGAACGAATCGTGCATAATACTTGACCATTCCGAGAAGGGATCTTAGCTGCGTCAGGTCTGTTGGAATCGGTGCAGCTCGAAGAGCATCCACTTTCTCTTGCAAAGGGGCGACTTCGGCGCCACTGACTGTGTCCCCAGAAAAAAGAGTTCTGTGACACCGAAGACACACTTGTTGTTAAACTTGAGCCCTGCGTCAGAAATGCGTCGAAGGACCTCTCGCAGACGTTCCATATGTTCTTGTTGAGTCTTGCCAAAGACGACACCGTCGTCAAGGTAGAACAGTACGCTTTGACAGCTAAGCAGGATTTTGGACATCATCTGCTGGAACGTTGTACGTGCAGAGCAAGTCCGAAACAAACATTTTGGTAACGGAACAGCCCCTCGTGTGTGATGAATGCTGTTATATTGTGTCTGTCTGGATGCAATGGCAGCCGCAAGGTCTTATTTTGAGAAGTGACGGGAACCATGTAGAGCATTCAACAGCTCTTCGATGTGAGAAATAGGGTAACTATCAATTACAACCGCTTTGTTTGCGCCATGAAGATCAACGCACCTCCGAATGGTGCAGTCATTCTTCTGCACTACCACAATGGGCGAGAACCACTCTGAGGCATTAATGCGCTCAATCATGCCTTCTTGTTCTAGGCGCTTGACTTCTTCCGAGACGGGTTGCCGATCCGCTTGAGGGATTCGGCTTATACGATGTTAAACAGGTGGAACTGACGCTTGAATGTTTACCTTGCATTGAATATCTTTTATTTGACCCAGGCCAGGAGTGAAGATCTGATTAAAACATGCGAGTCATGCTGTAAGTGTTGGACCTTGCATTGGTGGTGGCGATGCGGTAGGCGGAATGACTGCCTCTTGTTTTTGTCGCATGGCACGCACCGCCCACTCTTCGTCTAGCGCCGCAGATATGTCGCCAGATCGGCAGGTTATGTCAGTTGTAGGCGTGGAAAGTGTTGGTTGTCGACCTTCCGTGTTGTCAGTAGTCTGCTCAGATACCAGAGGAGCGTCTGGCAGTCGTGGCGCTTCAGCATGCTAGTCAGCTTCGGTATAGAAGCATGTTCTGGTTGCTCCACTCTTTTGAATGTCCAATGCTACCGCAGCGTCCATTCCAAGTTGCGACGTGCCATTGTCCGCTATATAAAGCAACGCTTATGCCTGTGTCGTCTTGAACGTAACAGCAGCGATGAAGGCTCCCAACACGTTGATGGCCTCGCGGGAAAAATTCTGCAATGTGACAGGCGGTGGCACAACTTTTGCGTCCCTTGCGAACTGCTCTGTAAATGTGGACTTGTCAATAATCGAAACAGACGATCCCGTATCACGCGAGAAGGGTAGTGACGCCCTGGAGACTTTTACTGTAATATAGATTTGTGATTTGCACATTCCCGTGATGTGATTCAGGAGCGTTGGGTCTTCGTCATCCTCGACGCCGTCATCCGACAGGATCTGTTGAATTTTTTTGTGCCGCTGCTGTTGTGAATAGCACTTTTACGTGCTTCTGCAGACACCGCCGAAGTGACAACGACGACCCCACTTGTAACAGTGAAGATTCCGGACTGGGCACGTGTCGTAACTCTGGCAGCCTTCCAACCCGAGTCCGGAATTCGCACACGTTCGTTCATGAATCCTCTGACAGTTCCGTCATGGGGGTTTGTTCTGCCACGAACTAGGCGAAGATGTGAATTGGACCGACTTTGGACCTCGCTCTCCAGACCGCCGTGGTCCACCTCCAGATGATTAGTTTCGACCGGTACCACCACAGGTGGCACAGCGCGAAAGAGCTGTCGCGCGTCCGTCGCGCATGCTTCGTGATGTCGATCTTCGGCTATCAGCACGTTCACTCCTAGCGAGATAGCGAGAACTTTAGCGGCGCGAATACTCTCCAAGTGATGAGTTTCTTGAAGATGGTGCTGGTGTATGATTCCGCCTCAAGTTCCTTTCTGTTGACGATCCTGCTTCGAAGCCCGTACTTTCGGTAGAAACATTTCAAGTCGATAGAGAGCTCGGGGAAGGCGTCGATGCCGTTGTTCATTCCCGAACTTCACGTCGTGCACGTTCAATATTCAAAATCATCTGAAGGACTACGTCGGATAGAAGAGCGGCGTCTAGATCCATTGGATATTGCATTTCAGACGACGCGACGCCGATCATGAATTGTTTCCGGACCTGTTCTTGTGTTTGGTCCCCCAAGGTTGCCGGAATGCTAAGGCTCGCCCGTCGACAGAAATTCCTTGGGGAACTCACCAATTCTTACTTCCGAAGTTGAAATTGCAACTGTAGCAAAGTCACGTTGACGGGTTAAGTGAACACTCCTTCTAAAATTGCACCGTCTCTTCGCAGATATCTCTCGCCGGTGGATGGCGAGCTTGTTCGCCGCTTGGTGCTGCCGACGTTGCCGGCGCCGTTGCAACAGCACTCTCGGGTGTTGGTAACGACTCGAATATCTGTTGGCCTGCTTCGCCGAGACAGCTGAGCAGTATGGCCAGCCGACGATCGGCATCATAATATCGAGCGCCAGTGGCCAGGAGATATCGCTGAGAAATCCGAATCCACCGTTTCCATAGATTGGGCGGAGTACCCGGTTTCGTCAAGAACTCTAAGGCAACTCTGCCGCCGAACGTCGTCATCATGGGACGATCACCTTCTGCTTAGGAGGGAGGCCGTTCTATAGTGTAGCCATTTAGAATGTGGCTGGGGGCGACCGAAGGACGCGGCTGGCGAACAAAATGATTCGCCGTACACCAGCCGACAAAACAAAGGGCGCGGCCGATGTCTCGCCGGTGCAGACAATGGAGTCAAGGAACTCCTCGTCGCCAGAAATGTATGTTGTGTCCCGGGCTACGGGGACACTGCTCAGCGAGCGACCAGTCTGGTTCGAGCCTTCTGATTGACTGTTCTTTTTTATTAGATCGAGCCAATCAAAGAAAAGAAAGATGAAGAAGAGAAGAATGATGACAGCAGCGAAACATTTACAACACTGTGAAGAACATGAAGTGAAAATCGAAACACAACAGCAACTTCGCGGGCGGAAACAAATGCACGTTTCTATACAGTGGGTTATTGTAGTGTTTTTCTGGCAAGCACGCTAGAAACAAACTAGGTGCAGACTTTATGCGGACCACAAGTGCGTCTGCTTCTTGTACAGGGGATGTGTTGGCTTCAAAATGTCGATCACGGATTGTATCTTATTGAAGGAGAGTGGGTAGACCTCAAGGCAGCTCGCTTTGCGGTCTGCCCACTATCCTTCAATCAGAGCCAATCGGAGCCTTGCGTTCTGACGTCACCATAACCCTTGTAAAAGAAGCAGCCGAACCTGCGCTCGCTCCGCATAGGCGATGATTTGCTGCTTCTTTCGGTATGTTAAGGCGTGGGCAGCAAGATGGGCCTATCGGGACAACCAACTTGGACTACCCAGGTCCGCGTCTATGCCCTGCCATTCCCAAGCGGCCTGAATTTGTAGGACCTTCACCTCTATTTTATTATATCACAGAGGTTTAGCACACCTTTCTGATACCTCCGATATCCCGATAACGATACCAGATAACGACACGATGCCGTCAGAAATGTGGCGGCGGTGTACCGGTATTGTTACCGCCGAAGTCATCGGAATGATCTAGTATGGCGACGAGATGTTTTGGCGGCGCCACCTCGCGGGCGCCCTCTTGTGATGGAGCTGGTAGGAGGAGAGCTGACGACGCACCATGCCAAAGCACGAAGTGTATATGTTAGTTCGCAACTGTGACGATTCAAACGGTTTATTTATTAAAGAAATGTTATGACGTTTTTGTGAGTGATCTTCAGTACTAAGGAAAGATGTGTCATTTGTGTTCTTTCTTTTATGTGTTACTCTTACGTAAAAACTTAACGCCTTAAAGTTGCTCTTTCTATAACAGAAGACCTTAAAATGTTCAAAACGAGCCTGAAGCTTCACATTACAGCTCGCGCAGCGCGCGTCATGGTAGAGGGAACTAGAGGAGGGGTAGCGAGTTCAGGCAGCGACGCGCGCCATGCGTAGCTGTGAAGCGGCGAGCGTTAAAAGGTCTGGGATGTACGCAGCCGCGCTGCGGTATCATAAGCTGGTCGACCCTAGCGTCCAAAAACCTTTGGCGATCCCGTTTGGCTTGGCGGTTGGGCAGCGTGAACTGGCTCCCGTTCAGTTCTTTCCCTTGTGTTTTCTGTCTCCTATGTCGAATGAAAAACAATGCCGAATCGACTACGGCGACAAGGACGATGATGACGGCGACGACGACAACGAAAGTAGCGCAACAAATGCAATACGAAGCATGCGCTACTACAGCCCATGGTTGAGGTTCACTTTCTCGTGCAGTCAACACGAAGTGCGGCAGCCCTGAGCGTTCGCAGAGCTCGCTACCCCTCCTCTAGTTCACTTTAGTGAGGGCTAGTCACCGTTTTTTTGGATTTTTGCTTTTGTTTCGGACCTATGGAGGCTGCCGTAGAAAAAGGTTTTTTTTTTTTTTTTTTTTTTTTTTTTTCACCAGAGTAAATGACGTGCTGTCTTTCTAGCTGTGCATGCGCCACAGAGTTATGTTGCATCGCACCACACACGTTTTTTGGCTACAGTGAACTTGCCTGTACTGACGCTTCAATCTAAGTGTGACTCGACAGTTGCTGACGAGCAAATGATCGTCAGCACCTGACACTTACCTTCTTTAAAGACAAAGAAGTTCGTCACGTCGTGACTTCCGCGCAAAAGAATAGCAGGAAATTTAATAAAATCTCAAATTGTCGGACATGGCTTAACGAATTCAAGTGATTGAATATTGTTTCTATCTGGTTATGATTAAGAATTGTTTACAAGAGTAAAATCGATCGCCGAAAAGCTCATCACGCATTATGCGCATTTGGTTACGCAAACGTAAACATAAAAACGGTAGTACTTCATAGGAGATGTATACCTGATTTTTGGGACGCTGCAGTTTCACCGAATTGTGATAATTAAAGGAGTACGTAAACAAAATTTTTGGGCTCATTTTATCGCTCAAGTGACACCATGTCGCATCAGCATCCGTGAAGGAACCGCTTGTTGTTTGTAAACGCAATAAAAGTAATTTTAAGACAAATCAAACGATTTCCCACGTGCACCTGGTAATTGGTAAGGCCGAAACTTTGTTGGGGGTTTGGGACGTGTTGCCCCTCCAGCAGTGGCAACACACCGTACTCATATAGATACCCTAGCCGTGAACGCAATGACGCAGTCGCGCTGCTTCGTGCTGCATGCATATTTTTGGTAGAGCCAAGATTTTCGTTTGTTTGTTTGTTGTTATTTAGTTATCATGTTTGCGTGCGGGGTGCACGCAAAACGCAGATGGCTTCGGCGACAGCATGCTGAACTGCGAGATGCCGACCCGTCTCGCGCGTCTGTCGTCTTGCCGTTGAAAATTGTTCGCCTGTACGGTTACCATTTTCGCGTGTTTGCGGGTTTTATGAAGCGCCAGCAGCGGATCCCATGCTGCGCCAGACAAAACTAACTGATGAACCTCTTATGGTCACGTCATTACAAAATGGCAATCTTAAAAAAAGTCAGGACAAGGTCTGGTGTATAAGGCCAGCACCACGACTGGCTTTATAGGGGCGACCAGGTGATTCCACCCTTCTTAACGGGAGCACGCGTCGCCATAAATATCACATGACCGATCGGAAGGGAACAAGTTCTCCGCAAGGGGTCGCCAGTGCCTCGCTACAGCAAAGCGCGTCTGCACGTACGCCGTATTTAGACCTTACGAGGCGTGACGGGCGTGTGAATGCGAGGTTGGTTGCACACGTATCTACCCTTAAAAAATAAACGAACACTGTAATTAAACTCTATCTTGCAGGCAACATTAAGTAGAAATGAATAGTTTGGCAATAGTTTTCTCGAACAGGATAGTTTGTATTCCGAAATAAGCACCTGGAGGCTGTACTCAAGGCCGTGGCTCCGGTGAATTAGGTTCTCCGTGATAATTGTTCACGTTTTCTTCTTTTTGATATTTGAAATGCCCTCCATACGATTACGTGTATTATGGGAATAGTTAACATATTTGTACGTTTATAAAGATACTGCCTGATGCGAATATAGGGCTAAAATCATTGCTCCTGCACACCCTTTCGCAGTGCAGCCAAGATGAATTTTGTTTTATAGGTTGATTAATGCATTCGAATCGTTAGACCACTTCATGAGGAAAGTGTCACCTTAAAAAGCTCCTCTTAATATTATACATTTAAAGGATAATTATTTTATACAAAAGTCACATAGCCCAAGCTTTTCACGAAACACATGTGTTTTATGGCAGACTCAATTTATTAACACCCGGAGGGGATGCAGAGTACACGCGCTGCCCACGCACGAAGGAAGTCAACAAGCACGTGTTTGATTTCGGGCTCTCAGCTGAGACACGCTGAGCTTCCTGTCCTGTTAGTTCTTCAGCATCATGCAGGCTTAGAGCATGCATGCGTAGCCAAATCACAACGGAAGGCAATGATCGAGCGTGTGCTGAAGGCGACGTGTCCAGGAGAGACGCCGTGCGCGTCCCCGACGCCAACAACGTTACCGCACCGCTGAAGCTTTTAACTTAGTGCCAATTTCTTAAATTACTCTCAGTATGTTGAAGGGTTACTCTTGTTTACATAGCTTTCTATCCGCTTCGCAAAGATCCTCTTTAGCAACTGGTTTCCACGGGAAACACGTGAAAAGCGACTCCGCTTGTTGTCCGCTCGCTCGCCTTGCGGAGCGGAATGCAGCAGCACACCATCGGTAGTTGCAGCGAGTAGGCATTGAAAGGAATGCTAGCCACATAACAGCACACCACGACGGGATCGCGGAGGGAGCCTGACACATAAAACGAACGCCTCGAGTGCTCAAGGCACCCACTGCCAGTCGTGCTGCAGGCAGAGGCACACACTGAGAGCACGGTCAGCTGTAGCTCGCCGCCGCGTGTGGTCAAGTTACAGCGCGAGAAGGCGCGGTGGTGGTTGAGCGAACTGAAAAGTACGGAACAAACAAAAGCAAATACTGCGCGCTCAGACTCGCACCTGACCGTGCTCAATGATCCCCACATTTACACCCGATACGGAACCCGCGCGAAGATAGCGGATACGACAGCAGATCTCACAATCGCGAAGCCGACCGTGTCGACCGTGTGGAGTACGGTGAATGATGCCTGGGGAAGTAACCACTATTCTCTCGTGATCAAGCTTAAAGATGTGAAACAAAAATGGCAAAAGAGGACCACCTGGAAGGTCATATGGGATAGGTTCAGAACGACGATTGTAAACCACCTACGAGGTATGTCCGATCAAGACCTCACGACAAAGCTCCTGGCGTCCATAGAAACGGTAACCGACGAGCGGCACGTCGAGGAAGGCAACCCAACATCGGACATCCGTGCGCTGGCAATCCGGGACAAGCTCACTAAGAAGTCAGAGTTTAGGTAGAGCAGGAAAAAAAAGCACTCTCAACAAACTTAACGCGTTAAGCAATCATGTGCGGGTTTACGCCTAACAGATCAGCCAAGAGAGATGGCTCGCACGCAGTGAGTCCTTCGAAGAGCACACGTCGCTCGCTACGCTATGGAGGATCTTCAACTCCATGTTCGCGAAGTAAAAGGGCAGGAACACTGTCCAGTACATGGCATTGCTTCATGACAGGGAAGTAGAATATCTCCTAGAGGAGATTGGTTCCGTTTTTATTCTCACAACCACCCACGCCACCAGACACCGACATCTACCTTCCGGAGCCGCAGAGCACAAGCCCGCTCTCGCTCGCGTTGGTGCTATGCAAACTTATAGAGAGCATCGTGCTTGCACGCATAGACCACTAAGACCGAGGGAATATTCCACTCAGTACAAACGGGCTTTAGAAGGCGCCTAAACATTCACGACAGTCTGCTCCTTTCGCACTGAGGGGCGCTAGACTTCACTCATCACAGAAACCAGTGTCGAACGATAGTAGCTGCTGACATAAAAAAATCTTTTGACGACATCCTGAACGCAGCAGTGACCCCAGTCTCAGGACATCACCGGTAAAGCTCTCAACTTTGTCATGACCTTCCTAAAAGGTAGAAGGTAGGCCATCAAGGTCGGTCAAAGTAAGAGATATTTGTGTCCTATACAACGGAGGCGTCCCGCAGGGTTTGGGACATTCCCCGGTTTCATTCAATCTTGCTATGGGCCCTCTTCTCTGAAAGCTTCAGGAGATCCCAGACCTACATTCTACGGTGTACGCCGACAATAATACAATCTCGACCAGCACCGACTTTACCAAGACCTAACAGACCATCCTCCGAGAGGCTTTTGATAAAATTGAAGAACATCTCGAGCAGACTGTTCTGAAGCTTTCGCCAAGAAAAACGGTGTTTCTCGTGCTCGGTCTGAACCACCTCAAGGACATCCCGCACATTACATTTGACAACATATCGAGGATACAATTTTGTGCAAGATGCTCGGTGTCTATGCAGAGAGTCACCCAAGCTTAAAGGTGTTGGTTACAAACCCTTACGAAGACCTAGAAACGAAACGCCGTATGATGTGGATCACGTCATACGGCGCATAGCATATAAAATGGGAGGCGCCGAAAAGAAATTGCGACACTTTTTGTTCGGTACGTTTTGATATCTAAAGCCATGTACGGCTTGCCCTACTACCACCTCATCACGTGACGCTGGGAGACGTTGGAGATGCACTTGAACAAAGCGAGAAGGACGATCACGGGTCTACGGAGGTGGACAAAGCTAGACGAACTGAGGATGAAGCAGTGCGTCTCTCTACCCAAAGTTCAAGACACTTCGACCATATACAAAGACTTGTACCAAACTAGGCATTCCAGGCAGAGACGCGAGAACCTCAGGCTCCTTCGTCAACCGGTTGCTCATCTCCCACGATACCAGAACCCCCTCTGCCGTGGTGGTTGATCAACGTCGCCTCCACCAAGCCCAAATACCTGAAAATATGGTCCCAAAGGATTTAGAGATGAGACATACGTTTGCAGCGAGGCATGTCGCAGAACTGGCCAGTAGTCTCCAAGGCACTAGAACCCTAGTTATCTACACAGACGACTCAAGGAGGAAAAGTGATTTCACCACAGTATCCCACATAGTCAAAGGCGATTGCAACTGCCACCCCAGTTTAGTTCTGCACGCCGGAACAAGCAGGAGCCTGGCTGTGCTCCATGGCTTGGAGTATACCATCCTCGAGCACATAGAGCCAAAGAAAATCTACGTGGAGACGGACACTTAAGAAACCATTCGTTCCTGAGAAGAGCACGCAATGACAAGCCCCGCGGTGCAGAAATTCTTCGCCATGGTGGTCATTCTTCACATTTTGACGGCAAGTCGGTAGACTCAGATGGGTTCCGGGACACAACCACGTCCACGAAAACGAGGCGAACCCCCAACCCGCAGAAGAGCTCAGTAGCAGGCTCCTCCTGCGCGGCGCGGTGGCCGCCGCTAGCGTCAACCCTCCCTCCCCAGCAGAAGAGGAGCCATACGACCCAGAGTGCGTGCTTCGCAGAATGAAGAAGAGCCCTATCCGAGGACTGAAAGCAAACCTCACTCCGGAGCCTGATCCGATACCCGAAGGGTTCAAGCGTCACGCAATTGACATTTTGCGAAAGGTCCACGCTGGAGCAGCCGTGACGCCCTACCTAGTTCAGGAGTGGTACAACGTCAACAGTAGGAGATTGGACAAGTCATAGGCTCCAGCCTACAGCGTTCCGGTGCGATTTTGCTAGTCCGAGGCGCCCCCCAAACTCCTTCATCTCTTCCGACGTGCGAGGCCCATGACAATCACCGGTTCCAGGTCATCGCTGCCATCGATTGAGAAGACCGCACCACCAAGCTTGAAGACTGTCTCCAGCCTACGGGGGTTTCGACCGGAGGAAGCGGGTGTTAGAGATATTGCTACGTTACCTAAGGCTGACTGGACTCGATGCTTAGCTTTAGGTCGGGATCCTTTTTGCAGGCCGCGCTGTAGCAAAATCGTTTGATTAAGAACGGCGAGTTTGGCTAGTTGTTTGTACATGCTTGAAGTGAGGCGCCAAAACAACGAGGACACAAAGAGAGAAGCAGACAGGACGAGGCGCGCCTCATCCTGTCTGCTTCTCTCTTTGTGTCCTCGTTGTTTTGGCGCCTCACTTCAATTGTTTGATTAAGGCGTTGAATAAGAAACGATTTTTTCCATTGCACTCCATTTGTGGCTAGCGTTTCACGGCACACACCGTTGTAAACAAGACGGCCAAGGTAACGTCTACGGGTGGAAATGTCAAGAGCTCTTCAGCTAGATAGAGCAAAATGTGTCCGAACGGCCACAAATGTAGGTGATGTGTCTCTATCCTCTTGAACTTGAACGATCGTTCACCTCGCGTGCCGTAAAACCAAATCATTTCCTCTGCTCGCGGTCGCCATGGCGGCTCGTTTCCAGGGACATCAGAATTTAATCGCACGCAAGTTTATAACGTTTACGGTTGTTTGCCCCTGTGAGTAGTCTTCGATATGAGTTAGTTCGACTTCTCAGACGAAGCAAAAAATAGCAGGATGGCAAATCGCCTTCCGCTACACACTTTAAATTTTAACCCCTTATTTGTGTAAATGGCTCGTCCTCTGGCTAACGCCTTTCTTCGTGTAAGGGTGTTAGCCGCCGGAGGTGAAGAAAATCGTGTAACTGCTAACACCATAAAAACAATATGGCGGCCAGTATGCGACAGGCGATACGATTAAAAGGCTTGGCAAGCCGTACGCGCCTTCTCACCGGAGCAAGAGCATACGGCTCGCACGCTTGTTTGGTGTCATCTGTAGGCGAAAAAAACTTTCCGAACATCTCTATGTCAAAGCGCCAACACCGCAAGTAATACGAGTAAGGCCGAAACCGCTGGAGGCTGAACAGCCAAGATTGTCGCCGAAGTCTCGCTCGGCCTGCTCAATGCCGGTCCCATTTTCATCGCATCAGAAGCGTTCATAAAGAAGGGATAGCTTTACAAACGCTGACAGGCTGGCTTTATTGAACACAACGCCCACTTTCCGTGGACGACAAGTTGACAACGAATCGCTCCGACACCCTCTGTCGACAGCGGCTAGGAGGTATCGCACTCGCGCTTCGTGTGGGTCTAACTATTGCCCGTGCTCACCTCTGTTACGTGCGTTATCCACTCATGAACGTTTGTGCGTGAACAGTGGCATTCACCACCTAGAACACGCGCTGGGGAAGCCGCCTAACCTTCTTTTGTTGCAATCACGCAGCATAACACGGCGACACAGCACACAGCTATCAGCGGGAATAAATCGGGGCGATCAACACGATGGATGGACGAATGGTATCCAGCCCTCTAATAGTTATAGATCACCAACCGCCACACTTTTCAAATTGGGCGGCGACAACCCCCACCTAACGACAAAAAAAGTAATAAATATTTGAAGAAAAAAACAGCAACGTTTTTCGCCTGCCCGTCGCACGGCCCATTCATTCACGACATGAACATACACAACACTGCACATATACACAGTCACACACGAGGACACAAGCACTGAACAATTGCACACCACATCAACAAATCGTACACACATCCTACTTATTTTTTTTTTCCTTTATTGCCTGTTTTTGTTTTACAGGTTTACTTCTTCAATAAAAGGTTAAAACATGAGCCAATTTGGCTGATGAGGAAAGTAACACAGAGTACAAATCGTCAGAGATCTTTGAGGGTCGCAAGCTTTTCAACCAGTGGCAGCCAGTCAGGAAGTGGCTGCTCCACCTTATAAATTTCTTTCAGGTAACACATGCTTTCAACGAAATACCTATGAACAGGACGCACATTAACATCCGCGTGCCGTACCGCCATACGGCATTGCCACAGACTATACAGTGCAATGAGCATAAACATGTCATAGGGAACAGTGTCTCCACCTTCCACAAACAAGTATCGTATGCCATACGGCGTTAACGGGAGATCTTTTTTTAAAGTTCTTTGAAGGATGTCCCAAAAAAACACCGCATCCCAGCAATCTAGGAATACATGTTCTAAGGTCTCAGGTTTTTTACACAGCAAGCAGTTTTCAGACCATGCTACTGGTATGCCCTTGGACACTAACCAGGTTTTGACAGGGAGCGTTTCACTGTGCAGTTTAAAGAAAAACGTTTTTGCACATGCGGGGACAATCATTCTCTTGACTCTTTTTAAAACGTCTTGTCCTGGTGCGGCACTGTACAAGGATCGGTACAAGGGGATGGGAAACAGCGAGTCGGTCAGATCTCTCGACAACCGTTTACGGGGCACTTCTGACAAATATTCTAGCGAGAACCGTGCTCTTAAAAACCTATATGCGTCGATGACTTCCTTTAAATACCCTCGAATCAGGCCGCTGTAGCCACTTGACGCCACAATAAACTCAGGTATCACGTCTCGGAACCTCACTTGAATCACGGTGCGTAAAAATGGGTCCCTTTGGTCCCGAAGGAAAATAAACCTGTTCACGAGCTGCCTGATGAATAAATGAGAAAGACCAAGGCCCCCCGTTTTGACTCGGCGGAAAATGTTCGTTCGACTAGTTCGCTCCCAAACCGAATTCCATATAAAAACCGCAAACACTCGGTGCATACGTTGAATGTTATTCCGTGAACAGTGCAGCACCTGTAGCACGTACCACAGCTTAGCCATAAAAAAAACATTGCATACTGTGGCCCGCGCAAACATAGACAAACAGTTTCCCCCCCACTTGGTCGCCTTTGAGCGCATGGCTTCTGTTTCTTCGCGCCAGTACTCGTCATTGTTTCGGTAGTGTTCCAAAGGCACGCCAAGATAACGCACGGGCGTGGCAGACCAGACAATGCGTTCAAACACCATTGACGTTGACGGCCAGTCGCCGTGCCAAAAACCGGTACACTTGTGCCAGTTCACTGAACTACACGTGTGTTCACAAAACACCCTAGTTAGCTCAATGGCTCTTTTCACACTTTCCTTGTCGGTACAAAAAATAGCTACGTCATCCGCGTATGACAGCAGACGAACTTCGCTAGCTTGCAAACAAAAACCTTTCACATAACTATCGCGTATAACACTTAAACAAAAAGGCTCCAAGAAGATACAAAAAAGCAGCGGCGAAAGTGGGCAACCTTGCCGCACTGATGAAAAAAGGCGAATCCGTTCGCTAACACTCTTGTTGATAACTAAACTGGTGGCGCAGTTACGGTATGCCATGCGCACGCCATCACACAAAACTGATCCTAAATTCACATGCTTCAAAATAGAAAAAATAATATCGTGGGACACCCGATCAAAAGCTTTTTCGAGGTCTATCTGTACCACTGCGACCCTTCGGTCCATCGCATCACAACATTCTAAGATGGAACGCGCAACATGTACATTCGTGACGATACTTCTCCCCTTGATACCACATGTTTGATGCGGACCGACTATAATACTTATAACGCTTTGTAGCCGTTCCGCCAACACCTTCATTAAAATTTTGTAATCAACGTTGGTCAGTGTTATAGGACGATAGGACCCTACTTGGCGGAGTTTCACGTGATCTTCACACTTGGGAATTAAAATCGTATGGGTACATAGAAAGGACGGAGGCAAAGCTTTAAGACGGTACGCTTCACTAAACACGCGAAGCAATAAAGGTGCAATTTGGTCTTTGAAGGATTTATAAAATTCTGCTCCCAGACCATCCGGTCCAGGCGATTTTCCGGGCTGCAAATGGTCTATCGCTTTTTCAACTTCGCCCAAAACTATTGGCTGTTCTAGTCTTTCTTTAAGGTCTTCGTCTAGCCTCGTCATTAACGGCAGATAAAGCCTTTCAAACTCCGTCAACTTCGGCTTGCGATAACTGAAAAGCTCCTGATAATATTCGACAAACGCGCGTTCCACGGTTGTTCTATCACTAGACAGAACTCCTTGATACAAGATTTCGCTTATTTCATTTCCTCGCGCGTACTTCTTTTCCATTCCCAAAGCTCGTTTCGTTGGTATCTCGCCAAGCGATAACCGTTTCAAACGCGATCGCACCATGGCTCCCTTATAGCGTTCGGTATCAAGAGCCTCGAGTTGTTTTTCCAACTTGACTATGTCTTCTGAAAAAAGACCTGGTGAACGACATTCTTGGCGCGTTAACTCTTGTAGCAGGCAGCTTAGCTGTCTTATGTATTTCGTTTCCTCGTGTTTTAAAGAACTAGATCTTTCGATGGCACTCATTTTTATCTCTTGTTTAAAACATTCCCATTTTGCGCCGATACCATCCTCTGCACGAGTCAAAGAGCAGAGATTTTCCCGAACATTACCTACGAAGATATCGTCCTCTAATAACTTAGTATTAAATTTCCACAATTCCCAACTGAATTTCTTGTTAGCGTCCGGGGAAGAGGACAACATAAAAGAAACGAGGCAGTGATCGCTAAAAGACACATGATCCACTCCGTAATTTTTGCTTATCGCGATAAGTTCGGGGGAAACGTAGGCCCTGTCTAAACGCGCGTGGCTCGCTCCTTGGAAGTGTGTAAACTGTAGGCTCCTTGCACTTGATGAAAAGTGAGCAACGTCTTCCAGTTCACACCGCTGTATCATATCGCACAAGTATTCAGAACTGACGTCTCTATATCGTGCTCCATTCGATCTATCCTCTGGGGCGCAAACGCAGTTAAAATCCCCCAACAAAATGACTAGGCGATCTGTTTGAATATACTTCGTAATATTTTCAAAAAAAACCGTCTTTCCTCAACCCGGTTAGGAGCATAAATACACACCACGCGAAAGGTGAAACTACAATAAGAAAAATCACAAAGTACCATCCTACCCGACTCACAACTGATAACTTGTTCAACCTTTCCAATACACTTTTTAAGGAACACCAAACATCCTCCGGACATCCCAACTGCGTGGCTAACGCACACATTGTACTGAGACCCGAAAATCCGCACCATGCTCTCCGTCCGGTCTTCACTTTCTATCTTTGATTCTTGTACTGCGACAATGTCAAGGTTTTTATCGGCAAACAGGCGGCTCAGCTGACATTGCCTGCGTCTGGAACATAGGCCCCGCACATTTATAGTGCCCACACGTAGGGGTCTTTCAAGTATAAGCTTTAGGTGGAAGCCCGGTGGAGAACATAGAACTTACAAGGTCAGACAGTGGCGTGCCGAAAAGACTAACTGCTTCTGTTCCTTGTTACGCGTTAAAGGCACAGACTGGGTCTTGAAACGTCCTACCTTGCCACACCATTCGCGTTCTAGGCGCCTCAGCTGAGTTTCCCCCCGGCCTGAAGGTGGGTCCTCCAGCGCCCGTTTCGCGCTCCCCGTCACTACGTCCATATCGTTGTTCTAATCGTCGTCCTTAGAAACTACGGTGTCTTCTCGTTGCGCGGGTCCCGCCGGGGTGCTAGAAGTCTCCGTGGCTTGCTCGGGCACAACGTCTTGGCTCGCCTCGGTGTCCACCTTTTCTCTCGGTGCCCCGTGCGGAAGTTCCGGTGCCACCGGTCCTGGTATTGAGCTGGCCGCTGCCGCCTCGTTGCGTGGTTGCTGGGCCAGTGAAGTCGACGGTGCGGCTGCCATCTCAGCCTCGTCCTCGTCCATCACCAGCTCGGATGCTACCGTGTCGGTGTTGCTGCCGGTGACACGGGCGTACGTCTTGACGCAGTCCCTGGTTTCATGCCCGAAGGCTCGGCACTGCGAGCACCGAGGTGCTCTGCAGTCTCGACGTATATGGCCAGTGCGCCGGCAGCGCAGGCATATCGGTGCGCGCCCGGGGACGACGACCAGGACCGTGCCTCCGCCAATCCGAAGCTGGTGTGGGAGGCTCTCCAACGGTATGCCTTCGTTCAACGTCATCCGCACGGCCAGCGTTGTAGACTCGACGTCCACGAAACCTTCAACCTTCCAGGTCTCTCGAGTGATATCCTTGACAGACCCGTACGGCTCGAAGGCCCGTCGCACCGAGTCCACCGGGACGTCAAAGGTCACCCAGTGGAGCTTTATACGCAGCTCCCTCCGGCTGGGGTCGACGACGTGGCACAGCTTGCCCTTTACCTGCAGACTTCCGGCCTCCAGCAGTTTCGCCTTCGCCTCCGGCGTGCGCAACTTGAGCAGCCAGACGTGACTCATCTGGTAGGCTCCCAGGCCTGCCACGTCCGACAGAATGCCTACCTGGTGTAACGGCTGCCTAAAGTCCTCAATCCGGTAGGGGCGTCCTTCAAGGTCAGCGTGAAGCACAACGCTGAGTTTCGCCGTCTCCCCGGTCGGCAGCGGAGGCAGTTGAAGCCTATAGTCCTTCGGCAAAAGGGTAACACCATTATCACCGCGGCCGGGCTCGGCCGCCCCCGATGACGGAGAGCGATTCATATCACGTCCGCTCGCTATCGCGTCCGGAAGTGGAATCTACACACATCCTACTTATACAAACCGAGAACTGCCCCGAGCGGTATATATGCCCTCCTATTTCGCGCATCGGTTAGCCCAGTGACCACGCTAGTCTTAATCAAGATATGAAAAGATTACGGCAATTTTATTTTTCAATAATATTTTTTCTGCATTTGTCTTATGTAAGTACACATGTCCCTTAATAACTTCTTACAGCATAATGTATAATAATGATACGCGCCTAACTTCTAGTAACTCAACGTGAGTGACGAGAAAAAAAAATCGTGTGAATTCTGTCTGGCAACCACACTCGCGGCGTGGTTGCTATGGCGACGCTGTCGGTACGCGCGCCGGCAGCCGTCCAGCTGGTTCGGCTGCGGCCGAGTGCGCGAGTCCACGGTGAACGCCGCGAACGCAATCGAGAAAACAAAGCGTCGACTACTGAAGCTGTACGTAATCGAATTTCCGCCCGTTCGCTGCCGAACTCTCCACAGTCTTCTTCCGCCCGTTCGAAAGGGAACAGCCTACCAGTCTGATTACCACCGTGGCTTCAGTGGCTTCGTATTCGGAGGGAGCTGTCAACTGAATTAGTTCCAAAACGCGCGTGCATCAGGCAGCGCAACGTGGCGCAATCCACGCACAAAGTCGGTAAGTAAACAAAACACTCAATGCCGTTCCATTCTTTTCTTTTTTTTTAATTTACGGGGGCGCGCGGTGTTTCTGGGTGGCTCAAGGTATGCGAAAGCAACCGGAAAAATCGGCGCCTGATCGACCAGGGGTGAAAATTTCAAGGCGTATAGCCGAGTTCACATGCAGCGGTTTTGTCCCTAGAGCGGCGCGATTTCTGCCGTCGCGGCGCTCTGGCCAGCACCAGCAATTCAGTGGCACGAGCGCCGCGACGGCAGAAATCGCGCCGCTTTAGGGCCAAAATCGCTGCATGTGAAACACGCTTATCGTATGCAAACGACAGCGTTTGCCGGCGGAAGACTCGTTCGTCCGTGGCGAACGCATTTTTAGTATTTTTAAGGATGTTCTAGCTGCAAAAGCAAGGCGCGCCTTAAAATTTCAAGGTAAAATACACTGCTGAGGAAACGACGCCCCTTGCGTGCAGGCGCCGATTTTTCCGGCAGAGTTTAGCACGCTGTGAAATACAGTGTGCACTTAGGGGGAGTTTTGGCATGATATAATGTTGCTCATTGGAAATAAAAATAAGAAATGCTGGCATCATATGTTTAGTCTTCGTCATTTTTAGAATCTTAAGTACCCTTTTTCACGGCAGGTATTGGACGCCAGCACAATGTACAGAGGAACGAAGAGTGGAATCCGGCCTATTCCCTTCCACATTAACATCAAATGAGTGCTGTGAAAGCAAAGAAGAAAGTGAGAGTGAAACAGTTCCTGCAGTAGTAAGTGCGAGAAACAAGGAAAGTGCCCCGAAGTGGAAAATATACTCCCTTGAAAAGGATCCAAAAGAAATAGAGGTCATCGGGTATATAGAGACACCGCCGAGCGTCACAGACCTGGACACTCCATTCCAGTTTTTTAAATGCCCATGCCCTGATGAGGTGTTTACAGCGATATTTAAGGCGACCATTTTGTATTCAACTCAATGTCAGCCTGAACACCATTTTCGGGCTCTGGTCACACCTCCATGCAGGATGTCCTGCTCCAGATCAAGGAGGATGCCCTTGACAGAATTCCCTGTACGACGACGCGGGTGGTCCTGGCCCTGGATATAAAGGGCGCCTTCGACCATGTCAGTCACACGCTGGTGTTCGAGAACCTGGCCTCGACTGGGTACGGGCCCCGGAAATATGATTATGTGCGGGACTTTCTGAGCAACTGGATGGCCACCATCGGAGTCGAGTCCATCCGCACAAGCACCATCCCGATCCCCAGCAAGGGCACCCGGCAAGGCTCGGTCCTGTCATTTACCTTGTTACCTGGCGATGTGCAAGCCGCCTCCTCTACTGGAACGGATTCCCCGGATGAAGCATACACTCTATGCCACTCTATGCGGACGACCTGACTATTCGGACTACGTCGGGATCGGACAGCGGGAGGCAAGACTTCCTCGAAGAAGTCATCGAGACGGTGCAGAACTACCTCGAGGCCGGCAACCTCCAGCGCGCCCCCGATAAGTCTGAGCTGTTGCTCGTCCGCGCGGGCAAGCCAATTCCCGAAGAACAAGAAGGCGGACATCCGCCTCACGTTAAAGGATGGTACCCCCGTGCCGGTGGTGAAGCGGGTTCGGATCCTGGGACCTTCACCTCCAGCGGGACGGCGGAGCCAAGTACACGGTCGACCGACTCGTCGAGACAACCACGCAAGTCATGCGCATGGTGAGAAGGATAACCAGTCACAGACACGGGCTCGACGAGTCGGACCTGAGCCAGCTGACCCAAGCACTCGTCGTGAGCTGCATCATTTGTGCAAATTCGTATCTCATCGTGCTGTCGAGAGGTAAGGGCAAGATGGACGTGATTATTCGCAAGGCGTAGTAGATGGCACTGGGAATGCCGCCGTACGCGTCGAACGCCAAGCTCCGGCGGCTGGGTGTAAACAGCCCCTTCCAGGAACTCATCAACATGCACCTAGCCAGTCAGTGGGAGCACCTGGCACTCACAGTGAGTGGGCGGCATGCCCCGAGCTCGCTCGGCATCCCCATCCCCGCATCGCAATGCCAGGCTATCCAGCTGCTGCTGGCCCTTTGGGACAAGATCCAGGTGGCACCAATCCCGTGGAAGCTGAACCCATCCCTGCATCCCGGTCGCTTGATGGCTCCCGGTCCCTTGATTCCGCTTGGTCCCATCGTTTAGCATAGGGCCCCTGGTAGCAACTTGTTGCTAGCCCAGCATTTAAGCATACTCCAGCCTTTTTGTATGCAAACCAAAACAATTACTGCAACTGAATACTTCTTAACTGACGATAGTCGAAGTTTGCACTGCTCAATGCCCTTCTGTTTTATCTAAAGTACCGCAACTGAGTACTCCGAGTAGCGGTCGGATCACTGCGGTGCATATAAAGTTTCTACTTATAAAAAAATGTCTACCCAAAAGCTTGCTTCGGTAACACGAGCTGCAACAGGAAGCCCGATGCAGAGGCTTTAAGAGCAAGGTCCATGCTTTGAATGTTGCTAAGCATGCGCGCTTGTGCAGTGCAAGTGTCGTTCAGGAGAACGAGCTCGTTCTTGGCATTTCGGTTTCACTTGCACTTAAAGGGATGTTGAACCGAAATCTGGATTCCACAAAACACGGCGGCCAAAAGCCTGCAACCAAGATGCTACAAACACCAAAACATCACTCATACAGCGATATCTTAATCGGATGACCTTATTTTTTTTTTTAAAAATGAGGCGCATTTGACAGATTTGTTTGTCTTGTTTCTCCGAGAAGGAGAGGGAACAACCTCCCATCTTCTCCGCCTCGCCGCCATGAGGGGGCGAAACGAAGAGAGGAAGAAACGAGATATCTCGACGTCACGCGCCTCATCGGCCTCGTTCAATCTTAACCTCTTTCTCCAAAAATACGGCCGTCCATTCGAGATATCGCCTTATGACTACGAGTAGTGTTGTAGGGATTGTAGCGTCCCGCCTACGGCTTCTGCATCGTTTTCTGAAATGCAAATTTCGGTTCACTATCCCTTTAAAGGGAAACGGAGTGTGGCAGTGATGGGATGATTCCTTGTGTCAGCCGGGGTTGCCTACCATTACCACTGTAAAGCAGCAAGGGCTACAGGCATGCAAGAGCGACTTTGCGAAGGGCTTTCGCAGAACAAGAGCTTGCGATAGAGCGTTTACTAGCTCGCACTTGTCGCCTTTGACCGCGCTGTCACCCTGGCAAGCCTTCGGCAACACCTTCAGAATGCCCGCATTCTTCAAGAAAGCCACAATGTTATGAATATACCACAACAATGCCTGGCTTTTATTTTTTTTCTAAAAAAGAGCATTTCTGAAACTTTGAAAATGCAGCAGTGCACGCTCATTACCTTCGGTACTGCTTAGTACGTGCTCACTTACGCTCACTTTATCCAGGCTGAAAAGCTTGTGCTGGGACGGGGCATATTGAACACTGGTGGTGTCTTTTGGCTGAAGTAATATACAAAGTGTGAACAGGAGCGATGAAGAAACACAACATTTAATGACAGTCATCTTCACTTTTAGAAAGCATCTCAACATAAGATTAATTTGACATTTCGTAGTAAAGGTGCTGAATTCCAGACATGGTGACACAAACCGTTTTGATGAAAACGTAAAAACAAAATGTAACTACTCCATACAGGTGCCTAATAGTTTGATGACTAGGAAACAACACAGAGGACTAGAGAAATGTGATGAATATAAACGAATAAAGCTGGTCATGAATTGAAGCATACTTAGGTATGTGAGCCACACAACTTGCAGCTGCCATCTCAAGAAAAACAAACAAAGCCTTTAGTGATTTCGAAAATCGAAACAATCCTGGCAGGAGTTTCACAGACTTTGGCGATCGCACTTCGTGATCAGCAATCAGGCTACAGGTGTTTTCTTGATTGTATTAATCACCTTGATTGCAACTGGCCGTAGCTGTGAGTAGATTAGAATGAGACAAAGCCTCTTAAGAAGGCAGCTCGTATTGTACGTCTTCTGGCCATGGGTGAAGCCGAAAAGCAAGTAGGCCGCCATGACCACAGTAAAGCCATCCTCCGCATCTTGCACTTCGAAAAGCCAAACTGTATCAGCGTGTATGTTCATGCTCTTCGCTGCCTCCACACCGTAGCCCGAGAAGGCAATGCAGGGTGCCGTCGGGATGGTTCCCTCCTGCATATAAAAGCAGAATTGATTCAGTCAGAGAATAATAAAGGCCGCACTGATGAGTATCATTTTAAGCATGAAATGCTTTTAGCTCCCGGGCACCAAACTGATAACATATCTTTTCGGGAACTAACGCCAAAAATCACTTCAAAACTTCCCAGGTTTCTAAGTTGACTTTGGCGTTGGTTTTCTTATTTGAAACCGGCTTTGAAACCTACTGGGTCTCGAAGTCAGTTTTGGATCAGAAGCTGTGCACTAGCAGAGTTTAAAATTTGCTGTCAAAATTTGGTTTCCTTGAGACAAGGAAACAAAAAGGAACATACACACCACCGTCTCAAAACCAGCACAGCATACACCTGTCATTTATTTCCACAAGTCTTCTTCCTTGTCATCCTACAGGCTACACATGCTATGGAACCTATTCCTATACACGCTATGAAACCTATTAATTCCGAACTACAACTTTAAAAAATTATCCAACATTGAAATTACTTTTTCTGTATGACATCTCACCAGGGGCGGATCCAAACCTCCATTTTAGGGGGGGGGCGGTTCCTCGGTGTAAAACGGCGGGGGGAGGGGGGGGGGAGGAGTGTTTATATTTTTTTGTGGAGTTATCGTTTTTACTAAACTCGGATAACATAATATAGATCTTGAGAGCTTTTGTATCGGTTTACCTGTCGGGGATGAACTCTTTGAATTAAAACCTTTCGGGTGACCACGCTAGAGGTAAGTATCTCGCAAATTTTGGTGACACTATCCTTTCTGAAACACGGGTTTCAGACCGACACTACGTGACCAGTCGATTCAGGGCAGCTTAAAGACACTGCCTTGGCAGACATTCTGGTTGGAGCTAGTGCTCAACTGCTGCGGCAACGGGAAGAGCGGCTTAAATCAGCGGAGCGAGTACGTTGCAAACAAGCGACAAAAATGGCCCGGCGGCTTCGACGCTGCTCGCGGCGTCAAAGCACTGTTGACGCAGCGAGCGAAACGAACACTGCCATGCAAGTTCGTCGGTTGTTCGCCGTATATTTGGAATGTCCAGAGCGCAGCACATGCGGCATTGCCAACCCAAACTCGTGTTTTCACGTGTTCGGGATGCAACTTGAGAGAACGAAAGCGAATAATTGTTGAATATTTTTGAAAGCATGTTGCAGTTTGGCAACTATAACTTTTGAACTTAGACAAAACCTTAAACCAGCAATGGATCCTTCCAAATTATATTCAATTGCAATTCGTCTGGATATTTTCTGTATCAAAGCAACACTTACTTGTTTCTGGGTAGTTAGCTCATTCGTCAATGTCGAGAGGACAGGTGCAGAGATATGATAGGGCAGAGCGGTTGTAAGGTCGGCGAATCTCAACTGGGCTAAAGGCCGATCACAACTGCAGCATGGATGTTTGGGAGTCGGTGTTCACTCGAAAGGGCACAGGCACTGTCTATTTAATTTATGTATACTCGCATCTTTGAAAGGGCTCGTTTTCCCCAAGTCCGTTCGACACACACATATTCGCTCCTGCAAAGCCGCGCGAAACCTCTGCCGTCAATCCACAGAAGCCGCGTTTAACTGGAAAAGACGGCGCCAAGGGGAGACAAGGGGTAGCGGGCGCCTTTCCTAAAATATGTCCCGCCACCCAAAGTTGAAACGGCATTGTATACAAATCAATGCCTACGGCGTCGGCTTGAGGACCCCGTGTAAGCAGCCTCCAGCCTTTAGAGGGCTCGTACCGTTTATCTTTCTTTTATTAGCTCTCCGCCACGAGAAGTCGTACCGCAGGCAGTGTGAAGCCCATTAGAGGAAACATCTCCCCCTTCTGGCGCTCGTCGGCTTCTTTCTGTATTCCGCGCTGCGGCGCTGATCCCCAGTGAGGGATGGAGGCGAGGACGAAAGCGGGCTTATGTTTAAGGCAAGGTCGTGGGGAGGTCCGGAGCGTCTTCAGGAGAAGCTCAGACCCAGACTACTCTGTACCCAGAGCATTTGCTTCCTCTCTCAGTTGAGAAGAAAAGCAATTGGTCACCTGGTTGTACAAGCTGCATCCCCCCCCCCCCCCTGGAACGTCTCCTCCCGGTACGTCCCCTCCGCACTTCCCTTGGCAATGAGCACACCGTGCCAATAAGATACCTTTAGTGAGCCCGCGGGCAACAGCATCTCAAAGCAAGCCAAAAAAGACATGCCAAAAGACGAGCCCAGAACCACGAAGAAACCATCAAACGAAAAGTGATGAAAAGGCGGCCGCTAGAGAGGAAGGATAATCCGCTACCCTTGAGGAAGGCTGCTTGGCGTCTGCGTTTGGGAGCTTTCAGGGCACAAATTTTTCGCAGACAACCCCCTAAAGAGAGAGAGGGAGACAAAGAGAGAGAGAGAGAGAAAAGTATTTTCCCCTGTGCTCGACGTGCTGGACCTTGACGGAGATAAACCCCACTTTGGAAGCGCGCAGCAGGCACGTCTACCCACCGCTCTTTTAATCTTTTGTTTCTCGCGTCGATTGCCTACGTTTTTTCTTCGAGCTGACGAAGAACCCCGGGGGGGGGGGTTGCCTGGCGAGGCGTTTGGGGGGGGCGATCGCCCCCACCACCCCCTCCTTGGATCCGCCACTGCATCTCACCACTGAATTCTAAACTAAGAGCGCATCAATCGTTTCAACCGTTTGAAGCAATCGTTTGACGAGGAGCCCGTTGTCATCACTCCTTGACGGCGCACTTTAGTTCACCTTTCTGCCGCCGTCTTGGGGGGGGGGGGGTGGTCTCAGGCATCGTCCCCGCGCGAATACTACCACAACTGTTTAATTGATTCGTGCGGCACACAAACTTCTGTTTGGGCTAGAACTTGGTCATCAGTGTTTGAGACGAGCCCGACGCCCATTTCAGTCGTCAAATAAAATTTAGAAATTGCTTTCATGATCTCTTTAAGAGTTTCCATGCAGGCGTCTGCAATTCGCAAAATTTGGTGGCTGCGATTATGTCCTCTGTGACCGATTTCCGAAAATAAATGGTTTTACAGTAATGATTCAGATTGTGATTTATTGGGAATTAAGCAGTGCTGTTAATAACATGCTTTGTATTGTCCGCTCCGCTGGTGTTTTTTCTGCTGTCATTGCATCCACGCAACTTGAAAGTGCCCTGGTTTATGCGACATGTGGCATGCACACACCGTGGCACTCCACTTCATAGCGTGGCGTGTAGTGGCAGCAAAAGCCTCTGCCAAAAACATGCTAAGCTACTCCCTGCACACCATTTGTGGCGGCAGAAAAGATACAAAGCTATTTTCTTGTTCCCGAGAGTATAGGATGTTGCAGGTTAAGACGTGATGGGAAGAAGCTCCGTCTACACTCTTTCCACTTTAGCAGAAAGGATGCTATAGAGAAAAGAAGGGAATCGCCAATCGTGGCAGGCAAACCCTTTTTGGACTGACCGAAGTGATGGGAGACGCCAGGCAGTGTAAAAAAGAGGAAAAGGGGAGGGGGGGGGGTGGAGTGCACACGTGTTTACCAAGAATAAAAAGGGGGAAGAGTGAAAGGAGGTGTTCTTCTGTAGATTCCTTTTTCTCCCGGAGCTGTTAATGCGCCATGGCCGGACTGGGCTCAACTCAATGCCCCAAATCATAAAAAAAAAAAAAAAAATTATCGCCGGCAGAGTTTTGTTGATTCTTAAAATGCCTTTACGGAGAGGTTCCACAGACCCTCATTCCAGAACCGTTGGCCTAGATTGCGGGCATGGGCATCTGCAGTATGTTTCGCAGGAAAAGGAGGGGGAGGGGGCAAACCTTGTTTTCTTTCAAAGTTATAGGGTTGAAAGCTAAACCCCCCAGAATAATCCCCCCCCCCCCCTTTTTTCCGCCTCTTTGCTGACGCCCATGATTGTGGGTACCTCATCACTTACAAAATGTTTCCTAGGACCCATGTGTAGAAAGTAGGAGCCACCATTCAAACACCTGTCATGACTACAGTGCAGCCGACATATCACAATAGCAGGGAAGAACATGGACAGTCTGACCGGAAACAATAGTACAGTTTAAGACTCACCGCTCAGCTTGCCAGCTGAGCCAGGCTAGAAAAACGAAATTGGCAAAGTGAATGAGTTGCGAGTATTAAGATGCAGCAACAAATCCTTACTGAAGTTCTTAGAAAATGTTGGTGCCTTCTTGTCAATGGAAAAAGCACTCAGCAATTAAATACAACACTTGGAGCTTACGCTTCATGATCTTGCAGTTGGCACCTTCCACTGGGATCACGGTGATGTGCTCCAGCAGCTCCTTGTTGCATCTGAAAATCTTCCTGTAGGCAAGACTGATGACGGATGCCCCTCCTTCCAGCATTACCTTCATTAGCTCGATCTTAGTCTGGCGTCTTTAGTCTTTTCGGAACTGAAAGTAGAGCATGCATACACATTTCCATGACTGTCACAGAAGTGAAACATGACAGAACCAAATTTCTAAGAATACTTCTCCTAATTCCAGCCCACAATAAATAACAAAAAAATTAGCTTCATCTTTCTATTTTAAATCTATATGTATTTGCAAATATATAGGCACTTTCACAGATACAGAGAACTAGCGCCAAAACAGAAAGAATAAAATGTTCTTAAGGCCCGATTTTGGTCATCGTTGAGATTGCGATCAAGATCTCACTAGGTCCGCACTGTGATTAGACAGAGTGCCACAGACGAGCGCTCTTGACCAATTAAAATTCTTTTCGCTGACGACGAGGCAATCTTTTGGTGAGAACCTGTCACCTTCTTTCAGATAATGAGATGGATATCGTGGTAAGGTGGGTGCTTGTCCCAAACTCTTGTTTTAGCACCAATGGGTGTCAAGTTACACACGGCCAGAAAACAAATCAGCATAGCAAAACGAAGCACAGGACAACAATTGCATCCATAAAATAGCCAATGTTCCATATTTCAATTAGTTTTGATCTCACTCTGCGTGGCACACAATCCGTAGCAGACGATTGTCCCTTTTTGGCTATGTTCGCAGATGACTTGCCTGTCTGTTCGTCGTTTTGTTTCGGTCAGAGAATGGTACCTAGTAGCAAACAAACTCATTATTACTCCCTCGTGTTAGCAGACGATGCGTCTGGTAGCGGTATTTTATAGCGAGTTCGTTTCACACGCACTGGCACCGTTCGAGTTCTCACCCAGAATGCATCACACTCGCAGAGTCTTGCACGGAGAAGTGGAGTCAAACGAATTCGCCAAATGCACCAAGTGCGGAAGACTGATGCTGCCGCCATCTATATTGTATAAAGAATACAAACCTCAAACCGAAACTGGCGCTTTGCTGTTCGGAGTGATGGGTGGGAATGCGAGAGTGCCAGTCGCTACCAACATTTATCTACAAACGTTGGTCGCTGCAGCCTGTAGTTTATAGTCGCGATGACTTCAAGCAACTCGGCTGTCATAGAGATAGTTACAGACGGCGTAAATTTCCGCAACCAGCTGTCCGCAAAGCAGCTGGTTGCGATCTTTCAATTCTCATAACCGTTTACACTGAAGAAAACTGATGATGCTGTCCGAGCAGAAGCTTGATCCGTTTGAGCATGGCATTATGCGTAGACCACTGAAAAGGTACGGCTTAAAACTAGTCTGCTAGAATATCCAGCAAAAATATTCGTGGTACTTTCGATTTCGATCGTCATTACAGGTGGATCAGATATTAGCCTTATTGAGGGCGTCGAGAACGAGAGCTTTCTCGAACAAAATACGACGGGGCAAGTTTGCTGACGTAGGTAAATGCTAAACATGATGATGTTGCAAGAGCCTCGGGTAAAATCACTATGTTTAGCTTTCTCTGATGCTTATTGGGCAGTCAGAGGTGTCTGCTGGGGAAGTTTTTTCGACAAATGTTCAATTTTTAACCCGCACACGTTGGTGACAAACATCTCGGGGGCCGCTGATGCGTTTGTTCTGAGCATTTCTTTACACACTGGTATATTTCAGCATTTTTACGGCAAGAGAGCGACTTAAAACATCCAAATAAAGCACGGTTTGTCAATTGCTTCCTTCATGAAATAGGAGACGCTCGCAGTTCAAGCTCGCGTTTGATTCAGTTGCCCGCGGGACGCAATTTCTATCAGAAAACTACTTTTTTTCCTTTCAGTTCCGCGACACATCGTACCAGACGAACTTTCGTCATCTGCTCCCGCTCCTCGCCGGCCTCGCCGGAGCGAGGCATGACGGGATTGCATCTTGGCGCTCTCTCGATTTTCTCGGTGCAGCGAGTGCATGCACGCGTGGGGTGTCAGCGATGAAACGAACTCGGAGAGTGCGACCACTCGTGGAGTGCCGGCTGAAACGAACCCGCTCCACGCTGCGAGTGGACACGCGTAAGCACGAGAGCCATGAAACGAACTCGCTATTAGCTTCTTCAGTGCAAGCCGCTTGAGACCTCGATGACCAAAATCGGGCTCCCGGTGAGATGGAATGATAAACTGAGAATGATTTCATGGCCAGGGGTCAAACAAATACCGGGTGCATTGTATGGTGAGAGTATTAGCACCGAGAAGTTTGGGTGGCGACCCCTTACGGCGAGCAGGGGTGACGTCATGCTGAGAACAAAATTTATCCCCTCACTCTCCCTGCAAAGGCTGAGACGGCGTTAGCTGTCGGCACACTAGTTTTTGTTTTCTTTTTTTTTTTTGTGCGCGTTTTACGTAGGAAATGTGAATTATTATATGCGGCCTTATTGAGGTATGGTCTGTAGCTGCAGGCGAAACTTCAACCAACATTCCGAGCATGGTTTCCAGGGCAGACAGCGCATGAATCACAGCTGGTATATGAAAAAGAAGAAATGCCACCACACTTGCAGGAGCATTGGAATATATTTACATCTCGTACAATCAACGCTGCTGATGATTTGAATAAATTAAGAGGTTTTTTCATCTTTGTTTCTAAACAAAAGCGTCTCAGCGAAAAAGCTGCACTCTGCTCGAGCAACATGTTAAATATATTCTGGGCCATGGAGAGAAAAACACAAGTGAGATCACCCAAAGGCCTTTGACTTAAATGCCATTTGTATGCCCGCAAAGTGGGGTCTGATGTTCTCCTAACTCATGAACCTACAAAGAACAGAATTTCAGTGCCTGAAATACTTACACCGCCGCTTCCACAACCCCTTGCACAATCGCCCTATATCGTGTGGAGGGGACGGGGGGGGGGGGGGGGTCCATTGACGGAATTGCCTCAACCGATAGCTTTCCATACTTATAACCCAATTATAAAGGTAAACGTGACAAACACGGTTGGAAAAGCTATGAAAATGCTGTCGGTATAGGTCTCACCCAGCGCCTTGTACACTGGGTAAACGAAGCCCCGCTTCTCAACGTGCTTACAGCACACAACGGCCGATGTTGACAGTGCCTTTCCCATCCTTAGTCTGACTGTCCATGCTTTCTTTAATCTCGAAGTTTTCGGGTGGTAAAATATGATATCGGCTTCTTTTTGGAAATTGCATTGCAGCGCTGAACAGTAGGTCAGCATGATGACAAACCTCCGATCGTGAGGAAACGGGTGCAGGGAAGCGAGCCAGATGCCAGAGCGCGAACCGGAGTCCGTCGCCAGACGTCACTGTACACCTCACCCAATCAAGACGTGGCGACCGCAGCGACACTTGTGTTTACTCTGAAGACTAACAGTACGCCGTGCAAGCAATACCATTGATCACGACAATTTGCTGTATCGCGCGCCTCCGCTTGGTCGTTGCAGCTCAGGTGCGGCCACCGGATAGCCACCTTGAGACACAGATTATCAGTCAACCTTTAGGAGCATTGCGGAGGCTGGGGAGCAGCGAGCTGAAGACATGTATTCTGCTCGTTCGTTGTCATTTACCGAAGAAGTTTGTTAAAACCCCGAACGGTGAGAATTGCGTTTGAGAACACGTGGAAATGTTTACGAAAGCTCAGCACCGCAAGAAAAAGGAGCAACTCGTCTAACGCAAGTTTTGCCGTTCTGGCAGCATGATCAAAGCGTCCTTGGCATGCCAAAGTGCTGCATCTCTGCCTTCGCACGCTTGAATACCGATCAAGAATTAACGCCGTGTGGATTTGTTTTGTGAGTGCTACGTGCATGAAGATGCATGTGCCTCTGCAGCAGCATTTTACTTTACTCTTACGACTGTATTTGTAACTTGCGCCACTTGCAGTCCAGAAACGGGCATGATCCAGTGGCGACAAAGGAGGGGTAGGAAGCCATGCGACGGCGACGGATTGCACACAACCATAAGGACGGGCCGCGTTTGAAAAACGTTCGATCTTGCCGCTTCACACTTTTGCCTTCGAAAACCTACCTTCCTCCACAGCATTGCTGTGCTGTCATGTGAGTCGATTGAGTAGATTTGGAACATTGCCATGGTTAATCCATAATAGCAACCACCGATTTTGTTTCCTATTGATAGCAACTTCCTGGAACAGCTGGGTGATAGGGAAGATGTCTACGTGCGACATACTTCCAAAGCTCTGCCATGGCATCGATTCTCGAAAAGTATCAAAGCGTGAAAAGGCACAGAGATGCAGCAGTTTGGCAGGCCAAGGAAGCTTTGATCACGCCGCAAGACCGACGAGACTTGCGTTCGACAAGTTGTGCCTTTTTCCTGCGGTGCTGCACTTTTGCGAAAAATTTCATGTGTTTTCAAAGGAAATTCTCATTGTTTACACATTGCGAGCGTTTGGCACTCCTTTCATTAAACAGACGGGAGCGCCGTCGGAGACTGACACTCGAGCGCGCTCTTCGTGCTCCGAGCATCTCTTGGAGCACAAGTGACTTCTTCGCGCTCCGTGATGTCACGTCCACAAACAAGATGGCTGTGCTATTGTTGAGATTGTTGAAACAAAAGGCGCAACCGGACAGGTGCTCCTTTTCAGTCAATTAGTGCTTAATCCAGCAGGTAAAAACAATTTGATTTGAAAGCCAAGACAGCAATTAGCATTCCGGAAAACGTTTGTTCGTGCATCTCGCCAGAAAACGAATTCATCTATCAAACGGTAGCGTGCCGATAGCAAAGTGACAGAAACGTTGCTGAAATGAGGACACATTCGGACTGCTGCCCCTTTTATAATGCTGAGCCCAGCGAATAAAATACTTCGACGGGAAAGCCGAAACATCAGTTAGCGTTGAGGAAAAGGTTTGTTCATGCGTCTCGTCTGAAAACGAATTCATCTATTGAACGGTAGGTTACCGACAGCGCAGCGACAGAAAAGTTGTTGAGATGAGAAGACAGTCGGACCGCTGCCCTTTCTAAGATGCTTTGCCCAGAGAACCATGATACTTCGAATGGAAATCCGAAACATCATGTCCAGGTCTCGCCTGAAACGAATGGGCGTGCTATCTATTGAACGACGGTGTTCCAGTATCGGCATAGCACATTAACAGCTTCCGTCCAATTCCGTCACGCTCCAATACGGAACCACGAAATATCTGGCAAGTTTGAGGGTTTCCTTCGTCGACAAGCGGGTTCAAGAATGTTGTCTTTAATTTAAATATGAACAGCTTGCATGATCACTAAACAGATCGGCCAAGGTACCTTTCCCCGTATGTGCCCGAAGCGAGTCTCCAAACCTCTCAGGAATATTTAAACGTTAGTAGAAACTTCATAACGTCGCCGTCTCTTTTACTTTGTACCCTGCCGCTCTACACTGGCTTTAATTAATTTAGCACCAAAATAATTTTGGCTTCTCCCACCCGTATCCACGGAATGCCAGGTTCGTCATAACCGCGCGGTCGGAAGGAGCTTGTGCGGCTCGTCGATAGATTCGGTGTGTCGCGCTCCTGTACGCCATGCGCCGTTTAGTTGCTGTGCCTGGAGTATGAAACTGGGAGTGTCGGAGTAGGAGTAAAGGAGCGTGGACTTAAGGGGCCCTACGATCATATTTAAGCGTATATCTTTTTTGAGCTTTCCACGTCCCTTGGGGTTCGGGCGAGCCAGCGGGCACGGAGAGACTAACTAAATATCAGTGAGTCATATTTTAACCGGACGACGTGGAAACCTCCTCCACCTACGTTGCCGAAAGCGTGCAATATTTGACGTCTTTGGTCCTGGGCTTACTACTGGTGAGAGCCGCTAAAAGCTTTTTTTTTTAGTCGAGATACAAAATATAAGTGTCGCAACCGTCTCAATTATGTATGAAAGTAGTTTTTGTTCACTATTTTAGATCAGAAAAGAAACAAATGCAGTTTATAAGGTACGGAAACAAGAAAAGACCCGTGGGCAAACCCGCCACCAAGCGGCGGAAAAAACGGCGCATACTAGAAAGGCCTAGTGGGATGAGGCTCCGACGAACGGCGAGCGTAGAAAGGTCCCGGAGGTATGCGGCGGCACTGCGGTCGTATACCGGCTCGAGGATCCGACCAGTTCCAAGCGTTCCGAAGGCTTTCGGCGCCGGCTTGGCTGGCGATTTGGCCATTTGGCGGTATGACAGCACGAAGTGGCTCCTGTTCTGAACTAATCTTTACCTTGTGTTTGATGTCGTTTGTGGATAATGAAGTGTTATGCCGAATTAGTCTATACTCGCGCGGCAAATGCAATGCGAGCCACCTTGGCCGCCCGCTTCCTACAGCCTAGTCAACATGTGCTTTAGTGGCGCCCTCTCGAGCCGTCGACACTCAGTGCGGCAGCCATGAGCGCTCGATGAGCTCACTACTTCACGGCCACTCAAGCCAGGACCTACGACGTCACGAAGGAGGTTATTTTTTGTTTGTTTTTGTAATTCCAATTTGCCTATAACTTTTAAAATAAAGCGAAATTTGAGAAAAGAAAAGTTTACTACGTTCAGTGCGCTCAGGTTCGGTCCAAATTAAAACCAGCCAAAAAGTTATTACAGGGTTCCTTTAACGCGCCCAATGACGACAAACGAGCAGAAAACATGTCTTCAGCACACTTCCGGCCAGCCTCTGCAACGCTCCAAAAGGTTGATTTTCCGAGTTCCAAGATGGCCGTCCGGTAGCCGCAATCACGGAGCGGGGAAGCGCAATTTAGCAATTGTAGAGATCAGTAAACAAATACGGAATGCATACCCTCCTAGCATCCATCAGGTAGGGATAAGCATTCTGTGCAGTCTATATGCCCATCAATGTCAACGCATATAGCCGTTTGCAGGCAGTCGGATCCATTCGAAGATCGATCTGGCCTTCGTCAGGCACCAGCTTTCGCTCGCAGCACACAGCCACTGTGGGTGGGCTTCGAGGCTGCTCGTATCTTCACCCTCCACAGGCGGGGCAACCCCGGTCTGTAAACGTACAATATGAATATGGCAGGTATTATTTGATACCACTTTATATTTTGGCCGTGTAAAGAAAATCTGCACTCCATTTTCTAACACATCAGTTATGAAATAACAAGGTTAGGTGGAACAGCCCGAGTTCGCTGACTGAAGGACAGAGGGCTTAGCCTGAACCAATATCCTAGCAGCCTTCGCTGAACCAATATCCTAGCAGCCTCTAAAGATGTCTTCAAATGATTCTCTAATTGCTCATCTCCAAAGTTTCGGGCTGCTGCCCTTCAACGTTCTGAACTTTTTCCAAGATATATTTGCGCTGTCGCTAACCATGTTCCATTTGCCAATTTTTGACATGCCCCTTCTCCTCCAATCAAAACAGCACGAGAGCCCGCCGTGAACAGACTTGGCATCATCGTGTGTCATATATCCCCGATGATTGCCTTCCCCACTAAGATGCATTAAAGCCAAGGCTCGAGCACGAGCTCATAGCATCGCTAGATGGTCGCTCTGCACGAACCCTCGTGCAGCTTGAATATCTACTAGTACTGGTAAAAGCGAACGAGTTGAAAATGAAAACTTAAAATCGAAAGAATAAAACGGCAAATGACAAACACAGGACAACCACGTAAAGCCTGGTTCAAACAGTTGCGTTTGACTGCGTTTGACCGCGTTGCGGCTGCGAGAAACCAGGACATCCCTGCTGCTTATATCGCGTGCCAAAATGATTCCTTGAATTGGAATCCACGCTTCATACAAAGCACAGATGTGCCGGTGACTCGCTTTAGGTTCTAAACGCAACGCAGACAAGCGCACTCAAACGCAACTGTATGAACTGACCTTTACGGTACAGGCTCACAGTAAAGCTGTGAGCCCGAACCGTCTCGCACGTCTAGCCTTCGCTTTAGTACATCTCAAGATGAGACGGAATGTACCATAATAGAAGCGATGTGGTCTCACCATTTTGAGCAGAGGTGCGTGAGTAACCGATGCTCTTTTCGTGGTCGCCTGCACGTAAACAACCAAGGAGGTTGTACACAACGCCGGCATTCATCTGGCTTGAAAACAACTTGAGCGTTGGCTTGGCTTGGATATCAGCTGCCCATTGTGCTTACTTGAACTTCACGAAATTCGCTAAATTGAGCGGACTGCTTCTTGACTTCTGCTGTCGGCGCGTATGTCTGCAACTTGGTGGTTTCCGAGTTCGACGACTCGGAAATCATGGGTGTACAACAACAACACCCTCTTAACACGATTTCGGTAGCCGCAGTGTGTAAAAAGGATGTAGGAAGGGTGTAGGCCTTTCGGTACACCCTTGAATATTCAAAAATCATGTAAAAATGGTGTAGGAAGGGTGTGAGCTCGGAAAAACACCCTTTTAACACGAACATGGGTGTTGAAATTTTTATTGTGTATGGTAAGCCTAACGCTTGGCTGGGGCCAACGATAGCTGAGTTGTTGGAATCGGTGGCCTTTTTGCGCTTTCCTCGAGTCGGCAACGGTGCATGGCTGCGTTGCCATGATGACTCGAGCGGATGGAGCGAGAGAGACGAACGCGAAAAGCACCCCGAAGCCCCAGGCACTCGCGCGCATGTGCAGTGGTGTCGGCGATGCGTTCGAGGACGAACCATTCGTGTCAAAACTAATCGGTAAGACTGCCTAATACAGCTCACTGTGTGTGGTCACAGCTAAAATTCAGGACTTCCTCGTTCAACAAACGTTCACACAGTTTGGACAACAACAAACTGCAAGATTACAAATTATCCCACCATTTTTTTGAGCTGCAAAATATTATCGATATACATTCTTATCCAGACAATGCAATGAGACGGAGTCACCGCAAAAACACGCCACACCGTTTTCGACCACGCAGGCAGACATGCGCCCGAATAAATAGCTCCCTCAACATCGCCTCAATCCTAACCAAACATGCCAACGCTGCACACAGTATCGCGTCGATATTAGCGTTGAATTGCAAAGATTGGGCCGATACCATTTTGATCCGGCCAATATCTGCGAAGTATCAGATGGTTCGCGACGACGCCATCCTGATATAAAGTCCTGTCCCCCGTTTCTCATTGAGTGTAAAAAATGTTCGCGAATTGGCTATGCTGGCGAAGTATTCGGGTTTCCCGATCAACTCAAAACTGCCGCTAAAAAATAAAAAGTGAAATAAGAAAAACGGAATCTGCTTAATTTTAGCCCAACAAGGAGAGACAAAGCACGCAGAGGTAGCTTAGAGCTATTGTCCACCTGCCTTCGGCCTGGCCCTCAGTTAAGCCACCGCACCTCCTTTTGGGTATTTTTGCGGCTGTAATCGAGCGCGACGGCCTCTTCAAATAAATCAGACAGGTGGCGCAAAACACGTGACCGCTCTCCGTGGGACAGAAATGCCTCGACGAAATCTTGTCACGTGATTCGCTCTGACGCCGTTGGCCAAGTTATGGTGATGGGTAGGGGCCGGGGTCCACGTAGAACCCGTTTGCGAAATGCGCAATTCACTTTTTTCCTGCTTTTTGCGCGTTTCAGTCGCGACCTTCGTTTTTGGTTTTGAATGGCCGGAGTACGTTCATGCAAACTTTTTAATCAATGACGTTTTCTTCGTCGGAACCTATTAAATTCTCGTGATCTGATTGTTAAACGGAATTCCACAAAAAAAAAAAAAAACCTGCTCATCGTTGATTGCGATACTTTCGTTGGATGTAGGCGACCTTCATCTTTCTCAAGCGTTGCTTTATGCTGCTTTAGTCGGAATATGCGTCTATCACATAAATACGTTAAATGAATTTTTATATTCGTAAGTGCACTGCAAGTGTGCCTCTGATAGTAGTCCTTGTGTCTAAATAAACAGCTTTAGTTGATCGTCCCGACACCTCCGATACTCTCGAAAAAGGTACTGTATATGCGCAGAGGCAACGGTGGTGTATCGGGTATCGTTGTCGGAGCCATCAGAACGGTCTTTTAAAACTCTCTACTCTCCACGGTCCTTTGTGTTTGATTTGTGACTTTTTCTTTGAATGAAAACAAAGTATTCTTATTTAAAAATTTGCCTTCCGCTCCAAGAAGTATCCCCTTTGCATCTGTGTCAAGAGCAAGCTGTATGTAATGACAGTGGATTAAAAACTTTTGTGAGCAATTGAAAACAATTCTATTCTTATGTGTTTTCACACAGACCGTGCAAACCAATACTGACGATATTGCCAATCCAAAGCGAGCGCATAGGCGACGTCCGGCGGGTAGGCACATGCTACATATGACCGACGCCTGGCCGACAGTCCAATATGGGCTGTACTGGTACGTGACCCCGGGTCTGGAACTATGTTCATACATGCACCTCATATGCAGGTGTTGCTGGCCCCTTCGATAATAATAATAATAATAATGCTTTATTTCCATCCTTTATGATGGTGGGGCCCAAGAAAAAAAGCTGCAGTAAGGAGCTTGACGAGTCCCTGGGCCCCTACAATGGACAGCAGGAAGCATGCGGGAAAACAAACAAAAGGCAACATAATAGCGTGCTACAGCCAATGATGTTAGAAATCAGTACACAAAACTAAAAGCACCTTTTGCAAATGTTAAGAGAGAAAAGGATCATGTACAAGCATATAATAAGCGCAAGTCTCAAAAGGTTAGACTTTCTAGATCAATGTTATTGCTGTTAAGGCTGTTTAACAAATGTGGGAGTGTGGAGCTTAACATTTGAGAGCCATAATTTGTTCGCTGTGTGACCATCTTCCATTTCTCTGGGCTACGCGTAGTATACGGAAGAGAAGTTTTCCTCAGCGACGCAAGGTTTTCCAAAAGACATGTACCTCTTATTGTTTCACTTTTATAACTAGTAGAAAGTCGATACTGATATAACTTGTGAATATTGATTATTTGAAAGATCTTAAATAAATCAGCAATATGAAAGTCGCGTGGCACATTACATATACATCTCAATATTTTCTTTTGCAACATAAAAAGTTTTTCAATATTGGTAAATGTTGACGTTCCCCAAACAAGGTGGCAATACGTCAAGTGGGAGAAAAATAATGATTTATAAAGCAATAATTTAACATTTGTTGGTAACACAGATCTGTATTGATTTATAATACCCACTACTCGAGCTAACTTTGGGATAAGATAATTTATATGGTTATCCTAAGACATACCCTCACTAAAAATGACTGCAAGAGGTTTAAAACTACTAACAATTTCGATTGGAATAGAGCAAAAAGTGAACACTTTAGACAGCACCACAGGCTTGTTTTTTGGACGAAAAATCACAGCTTTTGTTTTATGAATATTGATTTTCAAAGAGTTGCTATCTTCCCAACTTTTTATCTTTGATAAGGTCAGATTTGCCATATCGATTAAATCGTCGCAAGTATCGGAAGAAAAAAATACGCTCGTATCATCCGCTTAGATCCCGAATTTTGCGTGCTTATTTACGTTAACGATATCATTAATGTATAAATTAAATAGAAAAGGTCCCAATATGCTCCCCTGTGGGACCCCTGACGTGATGAACTTTACAGTGGATGAATAACCGTTTACATTTACATACTGTTGGCGATATTCTAGGTGGGACTGTAAAAGTTGCAAAGCTTGTCCGCGGATGCCATACACTTCAAGCTTTTTAAGTAAAACGACATGACTAAGGCAGTCAAACGCCTTTGTAAAGTCTAGAAAGACCCCCAAAACATATTTTTGTTCTCAAAATTTTCCAACATATGTTGTGTTTGATTAAGAAGCGCTGTTTCAGTTGAAAGGTTCTTCCTGAAACCGAACTGCGATGAAGTTACGAGGTCCCACTTATTTGAAAAATCTACTAGACGTTGAAAAGTATCTTCTCCTAAGCTTTAGAGAAAACAGGCAGTATAGAAATAGGCCTATAGTTACCTAACTCGTTTTTGTCACCTTTTTTATATATAACAGTTACTTTTGCAATTTCCATTCTTTTGGGAAACACACTCGTTTCCAAAGATAGATTAAAAATATAACTTAACACTGATGCAATTAAGTCAACTACATACTTGACTGGGCGAATTTGTAAGCCGTTGGCATCACAGCTCCCGCTGTTTTTTACGTGTGTAATCACATTAAGAATTTCCGAACTATCAGTTGGTTTTAAAAAGATGGAACTACAATTATGGGAACAAACATGTTTACAAGCATTAGCTACATCAGCGTTAGCACCAGCGCTAACACCTATGTCTACAAAATATTCATTGAACACATTAGCCAACTCTCGATTGGTTAACTTTACGTCTTTATGCTGCAATTTTTCGATATTATTTGATGCAGGAGCACCTTTAACCAGTGAGCCTAAATGTTTCCACATTATGTCGGTACGGCCGTTTGCCGACGAAAAAAGGGAAGAATAGAAACTCTTTCTTGCATTCCTCAGCTCGTTGGTTAAATTGTTTCGGAAACACTTAAACTCCTTAAGGACATCTGGGCCACGCTTCTTGATGAAACGTTCATATAGCGCATCTTTCTATCGATTTTTTTTTAAGCGAACGGGATGTTACCCATGGTTTACGACTTTTGCTGGATACCACTACAGATTTATATGGAAAGTGGCGTTCATATAGCCTAAGAAATTATAGCCTAAGAAATTGCTCTAAAAATGTGTTATAGGCATCATCAACCGTTGTTTGCATTAGCACGTTGTCCCAAGCAGCAGCTGCGGTGTCCTGTCTAAATGCATCAAGGCTATTTTTATTTATGTTTTGAAAAACCGCAGGTCGATGTTTCATAAATTTTCGAGATACAGTAAGTTTAACACACAAAAATATTGGAAGATGGTCACTCAGGTCACAGCTTATCACTCCACTGCTCAGTCTATCTGTGTAAAAATTAGTTATAAATAAATCTAACGTAGTTTCAGAGCGTAGGGTAATTCTTGTTGGATGGACAATGGTATTAGTACATCCATACATACTGACTAGGTTGTTCATTTCCCTTTTCGAGGAGCTGTCAGAATACATATCAATATTAAAATCCCCCCCGCAAATGGCATTATATTGATTGTCATTTATAAATACCAAAAAAGTCTCGACAGTTTCAAAAAATGCTAATAGGTTCCCATCCGGTGGGCGGTAAAATACAGCAAAAACATTTTGACCATTACGTAAGCATAACACTCCTATGTCCTTCGTTATAAAGGAATAATCACTTAATACATCACAGTCGATACCTTTTTTAGTCAGAATGCTCAATCCCCCGCCACGCTTCGAAATGCAATTTGAAAAATATGTGTCGCGTGAAGGTAAACGGAAAATGTCAGAGTCATCATTATACCAAGTCTCGGTAATCATTATAATATCAAAATTAACACCGAACTGATCAAACAGCAGTTCAAGATCATTACCCTTGTTCACTGCGGACTGCGCATTTAAATGAAAACACTTTAAATTGAAATTGCCCTTTTTCTCAAGGTAAGATTTTATTTCATTCGGAAGCAGTGGAGCTTGATTTTCCATGAAATGGAAACAGAAACAAGTTAAAAAGTAAGAAATAATCCACATCACCCCTACGCCAGCTTTGACAGGTCATCTTCATTCTTTACGACATACGCTTGTTCACCATCCCGCTCTCGTACCAGAATGCTTCCATTTCGATGCCATACATAACGAAATTCAGACGTTTTGGCCCAATCTTTAGCCACCCAGAAAGCGCTCTATTCTGCTTCGTCAGGTTTTCAGCAATGAAAACATCCGGCTTAGTTCCCGACAGCTTTTTTTTTATTTTGCAGCCACTGGTCCCTGACAGACTGCCTTGCGAAACGGATGATAATCGTGGGCACTTTATCACGTCTTGAGGGTAGTCGGTGTACGGCGACTACCTCAGTCTCTGTCAGGGGCGGAATCTGCAGCCGGGACGCAACGTTGTTCACCTTTTCCAGCAAGTTTTCGTTTTCAGTCAGAGTAACCCCATGAAGCTCCAGATTTAATTTCCTGGTTTGCCATTCAAGATCGTTGATTTCATCCCGCAGTCTGTCGACCTCAGGAGCCGGATTCTCATTTTCTACGGTGTCCATCCGTTTACGCAGCACTTTAATTTCGTTTACGTGCCGAATTTGGTTTTTTAGGACGTTGTCATACTTATCGCTAACCTCCTGGACTTTTTTCTCAATGCTGTCTATCGTCTTTTTTAGAGGCGCCAAGCTGTCTAGCTTACGGTTTATGTCCGCAAGCAGGCTTGCTACGTCAAGCTCCGGTTTTGGATTACTCACTTGGCTCCCCTTCGATCTGCCCGGTTTACAATTGAAACACCGCCAATCCTTCTTGTAACTGTCTCTTTTTGATTTGAAAGTCGACTCGGACACACAGAGCAGTCGCCAAGGTGGTAAACACACCCACATTCGGAGCAAGACAACGCGTTTTCATCATCGTCCAACACTTTGTCACACCTTGAACACAAACGGTCATCGTTGTCCGACATACTCCAAGACAAAGCAGTAACTATACGCACAAACACATAAAAAGAAAATGCAGCGTTTGGCAGCAGCAGCAGCGTCGGTAATACTAAAACGAGGCGCTAGCTAGGTAAAAAGTTAAATAAAAGACCAACCTGAAAGTAGCACCGGCAAGACGTTAGAGTCCGTGTGCCATCCGCGCTGCCGCCGCTGCCAAAGTGACGCTCCGTGTGTTCGATGGACCCTTTTATCGCACAACCGATTGTGGCGCTGCCATAGCCTCGAAATTCAACTGAAGCAACATGCGTTGTAACGATGGCGAGTCACCGTTGATGACTTGCAACGCTGGCGAAACTGCGGCAGATCCGAAGGCTTGCAGCTTTCCAAGGCAGGCTCAGCGTCACAGTAATGTCGATGAAAATGAGGCAGATCCAGAGGCTTGCAGTTTTCCAGGTAGGCTCAGCACACCGCCAGTCGGGGTAACTGAAAGTAGCATCGGCAAGAGTCCGTGTGCCATCCGCGCTGCCACCGCTGTCAAAGTCCCTAGTGCCCGGGGAACTGCGCCTGTGGTGTTCATCTTCGATGGAACAAGGGTGCCTGGATTCGTTTCCCGTCTTCTCCTTGCTGCCTAATGTGATTACGCCGGGTGGGAACATTTCTGCACCGTCGACGTCGGACACTTTGACGTGGCTCGTCTGGCAACACCGTAGTCCTGTGACGCACTCGGGACTATTTAAATATCTGCCTTCGCAACGCCACTTGGGGCACGACACCGGGTCTGGAACGATGTTCATAGGTGTACCTCTGACACAGGTTGGTTGCTGTTCACATACATGTTCCAAAAGGGACGACCTGTTCATGATTGCGGTTCTGTGCCCGACCCATTTTCCTTTTTTGTGCTATAGGCTGCGCACCTATGTTTTCTCCCTGCACATACGCCTTCTTCTTCCCGTATGAGGTGATATCGAATGCCATTCGGGTCCGATACTAAGGAACCGGGTGAACAGTTGGCTTTCGTTTTCGGTATATTCCAGCAGCTACAAATAGGGTATAGCAACGAACTTGAAGAATTAAAAAGGCTTGAAAAAGGTCTGCAACGTACGAATAAATCGTATACCGAGCTGTTCGCTAGAGTTACAGTTATTGAAACGCGAGCGTGCGCTAGCGCTTCAACGCTAAAAGATTTGCCTAGAGAGGTTGTGGCATCTGGGACCGTGTTATCTGGTGTCACGGGGCGCCTTTCTGTTCTTGGGGCTCGTTGGGAAGATACCGAAAATAGACGAGAGCGTAACAACTTGATTATTCATGGCTTACCTGATACGAATAGTGAAACGTGGGCGCTGACTGAACAAGTGGTGCTAAAATTGTGTTCAGAGAAGCTTGTGCTTAGTTAAGATCAAAATTAGATTGAACGCACCCACAGATCGGGTCGCTTTAGTCCGAACAAAAGCCGCCCAGTGATAGTGAAAATGTTGTCCCCAAAACACAGGGATTTGATCCTTCACGATGCCCGGAAGTTAAAAGGTGCGGGGTACTCCGTAAATTAAGATTTCCCTCCATAAGTGCGTGCAGTACGACGAATGTTGCTCACTTTTGCGAAAGCTCAGAGTCAAAGATCTTCGTTATAATAAACTTTCTGTTGTCAACAACGCTTCCGTTAACGATCCTCTGAGAAAGATTGTTGAGCCTGAGATTGATTAACTTTGAGTGGCACCCTTCACGTACCTCTGAAAAACCCATTTCTGTTTTATTTACAAACATAAGCAGCCTCATGAACAAGAGCGATGAATTACAAAGTTCGATTGATTCTACCAGTGCTGATATCATTGTTATCACAAAAACACGGATAGATGATAGTATTGATGGCAGTGAAATTTTTATATCATTCCTCTTTTAAAATTTATCGTTGCGATAGGATTGGTTGGCGCCGAGGAGCCCTCTAATAGGAATCTGAAAGATCATCGCATCTTCTTTATTTAACATAGCCACTAACCTAGAGATGCGTTTTATCTGTATGAATACCAAAGAGTCATGCCATCTTGTCGGAGTGTGTTACCGCCCACCGAATTGCGATTCCTCTTTCATTGATGCACTGCATGATGCGCTTGCCGGGCTCGTTCCCAATTATCCCCAGGCATCCATCACACTTTTTGGTGACTAAGTTTCCAACAATTCAATGGATTAATCCTCCTCTGCTACAAAGATCAGAACCGGAATAGTTTCTTAAGTTGTGCCTTGAATTTAATCTTACCCAACGCATTAAATGTCCTACCAGAATAACCACGGATTGTAGCGGTATTTTAGACCTTCTTTTGGCTACCCTCGCCTACGTGTTTTTCGATATACCCTGCCACGATGGCCAAAGCGACCATAAGCTTGTTCGCCATGACGCCATGTTCCCAGAGCCTACTATAATGTCACTTTACGAAAAGTTATCAGAAGTTACGCAAAGGGTAACTGTGATGTATTACTGCTAACCTGACAGTGTTCGCTCAAAAATTTTTTTTTTTTATTTTTTTTTTGCGTACAGTAGAACATAACTGGCTACTGTTCAAAAATGCAATGCTTGACCTAGTTGAAAAACTTCTTCCCATCAGTATAAAAACAAATCATTCTTTGCCCCGGTTTAACCGGGACCTGAAGCTAATACTAAATAAAAAAAAACGCCGTTTCAGGAAAGCCTAACAAAACCACTCCGATTCTGACTAGGCGAGTTATAAGGAGGGCTATCGTTTGTACAAGGGGAAGTGTCAGGAAGCTCGTAGAAAATATTTTAATCAAGATTTGCCATCACATCTTTTGAATAACCCAAGGAAATTTCGGAATGTGGTTAAACCAAAGGCCAATGCGGCGGTTCACTTAAAGGGGCAGTGCAATGATTTTAATGTTGAAATAATTGGCAGTTCGCATTTTTTATAGTGTTTATGCAAGCCCAAGTGACCAGCAACGCGTCATCTTTCGCCGAGAAGCTCCTATTGTGCTGCGTCTGGGCCCCTGATAGAAGCGGCTGGGTCTCTGAAGCGAGCATCCAAGGAGAAACTACGTGAACCCCCAGAGTACGTCACTCGAAAGTCGACGTGGAGGGTCGAGAAGCACTTGGACCTTCAATTTGTTTTACTTTTTTTAAAAAATAAGAACTAGCGCTCAGCAGAAAATACGATGTTCTGCTTTTCATTCCATAGGTGCCGCAGATTAACTTCCGCAGTTAATTGGCCAAGTCTGAAAGTTGTTGCAAAACCCCTTTAACGGATAACGGGGACATTGTTTCTGAAGAAGGGTGTGCTTTGCTGTTCAATACGACTTTTGGCACCGGGTTAATTCAGGGGCCACGAGGGACGCTGACTTTCTTTCCTACGTGTTTAAACAATAATATGCCTAACGTAAAAATTACACGGGCGGTGTTCCTAACCTTACTAACAGCTCTAAACTTTCTACACCCGCTGGCGAAGACGGCATTAGCTCTAAAGTATTAATATATACTAAGGACATTATCTGTGTCTTACCATCCGAAATATTTACCCACTCATCACTAGAGGGTAGGGTGCCAGTGATTGGAAAATAGGGCGGGTCGTTCTTGTCCTCAAGGGTGGGGATAAATCATCTGCTAATGACCACAGGCTAATATCTATTAGCAGTGTGTCATGTAAATTACTTGAACACATAATATATCCTAATGTTGTTATTTTTCTTGAAAACAATGAGTTCTTTTCACCTCATCAACTTGGCTTTAGAAAAGGGCTGTCTTGTGTGACATATCTAGCTGGTTTTTTATATCATATTCACACTAAAATGGACAGAAATCAGGTTACTGATGCTTTTTTTCGACTTTTTTAAGGCCTTTGATCGCCTTCCTCATCAGCGTTTGCTCTCGAAATGATCTGCACTAAATACTGACGCGCATGTATTCAAATGGATTAAAGGATTTTTACATAACAGGACCCCGTACACTATGGCAAGCAACCATCGTTCAAATCCTCTTCCGGTCACCTCCGGTATTGCTGAGGGTAGTGCGCATGGGCCCGCTTCTTTTTTCTATCAGTATAAACAATTTGCCTAGCTCCTTGACCTCACAAATTTGTTGTTTCACCGATGATTGCGCTATATATTGTTGGATTAGTAACCCATCAGATTCTATTGCCCGTCAAGATGACTTAATAAATATCAGCTCATCGCGTACTAACTGGCTTATTTTTTAAACTCTGCTAAATGCAAGCAGGTTCGTTTCATTCGCTATAATCATTCTTGTTTGTACCCTAGTTAATAGGATATTCAAAATACTCTGTTGGAATTAGTTTAATCTTGAAAATACGTTAGAGTTCACCTAACCCCCGACCTATGATGGAACATCCATACCAATTACATTCTTTCAAGAGCAAACTGTAGTCTCGGTTATTCAAAACGTAACCTTTATTCTGCCCCATCTTCTCTTAAACGACTAACATTCGTCACGACTGTTCGACCGATTCTGGAATACGTTTGCGGCATTTGGAATCCTCATTATCATTACCTATCTGCCTCAGTGGAAGCACTTCAAAACCGAGCTCTCGTTTCATGTTTTTTCAATTACTCACGTCATACCAGCGTAACTAACCTTAAAACTCGTGAGGACCTTTATTATTTTGACATACGCCATGGGGTATCAAAGCTATGTCTTCTGTATAAACTTTACTATTCGCCATGGATTCACTCATCATTTCTCTTTCAACCATTACATGTTTCAGCCCGCATCGATAATTCATGTAAGATTAAACTTACCGTTTTTAAGTCATCCCTGCTTTTCTGCTCGTTTTTTACCCGACTTTGCTGACTGGAACGGCTTGCCCGTTAACATTGTTTGTCAATGTAATCAAGTTCTTTTTCGCTAAATTTAACTACTTCTTGTGGTTTTTGATGTATATACTTAAATGTGGTTGATTTTGTTGTTTTCGTGCTCAGTATTTTCGATTTATTCTGCTTTGAAACCCTTCCCCTCCCTCCCCGTACAAAATGCCCCTTGAGGGTGTGTAAGATGTTTACATGAATAATAAATTAAATAAATATTCGACCGATAATAGGCGAGCGGTTAAACGAAAGCTCTCAAACACGTGTCTGATGTCGGGACACGTGCAAAACCGCACATTCGGCCAATATTGGGGACGACACTGGCACGACGCTATCCACGTATTTCTGTGCTTCTTGGCTGATCCTCCGGCACTAAAACTGCAGGAGGATCCGTTGCATAAATGGCTTTCATCATCATTTCCGCTATTTGACAAGAAAAACAAATACTACACGCCTCCAGGAAGTCGACAGAAATATTTCTTGCTCGGGGTACCAAAATTGCGAGAGAAACATTGCATAAACGACCAAGCCCACTCAATAATTCACACAGACGAAGACCTAAACTTCTTTTCTTTCGATATTGTACATGACAAAACGTCTACGGTCATACAGCTACACAGAGAGCACATCAACAACACCTCCCAAAAGCACACAGTTATCAAGTTTACAATTGTCCAGCATCACAACATACAAATTCAAGAGTACTGGGCACTCAATATTTACAGACACAGAGAGGGTACACGATTGGCGCACAAAGCATGAAGGCCAAAACCCTTTCATTTTCGCCGACTTTGATAGCCAACACCACGCCTGTGGCTACTTGATGAGCGCAAAACGAAATAGGCTATGAACCAGCAACGCTTCTCTTTCGACAACAACACCACGCTGCCCACCCACGAAGGTTACAGCGTGTAAAACGACAAACTTTGCCCGATGTTAAATATGGTACTTAGAAACAAAACTGTGACATAGGGAAATATTCATAAAAAATACATAGCGACCGTCATGTTTTAACTACAAACATTAAACTAATAAAATTACGCCACTCAAACCAGGGCTTCTAGAACATACCACCGAGTGGAAGAAAAAGCAGAGCATTTTTCATAAGGCCTCACCGGGCAGCCTTCAAGCCTGGACCGACAGTATCACGCAATTTCACAGCCTGTAATCTCAAAAACATTTAACCAGCCGAAGACGGCTCGAATGTAAATAGTAATCTCCCCAACCTTTTGGATCAACGAACCAAAAGGGTCCGCCGGTTGAAATGTAACAAAATAAAGAATCCTCGTCACGAAGCCATCATTAGAAAACCACGCTCAAGAAGTCTGCACAGAGTAGGCTCCAGCTCTGCAAACTTCTGAACGAACCATTACATACTCCCCGCCTTTGTAAGAATCTCAAGATCTTCCTTTCATATGGCAGGTCATGACATTACCTCAAAAGTCTCAAAATCCACATCGGTCAACACAACAGATCAAATAGCACCGGTTTCCCCAAGAATCAACTATGGTTACACAACCTCATCTTCCTTATCCGCCCAGTTATTTTTCTCGACCAGACAATAGTCAAGACAAAGGATTTATTTTGATTTTCAGTCAAGGCGGGATATCTTGTCGGCACTCCGATAGCTTAAAATGAATTCAGATAATAGCGTATAGCTTATTTGGCACGCCATATTTTGGAACCTTCCGGACGAGTGCTAGGATGCCCTTTTAGATGAGATCAATCAAAGCTGAACCACTGAAAAACTACTTATTACCTTGAAAAGGATTTCGCTTTACTGCGCAAAGCGCCCATTCGTCTCTTCAAAGATCTCCATCTCACTTCTTTCACTTCATGTGCGAAAAAATGAGCTAATATATGATTTTAACACGCCTCAAATTGCACCCTGCGCATACACGTGGCCTCCACTGCTTCCCCTACTGCCTGACGCCCAATATATATCCACGCTAGGCTGCGTGCGCCGCAGCAAGGAGGACGCCTATGACCGTAAGAAGCTGCCTAATCGCGCGGAATGATAGGCCTAAATAACAAAATGTATTGGACAACACTTTTCACGCACCCATTATTGACAAACATACGTTCACCCACCCACGTCATCGCATGTAAAGCAATATACAGGTTTTTTGCTTTACTTTTGTATTCACGTATCTTGAGAATGCGCTGCTTATAACCGCATTTCCGCAAAACTTTTGGTTACAAAAACCAAACACGTTCAGGATTCCGTCGCTTGCGGAAATACCTTTCCTACCGCCAGCACATTGTTCGCGGATTTACTCCCTCCACTGTGAAAGGATGGCAAATAATTTGTTACAAAAAAAAAAAAACTTTAAAGTTGCTTATTTTTCTTAAAATTTCAGCGGTGCATCTACCGAATGGGTTCTTGTTTTGAAACCTCAAATGTTTTTGACCTCCGAAGTGTCGGCTTCATCGGTCTTGAAAGCATCTGTGCTTCCACGCAAAATCCCTATTTTAAAGCTGACATCCATAAAAACGAGGAACATTTGTTCGTCGTTTCTTTGTGTGCAAACCAACTGATACCACAAGTTCTCGATTCGAGAAGGGTCGCAGGACTAGTTTTTTTTAGATAAATTATTGTACGGAACTAAGGGGAAATAATGTTTCTATGTGTCAAGACGGTTTTTGATAATAAAATGCGTAGGTCGTTCGGTAGATTGAGGCTTCTTAAAGGAGCTGTGCAACGATAATCAATTGGAATGTTTTTCTCTCTACACGAGCTTACTGGCACACCTGGGACTCAAGGATACTCACACGCAACGCCATTGGCCAAGAAACTCCTTTGTTGCGGTGTAATTTCAAGGACAAAAGCGATCATTTTCATTCAATCTCTCCTTTGCAAAATTTGATTACGTAACTCGGGGATCGCAGTACACCCAAGGGACGATAATTGAATGCGATAGATTGGACCCGAGCATTGCGTGGGCACTCGACTTGGGCTCGTGACAATTGCGAGCTCGAGAAGCATTCGGGTAGTGACCCGTGTCCAATCGCTGCAACGACGACAACAGCCGAGCCATATCAATGTCTGGAACTCAGCGCGTCTCCTGCGCTTTGCCAACCCCAGCGCGTGGCTATGATCAACACCGGCGGCATATAATCGGCTCCAGATCACGTGGCCGCTTGTTCTGGCTGCGAGTTGAGGGGGAGGACGCTGCTCGTTTTTCTTTAATTTTTTTTCTGGGACTTCTATTGCGTGGGGTGAAAAGCGAACGCGTGTTTCATAGGTCATTAACGTTGGGGATCCGTTTTAAGCGGTATTTGCGCAAAGTACAAAAATTGTTGCACTGCTCCTTTAAGTTATTACGGGCAGTTCGTAAGTATTGAAGGGCTTAGTTTTGGGGATTGTGTTGCGTACATTGGTTCACGACAAGGATTGATCCTGAATCTTTTGCTAGCTTTTATTTGCATGAACAACCCCATGAAGAGTCACCTGTTAAAGATAAATTATTTGCCGACGACTGAGTTATATCTCCAGAGGTTGTGTCGAAATTGTCAACTTATACCTTACGTATATTTATCTACGATGAACGAGCGGTGTAAACGGCAAATGTCCTTAAACCTAAATGTTGTTGTATGCTTGAATATTTCGTATAACCGACAGCCGTTAGAATGCATGCGTATGTTGTAGGGAAGAGTGCTTAGCCGAGTCTCAGATTATAGGTACCATCGTCTCACCATTGCCTCAAACCTAAGTGAGACACCAAACGTTAAAGGGTAACTGCAAAGAAATAAAAGTGTTTTTAAAGCAGCCTAATTGGGTCAAGCATGTCAAAAAACAATTGCTCCGCGAGGAAAAAAAAATTTTACAGCAACATTTATTGCGTGAGACCGATTTTAGTTTGCAGCTATTTCGTCCGTTTTGAATCGCGCGCCACGAAGTTGGTATTCCGTGACGTTGAATACCAATCGGCTGCGATACTTCTCATTGGCTAAGAGTTTGATTGACAGCTTAGAGCTTGGTTGTTAAACCTTTGTTATAGGTTGCAATTTTCTTTTGAAAGGCATATTTTTACGTTTAAAGAATAACCCATGTGATGAGAATTATTAATCTTTACAAACTCTTTACAAGACAGGCACTTCCGTTTGGATTCATACCATAACAAACAAAAGCTTCGCCATTCTTTCATGGCCGCCGAAGTCTCTGCTCCCGCCTGTCTCGCCTACCTCGACTAATCGTATCGCCGAAATGATAAGTGTTTCGTGCTGAACCAGGTGCTTGAGTGAGACTTCTTGAAGTGAAGTAGTGTGTGTTTCGCAGCTGTCGCAGGTGTTAGTGATAGGAAGCGATGCGGGGTTTCGACTTCCATGGCGCGGTTCTTTCGTTTTCCTCTTTGCTGGCTTAGCGTGCTTTTTTATTTGTTTGTTCGCTTGTGCGTGCAAATACCGACTTTTCGGAGATGTCAGATGAGTGATCCCGACAGCGAGCCTTCCAGCAGCCATTTCGCCCCGAAAGGTATGGTATTGGCTGGAGGCAATCGGGCGTTCGCGTAGCGACAGACGTGTCCAGTTACGTTCTCGTCATATCGCTCTGGAGGCCGTCAAGATTCGCCCCGTGTGCACCTAACGTCCGAGACTAGACACACAATAAAAAAGCACTACGTTCACTACGTAAAAAGTGGTCTCAGTTCATGCATCTGTAGGCAGGTACGAAATCGTGCCCAAATTAATTCACACCGCACGATGCAACACGTCGCTGTGCAAACTCAGTCCAACACGAAGCATAAAAACGGCAGATTTAGGACAACAATTCGGAGTTCATTGTTCAATTAAAACGAGGTAATCTTGTTGAAAACGCCCGCAGCTTTTTACTCACGGTATGCGTCGGGAAACTTCCACATTTTGAAACTGAACGAGGCAGATTTACTGCCTCGTTCTGTTTCAAAAACGCTCGCTGCGTCCTCTCGGACCAATTTGACTGGATCAGCTGACGACGACGGGACTGAACTGGTTGAACGTCAACCCTACAACAACCAATTTGCGCTCCGTGTCAGCACCGCATCACATACACAACGAACGTTTCAGCTCTTTGTCGCATCGCCGTGTTGCACCAAACAGAACGAGATCGCCGAAACCAACCCAGCGCTGTCGCGAACCTTGGCTTGTGGTTGCGCACTCGTGGATTCTGTGACTCCCTTCACTTTTAAAGCACGCATGACGATTACGAATGATACTTTCCATCTGCCGGGAACATCACAGGGGCACTTCTCCGGTCACGTCTTCGCTACATGTGCTCGCAAACCGCGTCAAACCAAAACAATACCGCCGCCGTGCATTGTTGCCAGATCTTACCGGAAGTCGAGACGCTGCGTCGTTCAACTCCGCAACGCAAGGAGAGTTACCCCCCATTCACACTGGAAGCGGATCCGCGTTCGCGAAGCGGTTGCGAAAGCGGTTGTATAAAGATCCAGTGCAATTGCACGCGCATTTGATGTCATCGTGTGCGCGTGCAATTGTACTGAATCCTTATATAACCGCGTTCGCAACCGCTTTGCGAACGCGGATCCGCTTCCAGTGTGAATGAGCCCTAAGGGGCGGGGCGTACTCCTCTTCTGCGGGGGTCGAAAGAGCGCGAGTTTCAAACATGGAGAGGTTCTGACTCCGACTAAATTAAGTCCTGTGGCGTAAATATTGATAAAAAAAAAAATTTTTTTCGCGGAACATTTGTTTTGTGACATGCTTGTCCCAATTAGGCTGTTTAAAAAAATACTTTTTTTTTTCTTTGCAGCTACCCTTTAATAATGCAGTCGGGAAGGCAAGCAAAATGCTAAGGAACATTAGCCGCTCGCTTGAACCCGCTTCGTCAAAAACGAAACTGAGGCTTACAGGATGTTAATACGTCGGTTACTAGAACACGCTTGTGAAATCTGGGACCCGATAACTAAATATACCTTTTTAAATAGGGGATAGCGCAACGGCCTGCGTTACATTTAATCTATTCTTTCTTACGGTACCCTAGACTCGGTATGACCTTTCGTGTAAAATAGCTAAATCGACCCCCATTCCAAATACAAAAAAAAAACACAAAAACGATTGACTTTCACTTACGCTGTAAATACCACCAAATTTTTTTTTTAACAAATAGAAGTATCTAAATTTAAAGAAATGGCACCAGAAACCCGTGAAAATTAGGCATGCCATATATGTAAATCAAAAAGGTTTCTAAGGATTGTTTTACGTACTCATTTTTTATGCAAGGCCAAAACGAATTTCCGTCCCCTGTCTCAGACATGTCGACCAGTTATTTTTTTTTAATTTTTCATTACAGTTTAGTGGATTTTTTTTTTGTATGTGCCCTTCACGTGTGTTTCCTGGAGTATGTTTCCTCGATGGCATTTAAAATAAATGAATAAATAAACTTCTACATTGCCGTTAAGTCAAATTTACGCTGGTAAACTGGAATAATCCGTGAGCTTTAAATCTGACCATAAAATGCACGCGTTTGATAAAATGGTTCAAAATGCAAGAGTAGCCGCTGCAATAAACTACAATATTTTTCAGTTGTATTGCTTGTCTAAGACCGTCTTCTGTCACTTTGCATTGTAACGCTGGTGTTTTATCTAGAAGTCGTTGAAGAACGTAGTTAAACGCAAGGATGTTTAATGTTTCTCACCCGACATCACTCGAAGACTTATCCGAGAGGGTATTTATCAAATAATTGTTAGATATCTAATTAACGAGGGCGTCATGTCAGTAGAAACCACAAAAGGAAGCTCTCTAAAGTTCGTCAAGAAGAAAGCTTACGGTGTTTTATGCTATTATTTCGTCGGCACGCGATTCGCTTCCCGCGTCCGCCCCATCTGGATGCTGCTTCGTCAGGGATCCATAATAGTTTTGCTGACTATGTAAGAGGCTGCGCCTGCGGCACGTAGCTGCTCAACTTAGCCCAGGTTTCACAAATAAACGCTGCACCAAACCTGTAGTGCATATTGTCGGTTGGCCGAGACTGTTCCTACAGTCTGTGGATAGTTCTGGTACAGAAATATTGCAACATGCGATTGCATGAATAATTCTATGTACAGGGTGTCACAAAAAATTACATGTTTTTTTTACCCCAAAACTACACTAGGTATCGCCAAACGGCCATTCTCCGCCCAAAGGTAGCGCTAGAGGTCAGAGCCAGATACCAAAGTTATAAGTGATTGGGAAAATGGCGGCCGACGGAGTTTTCAAACACATGGGGCTCTATGGCACCAAAAACCAAAAACGGGCAAAAACGGGCTCGAATTTCCCATTGAAATTTGCAGGAAATCACTTCTAACTTTTCAATAATGTATCGGATCGGGCTGAAACTTTGGCATCTGGCTGTGACCTTTAGCGCTACCTCTGGGCGGAGAATGAGCGTTCGGCGATGCGTAGTGCATTTTTGCGGTAAAAAAAATCCCTGTAATTTGTTTTGTGACACCCTGTAGATGACTGATTTTCCGTCCTCATCGATTATCTGCAACCAGTGAATCAAAGTTATGAGGTTTTATGAATGCATATATACCATAAATACTACTTTAGTTATATTTACCTGCCCCGTTGTCTAATGCATAAAACTGAATCTTCTTCGTTTGTAGATTTCCTGTAATTTTCACTTTCACCTTTGCTCCCACAACATAATGTTTTCCTTTCTTGACTGTCACACAAATCGCAAGTCGATGTTGTGACGCTTTATATATTCGTGTCTCAGCCCTAACAGAATCCTTTGCTGGATCCCACTGGAAAGTTGTCACTCTAACAGAGATATCATGGACGATGGCTGAAGTCTGTGTGACATTGAGAGTCCACGTTCCTGGCTGCAAAAAATAGACGTTATGTCAGAAATAATCAACACTACTAAAACTGAACAAGTTAGATATTTGGCGTCACCACAAAATGAAGACCAACTAAGGCTGACCTCTCATTCCTTAACTAAGGATGGTCCGAACAAAACACAGAGGAGAGCAAAGCTGGCAGAAGAACGTGGAGAGGACGCTTCTGGTAAACCTAAGAACGGCGTGCTGTCGTTTCACCAGGAGAAAAAGCAAGGTCTCCTAGTGAAACGTCGGCACGCCGTTCTGAGGTTTAGTAGAAGCTTCCACTTCAATGGAGATAGTGGTTTCACTACTAGTCCAATTCTCTCTGTATGAGTGTATTTTCATATTTTCATGATTCGCTTTTAGAGCGGAGCTCTTAGGCGCCCGTTTGCGGCCTGAGCGGCGTCGCCGTCGGCGTCGGGGTCAGCGTCGCCATAGGCGTAACCGCGCGGTGCATTACGGGAAATGTTCCATAATGCAACGCGTGGGACTCATGACTTCACGAGGGTCTCGAGTAATGCATTATGGGAAACGTACCATGATGCAACGCGCGGGGAGGAGGGGGAGGTAGGGGGACGAGGAGGAGAAGGAGGATAAAAGGGAGGGGAGGATTGGGAGGGGGGATGAGGGGGAGGGGAGGGGGAGGAGGAGGAAGGAGGATGGAGGATGAGTGGTCAGGAGGACGGGAGGAGAGAGAGGGAGGTGGATGGAGGAGGACGAAGAGGAGAATGGAAGAGCGGAAGAGAAGGGATCAGGAGGGGTATACCCTACCCTCAGTACCCTTCCCTCCTCCTCCTCCTCCTCCTCCTGAAGAGCGGTGGTCTAATTCGGCGTTGCAGGGTGTTGTACGCGTCTTTCATTTTTTTAAGTCTTCTCCCGATATTTAGATGTTGGTGATGCTTATTTCCAAAACGGAACCGTACTGAGGCGAGGTGTAACATCTTGATTCAAAGTATTCTTTACTTATTGCGCCGTGTGGCTTTTACCATTTGTTACACTTTTCTAAAGAAAATAATGTTCCTAGGCCATCTACATGTTTGTGATATTGATGTCACTGGTGGGACTAACTTTCAGCTTACGGAAGTTGTGACTTTGAGTATTGTCCAGGCTACTAATAGGTTCAAAAGTTTCGCCTTCTATTACAATCAAGCCTCGTTTATTATTCACCACCCTGGTTTGTTTTAAAAATTACTAAGATTCATATCTAGTTGCTGTAACCTTGATAGTCACTGGTTTGAATGAAAATTGGTTCACACGACTTATAGGCATATTACTAGTCACCGAAAATACTAGCCTCAAAAATTTTTTCGCAAAGTTAATAAGTTTGTTTTTGATTCTGAAGTTGGGAGGCACTACTCGCAACGCAACACAACACACGTCAGATGTTGTAACATGGGTCAGTACAGTTTGTTTCCCACTAGTTTCAAGAAGAGTTAAAGATGTGGCATGAATGCTGTGGGAGCTCACGCAAGGAAAAAATTAATAAATGCGCGAAATGCTCTTTCTTAATCCGACCGCTTGGATCGGAATAACACATGTGACATCACCTATACTGAAAAGCACGGGAAAATTTGGATTTGGCACCGCCTGTATCTGTCGTTTTCTCAATAAATGTATTGAATTCAGAGATAGTAAATAGTATGCTGAAAGAATAAAACGTGTGTATTCAGAAAATGTACTCCGTTGGCGTAGCTGGAAAAAACTAACGCAAACTGCTAGATTAGCATTTCACACTCGCAACTAGCATTGCTAGCCTAACAATTAGCATTTCACGTATGCAATTGTGCTGCATACGTGAAGTGTTCTAGCCAAATAAACCTCTAGTGAGGCACTCGCGGCGCTCTTCATTGAAAGTCTAACGCGTACCATATGCACTCTATAGTTGTTCTCTGAGTGTCCGGTATGCATGACAGAATTTGCTATCCAAATTTGTGTACTGAATATAGCTGCACCTCGTGGCTGCAGCGATGCGCAGTCGGTGTCACGCAATGTAAATTTACCGCAAAATTTGGTGGGGAGCTGAATTTTTCTATAGACGTCAAGTCAGGCGACGTCACTCGACGTCGAATTTCCTGCCAAAGATTAGCGGGGAAACTAGATATTTGTATACGTCAGCTAACATGAAGTCATGTTACATCATTTTAGAGGGAAACTGACTTGGCGTTCATGTCATGTGACGTCGACCTCCCCGTTGAATCTAGAAGGAAAATAGATTTTGTGTAAAGGTCGCGTGACATCATGTCACATGACGTCCCTTTTTCGCTAAATGTGTTTGGAAGGTAAATATCTGTATAGGTCACCTGAAATGAAATCTTGTGGTATCATTTTAGTGGGATATTGATCATTGGCGTTCAGGTAATGTGAAGTCAGTTTTCAGCCTAAGCTGTGCAGCAGGGAAAAATAATTTGTATGGATTATGTGACACGATGTCATGTGACAGGTGTCCTCAAGAAACTTAGCGGGAAACTCAATCCTTTCATAGGTCACCTGAAATGAGATCTTGTGGTATCATTTTAGTGGGATATTGATCATTGGTGTTCAGGTAATGTGAAGTCAGCTTTCACCCCAAGCTGTGCAGCAGGGAAAGATAATTTGTATGGATTATGTGACATGATGTCATGTGACAAGTGTCTTCAAGAAACTTAGGGGGAAACTCAATCTTTTCATAGGCCACCTGAAATGAGATCTTATGGTATCATTTTAGTGGGATATTGATCATTGGCGTTCAGGTAATGTGAAGTCAGCTTTCCCCCTAAGCTGTGCAGCAGGGAAAGATAATTTGTATGGATTATGTGACACGATGTCATGTGACAAGTGTCCAAGAAACTTAGCGGGAAACTCAATCTTTTCATAGGCCACCTGAAATGAGATCTTGTGGTATCATTTTAGTGGGATATTGATCATTGGTGTTCAGGTAATGTGAAGTCAGCTTTCACCCCAAGCTGTGCAGCAGGGAAAGATAATTTGTATGGATTATGTGACATGATGTCATGTGACAAGTGTCTTCAAGACATTTAGGGGGAAACTCAATCTTTTCATAGGCCACCTGAAATGAGATCTTGTGGTATCATTTTAGTGGGATATTGATCATTGGTGTTCAGGTAATGTGAAGTCAGCTTTCACCCTAAGCTGTGCAGCAGGGAAAGATAATTTGTATGGATTATGTGACACGATGTCATGTGACAAGTGTCTTCAAGAAACTTAGTGGGAAACTCAATCCTTTCATAGGTCACCTGAAATGAAATCTTGTGGTATCATTTTAGTGGGATATTGATCATTGGCGTTCAGGTAATGTGAAGTCGGTTTTCTCCCTAAGCTGTGCAGCAGGGAAAGATAATTTTATGAATTATGTGACACGATGTCATCTGACAAGTGCGTTTATGAAACTTAGCGGGAAACTCAATCTTTTCATAGGCCACCTGAAATAAAATCTCGTGGTATCATTTTAGTGGGATATTGATCATTGGCGTTCAGGTAATGTGAAGTCGGATTTCTCCCTAAGCTGTGCAGCAGGGAAAGATAATTTGTATGGATTATGTGAAACGATGTCATGTGACAAATGTTTTCATGAAACTTAGCGGGAAACTCAATCTTTTCATAGGCCACCTGAAATGAAATCTTGTGGTATCATTTTAGTGGGATATTGATCATTGGCGTTCAGGTAATGTGAAGTAACCTTTCCCCCTAAGCTGTGGAGCAGAAAAAGATAATTTGTATGGATTATGTGACACGATGTCATGTGACAAGTGTATTCAAGAAACTTAGCGGGAAACTCAATCTTTTCATAGGCCACCTCAAATGAAATCTTGTGGTATCATTTTAGTGGAATATTGAACATTGGCATTCAGGTAATGTGAAGTCAGCTTTCCCCCTAAGCTGTGGAGCAGAAAAAGATAATTTGTATGGATTATGTGACACGATGTCATGTGACAAGTGTATTCAAGAAACTTAGCGGGAAACTCAATCTTTCCATAGGCCACCTGAAATGAAATCTTGTGGTATCATTTTAGTGGGATATTGATCATTGGCGTTCAGGTAATGTGAAGTCGGCTTTCCCCCTAAGCTGTGCAGACGGGAAAGATAATTTGTATGGATTATGTGAGACGATGTCATGTGACAAGTGTCTTCAAGAAACTTAGCGGGAAACTCAATCTTTTCACAGAACACCTTAAATGAAATCTTGTAGTATCATTTTAGTGGGATATTGATCATTGGCGTTCAAGTAATGTGAAGTCAGCTTTCCCCCTAAGCTGTGGAGCAGAAAAAGATAATTTGTATGGATTATGTGACACGATGTCATGTGACAAGTGTCCTCAAGAAACTTAGCGGGAAACTCAATCTTTTCATACGCCACCTGAAATGAAATCTTGTGGTATCATTTTAGTGGGATATTGATCATTGGCGTTCAGGTAATGTGAAGTCAGCTTTCCCCCTAAGCTGTGGAGCAGAAAAAGATAATTTGTATGGATTATGTGACACGATGTCATGTGACAAGTGTATTCAAGAAACTTAGCGGGAAACTCAATCTTTTCATAGGCCACCTCAAATGAAATCTTGTGGTATCATTTTAGTGGAATATTGAACATTGGCATTCAGGTAATGTGAAGTCAGCTTTCCCCCTAAGCTGTGGAGCCGAAAAAGATAATTTGTATGAATTATGTGACACGATGTCATGTGACAAGTGTCTTCAAGAAACTTAGCGGGAAACTCAATCTTTTTATAGGCCACCTGAAATGAAATCTTGTGGTATCATTTTAGTGGGATATTGATCATTGGCGTTCAGGTAATGTGAAGTCGGCTTTCCCCCTAAGGTGTGCAGCAGGGAAAGATAATTTGTATGGATTATGTGACACGATGTCATGTGACAAGTGTCTTCAAGAAACTTAGCGGGAAACTCAATCTTTTCATAGGCCACCTGAAATGAAATCTTGTGGTATCATTTTAGTGGGATATTGATCATTGGCGTTCAGGTAATGTGCAGTCGGTTTTCTCCCTAAGCTGTGCAGCAGGGAAAGATAATTTGTATGGATTATGTGACACAATGTCATGTGACAAATGTTTTCACGAAACTTAGCGGGAAACTCAATCTTTTCATGGGCCACATGAAATGAAATCTTGTGGTATCATTTTAGTGGGGTATTGATCATTGGCGTTCAGGTAATGTAAAGTCGGTTTCCCCCTAAGCTGTGCAGCAGGGAAAGATAATTTGTATGGGTTATGTGACACGACGTCATCTCACAAATGTTTTCATGAAACTTAACGGGAAATTCAATCTTTTCATAGGCCACCTGAAATAGAATGTTGTGGTATCATTTTAGTGGGGTATTGATCATTGGCGTTCAGGTAATGTGAAGCCGGTTTTCTCCCTAAGCTGTGCAGCAGGGAACGATAATTTGTATGGGATATGTGACACGACGTCATCTGACAAATTTTTTCATGAAACTTAGCGGGAAATTCAATCTTTTCATAGGCCACCTGAAATGAAATGTTGTGGTATCATTTTAGTGGGGTATTGATCATTGGCGTTCAGGTAATGTGAAGCCGGTTTTCTCCCTAAGCTGTGCAGCAGGGAACGATAATTTGTATGGGATATGTGACACGACGTCATCTGACAAATGTTTTCATGAAACTTAGCGGGAAATTCAATCTTTTCATAGGCCACCTGAAATGAAATCTTGTGGTATCACGTTAGTGGGATATTGATCATTGGCGTTCAGGTAATGTAAAGTCGCTTTCCCCTGAGCTGTGCAGCAGGGAAATATAATTTGTATGGATTATGTGACACGATATCATGTGATAAGTGTCTTCACGAAACTTAGCGGGAAACTCAATTTTTTCATAGGCCACCTGAAATAAAATCTTGTGGTATCATTTTACTGGGATATTGATCATTGGCGTTCAGGTAATGTGAAGTCTGTTTTTCCCCTAAGCTGTGCAGCAGGGAACGATCATTTGTATGGATTATGTGACACGATGTCATGTGACAAGTGTCTTCACGAAACTTAGCGGGAAACTCAATCTTTTCATAGGCCACCTGAAATGAAATCTTGTGGTATCATTTTAGTGGGGTATTGATCATTGGCGTTCAGGTAATGTAAAGTCGGTTTCCCCCTGAGCTGTGCAGCAGGGAAAGATAATTTGTATGGGTTATGTGACACGACGTCATCTGACAAATGTTTTCATGAAACTTAGCGGGAAATTCAATCTTTTCATAGGCCACCTGAAATGAAATGTTGTGGTATCATTTTAGTGGGGAATTGATCATTGGCGTTCAGGTAATGTAAAGTGGTTTCTCCCTGAGCTGTGCAGCAGGGAAAGATAATTTGTATGGGTTATGTGACACGACGTCATCTGACAAATGTTTTCATGAAACTTAGCGGGAAACTCATTCTTTTCATATGCCACCTGAAATGAAATCTTGTGGTATCATTTTAGTGGGGTATTGATCATTGGCGTTCAGGTAATGTAAAGTTTGTTTCCCCCTGAGCTGTGCAGCAGGGAAAGATAATTTGTATGGGTTATGTGACACGACGTCATCTGACAAATGTTTTCATGAAATTTAGCGGAAATTCAATCTTTTCATAGGCCACCTAAAATTAAATCTTGTGGTATCACGTTAGTGGGATATTGATCATTGGCGTTCAGGTAATGTAAAGTCGGTTTCCCCCTGAGCTGTGCAGCAGGGAAAGAAAATTTGTATGGATTATGTGACACGATGTCATGTGACAAGTGTCTTCACAAAACTTAGCGGGAAACTCAATCTTTTCATAGGCCACCTGAAATGAAATCTTGTGGTATCATTTTAGTGGGATATTGATCATTGGCGTTCAGGTAATGTGAAGTCGGTTTTCTCCCTAAGCTGTGCAGCAGGGAACAATAATTTGTATGGATTATGTGACACGATGTCATGTGACAAGTGTCTTCACGAAACTTAGCGGGAAACTCAATCTTTTCATAGGCCACCTGAAATGAAATCTTGTGGTATCATTTTAGTTGGATATTGATCATCGGCGTTCAGGTAATGTGAAGTTAGCTTTCCCCCTAAGCTGTGCAGCAGGGAACGATAATTTGTATGGATTATGTGGCACGATGTCATGTGACAAGTGTCTTCAAGAAACTTAGCGGGAAATTCAATATTTTCATGGGCCACCTGAAATGAAATCTTGTGGTATCATTTTAGTGGGATATTGATCATTGGCGTACAGGTAATGTGAAGTCGGTTTTCTCCCTAAGCTGTGCAGCAGGGAAAGATAATTTGTATGGGTTATGTTTTTATGAAACTTAGCGAGAAATTCAATCTATTCATAGGCCACCTGAAATGAAATCTTGTGGTAGCATTTTAGTGGGATATTGACCATTGGCGTTCAGGTAATGTGAAGTTAGCTTTCCCTCTAAGCTGTGCAGCAGGGAACGATAATTTGTATGGATTATGTGACACGATGTCATGTGACAAGTGTCTTCACGAAACATAGCGGGAAACTTAATCTTTTCATAGGCCACCTGAAATGAAATCTTGTGGTAGCATTTTAGTGGGATATTTATCATTGGCGTTCAGGTAATGTGCAGTCGGTTTTCTCCCTAAGCTGTGCAGCAGGGAAAGATAATTTGTATGGATTATGTGACACAATGTCATGTGACAAATGTTTTCACGAAACTTAGCGGGAAACTCAATCTTTTCATGGGCCACCTGAAATGAAATCTTGTGGTATCATTTTAGAGGCATATTGATCATTGGCGTTCAGGTAAAGCGAAATCGGTTTTCCCCCTAAGCTGTGCAGCAGGGAAAAATAATTTGTATGGGTTATGTGACACGATGTCATGTGACAAGTGTCTTCACGAAATTTAGCGGGGAACTCAATCTTTTCATGGGCCACCTGAAATGAAATCTTGTGGTATCATTTTAGTGGGATATTGATCATTGGCGTTCAGGTAATGTGAAGTCGGTTTTCTTCCTAAGCTGTGCAGCAGGGAAAGATAATTTGTATGGATTATGTGACACGATGTCATGTGACAAATGTTTTCATGAAACTTAGCGGGAAACTCAATCTTTTCATAGGCCACCTAAAGTGAAATCTTGTGGTATCATTTTAGTGGAATATTGATCATTGGCGTTCTGGTAATGTGAAGTCGGATTTCTCCCTAAGCTGTGCAGCAGGGAAAGATAATTTTATGGATTATGTGACATGATGTCATCTGACAAATGTTTTTATGAAACTTAGCGGGAAACTCAATCTTTTCATAGGCCACCCGAAATGAAATCTTGTGGTATCATTTTAGTGGGATATTGATCATTGGCGTTCAGGTAATGTGAAGTCGGTTTTCTCCCTAAGCTCTGCAGCAGGGAAAGATAATTTTATGGATTATGTGACACGACGTCATGTGACAAATGTTTTCATAAAACTTAGCGGGAAACTCAATCTTTTCATAGGCCACCTGAAATGAAATCTTGTGGTATCATTTTAGTGGGATATTGATCATTGGCGTTCAGTTAATGTGAAGTCGGATTTCTCCCTAAGCTGTGCAGCAGGGAAAGATAATTTGTATGGATTATGTGACATGATGTCATCTGACAAGTGTTTTCATGAAACTTAACGGGAAACTCAATCTTTTCATAGGCCACCTGAAATGAAATCTTGTGGTATCATTTTAGTGGGATATTAATCATTGGCGTTCAGGTAATGTGAAGTCGGTATTCTCGCTAAGGTGTGCAGCAGGGAAAGATAATTTGTATGGATTATGTGACACGATGTCTTCTGACTAGTGCTTTTATTAAACTTAGCGGGAAACTCAATCTTTTCATGGGCCACCTGAAATAAAATCTTGTGGTATCATTTTAGTGGGAAATTGATCATTGCCGTTCAGGTAATGTGAAGTCGGATTTCTCCCTAAGCTGTGCAGCAGGGAAAGATAATTTGTATGGATTATGTCACACGATGTCATGTTAGAAGTGTCTTCACGAAACTTAGCGGAAAACTCAATCTTTTCATGGGCCACCTGAAATGAAATCCTGTGGTATCATTTTAGTGGGATATTGATCATTGGCGTTCAGGTAATGTGAAGTCGGTTTTCTCCCTAAGCTGTGCAGCACGGAAAGATAATTTGTATGGATTATGTGACACGATGTCATCTCACAAGTGCTTTTATGAAACTTAGCGGGAAACTCAATCTTTTAATAGGCCACCTGAAATAAAATCTTGTGGTATCATTTTAGTGGGATATTGATCATTGGCGTTCAGGTAATGTGAAGTCGAATTTCTCCCTAAGCTGTGCAGCAGGGAAAGATAATTTGTATGGATTATGTCACACGATGTCATGTTAGAAGTGTCTTCACGAGACTTAGCGGGAAACTCAATCTTTTCATAGGCCACCTGAATTGAAATCTTGTGGTACCATTTTAGTGGGATATTGATCATTGACGTTCAGCTAATGTCAAGTCTGTTTTCCCCCTAAGCTGTGCAGCAGGGAACGATAATTTGTATGGATTATGTGACACGATGTCATGTGACAAGTGTCTTCACGAAACTTAGCGGGAAACCCAATCTTTTCATAGGCCACCTGAAATAAAATCTTGTGGTATCATTTTACTGGGATATTGATCATTGGCGTTCAGGTAATGTGAAGTCTGTTTTTCCTCTAAGCTGTGCAGCAGGGAAAGATAATTTGTATGGGTTATGTGACACGACGTCATCTGACAAATGTTTTCATGAAACTTAGCGGGAAATTCAATCTTTTCATAGGCCACCTGAAATGAAATGTTGCGGTATCATTTTAGTGGGGTATTGATCATTGGCGTTCAGGTAATGTGAAGCCGGTTTTCTCCCTAAGCTGTGCAGTAGAGAACGATAATTTGTAAGGGTTATGTGACACGACGTCATCTGACAAATGTTTTCATGAAACTTAGCGGGAAAATCAATCTTTTCATAGGCCACCTGAAATGAAATCTTGTGGTATCATTTTAGTGGGGTATTGATCATTGGCGTTCAGGTAATGTAAAGTCGGTTTCCCCCTGAGCTGTGCAGCAGGGAAAGATAATTTGTATGGATTATGTGACACGATGTCATGTGACAAGTGTCTTCACGAAACTTAGCGGGAAACTCAATTTTTTCATAGGCCACCTGAAATGAAATCTTGTGGTATCACTTTACTGGGATATTGATCATTGGCGTTCAGGTAATGTGAAGTCTGTTTTTCCCCTAAGCTGTGCAGCAGGGAACGATCATTTGTATGGATTATGTGACACGATGCCATGTGACAAGTGTCTTCACGAAACTTAGCGCGAAACTCAATCTTTTCATAGGCCACCTGAAATGAAATCTTGTGGTATCATTTTAGTGGGGTATTGATCATTGGCGTTCAGGTAATGTAAAGTCGGTTTCCCCCTGAGCTGTGCAGCAGGGAAAGATAATTTGTATGGGTTATGTGACACAACGTCATCTGACAAATGTTTTCATGAAACTTAGCGGGAAATTCAATCTTTTCATAGGCCACCTGAAATGAAATGTTGTGGTATCATTTTAGTGGGGTATTGATCATTGGCGTTCAGGTAATGTAAAGTCGGTTTCTCCCTGAGCTGTGCAGCAGGGAAAGATAATTTGTATGGGTTATGTGACACGACGTCATCTGACAAATGTTTTCATGAAACTTAGCGGGAAACTCAATCTTTTCATAGGCCACCTGAAATGAAATCTTGCGGAATCATTTTAGTGGGGTATTGATCATTGGGGTTCAGTTAATGTAAAGTCGGTTTCCCCCTGAGCTGTGCAGCAGGAAAAGATAATTTGTATGGGTTATGTGACACGACCTCATCTAACAAATGTTTTCATGAAACTTAGCGGAAATTCAATCTTTTCATTGGCCACCTGAAATGAAACCTTGTGGTATCACGTTAGTGGGATATTGATCATTGGCGTTCAGGTAATGTAAAGTCGGTTTCCCCCTGAGCTGTGCAGCAGGGAAAGATAATTTCTATGGATTATGTGACACGATGTCATGTGACAAGTGTCTTCACGAAACTTAGCGGGAAACTCAATCTTTTCATAGGCCACCTGAAATGAAATCTTGTGGTATCATTTTAGTGGGATATTGATCATATGCGTTCAGGTAAAGTGAAGTCGGTTTTCTCCCTAAGCTGTGCAGCAGGGAACAATAATTTGCATGGATTATGTGACACGATGTCATGTGACAAGTGTCTTCACGAAACTTAGCGAGAAGCTCTATCTTTTCATAGGCCACCTGAAATGAAATCTTGAGGTATCATTTTAGTAGGATATTGATCATTGGCGTTCAGGTAATGTGAAGTCTGTTTTCCCCCTAAGCTGTGCAGCAGGGAAAGATAATTTGTATGTATTATGTGACACGATGGCATATGAGAAATGTTTTCATGAAACTTAGCGGGAAACTCAATCTTTTCATAGGCCACCTGAAATGAAATCTTGTGGTATCATTTTAGTGGGATATTGATCATTGGCGTTCAGGTAATGTGAAGTTAGCTTTCCCCCTAAGCTGTGCAGCAGGGAACTATAATTTGTATGGATTATGTGACACGATGTCATGTGACAAGTGTCTTCAAGAAACTTAGCGGGAAATTCAATCTTTTCATGGGCCACCTGAAATGAAATCTTGTGGTATCATTTTAGTGGGATATTGATCATTGGCGTTAAGGTAATGTGAAGTCGGTTTTCTCCCTAAGCTGTGCAGCAGGGAAAGATACTTTGTATGGGTTATGTGACACGACGTCATCTGACCAATGTTTTTATGAAACTTAGCGGGAAATTCAATCTATTCATAGGCCACCTGAAATGAAATCTTGTGGTAGCATTTTAGTGGGATATTGATCATTGGCGTTCAGGTAATGTTAAGTTAGCTTTCCCTCTAAGCTGTGCAGCAGGGAACGATAATTTGTATGGATTATGTGACACGATGTCATGTGACAAGTGTCTTCACGAAACATAGCGGGAAACTTAATCTTTTCATAGGCCACCTGAAATGAAATCTTGTGGTAGCATTTTAGTGGGATATTGATCATTGGCGTTCAGGTAATGTGCAGTCGGTTTTCTCCCTAAGCTGTGCAGCAGGGAAAGATAATTTGTATGGATTATGTGACACAATGTCATGTGACAAATGTTTTCACGAAACTTAGCGGGAAACTCAATCTTTTCATGGGCCACCTGAAATGAAATCTTGTGGTATCATTTTAGAGGCATATTGATCATTGGCGTTCAGGTAATGCGAAATCGGTTTTCCCCCTAAGCTGTGCAGCAGGGAAAAATAATTTGTATGGGTTATGTGACACGATGTCATGTGACAAGTGTCTTCACTAAATTTAGCGGGGAACTCAATCTTTTCATGGGCCACCTGAAATGAAATCTTGTGGTATCATTTTAGTGGGATATTGATCATTGGCATTCAGGTAATGTGAAGTCGGTTTTCCTCCTAAGCTGTGCACCAGGGAAAGATAATTTGTATGGATTATGTGACACGATCTCATCTGACAAGTGTCTTCACAAAACTTAGCGGGAAACTCAATCTTTTCATTGGCCACCTGAAATGATATCTTGTGGTAGCATTTTATTGGGATATTGATAATTATCGTTCAGGTAATGTGCAGTCGGTTTTCTCCCTAAGCTGTGCAGCAGGGAAAGATAATTTGTGTGGATTATGTGACACGATATCATGTGACAAATGTTTTCATAAAACTTAGCGGGAAACTCAATCTTTTCATGGGCCACCTGAAATGAAATCTTGTGGTATCATTTTAGTGGGATATTGATCATTGGCGTTCAGGTAATGTGAAGTCGGTTTTCTTCCTAAGCTGTGCAGCAGGGAAAGATAATTTGTATGGATTATGTGACACGAAGTCATGTGACAAATGTTTTCATGAAACTTAGCGGGAAACTCAATCTTTTCATTGGCCACCTGAAATGATATCTTGTGGTAGCATTTTAGTGGGATATTGATCATTGGCGTTCAGGTAATGTGCAGTCGGTTTTCTCCCTAAGCTGTGCAGCAGGGAAAGATAATTTGTGTGGATTATGTGACACGATATCATGTGACAAATGTTTTCATAAAACTTAGCGGGAAACTCAATCTTTTCATGGGCCACCTGAAATGAAATCTTGTGGTATCATTTTAGTGGGATATTGATCATTGGCGTTCAGTTAATGTGAAGTCGGATTTCTCTCTAAGCTGTGCAGCAGGGAAAGATAATTTTATGGATTATGGGACATGATGTCATCTGGCAAGTGTTTTTATGAAACTTAGCGGGAAACTCAATCTTTTCATAGGCCACCCGAAATAAAATCTTGTGGTATCATTTTAGTGGGATATTGATCATTGGCGTTCAGGTAATGTGATGTCGGTTTTCTTCCTAAGCTCTGCAGCAGGGAAAGATAATTTTATGGATTATGTGACACGACGTCATGTGACAAATGTTTTCATAAAACTTAGCGGGAAACTCAATCTTTTCATACGCCACCTGAAATGAAATCTTGTGGTATCATTTTAGTGGGATATTGATCATTGGCGTTCAGTTAATGTGAAGTCGGATTTCTCCCTAAGCTGTGCAGCAGGGAAAGATAATTTGTATGGATTATGTGACACGATGTCTTCTGACTAGTGCTTTTATTAAACTTAGCGGGAAACTCAATCTTTTCATGGGCCACCTGAAATAAAATCTTGTGGTATCATTTTAGTGGGAAATTGATCATTGGCGTTCAGGTAATGTGAAGTCGGATTTCTCCCTAAGCTGTGCAGCAGGGAAAGATAATTTGTATGGATTATGTGACATGATGTCATCTGTCAAGTGCTTTTATGAATCTTAGCAGGAAACTCAATCTTTTCATAGGCCACCTGAAATGAAATCTTGTGGTATCATTTTAGTGGGATATTGATCATTGGCGTTCAGTTAATGTGAAGTCGGTTTTCTCCCTAAGCTGTGCAGCAGGGAAAGATAATTTGTATGGATTATGTGACACGATGTCATCTGACAAGTGTTTTCATGAAACTTAGCGGGAAACTCAATCTTTTCATGGGCCACCTAAAATAAAATCTTGTGGTATCATTTTAGTGGGATATTGATCATTGGCGTTCAGGTAATGTGAAGTCGGATTTCTCCCTAAGCTGTGCAGCAGGGAAAGATAATTTGTATGGATTATGTGACACGATGTCATCTGACAAGTACTTTTATGAAACTTAGCGGGAAACTCAATCTTTTCATGGGCCACCTGAAATAAAATCTTGTGGTATCATTTTAGTGGGAAATTGATCATTGGCGTTCAGGTAATGTGAAGTCGGTTTTCTCCCTGAGGTGTGCAGCAGGGAAAGAAAATTTGTATGGATTATGTGACACGATGTCATCTGACAAGTGTTTTCATGAAACTTAGCGGGAAACTCAATCTTTTCATGGGCCACCTGAAATAAAATCTTGTGGTATCATTTTAGTGGGACTTTGATCATTGGCGTTCAGGTAATGTGAAGTCGGTTTTCTCCCTAAGCTGTGCAGCAGGGAAAGATAATTTGTATGGATTATGTGACACGATGTCATCTGACAAGTGCTTTTATGAAACCTAGCGGGAAACTCAATCTTTTGATAGGCCACCTGAAATAAAATCTTGTGGTATCATTTTAGTGAGATATTGATCATTGGCGTTCAGGTAATGTGAAGTCGGATTTCTCCCTAAGGTGTGCAGCAGGGAAAGATAATCTGTATGGATTATGTGACACGATGTCATCTGACAAGTGTTTTCATGAAACTGAGCGGGAAACTCAATCTTTTCATGGGCCACCTGAAATGAAATCTTGTGGTATCATTTTAGTGGGATATTGATCATTGGCGTTCAGGTAATGTGAAGTCGGTTTTCTCCCTAGGCTGTGCAGCAGGGAAAGATAATTTGTATGGATTATGTGACACGATGTCATCTGACAAGTGCTTTTATGAAACTTAGCGGGAAACTCAATCTTTTCATAGGCCACCTGAAATAAAATCTTGTGGTATCATTTTAGTGGGATATTGATCATTGGCGTTCAGGTAATGTGAAGTCGGATTTCTGCCTAAGCTGTGCAGCAGGGAAAGATAATTTGTATGGATTATGTGACACGATGTCATCTGACAAGTGTTTTCATGAAACTTAGAGGGAAACTCAATCTTTTATTGGGCCACCTGAAATGAAATCTTGTGGTATCATTTTAGTGGGATATTGATCATTGGCGTTCAGGTAATGTGAAGTCGGCTTTCTCCGTAAGCTGTGCAGCAGGGAAAGATAATTTGTACGGATTATGTGACACGATGTAATCTGACGAGTGCTTTTATGAAACTTAGCGGGAAAATCAATTTTTTCATGGGCCACCTGAAATGAAATCTTGTGGTATCATTTTAGTGGGATATTGATCATTGGCGTTCAGGTAATGTGAAGTCGGTTTTCTCCCTAAGCTGTGCAGCAGGGAAAGATAATTTGTATGGAATATGTGACACGATGTCATCTGACAAGTGCTTTTATGAAACTTAGCGAGAAACTCAATCTTTTCATAGGCCAACTGAAATAAAATCTTGTGGTATCATTTTAGTGGGAAATTGATCATTGGCGTTCAGGTAATGTGAAGTCGGATTTCTCCCTAAGCTGTGCAGCAGGGAAAGATAATTTGTATGGATTATGTGACACGATGTCATCTGACAAGTGCTTTTATGAAACTTAGCGGGAAACTCAATCTTTTCATAGGCCACCTGAAATAAAATCTTGTGGTATCATTTTAGTGGGATATTGATCATTGGCTTTCAGGTAATGTGAAGTCGGTTTTCTCCCTAAGCTGTGCAGCAGGGAAAGATAATTTGTATGGATTATGTGACACGATGTCATCTGACAAGTGCTTTTATGAAACTTAGCGGGAATCTCAATCTTTTCATAGGCCACCTGAAATAAAATCTTGTGGTATCATTTTAGTGGGATATTGATCATTGGCGTTCAGGTAATGTGAAGTCGGATTTCTCCCTAAGCTGTGCAGCAGGGAAAGATAATTTGTATGGATTATGTCACACGATGTCATGTTAGAAGTGTCTTCTCGAAACTTAGCGGGAAACTCAATCTTTTCATGGGCCGCCTGAAATGAAATCTTGTGGTATCATTTTAGTGGGATATTGATCATTGGCGTTCAGGTAATGTGAAGTCGGTTTTCTCCCTAAGCTGTGCAGCAGGGAAAGATAATTTGTATGGATTATGTGACACGATGTCATCTGACAAGTACTTTTATGAAACTTAGCGGGAAACTCAATCTTTTCATGTGCCACCTGAAATGAAATCTTGTTGTATCATTTTAGTGGGATATTGATCATTGGCGTTCAGGTAATGTGAAGTCGGTTTTCTCCCTAAGCTGTGCAGCAGGGAAAGATAATTTGTATGGATTACGTGACACGATGTCATGTGAGAAGTGTCTTCACGAAACTTAGCGGAAAACTCAATCTTTTTATGGGCCACCTGAAATAAAATCTTGTGGTATCATTTTAGTGGGATATTGATCATTGGCGTTCAGGTAATGTGAAGTCGGATTTCTCCCTAAGCTGTGCAGCAGGGAAAGATAATTTGTATGGATTATGTCACACGATGTCATGTTAGAAGTGTCTTCACGAAACTCAGCGGGAAACTCAATCTTTTCATGGCCCACCTGAAATGAAATCTTGTGGTATCATTTTAGTGGGATATTGATCATTGGCGTTCAGGTAATGTGAAGTCGGTTTTCTCCCTAAGCTGTGCAGCAGGGAAAGATAATTTGTATGGATTATGTGACACGATGTCATGTGAGAAGTGTCTTCACGAAACCTAGCGGGAAACTCAATCTTTTCATGTGCCAACTGAAATGAAATCTTGTTGTATCTTTTTAGTGGGATATTGATCATTGGCGTTCAGGTAATGTGAAGTCGGTTTTCTCCCTAAGTTGTGCAGCAGGGAAAGATAATTTGTATGGATTATGTGAAACGATGTCATGTGACAAGTGTTTTCATGAAACTTAGCAGGAAACTCAATCTTTTTATGGGCCACCTGAAATAAAATCTTGTGGTATCATTTTAGTGGGATATTGATCATTGGCGTTCAGGTAATGTGAAGTCGGTTTTCTCCCTAAGCTGTGCAGCAGGGAAAGATAATTTGTATGGATTATGTGACACGATGTCATCTGACAAGTGCTTTTATGAAACTTAGCGGGAAACTCAATATTTCATAGGCCACCTGAAATAAAATCTTGTGGTATCATTTTAGTGGGAAATTGATCATTGGCGTTCAGGTAATGTGAAGTCGGATTTCTCCCTAAGCTGTGCAGCAGGGAAAGATAATTTGTATGGATTATGTGACACGATGTCATCTGACAAGTGCTTTTATGAAACTTAGCGGGAAACTCAATCTTTTGATGGGCCACCTGAAATGAAATCTTGTGGTATCATTTTAGAGGCATATTGAACATTGGCGTTCAGGTAATGTGAAGTCGGTTTTCTTTCTAAGCTGTGCAGCAGGGAAAAATAATTTGTATGGTTTATGTGAAATGATGTCATGTGACAAATGTTTTCATGAAACTTAGCGGGAAACTCAATCTTTTCATGGGCCACCTGAAATGAAATCTTGTGGTATCATTTTAGTGGGATATTGATCATTGGCGTTCAGGTAATGTGAAGTCGGTTTTCTTCTAAGCTGTGCAGCAGGGAAAGATAATTTGTATGAATTATGTGACATGATGTCATCTGACAAGTGTTTTCATGAAACTTAGCGGGAAACTCAATCTTTTCATAGGACACCTGAAATGAAATCTTGTGGTATCATTTTAGTGTGATATTGATCATTGGCATTCAGGTAATGTGAAGTCGGTTTTCTTCTAAGCTGTGCAGCAGGGAAGGATAATTTGTATGAATTATGTGACATGATGTCATCTGACAAGTGTTTTCATGAAACTTAGCGGGAAACTCAATCTTTTCATAGGCCACCTGAAATGAAATGTTGTGGTATCATTTTAGTGGGGTATTGATCATTGGCGTTCAGGTAATGTGAAGCCGGTTTTCTCCCTAAGCTGTGCAGCAGGGAACGATAATTTGTATGGGATATGTGACACGACGTCATCTGACAAATGTTTTCATGAAACTTAGCGGGAAATTCAATCTTTTCATAGGCCACCTGAAATGAAATCTTGTGGTATCACGTTAGTGGGATATTGATCATTGGCGTTCAGGTAATGTAAAGTCGCTTTCCCCTGAGCTGTGCAGCAGGGAAATATAATTTGTATGGATTATGTGACACGATATCATGTGACAAGTGTCTTCACGAAACTTAGCGGGAAACTCAATTTTTTCATAGGCCACCTGAAATAAAATCTTGTGGTATCATTTTACTGGGATATTGATCATTGGCGTTCAGGTAATGTGAAGTCTGTTTTTCCCCTAAGCTGTGCAGCAGGGAACGATCATTTGTATGGATTATGTGACACGATGTCATGTGACAAGTTTCTTCACGAAACTTAGCGGGAAACTCAATCTTTTCATAGGCCACCTGAAATGAAATCTTGTGGTATCATTTTAGTGGGGTATTGATCATTGGCGTTCAGGTAATGTAAAGTCGGTTTCCCCCTGAGCTGTGCAGCAGGGAAAGATAATTTGTATGGGTTATGTGACACGACGTCATCTGACAAATGTTTTCATGAAACTTAGCGGGAAATTCAATCTTTTCATAGGCCACCTGAAATGAAATGTTGTGGTATCATTTTAGTGGGGTATTGATCATTGGCGTTCAGGTAATGTAAAGTGGTTTCTCCCTGAGCTGTGCAGCAGGGAAAGATAATTTGTATGGGTTATGTGACACGACGTCATCTGACAAATGTTTTCATGAAACTTAGCGGGAAACTCATTCTTTTCATATGCCACCTGAAATGAAATCTTGTGGTATCATTTTAGTGGGGTATTGATCATTGGCGTTCAGGTAATGTAAAGTTTGTTTCCCCCTGAGCTGTGCAGCAGGGAAAGATAATTTGTATGGGTTATGTGACACGACGTCATCTGACAAATGTTTTCATGAAACTTAGCGGAAATTCAATCTTTTCATAGGCCACCTGAAATTAAATCTTGTGGTATCACGTTAGTGGGATATTGATCATTGGCGTTCAGGTAATGTAAAGTCGGTTTCCCCCTGAGCTGTGCAGCAGGGAAAGAAAATTTGTATGGATTATGTGACACGATGTCATGTGACAAGTGTCTTCACGAAACTTAGCGGGAAACTCAATCTTTTCATAGGCCACCTGAAATGAAATCTTGTGGTATCATTTTAGTGGGATATTGATCATTGGCGTTCAGGTAATGTCAAGTCGGTTTTCTCCCTAAGCTGTGCAGCAGGGAACAATAATTTGTATGGATTATGTGACACGATGTCATGTGACAAGTGTCTTCACGAAACTTAGCGGGAAACTCAATCTTTTCATAGGCCACCTGAAATGAAATCTTGTGGTATCATTTTAGTTGGATATTGATCATTGGCGTTCAGGTAATGTGAAGTTAGCTTTCCCCCTAAGCTGTGCAGCAGGGAACGATAATTTGTATGGATTATGTTACACGATGTCATGTGACAAGTGTCTTCAAGAAACTTAGCGGGAAATTCAATATTTTCATGGGCCACCTGAAATGAAATCTTGTGGTATCATTTTAGTGGGATATTGATCATTGGCGTACAGGTAATGTGAAGTCGGTTGTCTCCCTAAGCTGTGCAGCAGGGAAAGATAATTTGTATGGGTTATGTTTTTATGAAACTTAGCGGGAAATTCAATCTATTCATAGGCCACCTGAAATAAAATCTTGTGGTAGCATTTTAGTGGGATATTGACCATTGGCGTTCAGGTAATGTGAAGTTAGCTTTCCCTCTAAGCTGTGCAGCAGGGAACGATAATTTGTATGGATTATGTGACACGATGTCATGTGACAAGTGTCTTCACGAAACATAGCGGGAAACTTAATCTTTTCATAGGCCACCTGAAATGAAATCTTGTGGTAGCATTTTAGTGGGATATTTATCATTGGCGTTCAGTTAATGTGCAGTCGGTTTTCTCCCTAAGCTGTTCAGCAGGGAAAGATAATTTGTATGGATTATGTGACACAATGTCATGTGACAAATGTTTTCACGAAACTTAGCGGGAAACTCAATCTTTTCATGGGCCACCTGAAATAAAATCTTGTGGTATCATTTTAGAGGCATATTGATCATTGGCGTTCAGGTAAAGCGAAATCGGTTTTCCCCCTAAGCTGTGCAGCAGGGAAAAATAATTTGTATGGGTTATGTGACACGATGTCATGTGACAAGTGTCTTCACAAAATTTAGCGGGGAACTCAATCTTTTCATGGGCCACCTGAAATGAATTCTTGTGGTATCATTTTAGTGGGATATTGATCATTGGCGTTCAGGTAATGTGAAGTCGGTTTTCTTCCTAAGCTGTGCAGCAGGGAAAGATAATTTGTATATTATGTGACACGATGTCATGTGACAAATGTTTTCATGAAACTTAGCGGGAAACTCAATCTTTTCATAGGCCACCCGAAATGAAATCTTGTGGTATCATTTTAGTGGGATATTGATCATTGGCGTTCAGGTAATGTGAAGTCGGTTTTCTCCCTAAGCTCTGCAGCAGGGAAAGATAATTTTATGGATTATGTGACACGACGTCATGTGACAAATGTTTTCATAAAACTTAGCGGGAAACTCAATCTTTTCATAGGCCACCTGAAATGAAATCTTGTGGTATCATTTTAGTGGGATATTGATCATTGGCGTTCAGTTAATGTGAAGTCGGATTTCTCCCTAAGCTGTGCAGCAGGGAAAGATAATTTGTATGGATTATGTGACATGATGTCATCTGACAAGTGTTTTCATGAAACTTAACGGGAAACTCAATCTTTTCATAGGCCACCTGAAATGAAATCTTGTGGTATCATTTTAGTGGGATATTAATCATTGGCGTTCAGGTAATGTGAAGTCGGTATTCTCCCTAAGGTGTGCAGCAGGGAAAGATAATTTGTATGGATTATGTGACACGATGTCATCTGACAAGTGCTTTTATGAAACTTAATGGGAAACTCAATCTTTCATGGGCCACCTGAAATGAAATCTTGTGGTATCATTTTAGTGGGATATTGATCATTGGCGTTCAGGTAATGTGAAGTCGGTTTTCTCCCTAAGCTGTGCAGCAGGGAAAGATAATTTGTATGGATTATGTGACTCGATGTCATCTAACAAGTGCTTTTATGAAACTTAGCGGGAAACTCAATCTTTTCATAGGCCACCTGAAATAAAATCTTGTGGTATCATTTTAGTGGGATATTGATCATTGGCGTTCAGGTAATGTGAAGTCGGATTTCTCCCTAAGCTGTGCAGCAGGGAAAGATAATTTGTATGGATTATGTCACACGATGTCATGTTAGAAGTGTCTTCTCGAAACTTAGCGGGAAACTCAATCTTTTCATGGGCCGCCTGAAATGAAATCTTGTGGTATCATTTTACTGGGATATTGATCATTGGCGTTCAGGTAATGTGAAGTCGGTTTTCTCCCTAAGCTGTGCAGCAGGGAAAGATAATTTGTATGGATTATGTGACACGATGTCATGTGAGAAGTGTCTTCACGAAACCTAGCGGGAAACTCAATCTTTTCATGTGCCACCTGAAATGAAATCTTGTTGTATCATTTTAGTGGGATATTGATCATTGGCGTTCAGGTAATGTGAAGTCGGTTTTCTCCCTAAGCTGTGCAGCAGGGAAAGATAATTTGTATGGATTACGTGACACGATGTCATGTGAGAAGTGTCTTCACGAAACTTAGCGGAAAACTCAATCTTTTTATGGGCCACCTGAAATAAAATCTTGTGGTATCATTTTAGTGGGATATTGATCATTGGCGTTCAGGTAATGTGAAGTCGGATTTCTCCCTAAGCTGTGCAGCAGGGAAAGATAATTTGTATGGATTATGTCACACGATGTCATGTTAGAAGTGTCTTCACGAAACTCAGCGGGAAACTCAATCTTTTCATGGCCCACCTGAAATGAAATCTTGTGGTATCATTTTAGTGGGATATTGATCATTGGCGTTCAGGTAATGTGAAGTCGGTTTTCTCCCTAAGCTGTGCAGCAGGGAAAGATAATTTGTATGGATTATGTGACACGATGTCATGTGAGAAGTGTCTTCACGAAACCTAGCGGGAAACTCAATCTTTTCATGTGCCGACTGAAATGAAATCTTGTTGTATCTTTTTAGTGGGATATTGATCATTGGCGTTCAGGTAATGTGAAGTCGGTTTTCTCCCTAAGTTGTGCAGCAGGGAAAGATAATTTGTATGGATTATATGAAACGATGTCATGTGACAAATGTTTTCATGAAACTGAGCGGGAAACTCAATCTTTTCATGGGCCACCCGAAATGAAATCTTGTGGTATCATTTTAGTGGGATATTGATCATTGGCGTTCAGGTAATGTGAAGTAGGTTTTCTCCCTAAGCTGTGCAGCAGGGAAAGATAATTTGTATGGATTATGTGACACGATGTCATGTGAGAAGTGTCTTCACGAAACTTAGCGGAAAACTCAATCTTTTCATGGACCACCTGAAATGAAATCTTGTGGTATCATTTTAGTGGGATATTGATAATTGGCGTTCATGTAATGTGAAGTCGGTTTTCTCCCTAAGCTGTGCAGCAGGGAAAGAAAATTTGTATGGATTATGTTACATGATGTCATCTGACAAGTGTTTTCATGAAACTTAGCGGCAAACTCAATCTTTTCATAGGCCACCTGAAATGAAATCTTGTGGTATCATTTTAGTGGGATATTGATCATTGGCGTTCAGGTAATGTGAAGTCGGATTTCACCCTAAGCTGTGCAGCAGGGAAAGATAATTTGTATGGATTATGTGACACGATGTCATCTGACAAGTGTTTTCATGAAACTTAGCAGGAAACTCAATCTTTTTATGGGCCACCTGAAATAAAATCTTGTGGTATCATTTTAGTGGGATATTGATCATTGGCGTTCAGGTAATGTGAAGTCGGTTTTCTCCCTAAGCTGTGCAGCAGGGAAAGATAATTTGTATGGATTATGTGACACGATGTCATCTGACAAGTGCTTTTATGAAACTTAGCGGGAAACTCAATATTTCATAGGCCACTTGAAATAAAATCTTGTGGTAGCATTTTAGTGGGATATTGACCATTGGCGTTCAGGTAATGTGAAGTTAGCTTTCCCTCTAAGCTGTGCAGCAGGAAACGATAATTTGTATGGATTATGTGACACGATGTCATGTGACAAGTGTCTTCACGAAATTTAGCGGGGAACTCAATCTTTTCATGGGCCACCTGAAATGAAATCTTGTGGTATCGTTTTAGTGGGATATTGATCATTGGCGTTCAGGTAATGTGAAGTCGGTTTTCTTCCTAAGCTGTGCAGCAGGGAAAGATCATTTGTATCGATTATGTGACACGATGTCATGTGACAAATGTTTTCATGAAACTTAGCGGGAAACTCAATCTTTTCATAGGCCACCTAAAGTGAAATCTTGTGGTATCATTTTAGTGGAATATTGATCATTGGCGTTCTGGTAATGTGAAGTCGGTTTTCTTCCTAAGGTGTGCAGCAGGGAAAGATAAATTTATGGATTATGTGACACGACGTCATGTGACAAATGTTTTCATAAAACTTAGCGGGAATCTCAATCTTTTCATAGGCCACCTGAAATGAAATCTTGTGGTATCATTTTAGTGGGATATTGATCATTGGCGTTCAGTTAATGTGAAGTCGGATTTCTCCCTAAGCTGTGCAGCAGGGAAAGATAATTTTATGGATTATGTGACATGATGTCATCTGACAAGTGTTTTTATGAAACTTAGCGGGAAACTCAATCTTTTCATAGGCCACCCGAAATGAAATCTTGTGGTATCATTTTAGTGGAATATTGATCATTGGCGTTCAGGTAATGTGAAGTCGGTTTTCTCCCTAAGCTCTGCAGCAGGGAAAGATAATTTTATGGATTATGTGACACGACGTCATGTGACAAATGTTTTCATAAAACTTAGCGGGAAACTCAATCTTTTCATAGGCCACCTGAAATGAAATCTTGTGGTATCATTTTAGTGGGATATTGATCATTGGCGTTCAGTTAATGTGAAGTCGGATTTCTCCCTAAGCTGTGCAGCAGGGAAAGATAATTTGTATGGATTATGTGACATGATGTCATCTGACAAGTGTTTTCATGAAACTTAACGGGAAACTCAATCTTTTCATAGGCCACCTGAAATGAAATCTTGTGGTATCATTTTAGTGGGATATTAATCATTGGCGTTCAGGTAATGTGAAGTCGGTATTCTCCCTAAGGTGTGCAGCAGGGAAAGATAATTTGTATGGATTATGTCCCACGATGTCATGTTAGAAGTGTCTTCTCAAAACTTAGCGGGAAACTCAATCTTTTCATGGGCCACCTGAAATGAAATCTTGTGGTATCATTTTAGTGGGATATTGATCATTGGCGTTCAGGTAATGTGAAGTCGGTTTTCTCCCTAAGCTGTGCAGCAGGGAAAGATAATTTGTATGGATTATGTCACACGATGTCATGTTAGAAGTGTCTTCACGAAACTTAGCGGAAAACTCAATCTTTTCATGGGCCACCTGAAATGAAATCCTGTGGTATCATTTTAGTGGGATATTGATCATTGGCGTTCAGGTAATGTGAAGTCGGTTTTCTCCCTAAGCTGTGCAGCACGGAAAGATAATTTGTATGGATTATGTGACACGATGTCATCTCACAAGTGCTTTTATGAAACTTAGCGGGAAACTCAATCTTTTAATAGGCCACCTGAAATAAAATCTTGTGGTATCATGTTAGTGGGATATTGATCATTGGCGTTCAGGTAATGTGAAGTCGGATTTCTCCCTAAGCTGTGCAGCAGGGAAAGATAATTTGTATGGATTATGTCACACGATGTCATGTTAGAAGTGTCTTCACGAGACTTAGCGGGAAACTCAATCTTTTCATAGGCCACCTGAATTGAAATCTTGTGGTACCATTTTAGTGGGATATTGATCATTGACGTTCAGCTAATGTCAAGTCTGTTTTCCCCCTAAGCTGTGCAGCAGGGAACGATAATTTGTATGGATTATGTGACACGATGTCATGTGACAAGTGTCTTCACGAAACTTAGCGGGAAACCCAATCTTTTCATAGGCCACCTGAAATGAAATCTTGTGGTATCATTTTACTGGGATATTGATCATTGGCGTTCAGGTAATGTGAAGTCTGTTTTTCCCCTAAGCTGTGCAGCAGGGAAAGATAATTTGTATGGGTTATGTGACACGACGTCATCTGACAAATGTTTTCATGAAACTTAGCGGGAAATTCAATCTTTTCATAGGCCACCTGAAATGAAATGTTGCGGTATCATTTTAGCGGGGTATTGATCATTGGCGTTCAGGTAATGTGAAGCCGGTTTTCTCCCTAAGCTGTGCAGCAGGGAACGATAATTTGTAAGGGTTATGTGACACGACGTCATCTGACAAATGTTTTCATGAAACTTAGCGGGAAAATCAATCTTTTCATAGGCCACCTGAAATGAAATCTTGTGGTATCATTTTAGTGGGGTATTGATCATTGGCGTTCAGGTAATGTAAAGTCGGTTTCCCCCTGAGCTGTGCAGCAGGGAAAGATAATTTGTATGGATTATGTGACACGATGTCATGTGACAAGTGTCTTCACGAAACTTAGCGGGAAACTCAATTTTTTCATAGGCCACCTGAAATGAAATCTTGTGGTATCACTTTACTGGGATATTGATCATTGGCGTTCAGGTAATGTGAAGTCTGTTTTTCCCCTAAGCTGTGCAGCAGGGAACGATCATTTGTATGGATTATGTGACACGATGCCATGTGACAAGTGTCTTCACGAAACTTAGCGCGAAACTCAATCTTTTCATAGGCCACCTGAAATGAAATCTTGTGGTATCATTTTAGTGGGGTATTGATCATTGGCGTTCAGGTAATGTAAAGTCGGTTTCCCCCTGAGCTGTGCAGCAGGGAAAGATAATTTGTATGGGTTATGTGACACAACGTCATCTGACAAATGTTTTCATGAAACTTAGGGGGAAATTCAATCTTTTCATAGGCCACCTGAAATGAAATGTTGTGGTATCATTTTAGTGGGGTATTGATCATTGGCGTTCAGGTAATGTAAAGTCGGTTTCTCCCTGAGCTGTGCAGCAGGGAAAGATAATTTGTATGGGTTATGTGACACGACGTCATCTGACAAATGTTTTAATGAAACTTAGCGGGAAACTCAATCTTTTCATTGGCCACCTGAAATGAAATCTTGTGGTATCACGTTAGTGGGATATTGATCATTGGCGTTCAGGTAATGTAAAGTCGGTTTCCCCCTGAGCTGTGCAGCAGGGAAAGATAATTTCTATGGATTATGTGACACGATGTCATGTGACAAGTGTCTTCACGAAACTTAGCGGGAAACTCAATCTTTTCATAGGCCACCTGAAATGAAATCTTGTGGTATCATTTTAGTGGGATATTGATCATATGCGTTCAGGTAAAGTGAAGTCGGTTTTCTCCCTAAGCTGTGCAGCAGGGAACAATAATTTGCATGGATTATGTGACACGATGTCATGTGACAAGTGTCTTCATGAAACTTAGCGAGAAACTCTATCTTTTCATAGGCCACCTGAAATGAAATCTTGAAGTATCATTTTAGTAGGATATTGATCATTGGCGTTCAGGTAATGTGAAGTCTGTTTTCCCCCTAAGCTGTGCAGCAGGGAAAGATAATTTCTATGTATTATGTGACACGATGGCATATGAGAAATGTTTTCATGAAACTTAGCGGGAAACTCAATCTTTTCATAGGCCACCTGAAATGAAATCTTGTGGTATCATTTTAGTGGGATATTGATCATTGGCGTTCAGGTAATGTGAAGTTAGCTTTCCCCCTAAGCTGTGCAGCAGGGAACTATAATTTGTATGGATTATGTGACACGATGTCATGTGACAAGTGTCTTCAAGAAACTTAGCGGGAAATTCAATCTTTTCATGGGCCACCTGAAATGAAATCTTGTGGTATCATTTTAGTGGGATATTGATCATTGGCGTTAAGGTAATGTGAAGTCGGTTTTCTCCCTAAGCTGTGCAGCAGGGAAAGATACTTTGTATGGGGTATGTGACACGACGTCATCTGACCAATGTTTTTATGAAACTTAGCGGGAAATTCAATCTATTCATAGGCCACCTGAAATGAAATCTTGTGGTAGCATTTTAGTGGGATATTGATCATTGGCGTTCAGGTAATGTTAAGTTAGCTTTCCCTCTAAGCTGTGCAGCAGGGAACGATAATTTGTATGGATTATGTGACACGATGTCATGTGACAAGTGTCTTCACGAAACATAGCGGGAAACTTAATCTTTTCATAGGCCACCTGAAATGAAATCTTGTGGTAGCATTTTAGTGGGATATTGATCATTGGCGTTCAGGTAATGTGCAGTCGGTTTTCTCCCTAAGCTGTGCCGCAGGGAAAGATAATTTGTATGGATTATGTGACACAATGTCATGTGACAAATGTTTTCACGAAACTTAGTGGGAAACTCAATCTTTTCATGGGCCACCTGAAATGAAATCTTGTGGTATCATTTTAGAGGCATATTGATCATTGGCGTTCAGGTAATGCGAAATCGGTTTTCCCCCTAAGCTGTGCAGCAGGGAAAAATAATTTGTATGGGTTATGTGACACGATGTCAAGTGACAAGTGTCTTCACTAAATTTAGCGGGGAACTCAATCTTTTCATTGGCCACCTGAAATGAAATCTTGTGGTATCATTTTAGTGGGATATTGATCATTGGCATTCAGGTAATGTGAAGTCGGTTTTCCTCCTAAGCTGTGCACCAGGGAAAGATAATTTGTATGGATTATGTGACACGATCTCATCTGACAAGTGTCTTCACAAAACTTAGCGGGAAACTCAATCTTTTCATTGGCCACCTGAAATGATATCTTGTGGTAGCATTTTATTGGGATATTGATCATTATCGTTCAGGTAATGTGCAGTCGGTTTTCTCCCTAAGCTGTGCAGCAGGGAAAGATAATTTGTGTGGATTATGTGACAAATGTTTTCATAAAACTTAGCGGGAAACTCAATCTTTTCATGGGCCACCTGAAATGAAATCTTGTGGTATCATTTTTGTGGGATATTGATCATTGGCGTTCAGGTAATGTGAAGTCGGTTTTCTTCCTAAGCTGTGCAGCAGGGAAAGATAATTTGTATGGATTATGTGACACGATGTCATGTGACAAATGTTTTCATGAAACTTAGCGGGAAACTCAATCTTTTCATTGGCCACCTGAAATGATATCTTGTGGTAGCATTTTAGCGGGATATTGATCATTGGCGTTCAGGTAATGTGCAGTCGGTTTTCTCCCTAAGCTGTGCAGCAGGGAAAGATAATTTGTGTGGATTATGTGACACGATATCATGTGACAAATGTTTTCATAAAACTTAGCGGGAAACTCAATCTTTTCATGGGCCACCTGAAATGAAATCTTGTGGTATCATTTTAGTGGGATATTGATCATTGGCGTTCAGTTAATGTGAAGTCGGATTTCTCTCTAAGCTGTGCAGCAGGGAAAGATAATTTTATGGATTATGTGACATGATGTCATCTGGCAAGTGTTTTTATGAAACTTAGCGGGAAACTCAATCTTTTCATAGGCCACCCGAAATAAAATCTTGTGGTATCATTTTAGTGGGATATTGATCATTGGCGTTCAGGTAATGTGAAGTCGGTTTTCTTCCTAAGCTCTGCAGCAGGGAAAGATAATTTTATGGATTATGTGACACGACGTCATGTGACAAATGTTTTCATAAAACTTAGCGGGAAACTCAATCTTTTCATAGGCCACCTGAAATGAAATCTTGTGGTATCATTTTAGTGGGATATTGATCATTGGCGTTCAGTTAATGTGAAGTCGGATTTCTCCCTAAGCTGTGCAGCAGGGAAAGATAATTTGTATGGATTATGTGACACGATGTCATCTGACAAGTGCTTTTATGAAACTTAGCGGGAAACTCAATCTTTTCATGGGCCACCTGAAATAAAATCTTGTGGTATCATTTTAGTGGGAAATTGATCATTGGCGTTCAGGTAATGTGAAGTCGGTTTTCTCCCTAAGCTGTGCAGCAGGGAAAGATAATTTGTATGGATTATGTGACACGATGTCATCTGACAAGTGTTTTCATGAAACTTAGCGGGAAACTCAATCTTTTCATGGGCCACCTAAAATAAAATCTTGTGGTATCATTTTAGTGGGATATTGATCATTGGCGTTCAGGTAATGTGAAGTCGGATTTCTCCCTAAGCTGTGCAGCAGGGAAAGATAATTTGTATGGACTATGTGACACGATGTCATCTGACAAGTACTTTTATGAAACTTAGCGGGAAACTCAATCTTTTCATGGGCCACCTGAAATAAAATCTTGTGGTATCATTTTAGTGGGAAATTGATCATTGGCGTTCAGGTAATGTGAAGTCGGTTTTCTCCCTGAGGTGTGCAGCAGGGAAAGAAAATTTGTATGGATTATGTGACACGATGTCATCTGACAAGTGTTTTCATGAAACTTAGCGGGAAACTCCATCTTTTCATGGGCCACCTGAAATAAAATCTTGTGGTATCATTTTAGTGGGACATTGATCATTGGCGTTCAGGTAATGTGAAGTCGGTTTTCTCCCTAAGCTGTGCAGCAGGGAAAGATAATTTGTATGGATTATGTGACACGATGTCATCTGACAAGTGCTTTTATGAAACCTAGCGGGAAACTCAATCTTTTGATAGGCCACCTGAAATAAAATCTTGTGGTATCATTTTAGTGAGATATTGATCATTGGCGTTCAGGTAATGTGAAGTCGGATTTCTCCCTAAGGTGTGCAGCAGGGAAAGATAATCTGTATGGATTATGTGACACGATGTCATCTGACAAGTGTTTTCATGAAACTTAGCGGGAAACTCAATCTTTTCATGGGCCACCTGAAATGAAATCTTGTGGTATCATTTTAGTGGGATATTGATCATTGGCGTTCAGGTAATGTGAAGTCGGTTTTCTCCCTAAGCTGTGCAGCAGGGAAAGATAATTTGTATGGATTATGTGACACGATGTCATCTGACAAGTGCTTTTATGAAACTTAGCGGGAAACTCAATCTTTTCATAGGCCACCTGAAATAAAATCTTGTGGTATCATTTTAGTGGGATATTGATCATTGGCGTTCAGGTAATGTGAAGTCGGATTTCTCCCTAAGCTGTGCAGCAGGGAAAGATAATTTGTATGGATTATGTGACACGATGTCATCTGACAAGTGTTTTCATGAAAATTAGAGGGAAACTCAATCTTTTATTGGGCCACCTGAAATGAAATCTTGTGGTATCATTTTAGTGGGATATTGATCATTGGCGTTCAGGTAATGTGAAGTCGGTTTTCTTCGTAAGCTGTGCAGCAGGTTAAGATAATTTGTACGGATTATGTGACACGATGTAATCTGACGAGTGCTTTTATGAAACTTAGCGGGAAAATCAATTTTTTCATGGGCCACCTGAAATGAAATCTTGTGGTATCATTTTTGGTGGGATATTGATCATTGGCGTTCAGGTAATGTGAAGTCGGTTTTCTCCCTAAGCTGTGCAGCAGGGAAAGATAATTTGTATGGAATATGTGACACGATGTCATCTGACAAGTGCTTTTATGAAACTTAGCGAGAAACTCAATCTTTTCATAGGCCAACTGAAATAAAATCTTGTGGTATCATTTTAGTGGGAAATTGATCATTGGCGTTCAGGTAATGTGAAGTCGGATTTCTCCCTAAGCTGTGCAGCAGGGAAAGATAATTTGTATGGATTATGTGACACGATGTCATCTGACAAGTGCTTTTATGAAACTTAGCGGGAAACTCAATCTTTTCATAGGCCACCTGAAATAAAATCTTGTGGTATCATTTTAGTGGGATATTGATCATTGGCGTTCAGGTAATGTGAAGTCGGTTTTCTCCCTAAGCTGTGCAGCAGGGAAAGATAATTTGTATGGATTATGTGACACGATGTCATCTGACAAGTGCTTTTATGAAACTTAGCGGGAAACTCAATCTTTTCATAGGCCACCTGAAATAAAATCTTGTGGTATCATTTTAGTGGGATATTGATCATTGGCGTTCAGGTAATGTGAAGTCGGATTTCTCCCTAAGCTGTGCAGCAGGGAAAGATAATTTGTATGGATTATGTCACACGATGTCATGTTAGAAGTGTCTTCTCGAAACTTAGCGGGAAACTCAATCTTTTCATGGGCCGCCTGAAATGAAATCTTGTGGTATCATTTTAGTGGGATATTGATCATTGGCGTTCAGGTAATGTGAAGTCGGTTTTCTCCCTAAGCTGTGCAGCAGGGAAAGATAATTTGTATGGATTACGTGACACGATGTCATGTGAGAAGTGTCTTCACGAAACTTAGCGGAAAACTCAATCTTTTTATGGGCCACCTGAAATAAAATCTTGTGGTATCATTTTAGTGGGATATTGATCATTGGCGTTCAGGTAATGTGAAGTCGGATTTCTCCCTAAGCTGTGCAGCAGGGAAAGATAATTTGTATGGATTATGTCACACGATGTCATGTTAGAAGTGTCTTCACGAAACTCAGCGGGAAACTCAATCTTTTCATGGCCCACCTGAAATGAAATCTTGTGGTATCATTTTAGTGGGATATTGATCATTGGCGTTCAGGTAATGTGAAGTCGGTTTTCTCCCTAAGCTGTGCAGCAGGGAAAGATAATTTGTATGGATTATGTGACACGATGTCATGTGAGAAGTGTCTTCACGAAACCTAGCGGGAAACTCAATCTTTTCATGTGCCAACTGAAATGAAATCTTGTTGTATCTTTTTAGTGGGATATTGATCATTGGCGTTCAGGTAATGTGAAGTCGGTTTTCTCCCTAAGTTGTGCAGCAGGGAAAGATAATTTGTATGGATTATGTGAAACGATGTCATGTGACAAATGTTTTCATGAAACTTAGCGGGAAACTCAATCTTTTCATGGGCCACCCGAAATGAAATCTTGTGGTATCATTTTAGTGGGATATTGATCATTGGCGTTCAGGTAATGTGAAGTCGGTTTTCTCCCTAAGCTGTGCAGCAGGGAAAGATAATTTGTATGGATTATGTGACACGATGTCATGTGAGAAGTGTCTTCACGAAACTTAGCGGAAAACTCAATCTTTTCATGGACCACCTGAAATGAAATCTTGTGGTATCATTTTAGTGGGATATTGATAATTGGCGTTCAGGTAATGTGAAGTCGGTTTTCTCCCTAAGCTGTGCAGCAGGGAAAGAAAATTTGTATGGATTATGTTACATGATGTCATCTGACAAGTGTTTTCATGAAACTTAGCGGCAAACTCAATCTTTTCATAGGCCACCTGAAATGAAATCTTGTGGTATCATTTTAGTGGGATATTGATCATTGGCATTCAGGTAATGTGAAGTCGGATTTCACCCTAAGCTGTGCAGCAGGGAAAGATAATTTGTATGGATTATGTGACACGATGTCATCTGACAAGTGTTTTCATGAAACTTAGCAGGAAACTCAATCTTTTTATGGGCCACCTGAAATAAAATCTTGTGGTATCATTTTAGTGGGATATTGATCATTGGCGTTCAGGTAATGTGAAGTCGGTTTTCTCCCTAAGCTGTGCAGCAGGGAAAGATAATTTGTATGGATTATGTGACACGATGTCATCTGACAAGTGCTTTTATGAAACTTAGCGGGAAACTCAATATTTCATAGGCCACCTGAAATAAAATCTTGTGGTATCATTTTAGTGGGAAATTGATCATTGGCGTTCAGGTAATGTGAAGTCGGATTTCTCCCTAAGCTGTGCAGCAGGGAAAGATAATTTGTATGGATTATGTGACACGATGTCATCTGACAAGTGCTTTTATGAAACTTAGCGGGAAACTCAATCTTTTGATGGGCCACCTGAAATGAAATCTTGTGGTATCATTTTAGAGGCATATTGATCATTGGCGTTCAGGTAATGTGAAGTCGGTTTTCTCTCTAAGCTGTGCAGCAGGGAAAAATAATTTGTATGGTTTATGTGAAATGATGTCATGTGACAAATGTTTTCATGAAACTTAGCGGGAAACTCAATCTTTTCATGGGCCACCTGAAATGAAATCTTGTGGTATCATTTTAGTGGGATATTGATCATTGGCGTTCAGGTAATGTGAAGTCGGTTTTCTTCTAAGCTGTGCAGCAGGGAAAGATAATTTGTATGAATTATGTGACATGATGTCATCTGACAAGTGTTTTCATGAAACTTAGCGGGAAACTCAATCTTTTCATAGGACACCTGAAATGAAATCTTGTGGTATCATTTTAGTGGGATATTGATCATTGGCATTCAGGTAATGTGAAGTCGGTTTTCTTCTAAGCTGTGCAGCAGGGAAAGATAATTTGTATGAATTATGTGACATGATGTCATCTGACAAGTGTTTTCATGAAACTTGGCGGGAAACTCAATCTTTTCATAGGCCACCTGAAATGAAATGTTGTGGTATCATTTTAGTGGGGTATTGATCATTGGCGTTCAGGTAATGTGAAGCCGGTTTTCTCCCTAAGCTGTGCAGCAGGGAACGATAATTTGTATGGGATATGTGACACGACGTCATCTGACAAATGTTTTCATGAAACTTAGCGGGAAATTCAATCTTTTCATAGGCCACCTGAAATGAAATCTTGTGGTATCACGTTAGTGGGATATTGATCATTGGCGTTCAGGTAATGTAAAGTCGCTTTCCCCTGAGCTGTGCAGCAGGGAAATATAATTTGTATGGATTATGTGACACGATATCATGTGACAAGTGTCTTCACGAAACTTAGCGGGAAACTCAATTTTTTCATAGGCCACCTGAAATAAAATCTTGTGGTATCATTTTACTGGGATATTGATCATTGGCGTTCAGGTAATGTGAAGTCGGTTTTCTCCCTAAGCTGTGCAGCAGGGAAAGATAATTTGTATGGATTATGTGACACGATGTCATGTGAGAAGTGTCTTCACGAAACTTAGCGGAAAACTCAATCTTTTCATGGACCACCTGAAATGAAATCTTGTGGTATCATTTTAGTGGGATATTGATAATTGGCGTTCAGGTAATGTGAAGTCGGTTTTCTCCCTAAGCTGTGCAGCAGGGAAAGAAAATTTGTATGGATTATGTTACATGATGTCATCTGACAAGTGTTTTCATGAAACTTAGCGGCAAACTCAATCTTTTCATAGGCCACCTGAAATGAAATCTTGTGGTATCATTTTAGTGGGATATTGATCATTGGCGTTCAGGTAATGTGAAGTCGGATTTCACCCTAAGCTGTGCAGAAGGGAAAGATAATTTGTATGGATTATGTGACACGATGTCATCTGACAAGTGTTTTCATGAAACTTAGCAGGAAACTCAATCTTTTTATGGGCCACCTGAAATAAAATCTTGTGGTATCATTTAGTGGGATATTGATCATTGGCGTTCAGGTAATGTGAAGTCGGTTTTCTCCCTAAGCTGTGCAGCAGGGAAAGATAATTTGTATGGATTATGTGACACGATGTCATCTGACAAGTGCTTTTATGAAACTTAGCGGGAAACTCAATATTTCATAGGCCACCTGAAATAAAATCTTGTGGTATCATTTTAGTGGGAAATTGATCATTGGCGTTCAGGTAATGTGAAGTCGGTTTTCTCCCTGAGGTGTGCAGCAGGGAAAGAAAATTTGTATGGATTATGTGACACGATGTCATCTGACAAGTGTTTTCATGAAACTTAGCGGGAAACTCAATCTTTTCATGGGCCACCTGAAATAAAATCTTGTGGTATCATTTTAGTGGGACATTGATCATTGGCGTTCAGGTAATGTGAAGTCGGTTTTCTCCCTAAGCTGTGCAGCAGGGAAAGATAATTTGTATGGATTATGTGACACGATGTCATCTGACAAGTGCTTTTATGAAACCTAGCGGGAAACTCAATCTTTTGATAGGCCACCTGAAATAAAATCTTGTGGTATCATTTTAGTGAGATATTGATCATTGGCGTTCAGGTAATGTGAAGTCGGATTTCTCCCTAAGGTGTGCAGCAGGGAAAGATAATCTGTATGGATTATGTGACACGATGTCATCTGACAAGTGTTTTCATGAAACTTAGCGGGAAACTCAATCTTTTCATGGGCCACCTGAAATGAAATCTTGTGGTATCATTTTAGTGGGATATTGATCATTGGCGTTCAGGTAATGTGAAGTCGGTTTTCTCCCTAAGCTGTGCAGCAGGGAAAGATAATTTGTATGGATTATGTGACACGATGTCATCTGACAAGTGCTTTTATGAAACTTAGCGGGAAACTCAATCTTTTCATAGGCCACCTGAAATAAAATCTTGTGGTATCATTTTATTGGGATATTGATCATTGGCGTTCAGGTAATGTGAAGTCGGATTTCTCCCTAAGCTGTGCAGCAGGGAAAGATAATTTGTATGGATTATGTGACACGATGTCATCTGACAAGTGTTTTCATGAAACTTAGAGGGAAACTCAATCTTTTATTGGGCCACCTGAAATGAAATCTTGTGGTATCATTTTAGTGGGATATTGATCATTGGCGTTCAGGTAATGTGCAGTCGGTTTTCTCCCTAAGCTGTGCAGCAGGGAAAGATAATTTGTGTGGATTATGTGACACGATATCATGTGACAAATGTTTTCATAAAACTTAGCGGGAAACTCAATCTTTTCATGGGCCACCTGAAATGAAATCTTGTGGTATCATTTTAGTGGGATATTGATCATTGGCGTTCAGTTAATGTGAAGTCGGATTTCTCTCTAAGCTGTGCAGCAGGGAAAGATAATTTTATGGATTATGTGACATGATGTCATCTGGCAAGTGTTTTTATGAAACTTAGCGGGAAACTCAATCTTTTCATAGGCCACCCGAAATAAAATCTTGTGGTATCATTTTAGTGGGATATTGATCATTGGCGTTCAGGTAATGTGAAGTCGGTTTTCTTCCTAAGCTCTGCAGCAGGGAAAGATAATTTTATGGATTATGTGACACGACGTCATGTGACAAATGTTTTCATAAAACTTAGCGGGAAACTCAATCTTTTCATAGGCCACCTGAAATGAAATCTTGTGGTATCATTTTAGTGGGATATTGATCATTGGCGTTCAGTTAATGTGAAGTCGGATTTCTCCCTAAGCTGTGCAGCAGGGAAAGATAATTTGTATGGATTATGTGACACGATGTCATCTGACAAGTGCTTTTATGAAACTTAGCGGGAAACTCAATCTTTTCATGGGCCACCTGAAATAAAATCTTGTGGTATCATTTTAGTGGGAAATTGATCATTGGCGTTCAGGTAATGTGAAGTCGGTTTTCTCCCTAAGCTGTGCAGCAGGGAAAGATAATTTGTATGGATTATGTGACACGATGTCATCTGACAAGTGTTTTCATGAAACTTAGCGGGAAACTCAATCTTTTCATGGGCCACCTAAAATAAAATCTTGTGGTATCATTTTAGTGGGATATTGATCATTGGCGTTCAGGTAATGTGAAGTCGGATTTCTCCCTAAGCTGTGCAGCAGGGAAAGATAATTTGTATGGACTATGTGACACGATGTCATCTGACAAGTACTTTTATGAAACTTAGCGGGAAACTCAATCTTTTCATGGGCCACCTGAAATAAAATCTTGTGGTATCATTTTAGTGGGAAATTGATCATTGGCGTTCAGGTAATGTGAAGTCGGTTTTCTCCCTGAGGTGTGCAGCAGGGAAAGAAAATTTGTATGGATTATGTGACACGATGTCATCTGACAAGTGTTTTCATGAAACTTAGCGGGAAACTCCATCTTTTCATGGGCCACCTGAAATAAAATCTTGTGGTATCATTTTAGTGGGACATTGATCATTGGCGTTCAGGTAATGTGAAGTCGGTTTTCTCCCTAAGCTGTGCAGCAGGGAAAGATAATTTGTATGGATTATGTGACACGATGTCATCTGACAAGTGCTTTTATGAAACCTAGCGGGAAACTCAATCTTTTGATAGGCCACCTGAAATAAAATCTTGTGGTATCATTTTAGTGAGATATTGATCATTGGCGTTCAGGTAATGTGAAGTCGGATTTCTCCCTAAGGTGTGCAGCAGGGAAAGATAATCTGTATGGATTATGTGACACGATGTCATCTGACAAGTGTTTTCATGAAACTTAGCGGGAAACTCAATCTTTTCATGGGCCACCTGAAATGAAATCTTGTGGTATCATTTTAGTGGGATATTGATCATTGGCGTTCAGGTAATGTGAAGTCGGTTTTCTCCCTAAGCTGTGCAGCAGGGAAAGATAATTTGTATGGATTATGTGACACGATGTCATCTGACAAGTGCTTTTATGAAACTTAGCGGGAAACTCAATCTTTTCATAGGCCACCTGAAATAAAATCTTGTGGTATCATTTTAGTGGGATATTGATCATTGGCGTTCAGGTAATGTGAAGTCGGATTTCTCCCTAAGCTGTGCAGCAGGGAAAGATAATTTGTATGGATTATGTGACACGATGTCATCTGACAAGTGTTTTCATGAAAATTAGAGGGAAACTCAATCTTTTATTGGGCCACCTGAAATGAAATCTTGTGGTATCATTTTAGTGGGATATTGATCATTGGCGTTCAGGTAATGTGAAGTCGGTTTTCTTCGTAAGCTGTGCAGCAGGTTAAGATAATTTGTACGGATTATGTGACACGATGTAATCTGACGAGTGCTTTTATGAAACTTAGCGGGAAAATCAATTTTTTCATGGGCCACCTGAAATGAAATCTTGTGGTATCATTTTTGGTGGGATATTGATCATTGGCGTTCAGGTAATGTGAAGTCGGTTTTCTCCCTAAGCTGTGCAGCAGGGAAAGATAATTTGTATGGAATATGTGACACGATGTCATCTGACAAGTGCTTTTATGAAACTTAGCGAGAAACTCAATCTTTTCATAGGCCAACTGAAATAAAATCTTGTGGTATCATTTTAGTGGGAAATTGATCATTGGCGTTCAGGTAATGTGAAGTCGGATTTCTCCCTAAGCTGTGCAGCAGGGAAAGATAATTTGTATGGATTATGTGACACGATGTCATCTGACAAGTGCTTTTATGAAACTTAGCGGGAAACTCAATCTTTTCATAGGCCACCTGAAATAAAATCTTGTGGTATCATTTTAGTGGGATATTGATCATTGGCGTTCAGGTAATGTGAAGTCGGTTTTCTCCCTAAGCTGTGCAGCAGGGAAAGATAATTTGTATGGATTATGTGACACGATGTCATCTGACAAGTGCTTTTATGAAACTTAGCGGGAAACTCAATCTTTTCATAGGCCACCTGAAATAAAATCTTGTGGTATCATTTTAGTGGGATATTGATCATTGGCGTTCAGGTAATGTGAAGTCGGATTTCTCCCTAAGCTGTGCAGCAGGGAAAGATAATTTGTATGGATTATGTCACACGATGTCATGTTAGAAGTGTCTTCTCGAAACTTAGCGGGAAACTCAATCTTTTCATGGGCCGCCTGAAATGAAATCTTGTGGTATCATTTTAGTGGGATATTGATCATTGGCGTTCAGGTAATGTGAAGTCGGTTTTCTCCCTAAGCTGTGCAGCAGGGAAAGATAATTTGTATGGATTACGTGACACGATGTCATGTGAGAAGTGTCTTCACGAAACTTAGCGGAAAACTCAATCTTTTTATGGGCCACCTGAAATAAAATCTTGTGGTATCATTTTAGTGGGATATTGATCATTGGCGTTCAGGTAATGTGAAGTCGGATTTCTCCCTAAGCTGTGCAGCAGGGAAAGATAATTTGTATGGATTATGTCACACGATGTCATGTTAGAAGTGTCTTCACGAAACTCAGCGGGAAACTCAATCTTTTCATGGCCCACCTGAAATGAAATCTTGTGGTATCATTTTAGTGGGATATTGATCATTGGCGTTCAGGTAATGTGAAGTCGGTTTTCTCCCTAAGCTGTGCAGCAGGGAAAGATAATTTGTATGGATTATGTGACACGATGTCATGTGAGAAGTGTCTTCACGAAACCTAGCGGGAAACTCAATCTTTTCATGTGCCAACTGAAATGAAATCTTGTTGTATCTTTTTAGTGGGATATTGATCATTGGCGTTCAGGTAATGTGAAGTCGGTTTTCTCCCTAAGTTGTGCAGCAGGGAAAGATAATTTGTATGGATTATGTGAAACGATGTCATGTGACAAATGTTTTCATGAAACTTAGCGGGAAACTCAATCTTTTCATGGGCCACCCGAAATGAAATCTTGTGGTATCATTTTAGTGGGATATTGATCATTGGCGTTCAGGTAATGTGAAGTCGGTTTTCTCCCTAAGCTGTGCAGCAGGGAAAGATAATTTGTATGGATTATGTGACACGATGTCATGTGAGAAGTGTCTTCACGAAACTTAGCGGAAAACTCAATCTTTTCATGGACCACCTGAAATGAAATCTTGTGGTATCATTTTAGTGGGATATTGATAATTGGCGTTCAGGTAATGTGAAGTCGGTTTTCTCCCTAAGCTGTGCAGCAGGGAAAGAAAATTTGTATGGATTATGTTACATGATGTCATCTGACAAGTGTTTTCATGAAACTTAGCGGCAAACTCAATCTTTTCATAGGCCACCTGAAATGAAATCTTGTGGTATCATTTTAGTGGGATATTGATCATTGGCATTCAGGTAATGTGAAGTCGGATTTCACCCTAAGCTGTGCAGCAGGGAAAGATAATTTGTATGGATTATGTGACACGATGTCATCTGACAAGTGTTTTCATGAAACTTAGCAGGAAACTCAATCTTTTTATGGGCCACCTGAAATAAAATCTTGTGGTATCATTTTAGTGGGATATTGATCATTGGCGTTCAGGTAATGTGAAGTCGGTTTTCTCCCTAAGCTGTGCAGCAGGGAAAGATAATTTGTATGGATTATGTGACACGATGTCATCTGACAAGTGCTTTTATGAAACTTAGCGGGAAACTCAATATTTCATAGGCCACCTGAAATAAAATCTTGTGGTATCATTTTAGTGGGAAATTGATCATTGGCGTTCAGGTAATGTGAAGTCGGATTTCTCCCTAAGCTGTGCAGCAGGGAAAGATAATTTGTATGGATTATGTGACACGATGTCATCTGACAAGTGCTTTTATGAAACTTAGCGGGAAACTCAATCTTTTGATGGGCCACCTGAAATGAAATCTTGTGGTATCATTTTAGAGGCATATTGATCATTGGCGTTCAGGTAATGTGAAGTCGGTTTTCTCTCTAAGCTGTGCAGCAGGGAAAAATAATTTGTATGGTTTATGTGAAATGATGTCATGTGACAAATGTTTTCATGAAACTTAGCGGGAAACTCAATCTTTTCATGGGCCACCTGAAATGAAATCTTGTGGTATCATTTTAGTGGGATATTGATCATTGGCGTTCAGGTAATGTGAAGTCGGTTTTCTTCTAAGCTGTGCAGCAGGGAAAGATAATTTGTATGAATTATGTGACATGATGTCATCTGACAAGTGTTTTCATGAAACTTAGCGGGAAACTCAATCTTTTCATAGGACACCTGAAATGAAATCTTGTGGTATCATTTTAGTGGGATATTGATCATTGGCATTCAGGTAATGTGAAGTCGGTTTTCTTCTAAGCTGTGCAGCAGGGAAAGATAATTTGTATGAATTATGTGACATGATGTCATCTGACAAGTGTTTTCATGAAACTTGGCGGGAAACTCAATCTTTTCATAGGCCACCTGAAATGAAATGTTGTGGTATCATTTTAGTGGGGTATTGATCATTGGCGTTCAGGTAATGTGAAGCCGGTTTTCTCCCTAAGCTGTGCAGCAGGGAACGATAATTTGTATGGGATATGTGACACGACGTCATCTGACAAATGTTTTCATGAAACTTAGCGGGAAATTCAATCTTTTCATAGGCCACCTGAAATGAAATCTTGTGGTATCACGTTAGTGGGATATTGATCATTGGCGTTCAGGTAATGTAAAGTCGCTTTCCCCTGAGCTGTGCAGCAGGGAAATATAATTTGTATGGATTATGTGACACGATATCATGTGACAAGTGTCTTCACGAAACTTAGCGGGAAACTCAATTTTTTCATAGGCCACCTGAAATAAAATCTTGTGGTATCATTTTACTGGGATATTGATCATTGGCGTTCAGGTAATGTGAAGTCGGTTTTCTCCCTAAGCTGTGCAGCAGGGAAAGATAATTTGTATGGATTATGTGACACGATGTCATGTGAGAAGTGTCTTCACGAAACTTAGCGGAAAACTCAATCTTTTCATGGACCACCTGAAATGAAATCTTGTGGTATCATTTTAGTGGGAAATTGATCATTGGCGTTCAGGTAATGTGAAGTCGGATTTCACCCTAAGCTGTGCAGAAGGGAAAGATAATTTGTATGGATTATGTGACACGATGTCATCTGACAAGTGTTTTCATGAAACTTAGCAGGAAACTCAATCTTTTTATGGGCCACCTGAAATAAAATCTTGTGGTATCATTTATTGGGATATTGATCATTGGCGTTCAGGTAATGTGAAGTCGGTTTTCTCCCTAAGCTGTGCAGCAGGGAAAGATAATTTGTATGGATTATGTGACACGATGTCATCTGACAAGTGCTTTTATGAAACTTAGCGGGAAACTCAATATTTCATAGGCCACCTGAAATAAAATCTTGTGGTATCATTTTAGTGGGAAATTGATCATTGGCGTTCAGGTAATGTGAAGTCGGTTTTCTCCCTGAGGTGTGCAGCAGGGAAAGAAAATTTGTATGGATTATGTGACACGATGTCATCTGACAAGTGTTTTCATGAAACTTAGCGGGAAACTCAATCTTTTCATGGGCCACCTGAAATAAAATCTTGTGGTATCATTTTAGTGGGACATTGATCATTGGCGTTCAGGTAATGTGAAGTCGGTTTTCTCCCTAAGCTGTGCAGCAGGGAAAGATAATTTGTATGGATTATGTGACACGATGTCATCTGACAAGTGCTTTTATGAAACCTAGCGGGAAACTCAATCTTTTGATAGGCCACCTGAAATAAAATCTTGTGGTATCATTTTAGTGAGATATTGATCATTGGCGTTCAGGTAATGTGAAGTCGGATTTCTCCCTAAGGTGTGCAGCAGGGAAAGATAATCTGTATGGATTATGTGACACGATGTCATCTGACAAGTGTTTTCATGAAACTTAGCGGGAAACTCAATCTTTTCATGGGCCACCTGAAATGAAATCTTGTGGTATCATTTTAGTGGGATATTGATCATTGGCGTTCAGGTAATGTGAAGTCGGTTTTCTCCCTAAGCTGTGCAGCAGGGAAAGATAATTTGTATGGATTATGTGACACGATGTCATCTGACAAGTGCTTTTATGAAACTTAGCGGGAAACTCAATCTTTTCATAGGCCACCTGAAATAAAATCTTGTGGTATCATTTTATTGGGATATTGATCATTGGCGTTCAGGTAATGTGAAGTCGGATTTCTCCCTAAGCTGTGCAGCAGGGAAAGATAATTTGTATGGATTATGTGACACGATGTCATCTGACAAGTGTTTTCATGAAACTTAGAGGGAAACTCAATCTTTTATTGGGCCACCTGAAATGAAATCTTGTGGTATCATTTTAGTGGGATATTGATCATTGGCGTTCAGGTAATGTGAAGTCGGTTTTCTCCGTAAGCTGTGCAGCAGGGAAAGATAATTTGTACGGATTATGTGACACGATGTAATCTGACGAGTGCTTTTATGAAACTTAGCGGGAAAATCAATTTTTTCATGGGCCACCTGAAATGAAATCTTGTGGTATCATTTTAGTGGGATATTGATCATTGGCGTTCAGGTAATGTGAAGTCGGTTTTCTCCCTAAGCTGTGCAGCAGGGAAAGATAATTTGTATGGAATATGTGACACGATGTCATCTGACAAGTGCTTTTATGAAACTTAGCGAGAAACTCAATCTTTTCATAGGCCAACTGAAATAAAATCTTGTGGTATCATTTTAGTGGGAAATTGATCATTGGCGTTCAGGTAATGTGAAGTCGGATTTCTCCCTAAGCTGTGCAGCAGGGAAAGATAATTTGTATGGATTATGTGACACGATGTCATCTGACAAGTGCTTTTATGAAACTTAGCGGGAAACTCAATCTTTTCATAGGCCACCTGAAATAAAATCTTGTGGTATCATTTTAGTGGGATATTGATCATTGGCGTTCAGGTAATGTGAAGTCGGTTTTCTCCCTAAGCTGTGCAGCAGGGAAAGATAATTTGTATGGATTATGTGACACGATGTCATCTGACAAGTGCTTTTATGAAACTTAGCGGGAAACTCAATCTTTTCATAGGCCACCTGAAATAAAATCTTGTGGTATCATTTTAGTGGGATATTGATCATTGGCGTTCAGGTAATGTGAAGTCGGTTTTCTCCCTAAGCTGTGCAGCAGGGAAAGATAATTTGTATGGATTATGTGACACGATGTCATGTGAGAAGTGTCTTCACGAAACCTAGCGGGAAACTCAATCTTTTCATGTGCCACCTGAAATGAAATCTTGTTGTATCATTTTAGTGGGATATTGATCATTGGCGTTCAGGTAATGTGAAGTCGGATTTCTCCCTAAGCTGTGCAGCAGGGAAAGATAATTTGTATGGATTATGTCACACGATGTCATGTTAGAAGTGTCTTCACGAAACTCAGCGGGAAACTGAATCTTTTCATGGCCCACCTGAAATGAAATCTTGTGGTATCATTTTAGTGGGATATTGATCATTGGCGTTCAGGTAATGTGAAGTCGGTTTTCTCCCTAAGCTGTGCAGCAGGGAAAGATAATTTGTATGGATTATGTGACACGATGTCATGTGAGAAGTGTCTTCACGAAACCTAGCGGGAAATTCAATCTTTTCATGTGCCAACTGAAATGAAATCTTGTTGTATCTTTTTAGTGGGATATTGATCATTGGCGTTCAGGTAATGTGAAGTCGGTTTTCTCCCTAAGTTGTGCAGCAGGGAAAAATAATTTGTATGGATTATGTGACACGATGTCATGTGAGAAGTGTCTTCACGAAACTTAGCGGAAAACTCAATCTTTTCATGGACCACCTGAAATGAAATCTTGTGGTATCATTTTAGTGGGATATTGATAATTGGCGTTCAGGTAATGTGAAGTCGGATTTCTCCCTAAGCTGTGCAGCAGGGAAAGATAATTTGTATGGATTATGTCACACGATGTCATGTTAGAAGTGTCTTCTCGAAACTTAGCGGGAAACTCAATCTTTTCATGGGCCGCCTGAAATGAAATCTTGTGGTATCATTTTAGTGGGATATTGATCATTGGCGTTCAGGTAATGTGAAGTCGGTTTTCTCCCTAAGCTGTGCAGCAGGGAAAGATAATTTGTATGGATTATGTGACACGATGTCATGTGAGAAGTGTCTTCACGCAACCTAGCGGGAAACTCAATCTTTTCATGTGCCACCTGAAATGAAATCTTGTTGTATCATTTTAGTGGGATATTGATCATTGGCGTTCAGGTAATGTGAAGTCGGTTTTCTCCCTAAGCTGTGCAGCAGGGAAAGATAATTTGTATGGATTACGTGACACGATGTCATGTGAGAAGTGTCTTCACGAAACTTAGCGGAAAACTCAATCTTTTTATGGGCCACCTGAAATAAAATCTTGTGGTATCATTTTAGTGGGATATTGATCATTGGCGTTCAGGTAATGTGAAGTCGGATTTCTCCCTAAACTGTGCAGCAGGGAAAGATAATTTGTATGGATTATGTCACACGATGTCATGTTAGAAGTGTCTTCACGAAACTCAGCGGGAAACTCAATCTTTTCATGGCCCACCTGAAATGAAATCTTGTGGTATCATTTTAGTGGGATATTGATCATTGGCGTTCAGGTAATGTGAAGTCGGTTTTCTCCCTAAGCTGTGCAGCAGGGAAAGATAATTTGTATGGATTATGTGACACGATGTCATGTGAGAAGTGTCTTCACGAAACCTAGCGGGAAACTCAATCTTTTCATGTGCCAACTGAAATGAAATCTTGTTGTATCTTTTTAGTGGGATATTGATCATTGGCGTTCAGGTAATGTGAAGTCGGATTTCACCCTAAGCTGTGCAGCAGGGAAAGATAATTTGTATGGATTATGTGACACGATGTCATCTGACAAGTGTTTTCATGAAACTTAGCAGGAAACTCAATTTTTTTATGGGCCACCTGAAATAAAATCTTGTGGTATCATTTTAGTGGGATATTGATCATTGGCGTTCAGGTAATGTGAAGTCGGTTTTCTCCCTAAGCTGTGCAGCAGGGAAAGATAATTTGTATGGATTATGTGACACGATGTCATCTGACAAGTGCTTTTATGAAACTTAGCGGGAAACTCAATATTTCATGGACCACCTGAAATGAAATCTTGTGGTATCATTTTAGTGGGATATTGATAATTGGCGTTCAGGTAATGTGAAGTCGGTTTTCTCCCTAAGCTGTGCAGCAGGGAAAGAAAATTTGTATGGATTATGTTACATGATGTCATCTGACAAGTGTTTTCATGAAACTTAGCGGCAAACTCAATCTTTTCATAGGCCACCTGAAATGAAATCTTGTGGTATCATTTTAGTGTGATATTGATCATTGGCGTTCAGGTAATGTGAAGTCGGATTTCACCCTAAGCTGTGCAGCAGGGAAAGATAATTTGTATGGATTATGTGACACGATGTCATCTGACAAGTGTTTTTATGAAACTTAGTGGGAAACTCAATATTTCATAGGCCACCTGAAATAAAATCTTGTGGTATCATTTTAGTGGGAAATTGATCATTGGCGTTCAGGTAATGTGAAGTCGGATTTCTCCCTAAGCTGTGCAGCAGGGAAAGATAATTTGTATGGATTATGTGACACGATGTCATCTGACAAGTGCTTTTATGAAACTTAGCGGGAAACTCAATCTTTTGATGGGCCACCTGAAATGAAATCTTGTGGTATCATTTTAGAGGCATATTGATCATTGGCGTTCAGGTAATGTGAAGTCGGTTTTCTCTCTAAGCTGTGCAGCAGGGAAAAATAATTTGTATGGTTTATGTGAAATGATGTCATGTGACAAATGTTTTCATGAAACTTAGCGGGAAACTCAATCTTTTCATGGGCCACCTGAAATGAAATCTTGTGGTATCATTTTAGTGGGATATTTATCATTGGCGTTCAGGTAATGTGAAGTCGGTTTTCTTCTAAGCTGTGCAGCAGGGAAAGATAATTTGTATGAATTATGTGACATGATGTCATCTGACAAGTGTTTTCATGAAACTTAGCGGGAAACTCAATCTTTTCATAGGACACCTGAAATGAAATCTTGTGGTATCATTTTAGTGGGATATTGATCATTGGCATTATGGTAATGTGAAGTCGGTTTTCTTCTAAGCTGTGCAGCAGGGAAAGATAATTTGTATGAATTATGTGACATGATGTCATCTGACAAGTGTTTTCATGAAACTTAGCGGGAAACTCAATCTTTTCATAGGCCACCTGAAATGAAATGTTGTGGTATCATTTTAGTGGGGTATTGATCATTGGCGTTCAGGTAATGTGAAGCCGGTTTTCTCCCTAAGCTGTGCAGCAGGGAACGATAATTTGTATGGGATATGTGACACGACGTCATCTGACAAATGTTTTCATGAAACTTAGCGGGAAATTCAATCTTTTCATAGGCCACCTGAAATGAAATCTTGTGGTATCACGTTAGTGGGATATTGATCATTGGCGTTCAGGTAATGTAAAGTCGCTTTCCCCTGAGCTGTGCAGCAGGGAAATATAATTTGTATGGATTATGTGACACGATATCATGTGACAAGTGTCTTCACGAAACTAAGCGGGAAACTCAATTTTTTCATAGGCCACCTGAAATAAAATCTTGTGGTATCATTTTACTGGGATATTGATCATTGGCGTTCAGGTAATGTGAAGTCTGTTTTTCCCCTAAGCTGTGCAGCAGGGAACGATCATTTGTATGGATTATGTGACACGATGTCATGTGACAAGTGTCTTCACGAAACTTAGCGGGAAACTCAATCTTTTCATAGGCCACCTGAAATGAAATCTTGTGGTATCATTTTAGTGGGGTATTGATCATTGGCGTTCAGGTAATGTAAAGTCGGTTTCCCCCTGAGCTGTGCAGCAGGGAAAGATAATTTGTATGGGTTATGTGACACGACGTCATCTGACAAATGTTTTCATGAAACTTAGCGGGAAATTCAATCTTTTCATAGGCCACCTGAAATGAAATGTTGTGGTATCATTTTAGTGGGGTATTGATCATTGGCGTTCAGGTAATGTAAAGTGGTTTCTCCCTGAGCTGTGCAGCAGGGAAAGATAATTTGTATGGGTTATGTGACACGACGTCATCTGACAAATGTTTTCATGAAACTTAGCGGGAAACTCATTCTTTTCATATGCCACCTGAAATGAAATCTTGTGGTATCATTTTAGTGGGGTTTTGATCATTGGTGTTCAGGTAATGTAAAGTTTGTTTCCCCCTGAGCTGTGCAGAAGGGAAAGATAATTTGTATGGGTTATGTGACACGACGTCATCTGACAAATATTTTCATGAAACTTAGCGGAAATTCAATCTTTTCATAGGCCACCTGAAATTAAATCTTGTGGTATCACGTTAGTGGGATATTGATCATTGGCGTTCAGGTAATGTAAAGTCGGTTTCCCCCTGAGCTGTGCAGCAGGGAAAGAAAATTTGTATGGATTATGTGACACGATGTCATGTGACAAGTGTCTTCACGAAACTTAGCGGGAAACTCAATCTTTTCATAGGCCACCTGAAATGAAATCTTGTGGTATCATTTTAGTGGGATTTTGATCATTGGCGTTCAGGTAATGTGAAGTCGGTTTTCTCCCTAAGCTGTGCAGCAGGGAACAATAATTTGTATGGATTATGTGACACGATGTCATGTGACAAGTGTCTTCACGAAACTTAGCGGGAAACTCAATCTTTTCATAGGCCACCTGAAATTAAATCTTGTGGTATTATTTTAGTTGGATATTGATCATTGGCGTTCAGGTAATGTGAAGTTAGCTTTCCCCCTAAGCTGTGCAGCAGGGAACGATAATTTGTATGGATTATGTGACACGATGTCATGTGACAAGTGTCTTCAAGAAACTTAGCGGGAAATTCAATATTTTCATGGGCCACCTGAAATGAAATCTTGTGGTATCATTTTAGTGGGATATTGATCATTGGCGTACAGGTAATGTGAAGTCGGTTTTCTCCCTAAGCTGTGCAGCAGGGAAAGATAATTTGTATGGGTTATGTTTTTATGAAACTTAGCGGGAAATTCAATCTATTCATAGGCCACCTGAAATGAAATCTTGTGGTAGCATTTTAGTGGGATATTGACCATTGGCGTTCAGGTAATGTGAAGTTAGTTTTCCCTCTAAGCTGTGCAGCAGGGAACGATAATTTGTATGGATTATGTGACACGATGTCATGTGACAAGTGTCTTCACGAAACATAGCGGGAAACTTAATCTTTTCATAGGCCACCTGAAATGAAATCTTGTGGTAGCATTTTAGTGGGATATTTATCATTGGCGTTCAGGTAATGTGCAGTCGGTTTTCTCCCTAAGCTGTGCAGCAGGGAAAGATAATTTGTATGGATTATGTGACACAATGTCATGTGACAAATGTTTTCACGAAACTTAGCGGGAAACTCAATCTTTTCATGGGCCACCTGAAATGAAATCTTGTGGTATCATTTTAGAGGCATATTGATCATTGGCGTTCAGGTAAAGCGAAATCGGTTTTCCCCCTAAGCTGTGCAGCAGGGAAAAATAATTTGTATGGGTTATGTGACACGATGTCATGTGACAAGTGTCTTCACGAAATTTAGCGGGGAACTCAATCTTTTCATGGGCCACCTGAAATGAAATCTTGTGGTATCATTTTAGTGGGATATTGATCATTGGCGTTCAGGTAATGTGAAGTCGGTTTTCTTCCTAAGCTGTGCAGCAGGGAAAGATAATTTGTATGGATTATGTGACACGATGTCATGTGACAAATGTTTTCATGAAACTTAGCGGGAAACTCAATCTTTTCATAGGCTACCTAAAGTGAAATCTTGTGGTATCATTTTAGTGGAATATTGATCATTGGCGTTCTGGTAATGTGAAGTCGGTTTTCTTCCTAAGGTGTGCAGCAGGGAAAGATAAATTTATGGATTATGTGACACGACGTCATGTGACAAATGTTTTCATAAAACTTAGCGGGAAACTCAATCTTTTCATAGGCCACCTGAAATGAAATTTTGTGGTATCATTTTAGTGGGATATTGATCATTGGCGTTCAGTTAATGTGAAGTCGGATTTCTCCCTAAGCTGTGCAGCAGGGAAAGATAATTTTATGGATTATGTGACATGATGTCATCTGACAAGTGTTTTTATGAAACTTAGCGGGAAACTCAATCTTTTCATAGGCCACCCGAAATGAAATCTTGTGGTATCATTTTAGTGGGATATTGATCATTGGCGTTCAGGTAATGTGAAGTCGGTTTTCTCCCTAAGCTCTGCAGCAGGGAAAGATAATTTTATGGATTATGTGACACGACGTCATGTGACAAATGTTTTCATAAAACTTAGCGGGAAACTCAATCTTTTCATAGGCCACCTGAAATGAAATCTTGTGGTATCATTTTAGTGGGATATTGATCATTGGCGTTCAGTTAATGTGAAGTCGGATTTCTCCCTAAGCTGTGCAGCAGGGAAAGATAATTTGTATGGATTATGTGACATGATGTCATCTGACAAGTGCTTTTATGAAACTTAGCGGGAAACTCAATCTTTTCATAGGCCACCTGAAATAAAATCTTGTGGTATCATTTTAGTGGGATATTGATCATTGGCGTTCAGGTAATGTGAAGTCGGATTTCTCCCTAACCTGTGCAGCAGGGAAAGATAATTTGTATGGATTATGTCACACGATGTCATGTTAGAAGTGTCTTCTCGAAACTTAGCGGGAAACTCAATCTTTTCATGGGCCGCCTGAAATGAAATCTTGTGGTATCATTTTAGTGGGATATTGATCATTGGCGTTCAGGTAATGTGAAGTCGGTTTTCTCCCTAAGCTGTGCAGCAGGGAAAGATAATTTGTATGGATTATGTGACACGATGTCATGTGAGAAGTGTCTTCACGAAACCTAGCGGGAAACTCCATCTTTTCATGTGCCACCTGAAATGAAATCTTGTTGTATCATTTTAGTGGGATATTGATCATTGGCGTTCAGGTAATGTGAAGTCGGTTTTCTCCCTAAGCTGTGCAGCAGGGAAAGATAATTTGTATGAATTACGTGACACGATGTCATGTGAGAAGTGTCTTCACGAAACTTAGCGGAAAACTCAATCTTTTTATGGGCCACCTGAAATAAAATCTTGTGGTATCATTTTAGTGGGATATTGATCATTGGCGTTCAGGTAATGTGAAGTCGGATTTCTCCCTAAGCTGTGCAGCAGGGAAAGATAATTTGTATGGATTATGTCACACGATGTCATGTTAGAAGTGTCTTCACGAAACTCAGCGGGAAACTCAATCTTTTCATGGCCCACCTGAAATGAAATCTTGTGGTATCATTTTAGTGGGATATTGATCATTGGCGTTCAGGTAATGTGAAGTCGGTTTTCTCCCTAAGCTGTGCAGCAGGGAAAGGTAATTTGTATGGATTATGTGACACGATGTCATGTGAGAAGTGTCTTCACGAAACCTAGCGGGAAACTCAATCTTTTCATGTGCCAACTGAAATGAAATCTTGTTGTATCTTTTTAGTGGGATATTGATCATTGGCGTTCAGGTAATGTGAAGTCGGTTTTCTCCCTAAGTTGTGCAGCAGGAAAAGATAATTTGTATGGATTATGTGAAACGATGTCATGTGACAAATGTTTTCATGAAACTTAGCGGGAAACTCAATCTTTTCATGGGCCACCCGAAATGAAATCTTGTGGTATCATTTTAGTGGGATATTGATCATTGGCGTTCAGGTAATGTGAAGTCGGTTTTCTCCCTAAGCTGTGCAGCAGGGAAAGATAATTTGTATGGATTATGTGACACGATGTCATGTGAGAAGTGTCTTCACGAAACTTAGCGGAAAACTCAATCTTTTCATCTACCACCTGAAATGAAATCTTGTGGTATCATTTTAGTGGGATATTGATAATTGGCGTTCAGGTAATGTGAAGTCGGTTTTCTCCCTAAGCTGTGCAGCAGGGAAAGAAAATTTGTATGGATTATGTTACATGATGTCATCTGACAAGTGTTTTCATGAAACTTAGCGGCAAACTCAATCTTTTCATAGGCCACCTAAAATGAAATCTTGTGGTATCATTTTAGTGGGATATTGATCATTGGCGTTCAGGTAATGTGAAGTCGGATTTCACCCTAAGCTGTGCAGCAGGGAAAGATAATTTGTATGGATTATGTGACACGATGTCATCTGACAAGTGTTTTCATGAAACTTAGCAGGAAACTCAATCTTTTTATGGGCCACCTGAAATAAAATCTTGTGGTATCATTTTAGTGGGATATTGATCATTGGCGTTCAGGTAATGTGAAGTCGGTTTTCTCCCTAAGCTGTGCAGCAGGGAAAGATAATTTGTATGGATTATGTGACACGATGTCATCTGACAAGTGCTTTTATGAAACTTAGCGGGAAACTCAATATTTCATAGGCCACCTGAAATAAAATCTTGTGGTATCATTTTAGTGGGAAATTGATCATTGGCGTTCAGGTAATGTGAAGTCGGATTTCTCCCTAAGCTGTGCAGCAGGGAAAGATAATTTGTATGGATTATGTGACACGATGTCATCTGACAAGTGCTTTTATAAAACTTAGCGGGAAACTCAATCTTTTGATGGGCCACCTGAAATGAAATCTTGTGGTATCATTTTAGAGGCATATTGATCATTGGCGTTCAGGTAATGTGAAGTCGGTTTTCTCTCTAAGCTGTGCAGCAGGGAAAAATAATTTGTATGGTTTATGTGAAAAATGTCATGTGACAAATGTTTTCATGAAACTTAGCGGGAAACTCAATCTTTTCATGGGCCACCTGAAATGAAATCTTGTGGTATCATTTTAGTGGGATATTGATCATTGGCGTTCAGGTAATGTGAAGTCGGTTTTCTTCTAAGCTGTGCAGCAGGGAAAGATAATTTGTATGAATTATGTGACATGATGTCATCTGACAAGTGTTTTCATGAAACTTAGCGGGAAACTCAATCTTTTCATAGGACACCTGAAATGAAATCTTGTGGTATCATTTTAGTGGGATATTGATCATTGGCATTCAGGTAATGTGAAGTCGGTTTTCTTCTAAGCTGTGCAGCAGGGAAAGATAATTTGTATGAATTATGTGACATGATGTCATCTGACAAGTGTTTTCATGAAACTTAGCGGGAAACTCAATCTTTTCATAGGCCACCTGAAATGAAATCTTGTGGTATCATTTTAGTGGGATATTGATCATTGGCGTTCAGGTAATGTGAAGTCGGAGTTCACCCTAAGCTGTGCAGCAGGGAAAGATATTTTGGATGAATTATATGACACGATGTCATCTGACAAGTGTTTTCATGAAACTTAGCAGGAAACTCAATCTTTTCATGGGCCATCTGAAATGAAATCTTGTGGTATCATTTTAGTGGGATATTGATCATTGGCATTCAGGTAATGTGAAGTCGGTTTTCTCCCTAAGCTGTGCAGCAGGGAAAGATAATTTGTATGGATTATGTGACACGATGTCATGTGAGACGTGTCTTCACGAAACTCAGCGGGAAACTCAATCTTTTCATGGGCCACCTGAAATGAAATCTTATGGTATCATTTTAGTAGGATATTGATCATTGGCGTTCAGGTAATGTGAAGTCGGTTTACTCCCTAAGCTGTGCAGCAGGGAAAGATAACTTGTATGGATTATATGACACGATGTCATGTGACAAATGTTTTTATAAAACTTAGCGGGAAACTCAATCTTTTCATAGGCCACCTAAAATAAAATCTTTTGGTATCATTTTAGTGGGATATTGACCATTGGCGCTCAGGTAATGTAAAGTCGGATTTCTCCCTAAGCTGTGCAGCAGGGAAAGAGAATTTGTATGGATTATGTGACACGATGTCATCTGACAAGTGTTTTCATGAAACTTAGCGGGAAACTCAATCTTTTCATGGGCCACCTGAAATGAAATCTTGTGGTATCATTTTAGTGGGCTATTGATCATTGCCGTTCAGGTAATGTGAAGTCGGTTTTCTTCCCAAGCTGTGCAGCAGGGAAGGATAATTTGTATGGATTATGTGACACGATGTCATCTGACAAGTGCTTTTATGAAACTTAGCGGGAAAATCAATCTTTTCATGGGCCACCTGAAATGAAATCTTGTGGTATCATTTTAGTGGGATATTGATCATTGGCGTTCAGGTAATGTGAAGTCGGTTTTCTCCCTAAGCTGTGCAGCAGGGAAAGATAATTTGTATGGATTATGTGACACGATGTCATCTGACAAGTGCTTTTATGAAACTTAGCGGGAAACTCAATCTTTTCATAGGCCACCTGAAATAAAATCTTGTGGTATCATTTTAGTGGGAAATTGATCATTGGCGTTCAGGTAATGTGAAGTCGGATTTCTCCCTAAGCTGTGCAGCAGGGAAAGGTAATTTGTAGGGATTATGTGACACGATGTCATCTGACATGTGCTTTTATGAAACTTAGCGGGAAACTCAATCTTTTCATAGGCCACCTGAAATAAAATCTTGTGGTATCATTTTAGTGGGATATTGATCATTGGCGTTCAAGTATTGTGAAGTCGGATTTCTTCCTAAGCTGTGCAGCAGGGAACGATAATTTGTATGCATTATGTCACACGATGTCATGTTAGAAGTGTCTTCACGAAACTTAGCGGGAAACTCAATCTTTTCATGCGCCACCTGAAATGAAATCTTGTGGTATCATTTTAGTGGGATATTGATCATTGGCGTTCAGGTAATGTGAAGTCGGTTTTCTCCCTAAGCTGTGCAGCAGGGAAAGATAATTTGTATGGTTTATGTGAAACGATGTCATGTGACAAAAGTTTTCATGAAACTTAGCGGGAAACTCAATCTTTTCATGGGCCACCTGAAATGAAATCTTGTGGTATCATTTTAGTGGGACATTGATCATTGGCGTTCAGGTAATGTGAAGTCGGTTTTCTCCCTAAGCTGTGCAGCAGGGAAAGATAATTTGTATGAATTATGTGACACGATGTCATCTGACAAGTGTTTTCATGAAACTTAGCAGGAAACTCAATCTTTTCATGGGCCACCTGAAATGAAATCTTGTGGTATCATTTTAGTGGGATATTGATCATTGGCGTTCAGGTAATGTGAAGTCGGTTTTCTCCCTAAGCTGTGTAGCAGGGAAAGATAATTTGTATGGATTATGTGACACGATGTCATGTGAGACGTGTCTTCACGAAACTCAGCGGGAAACTCAATCTTTTCATGGGCCACCTGAAATGAAATCTTATGGTATCATTTTAGTGGGATATTGATCATTGGCGTTCAGGTAATGTGAAGTCGGTTTTGTCCCTAAGCTGTGCAGCAGGGAAAGATAACTTGTATGGATTATGTGACACGATGTCATGTGACAAATGTTTATATGAAACTTAGCGGGAAACTCAATCTTTTCATAGGCCAACTGAAGTAAAATCTTGTGGTATCATTTTAGTGGGAAATTGATCATTGGCGTTCAGGTAATGTGAAGTCGGATTTCTCCCTAAGCTGTGCAGCAGGGAAAGATAATTTGTATGGATTATGTGACACGATGTCATCTGACAAGTGCTTTTATGAAACTTAGCGGGAAACTCAATCTTTTCATAGGCCACCTGAAATAAAATCTTGTGGTATCATTTTAGTGGGATATTGGTCATTGGCGTTCAGGTAATGTGAAGTCGGATTTCTGCCTATGTCATCTGACAAGTGCTTTTATGAAACTTAGCGGGAAACTCAATCTTTTCATAGGCTACCTGAAATAAAATCTTGTGGTATCATTTTAGTGGGATATTGATCATTGGCGTTCAGGTAATGTGAAGTCGGATTTCTTCCTAAGCTGTGCAGCAGGGAAAGATAATTTGTATGGATTATGTCACACGATGTCATGTTAGAAGTGTCTTCACGAAACTTAGCGGGAAACTCAATCTTTTCATGGGCCACCTGAAATGAAATCTTGTGGTATCATTTTAGTGGGATATTGATCATTGGCGTTCAGGTAATGTGAAGTCGGTTTTCTCCCTAAGCTGTGCAGCAGGGAAAGATAATTTGTATGGATTATGTGACACGATGTCATGTGAGAAGTGTCTTCACGAAACCTAGCGGGAAACTCAATCTTTTCATGTGCCACCTGAAATGAAATCTGGTTGTATCATTTTAGTGGGATATTGATCATTGGCGTTCAGGTAATGTGAAGTCGGTTTTCTCCCTAAGCTGTGCAGCAGGGAAAGATAATTTGTATGGATTATGTGACACGATGTCATGTGAGAAGTGTCTTCACGAAACTTAGCGGAAAACTCAATCTTTTCATGGGCCACCTGAAATGAAATCTTGTGGTATCATTTTAGTGGGATATTGATAATTGGCGTTCAGGTAATGTGAAGTTGGTTTTCTCCCTAAGCTGTGCAGCAGGGAAAGATAATTTGTATGGATTATGTGACACGATGTCATCTGACAAGTGTTTTCATGAAACTTAGCAGGAAACTCAATCTTTTCATGGGCCACCTGAAATGAAATCTTGTGGTATCATTTTAGTGGGATATTGATCGTTGGCGTTCAGGTAATGTGAAGTCGGTTTTCTCCCTAAGCTGTGCAGCAGGGAAAGATAATTTGTATGGATTATGTGACACGATGTCATCTGACAAGTGCATTTATGAAACTTAGTGGGAAACTCAATCTTTTCATAGGCCACCTGAAATAAAATCTTGTGGTATCATTTTAGTGGGGAATTGATCATTGGCGTTCAGGTAATGTGAAGTCGGATTTCTCCCTAAGCTGTGCAGCAGGGAAAGATAATTTGTATGGATTATGTGACACGATGTCATCTGACAAGTGCTTTTATGAAACTTAGCGGGAAACTCAATCTTTTCATAGGCCACCTGAAATAAAATCTTGTGGTATCATTTTAGTGGGATATTGATCATTGGCGTTCAGGTATTGTGAAGTCGGATTTCTTCCTAAGCTGTGCAGCAGGGAAAGATAATGTGTATGGATTATGTCACACGATGTCATGTTAGAATTGTCTTCACGAAACTTAGCGGGAAACTCAATCTTTTCATGGGCCACCTGAAATGAAATCTTGTGGTATCATTTTAGTGGGATATTGATCATTGGCGTTCAGGTAATGTGAAGTCGGATTTCTCCCTAAGCTGTGCAGCAGGGAAAGATAATTTGTATGGATTATGTGACACGATGTCATCTGACAAGTGCTTTTATGAAACTTAGCGGGAAACTCAATCTTTTGATGGGCCACCTGAAATGAAATCTTGTGGTATCATTTTAGAGGCATATTGATCATTGGCGTTCAGGTAATGTGAAGTCGGTTTTCTCTCTAAGCTGTGCAGCAGGGAAAAATAATTTGTATGGTTTATGTGAAATGATGTCATGTGACAAATGTTTTCATGAAACTTAGCGGGAAACTCAATCTTTTCATGGGCCACCTGAAATGAAATCTTGTGGTATCATTTTAGTGGGATATTGATCATTGGCGTTCAGGTAATGTGAAGTCGGTTTTCTTCTAAGCTGTGCAGCAGGGAAAGATAATTTGTATGAATTATGTGACATGATGTCATCTGACAAGTGTTTTCATGAAACTTAGCGGGAAACTCAATTTTTTCATAGGACACCTGAAATGAAATCTTGTGGTATCATTTTAGTGGGATATTGATCATTGGCATTCAGGTAATGTGAAGTCGGTTTTCTTCTAAGCTGTGCAGCAGGGAAAGATAATTTGTATGAATTATGTGACATGATGTCATCTGACAAGTGTTTTCATGAAACTTAGCGGGAAACTCAATCTTTTCATAGGCCACCTGAAATGAAATCTTGTGGTATCATTTTAGTGGGATATTGATCATTGGCGTTCAGGTAATGTGAAGTCGGAGTTCACCCTAAGCTGTGCAGCAGGGAAAGATATTTTGGATGAATTATATGACACGATGTCATCTGACAAGTGTTTTCATGAAACTTAGCAGGAAACTCAATCTTTTCATGGGCCATCTGAAATGAAATCTTGTGGTATCATTTTAGTGGGATATTGATCATTGGCATTCAGGTAATGTGAAGTCGGTTTTCTCCCTAAGCTGTGCAGCAGGGAAAGATAATTTGTATGGATTATGTGACACGATGTCATGTGAGACGTGTCTTCACGAAACTCAGCGGGAAACTCAATCTTTTCATGGGCCACCTGAAATGAAATCTTATGGTATCATTTTAGTGGGATATTGATCATTGGCGTTCAGGTAATGTGAAGTCGGTTTTCTTCCCAAGCTGTGCAGCAGGGAAGGATAATTTGTATGGATTATGTGACACGATGTCATCTGACAATTGCTTTTATGAAACTTAGCGGGAAAATCAATCTTTTCATGGGCCACCTGAAATGAAATCTTGTGGTATCATTTTAGTGGGATATTGATCATTGGCGTTCAGGTAATGTTAAGTCGGTTTTCTCCCTAAGCTGTGCAGCAGGGAAAGATAATTTGTATGGATTATGTGACACGATGTCATCTGACAAGTGCTTTTATGAAACTTAGCGGGAAACTCAATCTTTTCATAGGCCACCTGAAATAAAATCTTGTGGTATCATTTTAGTGGGAAATTGATCATTGGCGTTCAGGTAATGTGAAGTCGGATTTCTCCCTAAGCTATGCAGCAGGGAAAGGTAATTTGTATGGATTATGTGACACGATGTCATCTGACATGTGCTTTTATGAAACTTAGCGGGAAACTCAATCTTTTCATAGGCCACCTGAAATAAAATCTTGTGGTATCATTTTAGTGGGATATTGATCATTGGCGTTCAGGTATTGTGAAGTCGGATTTCTTCCTAAGCTGTGCAGCAGGGAACGATAATTTGTATGCATTATGTCACACGATGTCATGTTAGAAGTGTCTTCATGAAACTTAGCGGGAAACTCAATCTTTTCATGGGCCACCTGAAATGAAATCTTGTGGTATCATTTTAGTGGGATATTGATCATTGGCGTTCAGGTAATGTGAAGTCGGTTTTCTCCCTAAGCTGTGCAGCAGGGAAAGATAATTTGTATGAATTATGTGACACGATGTCATCTGACAAGTGTTTTCATGAAACTTAGCAAGAAACTCAATCTTTTCATGGGCCACCTGAAATGAAATCTTATAGTATCATTTTAGTGGGATATTGATCATTGGCGTTCAGGTAATGTGAAGTCGGTTTTCTCTCTAAGCTGTGCAGCAGGGAAAGATAACTTGTATGGATTATGTGACACGATGTCATGTGACAAATGTTTATATGAAACTTAGCGGGAAACTCAATCTTTTCATAGGCCAACTGAAATAAAATCTTGTGGTATCATTTTAGTGGGAAATTGATCATTGGCGTTCAGGTAATGTGAAGTCGGATTTCTCCCTAAGCTGTGCAGCAGGGAAAGATAATTTGTATGGATTATGTGACACGATGTCATCTGACAAGTGCTTTTATGAAACTTAGCGGGAAACTCAATCTTTTCATAGGCCACCTGAAATAAAATCTTGTGGTATCATTTTAGTGGGATATTGGTCATTGGCGTTCAGGTAATGTGAAGTCGGATTTCTGCCTATGTCATCTGACAAGTGCTTTTATGAAACTTAGCGGGAAACTCAATCTTTTCATAGGCTACCTGAAATAAAATCTTGTGGTATCATTTTAGTGGGATATTGATCATTGGCGTTCAGGTAATGTGAAGTCGGATTTCTCCCTAAGCTGTGCAGGAGCGAAAGATAATTTGTATGGATTATGTCACACGATGTCATGTTAGAAGTGTCTTCACGAAACTTAGCGGGAAACTCAATCTTTTCATGGGCCACCTGAAATGAAATCTTGTGGTATCATTTTAGTGGGATATTGATCATTGGCGTTCAGGTAATGTGAAGTCGGTTTTCTCCCTAAGCTGTGCAGCAGGGAAAGATAATTTGTATGGATTATGTGACACGATGTCATGTGAGAAGTGTCTTCACGAAACCTAGCGGGAAACTCAATCTTTTCATGTGCCACCTGAAATGAAATCTGGTTGTATCATTTTAGTGGGATATTGATCATTGGCGTTCAGGTAATGTGAAGTCGGTTTTCTCCCTAAGCTGTGCAGCAGGGAAAGATAATTTGTATGGATTATGTGACACGATGTCATGTGAGACGTGTCTTCACGAAACTCAGCGGGAAACTCAATCTTTTCATGGGCCACCTGAAATGAAATCTTATGGTATCATTTTAGTGGGATATTGATCATTGGCGTTCAGGTAATGTGAAGTCGGTTTTCTTCCCAAGCTGTGCAGCAGGGAAGGATAATTTGTATGGATTATGTGACACGATGTCATCTGACAAGTGCTTTTATGAAACTTAGCGGGAAAATCAATCTTTTCATGGGCCACCTGAAATGAAATCTTGTGGTATCATTTTAGTCGGATATTGATCATTGGCGTTCAGGTAATGTTAAGTCGGTTTTCTCCCTAAGCTGTGCAGCAGGGAAAGATAATTTGTATGGATTATGTGACACGATGTCATCTGACAAGTGCTTTTATGAAACTTAGCGGGAAACTCAATCTTTTCATAGGCCACCTGAAATAAAATCTTGTGGTATCATTTTAGTGGGAAATTGATCATTGGCGTTCAGGTAATGTGAAGTCGGATTTCTCCCTAAGCTATGCAGCAGGGAAAGGTAATTTGTATGGATTATGTGACACGATGTCATCTGACATGTGCTTTTATGAAACTTAGCGGGAAACTCAATCTTTTCATAGGCCACCTGAAATAAAATCTTGTGGTATCATTTTAGTGGGATATTGATCATTGGCGTTCAGGTATTGTGAAGTCGGATTTCTTCCTAAGCTGTGCAGCAGGGAACGATAATTTGTATGCATTATGTCACACGATGTCATGTTAGAAGTGTCTTCACGAAACTTAGCGGGAAACTCAATCTTTTCATGGGCCACCTGAAATGAAATCTTGTGGTATCATTTTAGTGGGATATTGATCATTGGCGTTCAGGTAATGTGAAGTCGGTTTTCTCCCTAAGCTGTGCAGCAGGGAAAGATAATTTGTATGGTTTATGTGAAACGATGTCATGTGACAAATGTTTTCATGAAACTTAGCGGGAAACTCAATCTTTTCATGGGCCACCTGAAATGAAATCTTGTGGTATCATTTTAGTGGGATATTGATCATTGGCGTTCAGGTAATGTGAAGTCGGTTTTCTCCCTAAGCTGTGCAGCAGGGAAAGATAATTTGTATGAATTATGTGACACGATGTCATCTGACAAGTGTTTTCATGAAACTTAGCAAGAAACTCAATCTTTTCATGGGCCACCTGAAATGAAATCTTATAGTATCATTTTAGTGGGATATTGATCATTGGCGTTCAGGTAATGTGAAGTCGGTTTTCTCTCTAAGCTGTGCAGCAGGGAAAGGTAACTTGTATGGATTATGTGACACGATGTCATGTGACAAATGTTTATATGAAACTTAGCGGGAAACTCAATCTTTTCATAGGCCAACTGAAATAAAATCTTGTGGTATCATTTTAGTGGGAAATTGATCATTGGCGTTCAGGTAATGTGAAGTCGGATTTCTCCCTAAGCTGTGCAGCAGGGAAAGATAATTTGTATGGATTATGTGACACGATGTCATCTGACAAGTGCTTTTATGAAACTTAGCGGGAAACTCAATCTTTTCATAGGCCACCTGAAATAAAATCTTGTGGTATCATTTTAGTGGGATATTGGTCATTGGCGTTCAGGTAATGTGAAGTCGGATTTCTGCCTATGTCATCTGACACGTGCTTTTATGAAACTTAGCGGGAAACTCAATCTTTTCATAGGCTACCTGAAATAAAATCTTGTGGTATCATTTTAGTGGGATATTGATCATTGGCGTTCAGGTAATGTGAAGTCGGATTTCTCCCTAAGCTGTGCAGGAGCGAAAGATAATTTGTATGGATTATGTCACACGATGTCATGTTAGAAGTGTCTTCACGAAACTTAGCGGGAAACTCAATCTTTTCATGGGCCACCTGAAATGAAATCTTGTGGTATCATTTTAGTGGGATATTGATCATTGGCGTTCAGGTAATGTGAAGTCGGTTTTCTCCCTAAGCTGTGCAGCAGGGAAAGATAATTTGTATGGATTATGTGACACGATGTCATGTGAGAAGTGTCTTCACGAAACCTAGCGGGAAACTCAATCTTTTCATGTGCCACCTGAAATGAAATCTGGTTGTATCATTTTAGTGGGATATTGATCATTGGCGTTCAGGTAATGTGAAGTCGGTTTTCTCCCTAAGCTGTGCAGTAGGGAAAGATAATTTGTATGGATTATGTGACACGATGTCATGTGAGAAGTGTCTTCACGAAACTTAGCGGAAAACTCAATCTTTTCATGGGCCACCTGAAATGAAATCTTGTGGTATCATTTTAGTGGGATATTGATAATTGGCGTTCAGGTAATGTGAAGTTGGTTTTCTCCCTAAGCTGTGCTGCAGGGAAAGATAATTTGTATGGATTATGTGACACGATGTCATCTGACAAGTGTTTTCATGAAACTTAGCAGGAAACTCAATCTTTTCATGGGCCACCTGAAATGAAATCTTGTGGTATCATTTTAGTGGGATATTGATCATTGGCGTTCAGGTAATGTGAAGTCGGTTTTCTCCCTAAGCTGTGCAGCAGGGAAAGATAATTTGTATGGATTATGTGACACGATGTCCTCTGACAAGTGCTTTTATGAAACTTAGCGGGAAACTCAATCTTTTCATAGGCCACCTGAAATAAAATCTTGTGGTATCATTTTAGTGGGAAATTGATCATTGGCGTTCAGGTAATGTGAAGTCGGATTTCTCCCTAAGCTGTGCAGCAGGGAAAGATAATTTGTATGGATTATGTGACACGATGTCATCTGACAAGTGCTTTTATGAAACTTAGCGGGAAACTCAATCTTTTCATAGGCCACCTGAAATAAAATCTTGTGGTATCATTTTAGTGGGATATTGATCATTGGCGTTCAGGTATTGTGAAGTCGGATTTCTTCCTAAGCTGTGCAGCAGGGAAAGATAATGTGTATGGATTATGTCACACGATGTCATGTTAGAATTGTCTTCACGAAACTTAGCGGGAAACTCAATCTTTTCATGGGCCACCTGAAATGAAATCTTGTGGTATCATTTTAGTGGGATATTGATGATTGGCGTTCAGGTAATGTGAAGTCGGTTTTCTCCCTAAGCTGTGCAGCAGGGAAAGATAATTTGTATGGTTTATGTGAAACGATGTCATGTGACAAATGTTTTCATGAAACTTAGCGGGAAACTCAATCTTTTCATGGGCCACCTGAAATGAAATCTTGTGGTATCATTTTAGTGGGATATTGATCATTGGCGTTCAGGTAATGTGAAGTCGGTTTTCTCCCTAAGCTGTGCAGCAGGGAAAGAGAATTTGTATAGATTATGGGACACGATGTCATCTGACAAGTGTTTTCATGAAACTTAGCGGGAAACTCAATCTTTTCATGGGCCACCTGAAATGAAATCTTGTGGTATCATTTTAGTGGGATATTGATCATTGGCGTTCAGGTAATGTGAAGTCGGATTTCTTCCTCAGCTGTGCAGCAGGGAAAGATAATTTGTATGGATTATGTGACACGATGTCATCTGACAAGTGCTTTTATGAAACTTAGCGGGAAACTCAATCTTTTCATGGGCCACCTGAAATGAAATCTTGTGGTATCATTTTAGTGGGATATTGATCATTGGCGTTCAGGTAATGTGAAGTCGGTTTTCTCCCTAAGCTGTGAAGCAGGGAAAGATAATTTGTATGGATTATGTGACACGATGTCATGTGAGACGTGTCTTCACGAAACTCAGCGGGAAACTCAATCTTTTCATGGGCCACCCGAAATGAAATCTTATGGTATCATTTTAGTGGGATATTGATCATTGGCGTTCAGGTAATGTGAAGTCGGTTTTCTCCCTAAGCTGTGCAGCAGGGAAAGATAACTTGTATGGATTATGTGACACGATGTCATGTGACAAATGTTTTTATGAAACTTAGCGGGAAACTCAATCTTTTCGTATGCCACCTGAAATAAAATCTTGTGGTATCAGTTTAGTGGGATATTGATCATTGGCGTTCAGGTAATGTGAAGTCGGATTTCTCCCTAAGCTGTGCAGCAGGGAAAGAGAATTTTTATGGATTATGTGACACGATGTCATCTGACAAGTGTTTTCATAAAACTTAGCGGGAAATTCAATCTTTTCATGGGCCACCTGAAATGAAATCTTGAGGTATCATTTTAGTGGGATATTGATCATTGGCGTTCAGGTAATGTGAGGTCGGTTTTCTTCCTGAGCTGTGCAGCAGGGAAAGATAATTTGTATGGATTATGTGACACGATGTCATCTGACATGTGCTTTTATGAAACTTAGCGGGAAAATCAATCTTTTCATGTGCCACCTGAAATGAAATCTTGTGGTATCATTTTAGTGGGATATTGATCATTGGCGTTCAGCTAATGTGAAGTCGGTTTTCTCCCTAAGCTGTGCAGCAGGGAAAGATAATTTGTATGAATTATGTGACACGATGTCATCTGACAAGTGTTTTCATGAAACTTAGCAGGAAACTCAATCTTTTCATGGGCCACCCGAAATGAAATCTTGTAGTATCATTTTAGTGGGATATTGATCAATGGCGTTCAGGTAATGTGAAGTCGGTTTTCTCCCTAAGCTGTGCAGCAGGGAAAGATAATTTGTATGGATTATGTCACACGATGTCATGTTAGAAGTGTTTCACGAGATTTAGCGAAAAACTCAATCTTTTCATGGGCCACCTGAAATGAAATCCTGTGGTATCATTTTAGTGGGATATTGATCATTGGCGTTCAGGTAATGTGAAGTCGGTTTTCTCCCTAAGCTGTGCAGCACGGAAAGATAATTTGTATGGATTATGTGACACGATGTCATCTCACAAGTGCTTTTATGAAACTTAGCGGGAAACTCAATCTTTTAATAGGCCACCTGAAATAAAATCTTGCGGTATCATTTTAGTGGGAAATTGATCATTGGCGTTCAGGTAATGTGAATTCGGACTTCTCCCTAAGCTGTGCAGCAGGGAAAGATAATTTGTATGGATTATGTGACACGATGTCATCTGACAAGTGCTTTTATGAAACTTAGCGGGAAATTCAATCTTTTCATAGGCCACCTGAAATAAAATCTTGTGGTATCATTTTAGTGGGATATTGATCATTGGCGTTCAGGTATTGTGAAGTCGGATTTCTTCCTAAGCTGTGCAGCAGGGAAAGATAATGTGTATGAATTATGTCACACGATGTCATGTTAGAATTGTCTTCACGAAACTTAGCGGGAAACTCAATCTTTTCATGGGCCACCTGAAATGAAATCTTGTGGTATCATTTTAGTGGGATATTGATGATTGCCGTTCAGGTAATGTGAAGTCGGTTTTCTCCCTAAGCTGTGCAGCAGGGAAAGATAATTTGTATGGTTTATGTGAAACGATGTCATGTGACAAATATTTTCATGAAACTTAGCGGGAAACTCAATCTTTTCATGGGCCACCTGAAATGAAATCTTGTGGTATCATTTTAGTGGGATATTGATCATTGGCGTTCAGGTAATGTGAAGTCGGTTTTCTCCCTATGCTGTGCAGCACGGAAAGAGAATTTGTATAGATAATGGGACACGATGTCATCTGACAAGTGTTTTCATGAAACTTAGCGGGAAACTCAATCTTTTCATGGGCCACCTGAAATGAAATCTTGTGGTATCATTTTAGTGGGATATTGATCATTGGCGTTCAGGTAATGTGAAGTCGGTTTTCTTCCTAAGCTGTGCAGCAGGGAAAGATAATTTGTATGGATTATGTGACACGATGTCATCTGACAAGTGCTTTTTTGAAACTTAGCGGGAAACTCAATCTTTTCATGGGCCACCTGAAATGAAATCTTGTGGTATCATTTTAGTGGGATATTGATCATTGGCGTTCAGGTAATGTGAAGTCGGTTTTCTCCCTAAGCTGTGAAGCAGGGAAATATAATTTGTATGGATTATGTGACACGATGTCATGTGAGACGTGTCTTCACGAAACTCAGCGGGAAACTCAATCTTTTCATGGGCCACCCGAAATGAAATCTTATGGTATCATTTTAGTGGGATATTGATCATTGGCGTTCAGGTAATGTGAAGTCGGTTTTCTCCCTAAGCTGTGCAGCAGGGAAAGATAACTTGTATGGATTATGTGACACGATGTCATGTGACAAATGTTTTTATGAAACTTAGCGGGAAACTCAATCTTTTCATAGGCCATCTGAAATGAAATCTTGTGGTATCATTTTAGTGGGATATTGATCATTGGCATTCAGGTAATGTGAAGTCGGTTTTCTCCCTAAGCTGTGCAGCAGGGAAAGATAATTTGTATGGATTATGTGACACGATGTCATGTGAGACGTGTCTTCACGAAACTCAGCGGGAAACTCAATCTTTTCATGGGCCACCTGAAATGAAATCTTATGGTATCATTTTAGTGGGATATTGATCATTGGCGTTCAGGTAATGTGAAGTCGGTTTACTCCCTAAGCTGTGCAGCAGGGAAAGATAACTTGTATGGATTATATGACACGATGTCATGTGACAAATGTTTTTATAAAACTTAGCGGGAAACTCAATCTTTTCATAAACCTCCTAAAATAAAATCTTGTGGTATCATTTTAGTGGGATATTGACCATTGGCGTTCAGGTAATGTAAAGTCGGATTTCTCCCTAAGCTGTGCAGCAGGGAAAGAGAATTTGTATGGATTATGTGACACGATGTCATCTGACAAGTGTTTTCATGAAACTTAGCGGGAAACTCAATCTTTTCATGGGCCACCTGAAATGAAATCTTGTCCCAGGCAGCACCGAGTTCTGGGCCAAAACTTGGCTTGCGTCTGGCAGTTTAGGGCATTAAAAAGCCCGAAGAAGCCAAAGTAGTGCCAAACCTGACCTCCCTTGGCAACAGTCTGGGTATCTTGGCCCTAATTCGCCAAACAAGTGCCAAACTTAGGCTTCGCTGCCGGGTAGTTCGGCTGTCGTCTGGCATCTTCGGGCCTAAATCGCCTAAAAAATGCCAGATTTAGGCTTACTGCCCGGTAGTTCCGCAGATCTTTGGCATTTTTGGGCCAAAATCGCCAAGCTAATGCCAAAGTTAGGCTTCACTTTTTGACAGTTTGGCTGTCACCTGGCACATTCGGGCCAAAATCGCCAGAGATGTGCCAGAGTTAGGCTTACTACCTTGTAGTTCGGCAGAGCTTTGGCATTTTCGGGCCAAAATCGCCAAACTTATGCCAAAGTTAGGCTTCACTTTTTCACAGTTTGCCTGTCACCTGGCACATTCGGGCCAAAATCGCCACAAATGTGCCAGAGTTAGGCTTACTACCTTAAAGTTCGGTTGAGATCTGGCATCTTTAAGCCCAAGTCGCCAAACGAGCGCCCAAGTTAGGCTTCGCTTCCCGATAGTTTGGCTGTGATCTGGCAGCTGCGGGCCAAAGTTGCCAAACAAGTGCCAGAACTAGGCTTACTGCCTTGGAGTTCGGCTGATGAGGTATTTGATGTACGCGGGTGGTCTTCATCTTAATTAAATAGAAATCAAGTTTTATTCGGCTGGCAACTTTATCTTATTTTGGGTGTCTCTTGATTTCTGCAGTCCAAAGGTTGGCTGAATGTTTTGACGCGGCTGGAGCAGGCTTTGCAAACGCAAATAAATTGTGCCAGAGGTTGCACTCGCGCGTAGCGCGCGTAGGTACACAAGCCAATATCGGGGCGCGCCGTGAGACTGGTTCGACATTATGGCGCGTTCACGCCGGCGATCCGATCTACTCGCGCCATACTTTTCATCGCAAAAGCGACCATCGCGGGCAAAAAGTGACGGGTTTTGAGCAGTTGCTTGCTGACCCGACTTTTTACGATGCACTCTAGTCGAGGAGAGGCCAAGCCAACCAACGGCGTTCGGTGCGAGAGTTTTTGAGAAGCGACTCGCCAACGAAGGCGTTGGACTCGCTCATCGCGCACGCCAAATTGACCAACTAATTACTTTTATTTTTTTTATTTTTTTTTTGCGATGCGATTTAGTTGGATCGCACGACTGCTTACGTCCCCGGTGTGAATCCGCCTTTACAGAAAGTGCTGCCAGTGAGCTAACACTGCGCAAGACGGATGTGCGCACGTCTCCACAAGAAATATCATTATTAGGCGGCGCATTGCAAAAGCGAGCGTGGCTCTGTGCGTGTCTTGCATTTTGATTGAGCGCTGTCAAATCCTAGTGATAACAAAGTGACAAAGCGCTTAAACGACCGGGGCTCCGTGGTGCGCCTCCCGCATCTCACTTGGGGAACGAAAATGAAATCCCGGAAATTGTATTATTTTAGCGTGTTGATACTTTTTAAACATTAAAAAGTGGAGACACAAAAGGGACGATACAGGCAGGACAATCTGAACTTTAAAGGCCGCTGTACAAACGGGACGTTCTACAGAGAAGAACCTTCTCTCCCGAAGCTAGGGGACGGGGAGGGAAAGGGCCATCGTTGGGTGGAAAGAGCGTCTAGAGAATGGGATTAGCCTCGGGGCGAGCCATCCTGTCGAGAGAGAGTGGGGACGGAACAAAGCTGGCCGTGGGAGTTCCGGCTACCAGGTGGAAGAAAGATAAGCTTGTCCAACGGCGACCTCGGATCCGAGGACGGGCACGTTAGAGAATTTGAAAATAGCTGCACGATTAGCCGGACGACCCAGTGCGGTCTACTGGTTCTAGAAGGTGACTCGGATGAAGAAAACTCGTTTTGCTCGAAAACTCTAAAAGCATTCTGGACGTGAACTCTTGCCACAAATAAAAATAACACATGCATGAAAAACTACGAAGGCAACTAAGCTTTCTCCTATGATGGGAGAATGCGTGAGCATTACAGGCAGCGTTATGTTGGCGCAACTTGCAATAAAGAAAGACAAAAAAAGTTATGTTGGCGCAACGGACAGCGCGGATCAAGCGGGCCTAGCTTCGAAACCGGGCTGGTTTTTTTTCTCGTGTCCTTTTTTTTATTTCGTTTATTTTTTTATTTTTTCTTTGTTTGGTCACGTAACAAGAAAAATCACATGAACAGAATTTTTTTTTTGGCTACGTCACCAGATTTTTTTTTTATTTCTCCTTTCCTTCAGTCTTTCTTTTTTTTTTCCTTTTTTTCGGTTTACGCTTCCTATCGCAAAACTCTTTGCACCTATTTCGCGTTAAATTGGCGTTAGCCAAATCATTTTTTTTTATGGCAGGGAATTCTGCCGTACGTACCCTATGTTACTATTACCCACCCTGGCTTGCAATTTCTGCTATCCAAAGGACTGGACTATGCCCTTGCTCCACGGTACGTTCCAAAACGTGACTTCATAATTGAAATTGAAGAGAAACTCAGACATGTGCACGATGTCACAGGCGTAAATTTCGCGAGAAGCCGTGTTGTCAGTGTTTCGAACAATGTGAAACCGGCCGGGTCACATTTAGATCAACAAGAACGCATTGCTCTTAATGAGTTGAAGTCAGGCAGCTCCATCATGACTTTAAAGGCCGACAAAGGAAAAGGAACCGTTGCGCTTGATAGGGATGACTACATGAAGAAGATGTATGAAGTTATAAATGACAGTCGCTATTTCGTGAGGCTATCAAGAGATCCCGCTGCTAAGTCCGAAAGAGAGTTAGCTGACCACCTTCGAAAGCTGAAAAAGAAAGGACGCATCAGTGACGACCTATACCGTCGTCTCTTCTCCTTTGACGCCGCGACACCCAAGATGTATGGACTCCCCAAAATTCACAAACCGGGTTGCCCCCCCACGCCCGATTGTATATGTTATTGGTTCATCCACTTACAACCTTTCCAAATATCTGGTTATGATTCTGAGCCCTCTTACGGGAAACAATGAGTTTAGCGTCCGGAATTCCCGTGACTTTGTTGAACTTATACGCGCTCAGACCCTGCTACCGCACGAGGCTATGGTATCCTTTGATGTGATTTCATTATTTACGAATGTCCCCAACGCCCTGGCGGTTGATGTCGCCCGTGACCAGTTGTTGGCAGACCAGTCGTTGTCCACTCGCACAACCCTCCTTGTTGATGACGTTATACTCCTTTTGCGTTTTTGTCTCAACCAGTGTAATTTTAGTTTTAATGGGGACATATATCATCAGGTCAGCGGATGCCCTATGGGGAGTCCAGTTTCCGTAACCGTCTCGAATCTCGTCATGGAATATGTTGAGGAAAAGGTAATGTCTGGCATTGATTCCCCGTGAAGTTCTACCGTCGCTATGTCGATGACACTTTTGTAATAGTTAACAGAGAGACCGTAACCGATTTTCACCGCAATTTGGATAGTGTCCACCCCTCAGTTCAGTTCACCTGCGAACATGAAACCGATAGTACCTTGCCGTTTTTATATGTACGTGTCCATAGAACTAGTGAATCTTTCTTTAAGATGGAGACATCCGTATATGGTAAACCATGTGACAGACAAAACTTTCTTGACTACCACCATCATCACCCTACTCAACACAAAAGCTAAGTTGTAAGATCGTTGCATTCATCGTTCAGAAACAGTCCCATCTAACTCAACACTTAGCGATCAAGAACTTAGCCATGTGCGGGAGGCTTTGAAGAAACGTAACTACCCCGACCGGTTTATCAATCGCGTTAAGGAACAAATGTCCCGTCGGCGCCCGGATCGAGCCGAACGAACACGTGACGTCGTGTGCATCCCGTATCCCGTACGTTAAGGGGGTTTCGGAGGCATTGGGACGCGCCCTTAGGCCGTTGGCGTACGAACTGTATACAAACCCTACAGAACAATTGCCAATGTTATCTCCAAGCCAAAAGACCCGACCCCGCCAGACGCAGAAAGGGTCGTGATCTACCAGGTGCAGTGCAAGGAATGTGACGCTTCCTACATTGGAGAGACGGAACGAAAAAGAAAAACAAGACTAAAAGAACACGCACGGGATGTCGCCAATTCCACGAACGCCACCCGCTTCAAGTCCGAACTCGTCGACCATGCATGGACGTCAGGACATCAATTTGACTTTGACAAGGCGATGGATAAAAGGTGGGGACTGAGGAAGCTGCTGGAATCTTGGTTCATCCAGAACGACAAACGCGGAAGTGATTCATCGCTGGTAAACAAGAACCGTGGCCCCCTGCCGGACGTGTACACAAACTTTATGCCTAAATAGCCGAGCTTTTTTGTGCGACTCTCACTCGCTCTGCGCTCTACTGAAGATGCCTCCCGCATGGGAGGCGAAACGTTTAATTAAATTGGTATTTTTGTGATGTCAAGCCGTTTTTGTTATTACATTTATCATGTCTTCGCCCGGCTTCTGGAGTATTGTTGCGCTCCTAATTTCACCGGTACGACAGCCTTGGGAGGCCACTGCGAGCGAGTGGGGACAGAAATAATTGAGGCTTATCGGATGGCGACAAGCCCGAAAAACATAACCACCCCGTCCATTTCGCTCTCAAGAAAGGAGATTATCTTTCTGAGGCCCTCAATGGAAGCCGAACGCTGACAGACTAGGCAAGGCGACAAGGTCACCGGCAGAAGCGGCCTTTCCTTTTATGCGTTGTTGATTCCCCTTCGACCTCGCCTTTTGCAAATCCTCCCCACCTGCTTTTGTGTCTTCGTGTGGCTGTCAGCGAGCGCGACAGCCGCTTTAAGCAAATCAAAAGGGTGAAGCGAAACGCGTGACCCAGCGTGACCTCTCTACCTAGGACGCGTAGGACAAAAACGTTTGGACGAAACTTTTCACGTGACTTTCTCTGTCACGCTGATGGGATCTCTGGGGCTGTCGTTTTCGCCGTTTGCCTATACTCCGTTTCACCTTCCGTCCGAGCACAGCGGACGCTAGGAGCCATCCCAGCCAATGCGGCGTTGAGGGAGTGTCATGCGACCTTGAGCTCCCTGTGTCACCCCGCCCCACCGGCAGGTCACGTGACTTTCTCCCGGCGCTGGATCGGCTGGGATGGCTCGTGGCGTCCACTGCGCTCGGACTGAAGGTGAAACGGAGTATAGTTATAGAAATAAGCGGGCCACGTAGGTCCGGTTTTCGAACTGCTCTTCAGTGTTCTGTTGCTTTCGTGCGCTGCAGACGCGGCTGTGTTTTTTCGTCGTAAACGGTCGGAATACGTCCATGCCAATTTTTCGGTAACAGCCATTTTTTGCACCGGAGTTCGTGGAATACTTGTGATGCGTTTGTTGGACACGCTTCGACAAAAACTGCTCTTCGCCGACGACGAGACATCAGTCCTCGAGTCCTCGAATGTGTTTGTGGGGTGCCTGAGTTGGATTATGCATCTATCAAGGATTACATGATATCGCTCTTTTATTAGTAAGTGCACTGCAAGCATGATTCTGATTGATAGTCGTCCTGCTTTCCTCTCAATCTCCGCGGTTTTTGTGCGATGAGTTTTGCTTGGCATGAGGACAGTGTTAGTTGTATTTTATAATTTGCTTTTCGTTTTACAGAGAAGTGTGACCTTTGTAAATATGTTGAGAATACACTGTGTGCAATGATAGTTGTTTAATAAACTTCTGGGAGCGATCGAAAAAAATTTTTTTGTCCGTATAAGTGATTGGATATGCAACAAATGACATGCAACGTACACATACCTGCACGACGTTCGGCCAATACGAAGCAGACGCATCGTAGAGTTTTCGTACAATATTGCGCGAACGCGAGGCCGGGGCGAAAGAGCTGTACGGCAGTACCTGCCGGGTATCAAACGGTGGTACAAAACTGGACAGTTGAGCAATATTGGAACCGACTTTCGGCCGGCACTGGCACGATACTGCAATGTATTGCCGTGCTGCTTGGGAACGGAGGTGACGACATCTTACCATCGCGTTTCCAACGCTTGTTTAATTTATTTCTCTTCTGGGACGCGTGAAAGAGCACTTCTGTGACACACCAGAGATATTCGAAACTTGGGCTGGCCTCTCGGCTTTCTTTGCCACTTTTGGCACTTATTTGGCACTTCAGTGGGTAGCCAGAGAAAAGCCAAACTTCGGCATGCCCCGAATCGACAAATTAAGATTTACTGCGGCAGTTATGGCTCAAGTCTGGCACCTACTTTGGCGCTCCTCTGGCGGACCAGAGAAACGCCAAACCTTGGCACGTCCCAAATACCGAAATTAGGCGTTGCTCTGGCAGCTATGGCTGAAGTATGGCACCAACTTTGGCGCTCCTCTGGCGGACCCGAGAAAAGCCAAACTTATGCACGTCCCAAATACCGAAATTAGGCGTTACTCTGGCAGCTATGGCTGAAGTATGGCACCAACTTTGGCGCTCCTCTGGCGGACCCGAGAAAAGCCAAACTTTGGCACGTCCCAAATACCGAAATTAGGCGTTACTCTGGCAGCTATGGCTGAAGTATGGCACCAACTTTGGCGCTCCTCTGGCGGACCCGAGAAAAGCCAAACTTTGGCACGTCCCAAATACCGAAATTAGGCGTTACTCTGGCAGCTATGGCTGAAGTATGGCACCAACTTTGGCGCTCCTCTGGCGGACCCGAGAAAAGCCAAACTTATGCACGTCCCAAATACCGAAATTAGGCGTTACTCTGGCAGCTATGGCTGAAGTATGGCACCAACTTTGGCGCTCCTCTGGCGGACCCGAGAAAAGCCAAACTTTGGCACGTCCCAAATACCGAAATTAGGCGTTACTCTGGCAGCTATGGCTGAAGTATGGCACCAACTTTGGCGCTCCTCTGGCGGACCCGAGAAAAGCCAAACTTATGCACGTCCCAAATACCGAAATTAGGCGTTACTCTGGCAGCTATGGCTGAAGTATGGCACCAACTTTGGCGCTCCTCTGGCGGACCCGAGAAAAGCCAAACTTTGGCACGTCCCAAATACCGAAATTAGGCGTTACTCTGGCAGCTATGGCTGAAGTATGGCACCAACTTTGGCGCTCCTCTGGCGGACCCGAGAAAAGCCAAACTTTGGCACGTCCCAAATACCGAAATTAGGCGTTACTCTGGCAGCTATGGCTGAAGTATGGCACCAACTTTGGCGCTCCTCTGGCGGACCCGAGAAAAGCCAAACTTTGGCACGTCTGAAATACCGAAATGAGGCGTTACTCTGGCAGCTATGGCTGAAGTATGGCACCAACTTTGGCGCTCCTCTGGCGGACCAGAGAAACGCCAAACCTTGGCACGTCCCAAATACCGAAATTAGGCGTTTCTCTGGCCGTTATGGCTCAAGTCTGGCACCAACTTTGGCGCTCCTCTGGCGGACCCGAGGAAAGCCAAACTTTGGCACGTCCCAAATACCGAAATTAGGCGTTACTCTGGCGGCTATGGCTGAAGTATGGCACCAACTTTGGCGCTCCTCTGGCGGACCAGAGAAACGCCAAACCTTGGCACGTCCCAAATACCGAAATTAGGCGTTGCTCTGGCAGTAATGGCTGAAATATGGCACCAACTTCGGCGCTCCTCTGGCGGACCAGAGAAACGCCAAACCTTGGCATGCCCCGCATTCCAAGATTAGGATTTACTATGGCAGTTATGGCTCAAGTATGGCACTAACTTTGGCGCTCCTCTGGCGTAGCAGAGAAGAGCCAAACTTTGGCATGCCCTAGGATCGCCCAACTAAGGCTATACTTAGGCACCGTACTTTGGCACTGATGAGTGCCATGGTGCAAAAACCTAACTGCGCCAAAGTTGGGCCCTTATGTTTGCCAGACCTTTGCCCAAGTTGGGCATTCCTCTGGCGTGCTACCTGGGGTGGTATCATTTTAGTGGAATATTGATCATTGGCGTTCAGGTAATGTGAAGTCGGTTTTCTTCCCAAGCTGTGCAGCAGGGAAGGATAATTTGTATGGATTATGTGACACGATGTCATCTGACAAGTGCTTTTATGAAACTTAGCGGGAAAATCAATCTTTTCATGGGCCACCTGAAATGAAATCTTGTGGTATCATTTTAGTGGGATATTGATCATTGGCGTTCAGGTAATGTGAAGTCGGATTTCTCCCTAAGCTGTGCAGCAGGGAAAGGTAATTTGTATGGATTATGTGACACGATGTCATCTGACATGTGCTTTTATGAAACTTAGCGGGAAACTCAATCTTTTCATAGGCCACCTGAAATAAAATCTTGTGGTATCATTTTAGTGGGATATTGATCATTGGCGTTCAGGTATTGTGAAGTCGGATTTCTTCCTAAGCTGTGCAGCAGGGAACGATAATTTGTATGCATTATGTCACACGATGTCATGTTAGAAGTGTCTTCACGAAACTTAGCGGGAAACTCAATCTTTTCATGGGCCACCTGAAATGAAATCTTGTGGTATCATTTTAGGGGGATATTGATCATTGGCGTTCAGGTAATGTGAAGTCGGTTTTCTCCCTAAACTGTGCAGCAGGGAAAGATAATTTGTATGGTTTATGTGAAACGATGTCATGTGACAAATGTTTTCATGAAACTTAGCGGGAAACTCAATCTTTTCATGGGCCACCTGAAATGAAATCTTGTGGTATCATTTTAGTGGGATATTGATCATTGGCGTTCAGGTAATGTGAAGTCGGTTTTCTCCCTAAGCTGTGCAGCAGGGAAAGATAATTTGTATGAATTATGTAACACGATGTCATCTGACAAGTGTTTTCATGAAACTTAGCAGGAAACTCAATCTTTTCATGGGCCACCTGAAATGAAATCTTGTGGTATCATTTTAGTGGGATATTGATCATTGGCGTTCAGGTAATGTGAAGTCGGTTTTCTCCCTAAGCTGTGCAGCAGGGAAAGATAATTTGTATGGATTATGTGACACGATGTCATGTGAGACGTGTCTTCACGAAACTCAGCGGGAAACTCAATCTTTTCATGGGCCACCTGAAATGAAATCTTATGGTATCATTTTAGTGGGATATTGATCATTGGCGTTCAGGTAATGTGAAGTCGGTTTTCTCCCTAAGCTGTGCAGCAGGGAAAGATAACTTGTATGGATTATGTGACACGATGTCATGTGACAAATGTTTATATGAAACTTAGCGGGAAACTCAATCTTTTCATAGGCCAACTGAAATAAAATCTTGTGGTATCATTTTAGTGGGAAATTGATCATTGGCGTTCAGGTAATGTGAAGTCGGATTTCTCCCTAAGCTGTGCAGCAGGGAAAGATAATTTGTATGGATTATGTGACACGATGTCATCTGACAAGTGCTTTTATGAAACTTAGCGGGAAACTCAATCTTTTCATAGGCTACCTGAAATAAAATCTTGTGGTATCATTTTAGTGGGATATTGATCATTGGCGTTCAGGTAATGTGAAGTCGGATTTCTCCCTAAGCTGTGCAGCAGGGAAAGATAATTTGTATGGATTATGTCACACGATGTCATGTTAGAAGTGTCTTCACGAAACTTAGCGGGAAACTCAATCTTTTCATGGGCCACCTGAAATGAAATCTTGTGGTATCATTTTAGTGGGATATTGATCATTGGCGTTCAGGTAATGTGAAGTCGGTTTTCTCCCTAAGCTGTGCAGCAGGGAAAGATAATTTGTATGGTTTATGTGAAACGATGTCATGTGACAAATGTTTTCATGAAACTTAGCGGGAAACTCAATCTTTTCATGGGCCACCTGAAATGAAATCTTGTGGTATCATTTTAGTGGGATATTGATCATTGGCGTTCAGGTAATGTGAAGTCGGTTTTCTCCCTAAGCTGTGCAGCAGGGAAAGAGAATTTGTATAGATTATGGGACACGATGTCATCTGACAAGTGTTTTCATGAAACTTAGCGGGAAACTCAATCTTTTCATGGGCCACCTGAAATGAAATCTTGTGGTATCATTTTAGTGGGATATTGATCATTGGCGTTCAGGTAATGTGAAGTCGGATTTCTTCCTCAGCTGTGCAGCAGGGAAAGATAATTTGTATGGATTATGTGACACGATGTCATCTGACAAGTGCTTTTATGAAACTTAGCGGGAAACTCAATCTTTTCATGGGCCACCTGAAATGAAATCTTGTGGTATCATTTTAGTGGGATATTGATCATTGGCGTTCAGGTAATGTGAAGTCGGTTTTCTCCCTAAGCTGTGAAGCAGGGAAAGATAATTTGTATGGATTATGTGACACGATGTCATGTGAGACGTGTCTTCACGAAACTCAGCGGGAAACTCAATCTTTTCATGGGCCACCCGAAATGAAATCTTATGGTATCATTTTAGTGGGATATTGATCATTGGCGTTCAGGTAATGTGAAGTCGGTTTTCTCCCTAAGCTGTGCAGCAGGGAAAGATAACTTGTATGGATTATGTGACACGATGTCATGTGACAAATGTTTTTATGAAACTTAGCGGGAAACTCAATCTTTTCGTAGGCCACCTGAAATAAAATCTTGTGGTATCAGTTTAGTGGGATATTGATCATTGGCGTTCAGGTAATGTGAAGTCGGATTTCTCCCTAAGCTGTGCAGCAGGGAAAGAGAATTTTTATGGATTATGTGACACGATGTCATCTGACAAGTGTTTTCATAAAACTTAGCGGGAAATTCAATCTTTTCATTGGCCACCTGAAATGAAATCTTGAGGTATCATTTTAGTGGGATATTGATCATTGGCGTTCAGGTAATGTGAGGTCGGTTTTCTTCCTGAGCTGTGCAGCAGGGAAAGATAATTTGTATGGATTATGTGACACGATGTCATCTGACATGTGCTTTTATGAAACTTAGCGGGAAAATCAATCTTTTCATGTGCCACCTGAAATGAAATCTTGTGGTATCATTTTAGTGGGATATTGATCATTGGCGTTCAGCTAATGTGAAGTCGGTTTTCTCCCTAAGCTGTGCAGCAGGGAAAGATAATTTGTATGAATTATGTGACACGATGTCATCTGACAAGTGTTTCCATGAAACTTAGCAGGAAACTCAATCTTTTCATGGGCCACCCGAAATGAAATCTTTTAGTATCATTTTAGTGGGATATTGATCAATGGCGTTCAGGTAATGTGAAGTCGGTTTTCTCCCTAAGCTGTGCAGCAGGGAAAGATAATTTGTATGGATTATGTCACACGATGTCATGTTAGAAGTGTTTCACGAGATTTAGCGGAAAACTCAATCTTTTCATGGGCCACCTGAAATGAAATCCTGTGGTATCATTTTAGTGGGATATTGATCATTGGCGTTCAGGTAATGTGAAGTCGGTTTTCTCCCTAAGCTGTGCAGCACGGAAAGATAATTTGTATGGATTATGTGACACGATGTCATCTCACAAGTGCTTTTATGAAACTTAGCGGGAAACTCAATCTTTTAATAGGCCACCTGAAATAAAATCTTGTGGTATCATTTTAGTGGGAAATTGATCATTGGCGTTCAGGTAATGTGAATTCGGACTTCTCCCTAAGCTGTGCAGCAGGGAAAGATAATTTGTATGGATTATGTGACACGATGTCATCTGACAAGTGCTTTTATGAAACTTAGCGGGAAATTCAATCTTTTCATAGGCCACCTGAAATAAAATCTTGTGGTATCATTTTAGTGGGATATTGATCATTGGCGTTCAGGTATTGTGAAGTCGGATTTCTTCCTAAGCTGTGCAGCAGGGAAAGATAATGTGTATGAATTATGTCACACGATGTCATGTTAGAATTGTCTTCACGAAACTTAGCGGGAAACTCAATCTTTTCATGGGCCACCTGAAATGAAATCTTGTGGTATCATTTTAGTGGGATATTGATGATTGCCGTTCAGGTAATGTGAAGTCGGTTTTCTCCCTAAGCTGTGCAGCAGGGAAAGATAATTTGTATGGTTTATGTGAAACGATGTCATGTGACAAATGTTTTCATGAAACTTAGCGGGAAACTCAATCTTTTCATGGGCCACCTGAAATGAAATCTTGTGGTATCATTTTAGTGGGATATTGATCATTGGCGTTCAGGTAATGTGAAGTCGGTTTTCTCCCTAAGCTGTGCAGCACGGAAAGAGAATTTGTATAGATAATGGGACACGATGTCATCTGACAAGTGTTTTCATGAAACTTAGCGGGAAACTCAATCTTTTCATGGGCCACCTGAAATGAAATCTTGTGGTATCATTTTAGTGGGATATTGATCATTGGCGTTCAGGTAATGTGAAGTCGGTTTTCTTCCTAAGCTGTGCAGCAGGGAAAGATAATTTGTATGGATTATGTGACACGATGTCATCTGACAAGTGCTTTTTTGAAACTTAGCGGGAAACTCAATCTTTTCATGGGCCACCTGAAATGAAATCTTGTGGTATCATTTTAGTGGGATATTGATCATTGGCGTTCAGGTAATGTGAAGTCGGTTTTCTCCCTAAGCTGTGAAGCAGGGAAAGATAATTTGTATGGATTATGTGACACGATGTCATGTGAGACGTGTCTTCACGAAACTCAGCGGGAAACTCAATCTTTTCATGGGCCACCCGAAATGAAATCTTATGGTATCATTTTAGTGGGATATTGATCATTGGCGTTCAGGTAATGTGAAGTCGGTTTTCTCCCTAAGCTGTGCAGCAGGGAAAGATAACTTGTATGGATTATGTGACACGATGTCATGTGACAAATGTTTTTATGAAACTTAGCGGGAAACTCAATCTTTTCATAGGCCACCTGAAATAAAATCTTGTGGTATAAGTTTAGTGGGATATTGATCATTGGCGTTCAGGTAATGTGAAGTCGGATTTCTCCCTAAGCTGTGCAGCAGGGAAAGAGAATTTTTATGGATTATGTGACACGATGTCATCTGACAAGTGTTTTCATGAAACTTAGGGGGAAACTCAATCTTTTCATGGGCCACCTGAAATGAAATCTTGAGGTATCATTTCAGTGGGATATTGATCATTGGCGTTCAGGTAATGTGAGGTCGGTTTTCTTCCTGAGCTGTGCAGCAGGGAAAGATAATTTGTATGGATTATGTGACACGATGTCATCTGCATGTGCTTTTATGAAACTTAGCGGGAGAATAAATCTTTTCATGTGCCACCTGAAATGAAATCTTGTGGTATCATTTTAGTGGGATATTGATCATTGGCATTCAGGTAATGTGAAGTCGGTTTTCTTCTAAGCTGTGCAGCAGGGAAAGATAATTTGTATGAATTATGTGACATGATGTCATCTGACAAGTGTTTTCATGAAACTTAGCGGGAAACTCAATCTTTTCATAGGCCACCTGAAATGAAATCTTGTGGTATCATTTTAGTGGGATATTGATCATTGGCGTTCAGGTAATGTGAAGTCGGAGTTCACCCTAAGCTGTGCAGCAGGGAAAGATATTTTGGATGAATTATATGACACGATGTCATCTGACAAGTGTTTTCATGAAACTTAGCAGGAAACTCAATCTTTTCATGGGCCATCTGAAATGAAATCTTGTGGTATCATTTTAGTGGGATATTGATCATTGGCATTCAGGTAATGTGAAGTCGGTTTTCTCCCTAAGCTGTGCAGCAGGGAAAGATAATTTGTATGGATTATGTGACACGATGTCATGTGAGACGTGTCTTCACGAAACTCAGCGGGAAACTCAATCTTTTCATGGGCCACCTGAAATGAAATCTTATGGTATCATTTTAGTGGGATATTGATCATTGGCGTTCAGGTAATGTGAAGTCGGTTTACTCCCTAAGCTGTGCAGCAGGGAAAGATAACTTGTATGGATTATATGACACGATGTCATGTGACAAATATTTTTATAAAACTTAGCGGAAAACTCAATCTTTTCATAGGCCACCTAAAATAAAATCTTGTGGTATCATTTTAGTGGGATATTGACCATTGGCGTTCAGGTAATGTAAAGTCGGATTTCTCCCTAAGCTGTGCAGCAGGGAAAGAGAATTTGTATGGATTATGTGACACGATGTCATCTGACAAGTGTTTTCATGAAACTTAGCGGGAAACTCAATCTTTTCATGGGCCACCTGAAATGAAATCTTGTGGTATCATTTTAGTGGAATATTGATCATTGGCGTTCAGGTAATGTGAAGTCGGTTTTCTTCCCAAGCTGTGCAGCAGGGAAGGATAATTTGTATGGATTATGTGACACGATGTCATCTGACAAGTGCTTTTATGAAACTTAGCGGGAAAATCAATCTTTTCATGGGCCACCTGAAATGAAATCTTGTGGTATCATTTTAGTGGGATATTGATCATTGGCGTTCAGGTAATGTGAAGTCGGATTTCTCCCTAAGCTGTGCAGCAGGGAAAGGTAATTTGTATGGATTATGTGACACGATGTCATCTGACATGTGCTTTTATGAAACTTAGCGGGAAACTCAATCTTTTCATAGGCCACCTGAAATAAAATCTTGTGGTATCATTTTAGTGGGATATTGATCATTGGCGTTCAGGTATTGTGAAGTCGGATTTCTTCCTAAGCTGTGCAGCAGGGAACGATAATTTGTATGCATTATGTCACACGATGTCATGTTAGAAGTGTCTTCACGAAACTTAGCGGGAAACTCAATCTTTTCATGGGCCACCTGAAATGAAATCTTGTGGTATCATTTTAGGGGGATATTGATCATTGGCGTTCAGGTAATGTGAAGTCGGTTTTCTCCCTAAACTGTGCAGCAGGGAAAGATAATTTGTATGGTTTATGTGAAACGATGTCATGTGACAAATGTTTTCATGAAACTTAGCGGGAAACTCAATCTTTTCATGGGCCACCTGAAATGAAATCTTGTGGTATCATTTTAGTGGGATATTGATCATTGGCGTTCAGGTAATGTGAAGTCGGTTTTCTCCCTAAGCTGTGCAGCAGGGAAAGATAATTTGTATGAATTATGTAACACGATGTCATCTGACAAGTGTTTTCATGAAACTTAGCAGGAAACTCAATCTTTTCATGGGCCACCTGAAATGAAATCTTGTGGTATCATTTTAGTGGGATATTGATCATTGGCGTTCAGGTAATGTGAAGTCGGTTTTCTCCCTAAGCTGTGCAGCAGGGAAAGATAATTTGTATGGATTATGTGACACGATGTCATGTGAGACGTGTCTTCACGAAACTCAGCGGGAAACTCAATCTTTTCATGGGCCACCTGAAATGAAATCTTATGGTATCATTTTAGTGGGATATTGATCATTGGCGTTCAGGTAATGTGAAGTCGGTTTTCTCCCTAAGCTGTGCAGCAGGGAAAGATAACTTGTATGGATTATGTGACACGATGTCATGTGACAAATGTTTATATGAAACTTAGCGGGAACCTCAATCTTTTCATAGGCCAACTGAAATAAAATCTTGTGGTATCATTTTAGTGGGAAATTGATCATTGGCGTTCAGGTAATGTGAAGTCGGATTTCTCCCTAAGCTGTGCAGCAGGGAAAGATAATTTGTATGGATTATGTGACACGATGTCATCTGACAAGTGCTTTTATGAAACTTAGCGGGAAACTCAATCTTTTCAGAGGCCACCTGAAATAAAATCTTGTGGTATCATTTTAGTGGGATATTGGTCATTGGCGTTCAGGTAATGTGAAGTCGGATTTCTGCCTATGTCATCTGACAAGTGCTTTTATGAAACTTAGCGGGAAACTCAATCTTTTCATAGGCTACCTGAAATAAAATCTTGTGGTATCATTTTAGTGGGATATTGATCATTGGCGTTCAGGTAATGTGAAGTCGGATTTCTCCCTAAGCTGTGCAGCAGGGAAAGATGATTTGTATGGATTATGTCACACGATGTCATGTTAGAAGTGTCTTCACGAAACTTAGCGGGAAACTCAATCTTTTCATGGGCCACCTGAAATGAAATCTTGTGGTATCATTTTAGTGGGATATTGATCATTGGCGTTCAGGTAATGTGAAGTCGGTTTTCTCCCTAAGCTGTGCAGCAGGGAAAGATAATTTGTATGGATTATGTGACACGATGTCATGTGAGAAGTGTCTTCACGAAACCTAGCGGGAAACTCAATCTTTTCATGTGCCACCTGAAATGAAATCTGGTTGTATCATTTTAGTGGGATATTGATCATTGGCGTTCAGGTAATGTGAAGTCGGTTTTCTCCCTAAGCTGTGCAGCAGGGAAAGATAATTTGTATGGATTATGTGACACGATGTCATGTGAGAAGTGTCTTCACGAAACTTAGCGGAAAACTCAATCTTTTCATGGGCCACCTGAAATGAAATCTTGTGGTATCATTTTAATGGGATATTGATAATTGGCGTTCAGGTAATGTGAAGTTGGTTTTCTCCCTAAGCTGTGCAGCAGGGAAAGATAATTTGTATGGATTATGTGACACGATGTCATCTGACAAGTGTTTTCATGAAACTTAGCAGGAAACTCAATCTTTTCATGGGCCACCTGAAATGAAATCTTGTGGTATCATTTTAGTGGGATATTGATCATTGGCGTTCAGGTAATGTGAAGTCGGTTTTCTCCCTAAGCTGTGCAGCAGGGAAAGATAATTTGTATGGATTATGTGACACGATGTCATCTGACAAGTGCTTTTATGAAACTTAGCGGGAAACTCAATCTTTTCATAGGCCACCTGAAATAAAATCTTGTGGTATCATTTTAGTGGGAAATTGATCATTGGCGTTCAGGTAATGTGAAGTCGGATTTCTCCCTAAGCTGTGCAGCAGGGAAAGATAATTTGTATGGATTATGTGACACGATGTCATCTGACAAGTGCTTTTATGAAACTTAGCGGGAAACTAGATCTTTTCATAGGCCACCTGAAATAAAATCTTGTGGTATCATTTTAGTGGGATATTGATCATTGGCGTTCAGGTAATGTGAAGTCGGTTTTCTCCCTAAGCTGTGAAGCAGGGAAAGATAATTTGTATGGATTATGTGACACGATGTCATGTGAGACGTGTCTTCACGAAACTCAGCGTGAAACTCAATCTTTTCATGGGCCACCCGAAATGAAATCTTATGGTATCATTTTAGTGGGATATTGATCATTGGCGTTCAGGTAATGTGAAGTCGGTTTTCTCCCTAAGCTGTGCAGCAGGGAAAGATAACTTGTATGGATTATGTGACACGATGTCATGTGACAAATGTTTTTATGAAACTTAGTGGGAAACTCAATCTTTTCATAGGCCACCTGAAATAAAATCTTGTGGTATCAGTTTAGTGGGATATTGATCATTGGCGTTCAGGTAATGTGAAGTCGGATTTCTCCCTAAGCTGTGCAGCAGGGAAAGAGAATTTTTATGGATTATGTGACACGATGTCATCTGACAAGTGTTTTCATAAAACTTAGCGGGAAACTCAATCTTTTCATGGGCCACCTGAAATGAAATCTTGAGGTATCATTTTAGTGGGATATTGATCATTGGCGTTCAGGTAATGTGAGGTCGGTTTTCTTCCTGAGCTGTGCAGCAGGGAAAGATAATTTGTATGGATTATGTGACACGATGTCATCTGACATGTGCTTTTATGAAACTTAGCGGGAAAATCAATCTTTTCATGTGCCACCTGAAATGAAATCTTGTGGTATCATTTTAGTGGGATATTGATCATTGGCGTTCAGGTAATGTGAAGTCGGTTTTCTCCCTAAGCTGTGCAGCAGGGAAAGATAATTTGTATGAATTATGTGACACGATGTCATCTGACAAGTGTTTTCATGAAACTTAGCAGGAAACTCAATCTTTTCATGGGCCACCCGAAATGAAATCTTGTAGTATCATTTTAGTGGGATATTGATCAATGGCGTTCAGGTAATGTGAAGTCGGTTTTCTCCCTAAGCTGTGCAGCAGGGAAAGATAATTTGTATGGATTATGTCACACGATGTCATGTTAGAAGTGTTTCACGAAACTTAGCGGAAAACTCAATCTTTTCATGGGCCACCTGAAATGAAATCCTGTGGTATCATTTTAGTGGGATATTGATCATTGGCGTTCAGGTAATGTGAAGTCGGTTTTCTCCCTAAGCTGTGCAGCAAGGAAAGATAATTTGTATGGATTATGTGACACGATGTCATCTCACAAGTGCTTTTATGAAACTTAGCGGGAAACTCAATCTTTTAATAGGCCACCTGAAATAAAATCTTGTGGTATCATTTTAGTGGGAAATTGATCATTGGCGTTCAGGTAATGTGAAGTCGGATTTCTCCCTAAGCTGTGCAGCAGGGAAAGATAATTTGTATGGATTATGTGACACGATGTCATCTGACAAGTGCTTTTATGAAACTTAGCGGGAAACTCAATGTTTTCATAGGCCACCTGAAATAAAATCTTGTGGTATCATTTTAGTGGGATATTGATCATTGGCGTTCAGGTATTGTGAAGTCGGATTTCTTCCTAAGCTGTGCAGCAGGGAAAGATAATGTGTATGGATTATGTCACACGATGTCATGTTAGAATTGTCTTCACGAAACTTAGCGGGAAACTCAATCTTTTCATGGGCCACCTGAAATGAAATCTTGTGGTATCATTTTAGTGGGATATTGATCATTGGCGTTCAGGTAATGTGAAGTCGGTTTTCTCCCTAAGCTGTGCAGCACGGAAAGAGAATTTGTATAGATTATGGGACACGATGTCATCTGACAAGTGTTTTCATGAAACTTAGCGGGAAACTCAATCTTTTCATGGGCCACCTGAAATGAAATCTTGTGGTATCATTTTAGTGGGATATTGATCATTGGCGTTCAGGTAATGTGAAGTCGGATTTCTTCCTCAGCTGTGCAGCAGGGAAAGATAATTTGTATAGATTATGTGACACGATGTCATCTGACACGTGCTTTTATGAAACTTAGCGGGAAACTCAATCTTTTCATGGGCCACCTGAAATGAAATCTTGTGGTATCATTTTAGTGGGATATTGATCATTGGCGTTCAGGTAATGTGAAGTCGGTTTTCTCCCTAAGCTGTGAAGCAGGGAAAGATAATTTGTATGGATTATGTGACAAATGTCATGTGAGACGTGTCTTCACGAAACTCAGCGGGAAACTCAATCTTTTCATGGGCCACCCGAAATGAAATCTTATGGTATCATTTTAGTGGGATAATGATCATTGGCGTTCAGGTAATGTGAAGTCGGTTTTCTCCCTAAGCTGTGCAGCAGGGAAAGATAACTTGTATGGATTATGTGACACGATGTCATGTGACAAATGTTTTTATAAAACTTAGCGGGAAACTCAATCTTTTCATAGGCCACCTGAAATAAAATCTTGTGGTATCAGTTTAGTGGGATATTGATCATTGGCGTTCAGGTAATGTGAAGTCGGATTTCTCCCTAAGCTGTGCAGCAGGGAAAGAGAATTTTTATGGATTATGTGACACAATGTCATCTGACAAGTGTTTTTATAAAACTTAGCGGGAAACTCAATCTTTTCATGGGCCACCTGAAATGAAATCTTGAGGTATCATTTTAGTGGGATATTGATCATTGGCGTTCAGGTAATGTGAAGTCAGTTTTCTCCCTAAGCTGTGCAGCAGGGAAAGATAATTTGTATGAATTATGTGACACGATGTCATCTGACAAGTGTTTTCATGAAACTTAGCAGGAAACTCAATCTTTTCATGGGCCACCCGAAATGAAATCTTGTAGTATCATTTTAGTGGGATATTGATCAATGGCGTTCAGGTAATGTGAAGTCGGTTTTCTCCCTAAGCTGTGCAGCAGGGAAAGATAATTTGTATGGATTATGTCACACGATGTCATGTTAGAAGTGTTTCACGAAACTTAGCGGAAAACTCAATCTTTTCATGGGCCACCTGAAATGAAATCCTGTGGTATCATTTTAGTGGGATATTGATCATTGGCGTTCAGGTAATGTGAAGTCGGTTTTCTCCCTAAGCTGTGCAGCACGGAAAGATAATTTGTATGGATTATGTGACACGATGTCATCTCACAAGTGCTTTTATGAAACTTAGCGGGAAACTCAATCTTTTAATAGGCCACCTGAAATAAAATCTTGTGGTATCATTTTAGTGGGAAATTGATCATTGGCGTTCAGGTAATGTGAAGTCGGATTTCTCCCTAAGCTGTGCAGCAGGGAAAGATAATTTGTATGGATTATGTGACACGATGTCATCTGACAAGTGTTTTCATGAAACTTAGCAGGAAACTCAATCTTTTCATGGGCCACCTGAAATGAAATCTTGTGGTATCATTTTAGTGGGATATTGATCATTGGCGTTCAGGTAATGTGAAGTCGGTTTTCTCCCTAAGCTGTGCAGCAGGGAAAGATAATTTGTATGGATTATGTGACACGAGGTCATCTGACAAGTGCTTTTATGAAACTTAGCGGGAAACTCAATCTTTTCATAGGCCACCTGAAATAAAATCTTGTGGTATCATTTTAGTGGGAAATTGATCATTGGCGTTCAGGTAATGTGAAGTCGGATTTCTCCCTAAGCTGTGCAGCAGGGAAAGATAATTTGTATGGATTATGTGACACGATGTCATCTGACAAGTGCTTTTATGAAACTTAGCGGGAAACTCAATCTTTTCATAGGCCACCTGAAATAAAATCTTGTGGTATCATTTTAGTGGGATATTGATCATTGGCGTTCAGGTATTGTGAAGTCGGATTTCTTCCTAAGCTGTGCAGCAGGGAAAGATAATGTGTATGGATTATGTCACACGATGTCATGTTAGAATTGTCTTCACGAAACTTAGCGGGAAACTCAATCTTTTCATGGGCCACCTGAAATGAAATCTTGTGGTATCATTTTAGTGGGATATTGATGATTGGCGTTCAGGTAATGTGAAGTCGGTTTTCTCCCTAAGCTGTGCAGCAGGGAAAGATAATTTGTATGGTTTATGTGAAACGATGTCATGTGACAAATGTTTTCATGAAACTTAGCGGGAACCTCAATCTTTTCATGGGCCACCTGAAATGAAATCTTGTGGTATCATTTTAGTGGGATATTGATCATTGGCGTTCAGGTAATGTGAAGTCGGTTTTCTCCCTAAGCTGTGCAGCAGGGAAAGAGAATTTGTATAGATTATGGGACACGATGTCATCTGACAAGTGTTTTCATGAAACTTAGCGGGAAACTCAATCTTTTCATGGGCCACCTGAAATGAAATCTTGTGGTATAATTTTAGTGGGATATTGATCATTGGCGTTCAGGTAATGTGAAGTCGGATTTCTTCCTCAGCTGTGCAGCAGGGAAAGATAATTTGTATGGATTATGTGACACGATGTCATCTGACAAGTGCTTTTATGAAACTTAGCGGGAAACTCAATCTTTTCATGGGCCACCTGAAATGAAATCTTGTGGTATCATTTTAGTGGGATATTGATCATTGGCGTTCAGGTAATGTGAAGTCGGTTTTCTCCCTAAGCTGTGAAGCAGGGAAAGATAATTTGTATGGATTATGTGACACGATGTCATGTGAGACGTGTCTTCACGAAACTCAGCGGGAAACTCAATCTTTTCATGGGCCACCCGAAATGAAATCTTATGGTATCATTTTAGTGGGATATTGATCATTGGCGTTCAGGTAATGTGAAGTCGGTTTTCTCCCTAAGCTGTGCAGCAGGGAAAGATAACTTGTATGGATTATGTGACACGATGTCATGTGACAAATGTTTTTATGAAACTTAGCGGGAACCTCAATCTTTTGATGGGCCACCTGAAATGAAATCTTGTGGTATCATTTTAGTGGGATATTGATCATTGGCGTTCAGGTAATGTGAAGTCGGTTTTCTCCCTAAGCTGTGCCGCAGGGAAAGATAATTTGTATGAATTATGTGACACGATGTCATCTGACAAGTGTTTTCATGAAACTTAGCAGGAAACTCAATCTTTTCATGGGCCACCCGAAATGAAATCTTGTAGTATCATTTTAGTGGGATATTGATCAATGGCGTTCAGGTAATGTGAAGTCGGTTTTCTCCCTAAGCTGTGCAGCAGGGAAAGATAATTTGTATGGATTATGTGACACGATGTCATATGAGAAGTGTCTTCACGAAACTTAGCGGAAAACTCAATCTTTTTATGGGCCACCTGAAATGAAATCTTGTGGTATCATTTTAGTGGGATATTGATAATTGGCGTTCAGGTAATGTGAAGTCGGTTTTCTCCCTAAGCTGTGCAGCAGGGAAAGATAATTTGTATGGATTATGTCACACGATGTCATGTTAGAAGTGTCTTCACGAAACTTAGCGGAAAACTCAATCTTTTCATGGGCCACCTGAAATGAAATCCTGTGGTATCATTTTAGTGGGATATTGATCATTGGCGTTCAGGTAATGTGAAGTCGGTTTTCTCCCTAAGCTGTGCAGCACGGAAAGATAATTTGTATGGATTATGTGACACGATGTCATCTCACAAGTGCTTTTATGAAACTTAGCGGGAAACTCAATTTTTTAATAGGCCACCTGAAATAAAATCTTGTGGTATCATTTTAGTGGGATATTGATCATTGGCGTTCAGGTAATGTGAAGTCGGATTTCTCCCTAAGCTGTGCAGCAGGGAAAGATAATTTGTATGGATTATGTCACACGATGTCATGTTAGAAGTGTCTTCACGATACTCAGCGGGAAACTCAATCTTTTCATGGGCCACCTGAAATGAAATCTTGTGGTATCATTTTAGTGGGATATTGATCATTGGCGTTTAGGTAATGTGAAGTCGGTTTTCTCCCTAGGCTGTGCAGCAGGGAAAGATAATTTGTATGGATTATGTGACACGATGTCATGTGAGAAGTGTCTTCACGAAACCTAGCGGGAAACTCAATCTTTTCATGTGCCAACTGAAATGAAATCTTGTTGTATCATTTTTGTGGGATATATGATCATTGGCGTTCAGGTAATGTGAAGTCGGTTTTCTCCCTAAGTTGTGCAGCAGGGAAAGATAATTTGTATGAATTATGTGACATGATGTCATCTGACAAGTGTTTTCATGAAACTTAGCGGGAAACTCAATCTTTTCATAGGCCACCTGAAATGAAATCCTGTGGTATCATTTTAGTGGGATATTGATCATTGGCGTTCCGGTAATGTGAAGTCGGTTTTCTCCCTAAGCTGTGCAGCACGGAAAGATAATTTGTATGGATTATGTGACACGATGTCACCTCACAAGTGCTTTTATGAAACTTAGCGGGAAACTCAATCTTTTAATAGGCCACCTGAAATAAAATCTTGTGGTATCATTTTAGTGGGATATTGATCATTGGCGTTCAGGTAATGTGAAGTCGGATTTCTCCCTAAGCTGTGCAGCAGGGAAAGATAATTTGTATGGATTATGTCACACGATGTCATGTTAGAAGTGTCTTCACGAAACTCAGCGGGAAACTCAATCTTTTCATGGGCCACCTGAAATGAAATCTTGTGGTATCATTTTAGTGGGATATTGATCATTGGCGTTTAGGTAATGTGAAGTCGGTTTTCTCCCTAGGCTGTGCAGCAGGGAAAGATAATTTGTATGGATTATGTGACACGATGTCATGTGAGAAGTGTCTTCACGAAACCTAGCGGGAAACTCAATCTTTTCATGTGCCAACTGAAATGAAATCTTGTTGTATCATTTTTGTGGGATATGGATCATTGGCGTTCAGGTAATGTGAAGTCGGTTTTCTCCCTAAGTTGTGCAGCAGGGAAAGATAATTTGTATGGATTATGTGAAACGATGTCATGTGACAAATGTTTTCATGAAACTTAGCAGGAAACTCAATCTTTTCATGGGCCACCCGAAATGAAATCTTGTGGTATCATTTTAATGGGATATTGATCATTGGCGTTCAGGTAATGTGAAGTCGGTTTTCTTCCTAAGCTGTGCAGCAGGGAAAGATAATTTGTATGGATTATGTGACACGATGTCATGTGAGAAGTGTCTTCACGAAACTTAGCGGAAAACTCTATCTTTTCATGGGCCACCTGAAATGAAATCTTGTGGTATCATTTTAGTGGGATATTGATAATTGGCGTTCAGGTAATGTGAAGTCGGTTTTCTCCCTAAGCTGTGCAGCAGGGAAAGAAAATTTGTATGGATTATGTGACATGATGTCATCTGACAAGTGTTTTCATGAAACTTAGCGGCAAACTCAATCTTTTCATAGGCCACCTGAAATGAAATCTTGTGGTATCATTTTAGTGGGATATTGATCATTGGCGTTCAGGTAATGTGAAGTCGGATTTCACCCTAAGCTGTGCAGCAGGGAAAGATAATTTGTATGGATTATGTGACACGATGTCATCTGACAAGTGTTTTCATGAAACTTAGCAGGGAACTCAATCTTTTTATGGGCCACCTGAAATAAAATCTTGTGGTATCATTTTAGTGCGATATTGATCATTGGCGTTCAGGTAATGTGAAGTCGGTTTTCTCCCTAAGCTGTGCAGCAGGGAAAGATAATTTGTATGGATTATGTGACACGATGTCATCTGACAAGTGCTTTTATGACACTTAGCGGGAAACTCAATATTTCATAGGCCACCTGAAATAAAATCTTGTGGTATCATTTTAGTGGGAAATTGATCATTGGCGTTCAGGTAATGTGAAGTCGGATTTCTCCCTAAGCTGTGCAGCAGGGAAAGATAATTTGTATGGATTATGTGACACGATGTCATCTGACAAGTGCTTTTATGAAACTTAGCGGGAAACTCAATCTTTTGATGGGCCACCTGAAATGAAATCTTGTGGTATCATTTTAGAGGGATATTGATCATTGGCGTTCAGGTAATGTGAAGTCGGTTTTCTCTCTAAGCTGTGCAGCAGGGAAAAATAATTTGTATGGTTTATGTGAAACGATGTCGTGTGACAAATGTTTTCATGAAACTTAGCGGGAAACTCAATCTTTTCATGGGCCACCTGAAATGAAATCTTGTGGTATCATTTTAGTGGGATATTGATCATTGGCGTTCAGGTAATGTGAAGTCGGTTTTCTTCTAAGCTGTGCAGCAGGGAAAGATAATTTGTATGAATTATGTGACATGATGTCATCTGACAAGTGTTTTCATGAAACTTAGCGGGAAACTCAATCTTTTCATAGGCCACCTGAAATGAAATCTTGTGTTATCATTTTAGTGGGATATTGATCATTGGCGTTCATATAATGTGAAGTCGGTTTTCTTCTAAGCTGTGCAGCAGGGAAAGATAATTTGTATGAATTATGTGACATGATGTCATCTGACAAGTGTTTTCATGAAACTTAGCGGGAAACTCAATCTTTTCATAGGCCACCTGAAATGAAATCTTGTGGTATCATTTTAGTGGGATATTGATCTATGGCGTTCAGGTAATGTGAAGTCGGATTTCACCCTAAGCTGTGCAGCAGGGAAAGATATTTTGTATGAATTATATGACACGATGTCATCTGACAAGCGTTTTCATGAAACTTAGCAGGAAACTCAATCTTTTCATGGGCCATCTGAAATGAAATCTTGTGGTATCATTTTAGTGGGATATTGATCATTGGCGTTCAGGTAATGTGAAGTCGGTTTTCTCCCTAAGCTGTGCAGCAGGGAAAGATAATTTGTATGGATTATGTGACACGATGTCATGTGAGACGTGTCTTCACGAAACTCAGCGGGAAACTCAATCTTTTCATGGGCCACCTGAAATGAAATCTTATGGTATCATTTTAGTGGGATATTGATCATTGGCGTTCAGGTAATGTGAAGTCGGTTTACTCCCTAAGCTGTGCAGCAGGGAAAGATAACTTGTATGGATTATGTGACACGATGTCATGTGACAAATGTTTTTATGAAACTTAGCGGGAAACTCAATCTTTTCATAGGCCACCTAAAATAAAATCTTGTGGTATCATTTTAGTGGGATATTGACCATTGGCGTTCAGCTAATGTAAAGTCCGATTTCTCCCTAAGCTGTGCAGCAGGGAAAGAGAATTGGTATGGATTATGTGACACGATGTCATCTGACAAGTGTTTTCATGAAACTTAGCGGGAAACTCAATCTTTTCATGGGCCACCTGAAATGAAATCTTGTGGTATCATTTTAGTGGAATATTGATCATTGGCGTTCAGGTAATGTGAAGTCGGTTTTCTTCCTAAGCTGTGCAGCAGGGAAAGATAATTTGTATGGATTATGTGACACGATGTCATCTGACAAGTGCTTTTATGAAACTTAGCGGGAAAATCAATCTTTTCATGGGCCACCTGAAATGAAATCTTGTGGTATCATTTTAGTGGGATATTGATCATTGGCGTTCAGGTAATGTGAAGTCGGTTTTCTCCCTAAGCTGTGCAGCAGGGAAAGGTAATTTGTATGGATTATGTGACACGATGTCATCTGACAAGTGCTTTTATGAAACTTAGCGGGAAACTCAATCTTTTCATGGGCCACCTGAAATGAAATCTTGTGGTATCATTTTAGTGGGATATTGATCATTGGCGTTCAGGTAATGTGAAGTCGGTTTTCTCCCTAAGCTGTGCAGCAGGGAAAGATAATTTGTATGGTTTATGTGAAACGATGTCATGTGACAAATGTTTTCATTAAACTTAGCGGGAAACTCAATCTTTTCATGGGCCACCTGCAATGAAATCTTGTGGTATCATTTTAGTGGGATATTGATCATTGGCGTTGAGGTAATGTGAAGTCGGTTTTCTCCCTAAGCTGTGCAGCAGGGAAAGATAATTTGTATGAATTATGTGACACGATGTCATCTGACAAGTGTTTTCATGAAACTTAGCAGGAAACTCAATCTTTTCATGGGCCACCTGAAATGAAATCTTGTGGTATCATTTTAGTGGGATATTGATCATTGGCGTTCAGGTAATGTGAAGTCGGTTTTCTCCCTAAGCTGTGCAGCAGGGAAAGATAATTTGTATGGATTATGTGACACGATGTCATGTGAGACGTGTCTTCACGAAACTCAGCGGGAAACTCAATCTTTTCATGGGCCACCTGAAATGAAATCTTATGGTATCATTTTAGTGGGATATTGATCATTGGCGTTCAGGTAATGTGAAGTCGGTTTTCTCCCTAAGCTGTGCAGCAGGGAAAGATAATTTGTATAGATTATGTGACACGATGTCATCTGACAAGTGCTTTTATGAAACTTAGCGGGAAACTCAATCTTTTCATAGGCCACCTGAAATAAAATCTTGTGGTATCATTTTAGTGGGATATTGGTCATTGGCGTTCAGGTAATGTGAAGTCGGATTTCTGCCTATGTCATCTGACAGGTGCTTTTATGAAACTTAGCGGGAAACTCAATCTTTTCATAGGCTACCTGAAATAAAATCTTGTGGTATCATTTTAGTGGGATATTGATCATTGGCGTTCAGGTAATGTGAAGTCGGATTTCTCCCTAAGCTGTGCAGCAGGGAAAGATAATTTGTATGGATTATGTCACACGATGTCATGTTAGAAGTGTCTTCACGAAACTTAGCGGGAAACTCATCTTTTCATGGGCCACCTGAAATGAAATCTTGTGGTATCATTTTAGTGGGATATTGATCATTGGCGTTCAGGTAATGTGAAGTCGGTTTTCTCCCTAAGCTGTGCAGCAGGGAAAGATAATTTGTATGGATTATGTTACACGATGTCATGTGAGAAGTGTCTTCACGAAACCTAGCGGGAAACTCAATCTTTTCATGTGCCACCTGAAATGAAATCTTGTTGTATCATTTTAGTGGGATATTGATCATTGGCGTTCAGGTAATGTGAAGTCGGTTTTCTCCCTAAGCTGTGCAGCAGGGAAAGATAATTTGTATGGATTATGTGACACGATGTCATGTGAGAAGTGTCTTCACGAAACTTAGCGGAAAACTCAATCTTTTCATGGGCCACCTGAAATGAAATCTTGTGGTATCATTTTAGTGGGATATTGATAATTGGCGTTCAGGTAATGTGAAGTTGGTTTTCTCCCTAAGCTGTGCAGCAGGGAAAAATAATTTGTATGGATTAGGTGACATGATGTCATCTGACAAGAGTTTTCATGAAACTTAGCGGGAAACTCAATCTTTTCATAGGCCACCTGAAATGAAATCTTGTGGTATCATTTTAGTGGGATATTGATCATTGGCGTTCAGGTAATGTGAAGTCGGATTTCACCCTAAGCTGTGCAGCAGGGAAAGATAATTTGTATGGATTATGTGACACGATGTCATCTGACAAGCGTTTTCATGAAACTTAGCAGGAAACTCAATCTTTTCATGGGCCACCTGAAATGAAATCTTGTGGTATCATTTTAGTGGGATATTGATCATTGGCGTTCAGGTAATGTGAAGTCGGTTTTCTCCCTAAGCTGTGCAGCAGGGAAAGATAATTTGTATGGATTATGTGACACGATGTCATCTGGCAAGTGCTTTTATGAAACTTAGCGGGAAACTCAATCTTTTCATGGGCCACCTGAAATAAAATCTTGTGGTATCATTTTAGTGGGAAATTGATCATTGGCGTTCAGGTAATGTGAAGTCGGATTTCTCCCTAAGCTGTGCAGCAGGGAAAGATAATTTGTATGGATTATGTGACACGATGTCATCTGACAAGTGCTTTTATGAAACTTAGCGGGAAACTCAATCTTTTCATAGGCCACCTGAAATGAAATCTTGTGGTATCATTTTAGTGGGATATTGATGATTGGCGTTCAGGTAATGTGAAGTCGGTTTTCTCCCTAAGCTGTGCAGCAGGGAAAGATAATTTGTATGGTTTATGTGAAACGATGTCATGTGACAAATGTTTTCATGAAACTTAGCGGGAAACTCAATCTTTTCATGGGCCACCTGAAATGAAATCTTGTGGTATCATTTTTGTGGGATATTGATCATTGGCGTTCAGGTAATGTGAAGTCGGTTTTCTTCCTAAGCTGTGCAGCAGGGAAAGATAATTTGTATGGTTTATGTGAAACGATGTCATGTGACAAATGTTTTCATGAAACTTAGCGGGAAACTCAATCTTTTCATGGGCCACCTGAAATGAAATCTTGTGGTATCATTTTAGTGGGATATTGATCATTGGCGTTCAGGTAATGTGAAGTCGGTTTTCTCCCTAAGCTGTGCAGCAGGGAAAGATAATTTGTATGGTTTATGTGAAACGATGTCATGTGACAAATGTTTTCATGAAACTTAGCGGGAAACTCAATCTTTTCATGGGCCACCTGAAATGAAATCTTGTGGTATCATTTTAGTGGGATATTGATCATTGGCGTTCAGGTAATGTGAAGTCGGTTTTCTTCCTAAGCTGTGCAGCAGGGAAAGATAATTTGTATGGATTATGTTACACGATGTCATGTGAGAAGTGTCTTCACGAAACCTAGCGGGAAACTCAATCTTTTCATGGGCCACCTGAAATGAAATCTTGTGGTATCATTTTAGTGGGATATTGATCATTGGCGTTCAGGTAATGTGAAGTCGGTTTTCTTCCTAAGCTGTGCAGCAGGGAAAGATAATTTGTATGGATTATGTGACACGATGTAATCTGACAAGTGCTTTTATGAAACTTAGCGGGAAACTCAATCTTTTCATGGGCCACCTGAAATGAAATCTTGATGTATCATTTTAGTGGGATATTGATCATTGGCGTTCAGGTAATGTGAAGTCGGTTTTCTCCCTAAGCTGTGAAGCAGGGAAAGATAATTTGTATGGATTATGTGACACGATGTCATGTGAGACGTGTCTTCACGAAACTCAGCGGGAAACTCAATCTTTTCATGGGCCACCCGAAATGAAATCTTATGCTATCATTTTAGTGGGATATTGATCATTGGCGTTCAGGTAATGTGAAGTCGGTTTTCTCCCTAAGCTGTGCAGCAGGGAAAGATAACTTGTATGGATTATGTGACACGATGTCATGTGACAAATGTTTTTATGAAACTTAGCGGGAAACTCAATCTTTTCATAGGCCACCTGAAATAAAATCTTGTGGTATCAGTTTAGTGGGATATTGATCATTGGCGTTCAGGTAATGTGAAGTCGGTTTTCTCCCTAAGCTGTGCAGCAGGGAAAGATAACTTGTATGGATTATGTGACACGATGTCATCTGACAAGTGTTTTCATGAAACTTAGCGGGAAACTCAATCTTTTCATGGGCCACCTGAAATGAAATCTTGAGGTATCATTTTAGTGGGATATTGATCATTGGCGTTCAGGTAATGTGAGGTCGGTTTTCTTCCTGAGCTGTGCAGCAGGGAAAGATAATTTGTATGGACTATGTGACACGATGTCATCTGACAAGTGCTTTTATGAAACTTAGCGGGAAACTCAATCTTTTCATAGGCCACCTGAAATAAAATCTTGTGGAATCATTTTAGTGGGATATTGATCACTGGCGTTCAGGTAATGTGAAGTCGGATTTCTCCCTAAGCTGTGCAGCAGGGAAAGATAATTTGTATGGGTTATGTGACACGATGTCATCTGACAAGTGTTTTCATGAAACTTAGCGGGAAACTCAATCTTTTCATGGGCCACCTGAAATGAAATCCTGTGGTATCATTTTAGTGGGATATTGATCATTGGCGTTCAGGTAATGTGAAGTCGGTTTTCTCCTTAAGCTGTGCAGCAGGGAAAGATAATTTGCATGGATTATGTGACACGATGTCATCTGACAAGTGCTTTTATGAAACTTAGCGGGAAACTCAATCGTTTCATAGGCCACCTGAAATAAAATCTTGTGGTATCATTTTAGTGGGATATTGATCATTGGCGTTCAGGTAATGTGAAGTCGGTTTTCTCCCTAAGATGTGCAGCAGGGAAAGATAATTTGTATGGATTATGTGACACGATGTCATGTGAGAAGTGTCTTCACGAAACCTAGCGGGAAACTCAATCTTTTCATGTGCCACCTGAAATGAAATCTTGTGGTATCATTTTAGGGGGATATTGATCATTCGCGTTCAGGTAATGTGAAGTCGGTTTTCTCCCTAAGCTGTGCAGCAGGGAAAGATAAGTTGTATGGATTATGTGAAACGATGTCATGTGACAAATCTTTTCATGAAATTTACCGGGAAACTCAATCTTTTCATGGGCCACCTGAAATGAAATCTTGTGGTACCATTTTAGGGGATATTGATCATTGGCGTTCAGGTAATGTGAAGTCGGTTTTCTTCTTAAGCTGTGCAGCAAGGAAAGATAATTTGTATGGATTATGTGACATGATGTCATCTGACAAGTGTTTTCATGAAACTTAGCGGGAAACTCAATCTTTTCATAGGCCACCTGAAATCAAATCTTGTGGTATCATTTTAGTGGGATATTGATCATTGGCGTTCAGGTAATGTGAAGTCAGATTTCACCCTAAGCTGTGCAGCAGGGAAAGATAATTTATATGGATTATGTGACACGATGTCATCTGACAAGTGTTTTCATGAAGCTTAGCAGGAAACTCAATCTTTTCATGGGCCACCTGAAATGAAATCTTGTGGTATCATTTTAGTGGGATATTGATCATTGGCGTTCAGGTAATGTGAAGTCGGTTTTCTCCCTAAGCTGTGCAGCAGGGAAAGATAACTTGTATGGATTATGTGACACGATGTCATCTGACAAGTGTTTTCATGAAACTTAGCGGGAAACTCAATCTTTTCATGGGCCACCTGAAATGAAATCTTGAGGTATCATTTTAGTGGGATATTGATCATTGGCGTTCAGGTAATGTGAGGTCGGTTTTCTTCCTGAGCTGTGCAGCAGGGAAAGATAATTTGTATGGACTATGTGACACGATGTCATCTGACAAGTGCTTTTATGAAACTTAGCGGGAAACTCAATCTTTTCATAGGCCACCTGAAATAAAATCTTGTGGAATCATTTTAGTGGGATATTGATCACTGGCGTTCAGGTAATGTGAAGTCGGATTTCTCCCTAAGCTGTGCAGCAGGGAAAGATAATTTGTATGGGTTATGTGACACGATGTCATCTGACAAGTGTTTTCATGAAACTTAGCGGGAAACTCAATCTTTTCATGGGCCACCTGAAATGAAATCCTGTGGTATCATTTTAGTGGGATATTGATCATTGGCGTTCAGGTAATGTGAAGTCGGTTTTCTCCTTAAGCTGTGCAGCAGGGAAAGATAATTTGCATGGATTATGTGACACGATGTCATCTGACAAGTGCTTTTATGAAACTTAGCGGGAAACTCAATCGTTTCATAGGCCACCTGAAATAAAATCTTGTGGTATCATTTTAGTGGGATATTGATCATTGGCGTTCAGGTAATGTGAAGTCGGTTTTCTCCCTAAGATGTGCAGCAGGGAAAGATAATTTGTATGGATTATGTGACACGATGTCATGTGAGAAGTGTCTTCACGAAACCTAGCGGGAAACTCAATCTTTTTATGTGCCACCTGAAATGAAATCTTGTGGTATCATTTTAGGGGGATATTGATCATTCGCGTTCAGGTAATGTGAAGTCGGTTTTCTCCCTAAGCTGTGCAGCAGGGAAAGATAAGTTGTATGGATTATGTGAAACGATGTCATGTGACAAATCTTTTCATGAAATTTACCGGGAAACTCAATCTTTTCATGGGCCACCTGAAATGAAATCTTGTGGTAACATTTTAGGGGATATTGATCATTGGCGTTCAGGTAATGTGAAGTCGGTTTTCTTCTTAAGCTGTGCAGCAAGGAAAGATAATTTGTATGGATTATGTGACATGATGTCATCTGACAAGTGTTTTCATGAAACTTAGCGGGAAACTCAATCTTTTCATAGGCCACCTGAAATCAAATCTTGTGGTATCATTTTAGTGGGATATTGATCATTGGCGTTCAGGTAATGTGAAGTCAGATTTCACCCTAAGCTGTGCAGCAGGGAAAGATAATTTATATGGATTATGTGACACGATGTCATCTGACAAGTGTTTTCATGAAGCTTAGCAGGAAACTCAATCTTTTCATGGGCCACCTGAAATGAAATCTTGTGGTATCATTTTAGTGGGATATTGATCATTGGCGTTCAGGTAATGTGAAGTCGGTTTTCTCCCTAAGCTGTGCAGCAGGGAAAGATAATTTGTATGGATTATGTGACACGATGTCATGTGAGAAGTGTCTTCACGAAACTTAGCGGGAAACTCAATCTTTTCATGGGCCACCTGAAATGAAATCTTATGGTATCATTTTAGTGGGATATTGATCATTGGTGTTCAGGTAATGTGAAGTCGGTTTTTTCCCTAAGCTGTGCAGCAGGGAAAGATAACTTGTATGGATTATGTGACACGATGTCATATGACAAATGTGTTTATGAAACTTAGCGGGAAACTCAATCTTTTCATAGGCCACCTGAAATAAAATCTTGTGGTATCATTTTAGTGGGATATTGATCATTGGCGTTCAGGTAATGTGAAGTCGGATTTCTCCCTAAGCTGTGCAGCAGGGAAAGAGAATTTGTATGGATTATGTGACACGATGTCATCTGACAAGTGTTTTCATGAAACTTAGCGGGAAACTCAATCTTTTCATGGGCCATCTGAAACGAAATCTTGTGGTATCGTTTTAGTGGGATATTGATGATTGGCGTTCAGGTAATGTAAAGTCGGTTTTCTTCCTAAGCTGTGCAGCAGGGAAAGATAATTTGTATGGATTATGTGACACGATGTCATCTGAAAGTGCTTTTATGAAACTTAGCGGGAAAATCAATCTTTTCATGGGCCACCTGAAATGAAATCTTGTGATATCATTTTAGTGGGATATTGATCATTGGTGTTCAGGTAATGTGAAGTCGGTTTTCTCCCTAAGCTGTGCAGCAGGGAAAGATAATTTGTATGGATTATGTGACACGATGTCATCTGATAAGTGCCTTTATGAAACTTAGCGGGAAACTCAATCTTTTTATAGGCCACCTGAAATAAAATCTTGTGGTATCAATTTTAGTGGGATATTGATCATTGGCGTTCAGGTAATGTGAAGTCGGATTTCTCCCTAAGCTGTGCAGCAGGGAAAGATAATTTGTATGGATTATGTGACACGATGTCATCTGACAAGTGTTTTCATGAAACTTAGCGGGAAACTCAATCTTTTCATGGGCCACCTGAAATAAAATCTTGTGGTATCATTTTAGTGGGATATTGATCATTGGCGTTCAGGTAATGTGAAGTCGGTTTTCTCCCAAAGCTGTGCAGCAGGGAAAGATAATTTGTATGGATTATGTGACACGATGTCATCTGACAAGTGCTTTTATGAAACTTAGCGGGAAACTCAATCTTTTCATAGGCCACCTGAAATAAAATCTTGTGGTATCATTTTAGTGGGATATTGATCATTGGCGTTCAGGTAATGTGAAGTCGGATTTCTTCCTAAGCTGTGCAGCAGGGAAAGAGAATTTGTATGGATTATGTGACACGATGTCATCTGACAAGTGTTTTCATGAAACTTAGCGGGAAACTCAATCTTTTCATTGGCCACCTGAAATAAAATCTTGTGGTATCATTTTAATGGGAAATTGATCATTGGCGTTCAGGTAATGTGAAGTCGGTTTTCTCCCTAAGCTGTGCAGCAGGGAAAGATAATGTGTATGGATTATGTGACACGATGTCATCTGACAAGTGCTTTTATGAAACTTAGCGGGAAACTCAATCTTTTCATGGGCCATCTGAAATAAAATCTTGTCGTATCATTTTAGTGGGATATTGATCAGTGGCGTTAAGGTAATATGAAGTCGGATTTCTCCCTAAGCTGTGCAGCAGGGAAAGATAATTTGCATGGATTATGTCACACGATGTCATGTTAGAAGTGTCTTCACGAAACTTAGCGGGAAACTCAATCTTTTCATGGGCCACCTGAAATGAAATCTTGTGGTATCATTTTAGTGGGATATTGATCATTGGCGTTCAGGTAATGTGAAGTCGGTTTTCCCCTTAGCTGTGCAGCAGGGAAAGATAATTTGTATGGATTATGTCACACGATGCCATGTTAGAAGTGTCTTCACGAAACTCAGCGGGAAACTCAATCTTTTCATGGGCCACCTGAAATTAAATCTTGTGGTATCATTTTAGAGGGATATTGATCATTGGCGTTTAGGTAATGTGAAGTCGGTTTTCTCCCTAAGTTGTGCAGCAGGAAAAGATAATTTGTATGGATTATGTGAAACGATGTCATGTGACAAATGTTTTCATGAAACTTAGCGGGAAACTCAATCTTTTCATGGGCCACCCGAAATGAAATCTTGTGGTATCATTTTAGTGGGATATTGATCATTGGCGTTCAGGTAATGTGAAGTCGGTTTTCTCCCTAAGCTGTGCGGCAGGGAAAGATAATTTGTATGGATTATGTGACACGATGTCATGTGAGAAGTGTCTTCACGAAACTTAGCGGAAAACTCAATCTTTTCATGGGCCACCTGAAATGAAATCTTGTGGTATCATTTTAGTGGGATATTGATAATTGGCGTTCAGGTAATGTGAAGTCGGTTTTCTCCCTAAGATGTGCAGCAGGGAAAGAAAATTTGTATGGATTATGTGACATGATATCATCTGACAAGTGTTTTCATGAAACTTAGCGGCAAACTCAATCTTTTCATAGGCCACCTGAAATGAAATCTTGTGGTTTCATTTTAGTGGGATATTGATCATTGGCGTTCAGGTAATGTGAAGTCGAATTTCACCCTAAGCTGTGCAGCAGGGAAAGATAATTTGTATGGATTATGTGACACGATGCCATCTGACAAGTGTTTTCATGAAACTTAGCAGGAAACTCAATCTTTTTATGGGCCACCTGAAATAAAATCTTGTGGTATCATTTTAGTGGGATATTGATCATTGGCGTTCAGGTAATGTGAAGTCGGTTTTCTCCCTAAGCTGTGCAGCAGGGAAAGATAATTTGTATGGATTATGTGACACGATGTCATCTGACAAGTGCTTTTATGAAACTTAGCGGGAAACTCAATATTTCATAGACCACCTGAAATAAAATCTTGTGGTATCATTTTAGTGGGAAATTGATCATTGGCGTTCAGGTAATGTGAAGTCGGATTTCTCCCTAAGCTGTGCAGCAGGGAAAGATAATTTGTATGGATTATGTGACAAGATGTCATCTGACAAGTGCTTTTATGAAACTTAGCGGGAAACTCAATCTTTTGATGGGCCACCTGAAATGAAATCTTGTGGTATCATTTTAGAGGGATATTGATCAATGGCGTTCAGGTAATGTGAAGTCGGTTTTCTCTCTAAGCTGTGCAGCAGGGAAAAATAATTTGTATGGTTTATGTGAAACGATGTCATGTGACAAATGTTTTCATGAAACTTAGCGGGAAACTCAATCTTTTCATGGGCCACCTGAAATGAAATCTTGAGGTATCATTTTAGTGGGATATTGATCATTGGCGTTCAGGTAATGTGAAGTCGGTTTTCTTCTAAGCTGTGCAGCAGGGAAAGATAATTTGTATGAATTATGTGACATGATGTCATCTGACAAGTGTTTTCATGAAACTTAGCGGGAAACTCAATCTTTTCATAGGCCACCTGAAAGGAAATCTTGTGGTATCATTTTAGTGGGATATTGATCATTGGCGTTCAGGTAATGTGAAGTCGGTTTTCTTCTAAGCTGTGCAGCAGGGAAAGATAATTTGTATGAATTATGTGACATGATGTCATCTGACAAGTGTTTTCATGAAACTTAGCGGGAAACTCAATCTTTTCATAGGCCACCTGAAATGAAATCTTGTGGTATCATTTTAGTGGGATATTGATCATTGGCGTTCAGGTAATGTGAAGTCGGATTTCACCCTAAGCTGTGCAGCAGGGAAAGATATTTTGTATGAATTATATGACACGATGTCATCTGACAAGCGTTTTCATGAAACTTAGCAGGAAACTCAATCTTTTCATAGGCCACCTGAAATAAAATCTTGTGGTATCATTTTAGTGGGATATTGATCATTGGCGTTCAGGTAATGTGAAGTCGGATTTCTCCCTAAGCTGTGCAGCAGGGAAAGAGAATTTGTATGGATTATGTGACACGATGTCATCTGACAAGTGTTTTCATAAAACTTAGCGGGAAACTCAATCTTTTCATGGGCCACCTGAAATGAAATCTTGTGGTATCATTTTAGTGGGATATTGATCATTGGCGTTCAGGTAATGTGAAGTCGGTTTTCTCCCTAAGCTGTGCAGCAGGGAAAGATAATTTGTATGGATTATGTGACACGATGCCATCTGACAAGTGCTTTTATGAAACTTAGCGGGAAACTCAATCTTTTCATAGGCCACCTGAAATAAAATCTTGTGGTATCATTTTAGTGGGTTATTGATCATTGGCGTTCAGGTAATGTGAAGTCAGATTTCTCCCTAAGCTGTGCAGCAGGAAAAGATAATTTGTATGGATTATGTGACACGATGTCATCTGACAAGTGCTTTTATGAAACTTAGCGGGAAACTCAATCTTTTCAAGGGCCACCTGAAATAAAATCTTGTGGTATCATTTTAGTGGGATATTGATCATTGGCGTTCAGGTAATGTGAAGTCGGATTTCTCGCTAAGCTGTGCAGCAGGGAAAGATAATTTGTATGGATTATGTGACACGATGTCATGTTAGAAGTGTCTTCACGAAACTTAGCGGGAAACTCAATCTTTTCATGGGCACCTGAAATGAAATCTTGTGGTATCATTTTAGTGGGATATTGATCATTGGCGTTCAGGTAATGTGAAGTCGGTTTTCTCCCTAAGCTGTGCAGCAGGGAAAGATAATTTGTATGGATTATGTGACACGATGTCATGTGAGAAGTGTCTTCACGAAACCTAGCGGGAAACTCAATCTTTTCATGTGCCACCTGAAATGAAATCTTGTGGTATCGTTTTAGTGGGATATTGATCATTGGCGTTCAGGTAATGTGAAGTCGGTTTTCTCCCTAAGCTGTGCAGCAGGGAAAGATAATTTGTATGGATTATGTGACACGATGTCATGTGACAAATGTTTTAATAAAACTTAGCGGGAAACTCAATCTTTTCATGGGCCACCTTAAATGAAATCTTGTGGTATCATTTCAGTGGGATATTGATCATTGGCGTTCAGGTAATTTGAAGTCGGTTTTCTTCCTAAGCTGTGCAGCTGGGAAAGATAATTTGTATGGATTATGTGACATGATGTCATCTGACAAGTGTTTTCATAAAACTTAGTGGGAAACTCAATCTTTTCATAGGCCACCTGAAATGAAATCTTGTGGTATCATTTTAGTGGGATATTGATCATTGGCGTTCAGGTAATGTGAAGTCGGTTTTCTCCCTAAGCTGTGCAGCAGGGAAAGATAATTTGTATGGATTATGTGACATGATGTCATCTGACAAGTGTTTTCATGAAACTTAGCGGGAAACTCAATCTTTTCATAGGCCACCTGAAATGAAATCTTGTGGTATCATTTTAGTGGGATATTGATCATTGGCGTTCAGGTAACGTGAAGTCGGCTTTCTCCCTAAGCTGTGCAGCAGGGAAAGATAATTTGTATGGATTATGTGACATGATGTCATCTGGCAAGTGTTTTCATGAAACTTAGCGGGAAACTCAATCTTTTCATAGGCCACCTGAAATGAAATCTTGTGGTATCATTTTAGTGGGATATTGATCATTGGCGTTCAGGTAATGTGAAGTCGGTTTTCTCCCTAAGCTGTGCAGCAAGGAAAGATAACTTGTATTTATTATGTGACACGATGTCATGTGACAAATGTTTTTATGAAACTTAGCGGGAAACTCAATCTTTTCATAGGCCACCTGAAATAAAATCTTGTGGTATCATTTTAGTGGGATATTGATCATTGGCGTTCAGGTAATGTGAAGTCGGATTTCTCCCTAAGCTGTGCAGCAGGGAAAGAGAATTTGTATGGATTATGTGACACGATGTCATCTGACAAGTGCTTTTATGAAACTTAGCGGGAAAATCAATCTTTTCATGGGCCACCTGAAATGAAATCTTGTGATATCATTTTAGTGGGATATTGATCATTGGCGTTCAGGTAATGTGAAGTCGGTTTTCTCCCTAAGCTGTGCAGCAGGGAAAGATAATTTGTATGGATTATGTGACACGATGTCATCTGACAAGTGCCTTTATGAAACTTAGCGGGAAACTCAATCTTTTCATAGGCCACCTGAAATAAAATCTTGTGGTGTCATTTTTAGTGGGAAATTGATCATTGGCGTTCAGGTAATCTGAAGTCGGATTTCTCCCTAAGCTGTGCAGCAGGGAAAGATAATTTGTATGGATTATGTGACACGATGTCATCTGACAAGTGCTTTTATGAAACTTAGCGGGAAACTCAATCTTTTCATGGGCCACCTGAAATAAAATCTTGTGGTATCATTTTAGTGGGATATTGATCATTGGCGTTCAGGTAATGTGAAGTCGGATTTCTCCCTAAGCTGTGCAGCAGGGAAAGATAATTTGTATGGATTATGTGACACGATGTCATCTGACAAGTGTTTACAGGAAACTTAGCGGGAAACTCAATCTTTTCATGGGCCACCTGAAATGAAATCCTGTGGTATCATTTCAGTGGGATATTGATCATTGGCGTTCAGGTAATGTGAAGTCGGTTTTCTCCCTAAGCTGTGCAGCAGGGAAAGATAATTTGTATGGATTATGTGACACGATGTCATCTGACAAGTGCTTTTATGAAACTTAGCGGGAAACTCAATCTTTTCATAGGCCACCTGAAATAAAATCTTGTGGTATCATTTTAGTGGGATATTGATCATTGGCGTTCAGGTAATGTGAAGTCGGTTTTCCTCCTAAGCTGTGCAGCAGGGAAAGATAACATGTATTTATTATGTGACACGATGTCATGTGACAAATGTTTTTATGAAACTTAGCGGGAAACTCAATCTTTTCATAGGCCACCTGAAATAAAATCTTGTGGTATCATTTTAGTGGGATATTGATCATTGGCGTTCAGGTAATGTGAAGTCGGTTTTCTCCCTAAGCTGTGCAGCAGGGAAAGATAATTTGTATGGATTATGTGACACGATGCCATCTGACAAGTGCTTTTATGAAACTTAGCCGCAAACTCAATCTTTTCATAGGCCACCTGAAATAAAATCTTGTGGTATCATTTTAGTGGGTTATTGATCATTGGCGTTCAGGTAATGTGAAGTCAGATTTCTCCCTAAGCTGTGCAGCAGGGAAAGATAATTTGTATGGATTATGTGACACGATGTCATCTGACAAGTGCTTAATGAAACTTAGCGGGAAACTCAATCTTTTCATGGGCAACCTGAAATAAAATCTTGTGGTATCATTTTAGTGGGATATTGATCATTGGCGTTCAGGTAATGTGAAGTCGGATTTCTCGCTAAGCTGTGCAGCAGGGAAAGATAATTTGTATGGATTATGTGACACGATGTCATGTTAGAAGTGTCTTCACGAAACTTAGCGGGAAACTCAATCTTTTCATGGGCACCTGAAATGAAATCTTGTGGTATCATTTTAGTGGGATATTGATCATTGGCGTTCAGGTAATGTGAAGTCGGTTTTCTCCCTAAGCTGTGCAGCAGGGAAAGATAATTTGTATGGATTATGTGACACGATGTCATGTGAGAAGTGTCTTCACGAAACCCAGCGGGAAACTCAATCTTTTCATGTGCCACCTGAAATGAAATCTTGTGGTATCATTTTAGTGGGATATTGATCATTGGCGTTCAGGTAATGTGAAGTCGGTTTTCTCCCTAAGCTGTGCAGCAGGGAAAGATAATTTGTATGGATTATGTGACACGATGTCATGTGACAAATGTTTTAATAAAACTTAGCGGGAAACTCAATCTTTTCATGGGCCACCTGAAATGAAATCTTGTGGTATCATTTTAGTGGGATATTGATCATTGGCGTTCAGGTAATTTGAAGTCGGTTTTCTTCCTAAGCTGTGCAGCTGGGAAAGATAATTTGTATGGATTATGTGACATGATGTCATCTGACAAGTGTTTTCATAAAACTTAGTGGGAAACTCAATCTTTTCATAGGCCACCTGAAATGAAATCTTGTGGTATCATTTTAGTGGGATATTGATCATTGGCGTTCAGGTAATGTGAAGTCGGTTTTCTCCCTAAGCTGTGCAGCAGGGAAAGATAATTTGTATGGATTATGTGACATGATGTCATCTGACAAGTGTTTTCATGAAACTTAGCGGGAAACTCAATCTTTTCATAGGCCACCTGAAATGAAATCTTGTGGTATCATTTTAGTGGGATATTGATCATTGGCGTTCAGGTAACGTGAAGTCGGCTTTCTCCCTAAGCTGTGCAGCAGGGAAAGATAATTTGTATGGATTATGTGACATGATGTCATCTGGCAAGTGTTTTCATGAAACTTAGCGGGAAACTCAATCTTTTCATAGGCCACCTGAAATGAAATCTTGTGGTATCATTTTAGTGGGATATTGATCATTGGCGTTCAGGTAATGTGAAGTCGGTTTTCTTCCTAAGCTGTGCAGCAGGGAAAGATAATTTGTATGGATTATGTGACACGATGTCATGTGAGAAGTGTCTTCACGAAACTTAGCGGGAAACTCAATCTTTTCATGGGCCACGTGAAATGAAATCTTGTGGTATCATTTTAGTGGGATATTGATCATTGGCGTTCAGGTAATGTGAAGTCGGTTTTCTCCCTAAGGTGTGCAGCAGGGAAAGATAATTTGTATGGATTATGTGACATGATGTCATCTGACAAGTGTTTTCATGAAACTTAGCGGGAAACTCAATCTTTTCATAGGCCACCTGAAATTAAATCTTGTGGTATCATTTTAGTGGGATATTGATCATTGGCGTTTAGGTAATGTGAAGTCGGATTTCACCCTAAGCTGTGCAGCAGGGAAAGATAATTTGTATGGATTATGTGACAAGATGTCATCTGACAAGTGTTTTCATGAAACTTAGCAGGAAACTCAATCTTTTCATGGGCCACCTGAAATGAAATCTTGTGATATCATTTTAGTGGGATATTGATCATTGGCGTTCAGGTAATGTGAAGTCGGTTTTCTCCCTAAGCTGTGCAGCAGGGAAAGATAATTTGTATGGATTATGTGACACGATGTCATCTGAGAAGTGTCTTCACGAAACTTAGCGGGAAACTCAATCTTTTCATGGGCCACCTGAAATGAAATCTTATGGTATCATTTTAGTGGGATATTGATCATTGGCGTTCAGGTAATGTGAAGTCGGTTTTCTCCCTAAGCTGTGCAGCAGGGAAAGATAACTTGTATTTATTATGTGACACGATGTCATGTGACAAATGTTTTTATGAAACTTAGCGGGAAACTCAATCTTTTCATAGGCCACCTGAAATAAAATCTTGTGGTATCTTTTTAGTGGGATATTGATCATTGGCGTTCAGGTAATGTGAAGTCGGATTTCTCCCTAAGCTGTGCAGCAGGGAAAGAGAATTTGTATGGATTATGTGACACGATGTCATGTGACAAATGTTTTAATAAAACTTAGCGGGAAACTCAATCTTTTCATGGGCCACCTGAAATGAAATCTTGTGGTATCATTTTAGTGGGATATTGATCATTGGCGTTCAGGTAATGTGAAGTCGGTTTTCTCCCTAAGCTGTGCAGCAGGGAAAGATAATTTGTATGGATTATGTGACATGATGTCATCAGACAAGTGTTTTCATGAAACTTAGCGGGAAACTCAATCTTTTCATAGGCCACCTGAAATGAAATCTTGTGGTATCATTTTAGTGGGATATTGATCATTGGCGTTCAGGTAATGTGAAGTCGGCTTTCTCCCTAAGCTGTGCAGCAGGGAAAGATAATTTGTATGGATTATGTGACATGATGTCATCTGGCAAGTGTTTTCATGAAACTTAGTGGGAAACTCAATCTTTTCATAGGCCACCTGAAATGAAATCTTGTGGTATCATTTTAGTGGGATATTGATCATTGGCGTTCAGGTAATGTGAAGTCGGTTTTCTCCCTAAGCTGTGCAGCAAGGAAAGATAATTTGTATGGATTATGTGAAACGATGTCATGTGACAAATGTTTTCATGAAACTTAGTGGGAAACTCAATCTTTTCATGGGCCACCTGAAATGAAATCTTGTGGTATCATTTTAGTGGGATATTGATCATTGGCGTTCAGGTAATGTGAAGTCGGTTTTCTTCCTAAGCTGTGCAGCAGGGAAAGATAATTTGTATGGATTATGTGACACGATGTCATGTGAGAAGTGTCTTCACGAAACTTAGCGGGAAACTCAATCTTTTCATGGGCCACCTGAAATGAAATCTTGTGGTATCATTTTAGTGGGATATTGATCATTGGCGTTCAGGTAATGTGAAGTCGGTTTTCTCCCTAAGCTGTGCAGCAGGGAAAGATAATTTGTATGGATTATGTGACATGATGTCATCTGACAAGTGTTTTCATGAAACTTAGCGGGAAACTCAATCTTTTCATAGGCCACCTGAAATGAAATCTTGTGGTATCATTTTAGTGGGATATTGATCATTGGCGTTAGGTAATGTGAAGTCGGATTTCACCCTAAGCTGTGCAGCAGGGAAAGATAATTTGTATGGATTATGTGACACGATGTCATCTGACAAGTGTTTTCATGAAACTTAGCAGGAAACTCAATCTTTTCATGGGCCACCTGAAATGAAATCTTGTGATATCATTTTAGTGGGATATTGATCATTGGCGTTCAGGTAATGTGAAGTCGGTTTTCTCCCTAAGCTGTGCAGCAGGGAAAGATAATTTGTATGGATTATGTGACACGATGTCATGTGAGAAGTGTCTTCACGAAACTTAGCGGGAAACTCAATCTTTTCATGGGCCACCTGAAATGAAATCTTATATGTATCATTTTAGTGGGATATTGATCATTGGCGTTCAGGTAATGTGAAGTCGGTTTTCTCCCTAAGCTGTGCAGCAGGGAAAGATAACTTGTATTTATTATGTGACACGATGTCATGTGACAAATGTTTTTATGAAACTTAGCGGGAAACTCAATCTTTTCATAGGCCACCTGAAATAAAATCTTGTGGTATAATTTTAGTGGGATATTGATCATTGGCGTTCAGGTAATGTGAAGTCGGATTTCTCCCTAAGCTGTGCAGCAGGGAAAGAGAATTTGTATGGATTATGTGACACGATGTCATGTGACAAATGTTTTAATAAAACTTAGCGGGAAACTCAATCTTTTCATGGGCCACCTGAAATGAAATCTTGTGGTATCATTTTAGTGGGATATTGATCATTGGCGTTTAGGTAATGTGAAGTCGGATTTCACCCTAAGCTGTGCAGCAGGGAAAGATAATTTGTATGGATTATGTGACACGATGTCATCTGACAAGTGTTTTCATGAAACTTAGCAGGAAACTCAATCTTTTCATGGGCCACCTGAAATGAAATCTTGTGGTATCATTTTAGTGGGATATTGATCATTGGCGTTCAGGTAATGTGAAGTCGGTTTTCTCCCTAAGCTGTGCAGCAGGGAAAGATAATTTGTATGGATTATGTGACACGATGTCATGTGAGAAGTGTCTTCACGAAACTTAGCGGGAAACTCAATCTTTTCATGGGCCACCTGAAATGAAATCTTCTGGTATCATTTTAGTGGGATATTGATCATTGGCGTTCAGGTAATGTGAAGTCGGTTTTCTCCCTAAGCTGTGCAGCAGGGAAAGATAACTTGTATTTATTATGTGACACGATGTCATGTGACAAATGTTTTTATGAAACTTAGCGGGAAACTCAATCTTTTCATAGGCCACCTGAAATAAAATCTTGTGGTATCATTTTAGTGGGATATTGATCATTGGCGTTCAGGTAATGTGAAGTCGGATTTTTCCCTAAGCTGTGCAGCAGGGAAAGAGAATTTGTATGGATTATGTGACACGATGTCATCTGACAAGTGCTTTTATGAAACTTAGCGGGAAAATCAACCTTTTCATGGGCCACCTGAAATGAAATCTTGTGATATCATTTCAGTGGGATATTGATCATTGGCGTTCAGGTAATGTGAAGTCGGTTTTCTCCCTAAGCTGTGCAGCAGGGAAAGATAATTTGTATGGATTATGTGACACGATGTTATCTGACAAGTCCCTTTATGAAACTTAGCGGGAAACTCAATCTTTTTATAGGCCACCTGAAATAAAATCTTGTTGTATCAATTTTAGTGGGATATTGATCATTGGCGTTCAGGTAATCTGAAGTCGGATTTCTCCCTAAGCTGTGCAGCAGGGAAAGATAATTTGTATGGATTATGTGACACGATGTCATCTGACAAGTGTTTTTATGAAACTTAGCGGAAAACTCAATCTTTTCATGGGCCACCTGAAATAAAATCTTGTGGTATAATTTTAGTGGGATATTGATCATTGGTGTTCAGGTAATGTGAAGTCGGTTTTCTCCCTAAGCTGTGCAGCAGGGAAAGATAATTTGTATGAATTATGTGACTCGATGTCATCTGACAAGTGCTTTTATGAAACTTAGCGGGAAACTCAATCTTTTCATAGGCCACCTGAAATAAAATCTTGTGGTGTCATTTTAGTGGGAAATTGATCATTGGCGTTCAGGTAATGTGAAGTGGGATTCCTCCCTAAGCTGTGCAGCAGGGAAAGATAATTTGTATGGATTATGTGACACGATGTCATCTGACAAGTGCTTTTATGAAACTTAGCGGGAAACTCAATCTTTTCATAGGCCACCTGAAATAAAATCTTGTGGTATCATTTTAGTGGGATATTGATCATTGGCGTTCAGGTAATGTGAAGTCGGACTTCTCCCTAATTTGTGCAGCAGGGAAAGATAATTTGTATGGATTATGTGACACGATGTCATCTGACAAGATTTTTCATGAAACTTAGCGGGAAACTCAATCTTTTCATGGGCCACCTGAAATGAAATCCTGTGGTATCATTTTAGTGGGATATTGATCATTGGCGTTCAGCTAATGTGAAGTCGGTTTTCTCCCTAAGCTCTGCAGCAGGGAAAGATAATTTGTATGGATTATGTGACACGATGTCATCTGACAAGTGCTTTTATGAAACTTAGCGGGAAACTCAATCTTTTCATAGGCCACCTGAAATAAAATCTTGTGGTATCATTTTAGTGGGATATTGATCATTGGCGTTCAGGTAATGTGAAGTCGAATTTCTCCCTAAGCTGTGCAGCAGGGAAAGAGAATTTGTATGGATTATGTGACACGATGTCATCTGACAAGTGTTTTCATGAAACTTAGCGGGAAACTCAATCTTTTCATAGGCCACCTGAAATAAAATCTTGTGGTATCATTTTAGTGGGAAATTCATCATTGGCGTTCAGGTAATGTGAAGTCGGTTTTCTCCCTAAGCTGTGCAGCAGGGAAAGATAATTTGTATGGATTATGTGACACGATGTCATCTGACAAGTGCTTTTATGAAACTTAGCGGGAAATTCAATCTTTTCATGGGCCATCTGAAATAAAATCTTGTGGTATCATTTTAGTGGGACATTGATCATTGGCGTTAAGGTAATGTGAACTCGGATTTCTCCCTAAGCTGTGCAGCAGGGAAAGATAATTTGTATGGATTATGTCCCACGATGTCATGTTAGAAGTGTCTTCACGAAACTTAGCGGGAAACTCAATCTTTTCATGGGCCACCTGAAATGAAATCTTGTGGTATCATTTTAGTGGGATATTGATCATTGGCGTTCAGGTAATGTGAAGTCGGTTTTCTCCCTAAGCTGTGCAGCAGGGAAAGATAATTTGTATGGATTATGTGACACGATGCCATGTGAGAAGTGTCTTCACGAAACCTAGCGGGAAACTCAATCTTTTCATGTGCCACCTGAAAAGAAATCTTGTGGTATCATTTTAGTGGGATATTGATCATTGGCGTTCAGGTAATGTGAAGTCGGTTTTCTCCCTAAGCTGTGCAGCAGGGAAAGATAATTTGTATTATTATGTGAAACGATGTCATGTGACAAATGTTTTCATGAAACTTAGCGGGAAACTCAATCTTTTCATGGGCCACCTGAAATGAAATCTTGTGGTATCATTTTTGTAAGATATTGATCATTGGCGTTCAGGTAATGTATAGTCGGTTTTCTCCCTAAGCTGTGCTGCAGGGAAAGATAATTTGTATGGATTATGTGACACGATGTCATGCGAGAAGTGTAGTCACGAAACTTAGCGGGAAACTCAATCTTTTCATGTGCCACCTGAAATGAAATCTTGTGGTATCATTTTAGTGGGATATTGATCATTGGCGTTCAGGTAATGTGAAGTCGGTTTTCTCCCTAAGCTGTGCAGCAGGGAAAGATAATTTGAATGGATTATGTGACACGATGTCATCTGACAAGTGTTTTCATGAAACTTAGCGGGAAACTTAATCTTTTCATGGGCCACCTGAAATGAAATCTTGTGGTATCATTTTAGTGGGATATTGATCATTGGCGTTCAGGTAATGTGAAGTCGGTTTTCTCCCTAAGCTGTGCTGCAGGGAAAGATAATTTGTATGGATTATGTGACACGATGTCATGTGAGAAGTGTCTTCACGAAACTTAGCGGGAAACTCAATCTTTTCATGGGCCACCTGAAATGAAATCTTATGGTATCATTTTAGTGGGATATTGATCATTGGCGTTCAGGTAATGTGAAGTCGGTTTTCTCCCTAAGCTGTGCAGCAGGGAAAGATAACTTGTATGGATTATGTGACACGATGTCATGTGACAAATGTTTTTATGAAACTTAGCGGGAAACTCAATCTTTTCATAGGCCACCTGAAATAAAATCTTGTGGTATCATTTTAGTGGGATATTGATCATTGGCGTTCAGGTAATGTGAAGTCGGATTTCTTCCTAAGCTGTGCAGCAGGGAAAGAGAATTTGTATAGATTATGTGACACGATGTCATCTGACAAGTGTTTTCATGAAACTTAGCGGGAAACTCAATCTTTTCATGGGCCACCTGAAATGAAATCTTGTGGTATCATTTTAGTGGGATATTGATCATTGGCGTTCAGGTAATGTGAAGTCGGTTTTCTCCCTAAGCTGTGCAGCAGGGAAAGATAATTTGTATGGATTATGTGACACGATGCCATCTGACAAGTGCTTTTATGAAACTTAGCGGGAAACTCAATCTTTTCATAGGCCACCTGAAATAATATCTTGTGGCATCATTTTAGTGGGTTATTGATCATTGGCGTTCAGGTAATGTGAAGTCGGATTTCTCCCTAAGCTGTGCAGCAGGGAAAGAGAATTTGTATGGATTATGTGACACGATGTCATCTGACAAGTGCTTTTATGAAACTTAGCGGGAAACTCAATCTCTTCATGGGCAACTGAAATGAAATCTTGTGGTATCATTTTAGTGGGATATTGATCATTGGCGTTCAGGTAATGTGAAGTCGGTTTTCTCCCTAAGCTGTGCAGCAGGGAAAGATAATTTGTATGGATTATGTGACACGATGTCATGTGAGAAGTGTCTTCACGAAACCTAGCGGGAAACTCAATCTTTTCATGTGCCACCTGAAATGAAATCTTGTGGTATCATTTTAGTGGGATATTGATCATTGGCGTTCAGGTAATGTGAAGTCGGTTTTCTCCCTAAGCTGTGCAGGAGGGAAAGATAATTTGTATGGATTATGTGAAACGATGTCATGTGACAAATGTTTTCATGAAACTTAGCGGGAAACTCAATCTTTTCATGGGCCACCTGAAATGAAATCTTGTGGTATCTTTTTAGTGGGATATTGATCATTGGCGTTCAGGTAATGTGAAGTCGGTTTTCTCCCTAAGCTGTGCAGCAGGGAAAGATAATTTGTATGGATTATGTGACACGATGTCATCTGACAAGTGTTTTCATCTAACTTAGCGGGAAACTCAATCTTTTCATAGGCCACCTGAAATGAAATCTTGTGGTATCATTTTAGTGGGATATTGATCATTGGCGTTCAGGTAATGTGAAGTCGGATTTCACCCTAAGCTGTGCAGCAGGGAAAGATAATTTGTATGGATTATGTGACACGATGTCATCTGACAAGTGTTTTCATGAAACTTAGCGGGAAACTCAATCTTTTCATAGGCCACCTGAAATGAAATCTTGTAGTATCGTTTTTGTCGGATATTGATCATCGGCGTTGAGGTAATGTGAAGTCAATTTTCCCCCTGAGCTGTGCAGCAGGGAAAGATAATTTGTATGGATTATGTGACACGATGTCATGTGACAAGTGTCTTCACGAAACTTAGCGGGGAACTCAATCTTTTCATAGGCCACCTGAAATAAAATCTTGTAGTATCGTTTTTGTGGGATATTGATCATCTGCGTTCAGGTAATGTGAAGTCACTTTTCCCCCTGAGCTGTGCAGCAGGGAAAGATAATTTGTATGGAATATGTGACACGATGTCATGTGACAAGTGTCTTCACGAAACCTAGCGGGAAACTCAATCTTTTCATGTGCCACCTGAAATGAAATCTTGTGGTATCATTTTAGTGGGATATTGATCATTGGCGTTCAGGTAATGTGAAGTCGGTTTTCTCCCTAAGCTGTGCAGCAGGGAAAGATAATTTGTATGGATTATGTGACACGATGTCATGTGAGAAGTGTCTTCACGAAACCTAGCGGGAAACTCAATCTTTTCATGTGCCACCTGAAATGAAATCTTGTGGTATCATTTTAGTGGGATATTGATCATTGGCGTTCAGGTAATGTGAAGTCAATTTTCCCCCTGAGCTGTGCAGCAGGGAAAGATAATTTGTATGGATTATGTGACACGATGTCATGTGACAAGTGTTTTCACGAAACTTAGCGGGGGAACTCAATCTTTTCATAGGCCACCTGAAATGAAATCTTGTAGTATCGTTTTTGTGGGATATTGAACATTGGCGTTGAGGTAATGTGAAGTCAATTTTCCCCCTGAGCTGTGCAGCAGGGAAAGATAATTTGTATAGATTATGTGACACGATGTTATGTGACAAGTGTCTTCACGAAACTTAGCGGGGAACTCAATCTTTTCATAGGCCACCTGAAATGAAATCTTGTAGTATCGTTTTTGTGGGATATTGATCATTGGCGTTGAGGTAATGTGAAGTCAATTTTCTCCCTGAGCTGTGCAGCAGGGAAAGATAATTTGTATAGATTATGTGACACGATGTCATGTGACAAGTGTCTTCACGAAACTTAGCGGGAAACTCAATCTTTTCATAGGCCACCTGAAATGAAATCTTGTAGTATCGTTTTTGTGGGATATTGATCATTGGCGTTGAGGTAATGTGAAGTCAATTTTCCCCCTGAGCTGTGCAGCAGGGAAAGATAATTTGTATAGATTATGTGACACGATGTCATGTGACAAGTGTCTTCACGAATCTTAGCGGGAAACTCAATCTTTTCATAGGCCACCTGAAATGAAATCTTGTAGTATCGTTTTTGTGGGATATTGATCATTGGCGTTGAGGTAATGTGAAGTCAATTTTCCCCCTGAGCTGTGCAGCAGGGAAAGATAATTTGTATAGATTATGTGACACGATGTCATGTGACAAGTGTCTTCACGAAACTTAGCGGGGAACTCAATCTTTTCATAGGCCACCTGAAATGAAATCTTGTAGTATCGTTTTTTTGGGATATTGATCATTGGCGTTGAGGTAATGTGAAGTCAATTTTCCCCCTGAGATGTGCAGCAGGGAAAGATAATTTGTATGGATTATGTGACACGATGTCATGTGACAAGTGTCTTCACGAAACTTAGCGGGAAACTCAATATTTTCATAGGCCACCTGAAATGAAATCTTGTAGTATCGTTTTTGTGGGATATTGATCATTGGCGTTCAGGTAATGTGAAGTCAGTTTTCCCCCTGAGCTGTGCAGCAGGCAAAGATAATTTGTATGGATTATGTGACACGATGTCATGTGACAAGTGTCTTCACGAAACTTAGCGGGAAACTCAATCTTTTCATAGGCCACCTGAAATGAAATCTTGTAGTATCGTTTTTGTGGGATATTGATCATTGGCGTTGAGGTAATGTGAAGTCAATTTTCCCCCTGAGCTGTGCAGCAGGGAAAGATAATTTGTATGGATTATGTGACATGATGTCATGTGACAAGTGTCTTCACGAAACTTAGAGGGGAACTCAACCTTTTCATTGGCCACCTGAAATAAAAACTTGTAGTATCGTTTTCGTGGGATATTGATCATTGGCGTTGAGGTAATGTGAAGTCAATTTTCCCCCTGGGCTGTGCAGCAGGGAAAGATAATTTGTATAGATTATGTGACACGATGTCATGTGACAAGTGTCTTCACGAAACTTAGCGGGGAACTCAATCTTTTCATAGGCCACCTGAAATGAAATCTTGTAGTATCGTTTTTGTGGGATATTGATCATTGGCGTTCAGGTAATGTGAAGTCAGTTTTCCGCCTGAGCTGTGCAGCAGGGAAAGATAATTTGTATGGATTATGTGACACGATGTCATGTGACAGGTGTCTTCACGAAACTTAGCGGGGGAACTCAATCTCTTCATAGGCCACCTGAAATGAAATCTTGTAGTATCGTTTTTGTGGGATATTGATCATTGGCGTTGAGGTAATGTGAAGTCAATTTTCCCCCTGAGCTGTGCAGCAGGGAAAGATAATTTGTATGGATTATGTGAAATGATGTCATGTGACAAGTGTCTTCACGAAACTTAGAGGGGAACTCAACCTTTTCATAGGCCACCTGAAATAAAAACTTGTAGTATCGTTTTTGTGGGATATTGATCATTTGCGTTCAGGTAATGTGAAGTCAGTTTTCCCCCTTCGCTGTGCGGCAGGGAAAGATAATTTGTATAGATTATGTGACACGATGTCATGTGACAAGTGTCTTCACAAAACTTAGCGGGAAACTCAATCTTTTCATAGGCCAAATGAAATGAAATCTTGTAGTATCGTTTTTGTGGGATATTGATCATTGGCGTTGAGGTAATGTGAAGTCGATTTTCCCCCTGAGCTGTGCAGCAGGGAAAGATAATTTGTATAGATTATGTGACACGATGTCATGTGACAAGTGTCTTCACGAAACTTAGCGGGGGAACTCAATCTTTTCATAGGCCACCTGAAATGAAATCTTGTAGTATCGTTTTTGTGGGATATTGATCATTGTCGTTGAAGTAATGTGAAGTCAATTTTCCCCCTGAGCTGTGCAGCAGGGAAAGATAATTTGTATAGATTATGTGACACGATGTCATGTGACAAGTGTCTTCACGAAACTTAGCGGGAAACTCAATCTTTTCATAGGCCACCTGAAATGAAATCTTGTAGTATCGTTTTTGTGGGATATTGATCATTGGCGTTCAGGTAATGTGAAGTCAGTTTTCCCCCTGAGCTGTGCAGCAGGGAAAGATAATTTGTATGGATTATGTGACACGATGTCATGTGACAAGTGTCTTCACGAAACTTAGCGGGGGAACTCAATCTTTTCATAGGCCACCTGAAATGAAATCTTGTAGTATCGTTTTTGTGGGATATTGATCATTGGCGTTGAGGTAATGTGAAGTCAATTTTCCCCCTGAGCTGTGCAGCAGGGTAAGATAATTTGTATGGATTATGTGACACGATGTCATGTGACAAGTGTTTTCACGAAACTTAGCGGTGGAACTCAATCTTTTCATAGGCCACCTGAAATGAAATCTTGTAGTATCGTTTTTGTGGGATATTGATCATTGGCGTTGAGGTAATGTGAAGTCAATTTTCCCCCTGAGCTGTGCAGCAGGGAAAGATAATTTGTATAGATTATGTGACACGATGTCATGTGACAAGTGTCTTCACGAAACTTAGCGGGGAACTCAATCTTTTCATAGGCCACCTGAAATGAAATCTTGTAGTATCGTTTTTGTGGGATATTGATCATTGGCGTTGAGGTAATGTGAAGTCAATTTTCCCCCTGAGCTGTGCAGCAGGGAAAGATAATTTGTATAGATTATGTGACACGATGTCATGTGACAAGTGTCTTCACGAAACTTAGCGGGAAACTCAATCTTTTCATAGGCCACCTGAAATGAAATCTTGTAGTATCGTTTTTGTGGGATATTGATCATTGGCGTTGAGGTAATGTGAAGTCAATTTTCCCCCTGAGCTGTGCAGCAGGGAAAGATAATTTGTATATATTATGTGACACGATGTCATGTGACAGGTGTCTTCACGAATCTTAGCGGGAAACTCAATCTTTTCATAGGCCACCTGAAATGAAATCTTGTAGTATCGTTTTTGTGGGATATTGATCATTGGCGTTGAGTTAATGTGAAGTCAATTTTCCCCCTGAGGTGTGCAACAGGGAAAGATAATTTGTATAGATTATGTGACACGATGTCATGTGACAAGTGTCTTCACGAAACTTAGCGGGGAACTCAATCTTTTCATAGGCCACCTGAAATGAAATCTTGTAGTATCGTTTTTTGGGGATATTGATCATTGGCGTTGAGGTAATGTGAAGTCAATTTTCCCCCTGAGATGTGCAGCAGGGAAAGATAATTTGTATGGATTATGTGACACGATGTCATGTGACAAGTGTCTTCACGAAACTTAGCGGGAAACTCAATCTTTTTATAGGCCACCTGAAATGAAACCTTGTAGTTTCGTTTTTGTGGGATATTGATCATTGGCGTTCAGGTAATGTGAAGTCAGTTTTACCCCTGAGCTGTGCATCAGGCAAAGATAATTTGTATGGATTATGTGACACGATGTCATGTGACAAGTGTCTTCACGAAACTTAGCGGGAAACTCAATCTTTTCATAGGCCACCTGAAATGAAATCTTGTAGTATCGTTTTTGTGGGATATTGATCATTGGCGTTGCGGTAATGTGAAGTCAATTTTCCCCCTGAGCTGTGCAGCAGGGAAAGATAATTTGTATAGATTATGTGACACGATGTCATGTGACAAGTGTCTTCACGAAACTTAGCGGGGGAACTCAATCTTTTCATAGGCCACCTGAAATGAAATCTTGTAGTATCGTTTTTGTGGGATATTGATCATTGGCGTTGAAGTAATGTGAAGTCAATTTTCCCCCTGAGCTGTGCAGCAGGGAAAGATAATTTGTATAGATTATGTGACACGATGTCATGTGACAAGTGTCTTCACGAAACTTAGCGGGAAACTCAATCTTTTCATAGGCCACCTGAAATGAAATCTTGTAGTATCGTTTTTGTGGGATATTGATCATTGGCGTTCAGGTAATGTGAAGTCAGTTTTCCCCCTGAGCTGTGCAGCAGGGAAAGATAATTTGTATGGATTATGTGACACGATGTCATGTGACAAGTGTCTTCACGAAACTTAGCGGGGGAACTCAATCTTTTCATAGGCCACCTGAAATGAAATCTTGTAGTATCGTTTTTGTGGGATATTGATCTGTGGCGTTGAGGTAATGTGAAGTCAATTTTCCCCCTGAGCTGTGCAACAGGGAAAGATAATTTGTATAGATTATGTGACACGATGTCATGTGACAAGTGTCTTCACGAATCTTAGCGGGAAACTCAATCTTTTCATAGGCCACCTGAAATGAAATCTTGTAGTATCGTTTTTGTAGGATATTGATCATTGGCGTTGAGGTAATGTGAAGTCAATTTTCCCCCTGAGCTGTGCAGCAGGGAAAGATAATTTGTATAGATTATGTGACACGATGTCATGTGACAAGTGTCTTCACGAAACTTAGCGGGGAACTCAATCTTTTCATAGGCCACCTGAAATGAAATCTTGTAGTATCGTTTTTGAGGGATATTGATCATTGGCGTTGAGGTAATGTGAAGTCAATTTTCCCCCTGAGCTGTGCAGCAAGGAAAGATAATTTGTATAGATTATGTGACACGATGTCATGTGACAAGTGTCTTCACGAAACTTAGCGGGAAACTCAATCTTTTCATAGGCCACCTGAAATGAAATCTTGTAGTATCGTTTTTGTGGGATATTGATCATTGGCGTTGAGGTAATGTGAAGTCAATTTTCCCCCTGAGCTGTGCAGCAGGGAAAGATAATTTGTATAGATTATGTGACACGATGTCATGTGACAAGTGTCTTCACGAATCTTAGCGGGAAACTCAATCTTTTCATAGGCCACCTGAAATGAAATCTTGTAGTATCGTTTTTGTGGGATATTGATCATTGGCGTTGAGGTAATGTGAAGTCAATTTTCCCCCTGAGCTGTGCAGCAGGGAAAGATAATTTGTATAGATTATGTGACACGATGTCATGTGACAAGTGTCTTCACGAAACTTAGCGGGGAACTCAATCTTTTCATAGGCCACCTGAAATGAAATCTTGTAGTATCGTTTTTTTGGGATATTGATCATTGGCGTTGAGGTAATGTGAAGTCAGTTTTCCCCCTGAGATGTGCAGCAGGGAAAGATAATTTGTATGGATTATGTGACACGATGTCATGTGACAAGTGTCTTCACGAAACTTAGCGGGAAACTCAATCTTTTTATAGGCCACCTGAAATGAAATCTTGTAGTATCGTTTTTGTGGGATATTGATCATTGGCGTTCAGGTAATGTGAAGTCAGTTTTCCCCCTGAGCTGTGCAGCAGGCAAAGATAATTTGTATGGATTATGTGACACGATGTCATGTGACAAGTGTCTTCACGAAACTTAGCGGGAAACTCAATCTTTTCATAGGCCACCTGAAATGAAATCTTGTAGTATCGTTTTTGTGGGATATTGATCATTGGCGTTGAGGTAATGTGAAGTCAATTTTCCCCCTGAGCTGTGCAGCAGGGAAAGATAATTTGTATGGATTATGTGACATGATGTCATGTGACAAGTGTCTTCACGAAACTTAGAGGGGAACTCAACCTTTTCATAGGCCACCTGAAATAAAAACTTGTAGTATCGTTTTTGTGGGATATTGATCATTGGCGTTGAGGTAATGTGAAGTCAATTTTCCCCCTGGGCTGTGCAGCAGGGAAAGATAATTTGTATAGATTATGTGACACGATGTCATGTGACAAGTGTCTTCACAAAACTTAGCGGGGAACTCAATCTTTTCATAGGCCACCTGAAATGAAATCTTGTAGTATCGTTTTTGTGGGATATTGATCATTGGCGTTGAGGTAATGTGAAGTCAGTTTTCCGCCTGAGCTGTGCAGCAGGGAAAGATAATTTGTATGGATTATGTGACACGATGTCATGTGACAAGTGTCTTCACGAAACTTAACGGGGGAACTCAATCTTTTCATAGGCCACCTGAAATGAAATCTTGTAGTATCGTTTTTGTGGGATATTGATCATTGGCGTTGAGGTAATGTGAAGTCAATTTTCCCCCTGAGCTGTGCAGCAGGGAAAGATAATTTGTATGGATTATGTGAAATGATGTCATGTGACAAGTCTCTTCACGAAACTTAGAGGGGAACTCAATCTTTTCATAGGCCACCTGAAATGAAATCTTGTAGTATCGTTTTTGTGGGATATTGATCATTGGCGTTCAGGTAATGTGAAGTCAGTTTTCCCCCTGAGCTGTGCAGCAGGGAAAGATAATTTGTATGGATTATGTGACACGATGTCATGTGACAAGTGTTTTCACGAAACTTAGCGGGGAAACTCAATCTTTTCATAGGCCACCTGAAATGAAATCTTGTAGTATCGTTTTTGTGGGATATTGATCATTGGCGTTCAGGTAATGTGAAGTCAGTTTTCCCCCTGAGCTGTGCAGCAGGGAAAGATAATTTGTATGGATTATGTGACACGATGTCATGTGACAAGTGTCTTCACGGTACTTAGCGGGAAACTCAATCTTTTCATAGGCCACCTGAAATGAAATCTTGTAGTATCGTTTTTGTGGGATATTGATCATTGGCGTTCAGGTAATGTGAAGTCAGTTTTCCCCCTGAGCTGTGCAGCAGTGACAGATAATTTGTATAGATTATGTGACACGATGTCATGTGACAAGTGTCTTCACGAAACTTAGCGGGAAACTCAATCTTTTCATAGGCCACCTGAAATGAAATCTTGTAGTATCGTTTTTGTGGGATATTGATCATTGGCGTTGAGGTAATGTGAAGTCTATTTTCCCCCTGAGCTGTGCAGCAGGGAAAGATAATTTGTATAGATTATGTGACACGATGTCATGTGACAAGTGTCTTCACGAAACTTAGCTGGGGAACTCAATCTTTTCATAGGCCACCTGAAATGAAATCTTGTAGTATCGTTTTTGTGGGATATTGATCATTGGCGTTGAGGTAATGTGAAGTCAATTTTCCCCCTGAGCTGTGCAGCAGGGAAAGATAATTTGTATAGATTATGTGACACGATGTCATGTGACAAGTGTCTTCACGAAACTTAGCGGGGAACTCAATCTTTTCATAGGCCACCTGAAATGAAATCTTGTAGTATCGTTTTTGTGGGATATTGATCATTGGCGTTGAGATAAAGTGAAGTCAATTTTCCCCCTGAGCTGTGCAGCAGGGAAAGATAATTTGTATAGATTATGTGACACGATGTCATGTGACAAGTGTCTTCACGAAACTTAGCGGGGAACTCAATCTTTTCATAGGCCACCTGAAATGAAATCTTGTAGTATCGTTTTTGTGGGATATTGATCATTGGCGTTCAGGTAATGTGAAGTCAGCTTTCCCCCTGAGCTGTGCAGCAGGCAAAGATAATTTGTATGGATTATGTGACACGATGTCATGTGACAAGTGTCTTCACGAAACTTAGCGGGAAACTCAATCTTTTCATAGGCCACCTGAAATGAAATCTTGTAGTATCGTTTTTGTGGGATATTGATCATTGGCGTTGAGGTAATGTGAAGTCAATTTTCCCCCTGAGCTGTGCAGCAGGGAAAGATAATTTGTATGGATTATGTGAAATGATGTCATGTGACAAGTGTCTTCACTAAACTTAGAGGGGAACTCAACCTTTTCATAGGCCACCTGAAATAAAAACTTGTAGTATCGTTTTTGTGGGATATTGATCATTGGCGTTGAGGTAATGTGAAGTCAATTTTCCCCCTGGGCTGTGCAGCAGGGAAAGATAATTTGTATAGATTATGTGACACGATGTCATGTGACAAGTGTCTTCACAAAACTTAGTGGGGAACTCAATCTTTTCATAGGCCACCTGAAATGAAATCTTGTAGTATCGTTTTTGTGGGATATTGATCATTGGCGTTCAGGTAATGTGAAGTCAGTTTTCCGCCTGAGCTGTGCAGCAGGGAAAGATAATTTGTATGGATTATGTGACACGATGTCATGTGACAAGTGTCTTCACGAAACTTAGCGGGGGAACTCAATCTGTTCATAGGCCACCTGAAATGAAATCTTGTAGTATCGTTTTTGTGGGATATTGATCATTGGCGTTGAAGTAATGTGAAGTCAATTTTCCCCCTGAGCTGTGCAGCAGGGAAAGATAATTTGTATAGATTATGTGACACGATGTCATGTGACAAGTGTCTTCACGAAACTTAGCGGGAAACTCAATCTTTTCATTGGCCACCTGAAATGAAATCTTGTAGTATCGTTTTTGTGGGATATTGATCATTGGCGTTCAGGTAATGTGAAGTCAGTTTTCCCCCTGAGCTGTGCAGCAGGGAAAGATAATTTGTATGGATTATGTGACACGATGTCATGTGACAAGTGTCTTCACGAAACTTAGCGGGGGAACTCAATCTTTTCATAGGCCACCTGAAATGAAATCTTGTAGTATCGTTTTTGTGGGATATTGATCATTGGCGTTGAGGTAATGTGAAGTCAATTTTCCCCCTGAGCTGTGCAGCAGGGTAAGATAATTTGTATGGATTATGTGACACGATGTCATGTGACAAATGTTTTCACGAAACTTAGCGGGGGAACTCAATCTTTTCATAGGCCACCTGAAATGAAATCTTGTAGTATCGTTTTTGTGGGATATTGATCATTGGCGTTGAGGTAATGTGAAGTCAATTTTCCCCCTGAGCTGTGCAGCAGGGAAAGATAATTTGTATAGATTATGTGACACGATGTCATGTGACAAGTGTCTTCACGAAACTTAGCGGGGAACTCAATCTTTTCATAGGCCACCTGAAATGAAATCTTGTAGTATCGTTTTTGAGGGATATTGATCATTGGCGTTGAGGTAATGTGAAGTCAATTTTCCCCCTGAGCTGTGCAGCAGGGAAAGATAATTTGTATAGATTATGTGACACGATGTCATGTGACAAGTGTCTTCACGAAACTTAGCGGGAAACTCAATCTTTTCATAGGCCACCTGAAATGAAATCTTGTAGTATCGTTTTTGTGGGATATTGATCATTGGCGTTGAGGTAATGTGAAGTCAATTTTCCCCCTGAGCTGTGCAGCAGGGAAAGATAATTTGTATAGATTATGTGACACGATGTCATGTGACAAGTGTCTTCACGAATCTTAGCGGGAAACTCAATCTTTTCATAGGCCACCTGAAATGAAATCTTGTAGTATCGTTTTTGTGGGATATTGATCATTGGCGTTGAGGTAATGTGAAGTCAATTTTCCACCTGAGCTGTGCAGCAGGGAAAGATAATTTGTATAGATTATGTGACACGATGTCATGTGACAAGTGTCTTCACGAAACTTAGCGGGGAACTCAATCTTTTCATAGGCCACCTGAAATGAAATCTTGTAGTATCGTTTTTTTGGGATATTGATCATTGGCGTTGAGGTAATGTGAAGTCAGTTTTCCCCCTGAGATGTGCAGCAGGGAAAGATAATTTGTATGGATTATGTGACACGATGTCATGTGACAAGTGTCTTCACGAAACTTAGCGGGAAACTCAATCTTTTTATAGGCCACCTGAAATGAAATCTTGTAGTATCGTTTTTGTGGGATATTGATCATTGGCGTTCAGGTAATGTGAAGTCAGTTTTCCCCCTGAGCTGTGCAGCAGGCAAAGATAATTTGTATGGATTATGTGACACGATGTCATGTGACAAGTGTCTTCACGAAACTTAGCGGGAAACTCAATCTTTTCATAGGCCACCTGAAATGAAATCTTGTAGTATCGGTTTTGTGGGATATTGATCATTGGCGTTGAGGTAATGTGAAGTCAATTTTCCCCCTGAGCTGTGCAGCAGGGAAAGATAATTTGTATGGATTATGTGACACGATGTCATGTGACAAGTGTCTTCACGAAACTTAGCGGGAAACTCAATCTTTTCATAGGCCACCTGAAATGAAATCTTGTAGTATCGTTTTTGTGGGATATTGATCATTGGTGTTGAGGTAATGTGAAGTCAATTTTCCCCCTGAGCTGTGCAGCAGGGAAAGATAATTTGTATGGATTATGTGACACGATGTCATGTGACAAGTGTCTTCACGAAACTTAGCGGGAAACTCAATCTTTTCATAGGCCACCTGAAATGAAATCTTGTAGTATCGTTTTCGTGGGATATTGATCATTGGCGTTCAGGTAATGTGAAGTCAGTTTTCCCCCTGAGCTGTGCAGCAGGGAAAGATAATTTGTATGGATTATGTGACACGATGTCATGTGACAAGTGTCTTCACGAAACTTAGCGGTAAACTCAATCTTTTCATAGGCCACCTGAAATGAAATCTTGTAGTATCGTTTTTGTGGGATATTGATCATTGGCGTTGAGGTAATGTGAAGTCAATTTTCCCCCTGAGCTGTGCAGCAGGGAAAGATAATTTGTATGGATTATGTGACACGATGTCATGTGACAAGTGTCTTCACGAAACTTAGCGGGGAACTCAATCTTTTGATAGGCCACCTGAAATGAAATCTTGTAGCATCGTTTTTGTGGGATATTGATCATTGGCGTTGAGGTAATGTGAAGTCAATTTTCCCCCTGAGCTGTGCAGCAGGGAAAGATAATTTGTATGGATTATGTGACACGATGTCATGTGACAAGTGTCTTCACGAAACTTAGCGGGAAACTCAATCTTTTCATAGGCCACCTGAAATGAAATCTTGTAGTATCGTTTTTGTGGGATATTGATCATTGGCGTTGAGGTAACGTGAAGTCAGTTTTCCCCCTGAGCTGTGCAGCAGGGAAAGATAATTTGTATGGATTATCTGACACGATGTCATGTGACAAGTGCCTTCACAAAACTTAGCGGGGAACTCAATCTTTTCATAGGCCACCTGAAATGAAATCTTGTAGTATCGTTTTTGTGGGATATTGATCATTGGCGTTGACGTAATGTGAAGTCAATTTTCCACCTGAGCTGTGCAGCAGGGAAAGATAATTTTTATAGATTATGTGACACGATGTCATGTGACAAGTGTCTTCAGGAAACTTAGCGGGGGAACTCAATCTTTTCATAGGCCACCAGAAATGAAATCTTGTAGTATCGTTTTTGTGGGATATTGATCATTGGCGTTGAAGTAATGTGAAGTCAATTTTCCCCCTGAGCTGTGCAGCAGGGAAAGATAATTTGTATAGATTATGTGACACGATGTCATGTGACAAGTGTCTTCACGAAACTTAGCGGGAAACTCAATCTTTTCATAGGCCACCTGAAATAAAATCTTGTAGTATCGTTTTTGTGGGATATTGATCATTGGCGTTCAGGTAATGTGAAGTCAGTTTCCCCCCTGAGCTGTGCAGCAGGGAAAGATAATTTGTATGGATTATGTGACACGATGTCATGTGACAAGTGTCTTCACGAAACTTAGCGGGGGAACTCAATCTTTTCATAGGCCACCTGAAATGAAATCTTGTAGTATCGTTTTGTGGGATATTGATCATTGGCGTTGAGGTAATGTGAAGTCAATTTTCCCCCTGAGCTGTGCAGCAGGGAAAGATAATTTGTATGGATTATGTGACACGATGTCATGTGACAAGTGTTTTCACGAAACTTAGCGGGGGAACTCAATCTTTTCATAGGCCACCTGAAATGAAATCTTGTAGTATCGTTTTTGTGGGATATTGATCACTGGCGTTGAGGTAATGTGAAGTCAATTTTCCCCCTGAGCTGTGCAGCAGGGAAAGATAATTTGTATAGATTATGTGACACGATGTCATGTGACAAGTGTCTTCACGAAACTTAGCGGGAAACTCAATCTTTTCATAGGCCACCTGAAATGAAATCTTGTAGTATCGTTTTTGTGGGATATTGATCATTGGCGTTGAGGTAATGTGAAGTCAATTTTCCCCCTGAGCTGTGCAGCAGGGAAAGATAATTTGTATAGATTATGTGACACGATGTCATGTGACAAGTGTCTTCACGAATCTTAGCGGGAAACTCAATCTTTTCATAGGCCACCTGAAATGAAATCTTGTAGTATCGTTTTTGTGGGATATTGATCATTGGCGTTGAGGTAATGTGAAGTCAATTTTCCCCCTGAGCTGTGCAGCAGGGAAAGATAATTTGTATAGATTATGTGACACGATGTCATGTGACAAGTGTCTTCACGAAACTTAGCGGGGAACTCAATCTTTTCATAGGCCACCTGAAATGAAATCTTGTAGTATCGTTTTTTTGGGATATTGATCATTGGCGTTGAGGTAATGTGAAGTCAATTTTCCCCCTGAGATGTGCAGCAGGGAAAGATAATTTGTATGGATTATGTGACACGATGTCATGTGACAAGTGTCTTCACGAAACTTAGCGGGAAACTCAATCTTTTCATAGGCCACCTGAAATGAAATCTTGAAGTATCGTTTTTGTGGGATATTGATCATTGGCGTTCAGGTAATGTGAAGTCAGTTTTCCCCCTGAGCTGTGCAGCAGGCAAAGATAATTTGTATGGCTTATGTGACACGATGTCATGTGACAAGTGTCTTCACGAAACTTAGCGGGAAACTCAATCTTTTCATAGGCCACCTGAAATGAAATCTTGTAGTATCGTTTTTGTGGGATATTGATCATTGGCGTTCAGGTAATGTGAAGTCAGTTTTCCCCCTGAGCTGTGCAGCAGGGAAAGATAATTTGTATAGATTATGTGACACGATGTCATGTGACAAGTGTCTTCACGAAACTTAGCGGGAAACTCAATCTTTTCATAGGCCACCTGAAATAAAATCTTGTAGTATCGTTTTTGTGCGATATTGATCATTGGCGTTCAGGTAATGTGAAGTCAGTTTCCCCCCTGAGCTGTGCAGCAGGGAAAGATAATTTGTATGGATTATGTGACACGATGTCATGTGACAAGTGTCTTCACGAAACTTAGCGGGGGAACTCAATCTTTTCATAGGCCACCTGAAATGAAATCTTGTAGTATCGTTTTGTGGGATATTGATCATTGGCGTTGAGGTAATGTGAAGTCAATTTTCCCCCTGAGCTGTGCAGCAGGGAAAGATAATTTGTATGGATTATGTGACACGATGTCATGTGACAAGTGCCTTCACAAAACTTAGCGGGGAACTCAATCTTTTCATAGGCCACCTGAAATGAAATCTTGTAGTATCGTTTTTGTGGGATATTGATCATTGGCGTTGAGGTAACGTGAAGTCAGTTTTCCCCCTGAGCTGTGCAGCAGGGAAAGATAATTTGTATGGATTATGTGACACGATGTCATGTGACAAGTGCCTTCACAAAACTTAGCGGGGAACTCAATCTTTTCATAGGCCACCTGAAATGAAATCTTGTAGTATCGTTTTTGTGGGATATTGATCATTGGCGTTGACGTAATGTGAAGTCAATTTTCCCCCTGAGCTGTGCAGCAGGGAAAGATAATTTGTATAGATTATGTGACACGATGTCATGTGACAAGTGTCTTCAGGAAACTTAGCGGGGGAACTCAATCTTTTCATAGGCCACCAGAAATGAAATCTTGTAGTATCGTTTTTGTGGGATATTGATCATTGGCGTTGAAGTAATGTGAAGTCAATTTTCCCCCTGAGCTGTGCAGCAGGGAAAGATAATTTGTATGGATTATGTGACACGATGTCATGTGACAAGTGTCTTCACGAAACTTAGCGGGAAACTCAATCTTTTCATAGGCCACCTGAAATTAAATCTTGTAGTATCGTTTTTGTGGGATATTGATCATTGGCGTTCAGGTAATGTGAAGTCAGTTTTCCCCCTGAGCTGTGCAGCAGGGAAAGATAATTTGTATGGATTATGTGACACGATGTCATGTGACAAGTGTCTTCATGAAACTTAGCGGGAAACTCAATCTTTTCATAGGCCACCTGAAATGAAATCTTGTAGTATCGGTTTTGTGGGATATTGATCATTGGCGTTGAGGTAATGTGAAGTCAATTTTCCCCCTGAGCTGTGCAGCAGGGAAAGATAATTTGTATGGATTATGTGACACGATGTCATGTGACAAGTGTCTTCACGAAACTTAGCGGGAAACTCAATCTTTTCATAGGCCACCTGAAATGAAATCTTGTAGTATCGTTTTTGTGGGATATTGATCATTGGTGTTGAGGTAATGTGAAGTCAATTTTCCCCCTGAGCTGTGCAGCAGGGAAAGATAATTTGTATGGATTATGTGACACGATGTCATGTGACAAGTGTCTTCACGAAACTTAGCGGGAAACTCAATCTTTTCATAGGCCACCTGAAATGAAATCTTGTAGTATCGTTTTCGTGGGATATTGATCATTGGCGTTCAGGTAATGTGAAGTCAGTTTTCCCCCTGAGCTGTGCAGCAGGGAAAGATAATTTGTATGGATTATGTGACACGATGTCATGTGACAAGTGTCTTCACGAAACTTAGCGGTAAACTCAATCTTTTCATAGGCCACCTGAAATGAAATCTTGTAGTATCGTTTTTGTGGGATATTGATCATTGGCGTTGAGGTAATGTGAAGTCAATTTTCCCCCTGAGCTGTGCAGCAGGGAAAGATAATTTGTATGGATTATGTGACACGATGTCATGTGACAAGTGTCTTCACGAAACTTAGCGGGGAACTCAATCTTTTGATAGGCCACCTGAAATGAAATCTTGTAGTATCGTTTTTGTGGGATATTGATCATTAGCGTTGAGGTAACGTGAAGTCAGTTTTCCCCCTGAGCTGTGCAGCAGGGAAAGATAATTTGTATGGATTATGTGACACGATGTCATGTGACAAGTGCCTTCACAAAACTTAGCGGGGAACTCAATCTTTTCATAGGCCACCTGAAATGAAATCTTGTAGTATCGTTTTTGTGGGATATTGATCATTGGCGTTGACGTAATGTGAAGTCAATTTTCCCCCGGAGCTGTGCAGCAGGGAAAGATAATTTGTATAGATTATGTGACACGATGTCATGTGACAAGTGTCTTCAGGAAACTTAGCGGGGGAACTCAATCTTTTCATAGGCCACCAGAAATGAAATCTTGTAGTATCGTTTTTGTGGGATATTGATCATTGGCGTTGAAGTAATGTGAAGTCAATTTTCCCCCTGAGCTGTGCAGCAGGGAAAGATAATTTGTATAGATTATGTGACACGATGTCATGTGACAAGTGTCTTCACGAAACTTAGCGGGAAACTCAATCTTTTCATAGGCCACCTGAAATAAAATCTTGTAGTATCGTTTTTGTGGGATATTGATCATTGGCGTTCAGGTAATGTGAAGTCAGTTTCCCCCCTGAGCTGTGCAGCAGGGAAAGATAATTTGTATGGATTATGTGACACGATGTCATGTGACAAGTGTCTTCACGAAACTTAGCGGGGGAACTCAATCTTTTCATAGGCCACCTGAAATGAAATCTTGTAGTATCGTTTTGTGGGATATTGATCATTGGCGTTGAGGTAATGTGAAGTCAATTTTCCCCCTGAGCTGTGCAGCAGGGAAAGATAATTTGTATGGATTATGTGACACGATGTCATGTGACAAGTGTTTTCACGAAACTTAGCGGGGGAACTCAATCTTTTCATAGGCCACCTGAAATGAAATCTTGTAGTATCGTTTTTGTGGGATATTGATCATTGGCGTTGAGGTAATGTGAAGTCAATTTTCCCCCTGAGCTGTGCAGCAGGGAAAGATAATTTGTATAGATTATGTGACACGATGTCATGTGACAAGTGTCTTCACGAAACTTAGCGGGAAACTCAATCTTTTCATAGGCCACCTGAAATGAAATCTTGTAGTATCGTTTTTGTGGGATATTGATCATTGGCGTTGAGGTAATGTGAAGTCAATTTTCCCCCTGAGCTGTGCAGCAGGGAAAGATAATTTGTATAGATTATGTGACACGATGTCATGTGACAAGTGTCTTCACGAATCTTAGCGGGAAACTCAATCTTTTCATAGGCCACCTGAAATGAAATCTTGTAGTATCGTTTTTGTGGGATATTGATCATTGGCGTTGAGGTAATGTGAAGTCAATTTTCCCCCTGAGCTGTGCAGCAGGGAAAGATAATTTGTATAGATTATGTGACGCGATGTCATGTGACAAGTGTCTTCACGAAACTTAGCGGGGAACTCAATCTTTTCATAGGCCACCTGAAATGAAATCTTGTAGTATCGTTTTTTTGGGATATTGATCATTGGCGTTGAGGTAATGTGAAGTCAATTTTCCCCCTGAGATGTGCAGCAGGGAAAGATAATTTGTATGGATTATGTGACACGATGTCATGTGACAAGTGTCTTCACGAAACTTAGCGGGGGAACTCAATCTGTTCATAGGCCACCTGAAATGAAATCTTGTAGTATCGTTTTTGTGGGATATTGATCATTGGCGTTGAAGTAATGTGAAGTCAATTTTCCCCCTGAGCTGTGCAGCAGGGAAAGATAATTTGTATAGATTATGTGACACGATGTCATGTGACAAGTGTCTTCACGAAACTTAGCGGGAAACTCAATCTTTTCATTGGCCACCTGAAATGAAATCTTGTAGTATCGTTTTTGTGGGATATTGATCATTGGCGTTCAGGTAATGTGAAGTCAGTTTTCCCCCTGAGCTGTGCAGCAGGGAAAGATAATTTGTATGGATTATGTGACACGATGTCATGTGACAAGTGTCTTCACGAAACTTAGCGGGGGAACTCAATCTTTTCATAGGCCACCTGAAATGAAATCTTGTAGTATCGTTTTTGTGGGATATTGATCATTGGCGTTGAGGTAATGTGAAGTCAATTTTCCCCCTGAGCTGTGCAGCAGGGTAAGATAATTTGTATGGATTATGTGACACGATGTCATGTGACAAATGTTTTCACGAAACTTAGCGGGGGAACTCAATCTTTTCATAGGCCACCTGAAATGAAATCTTGTAGTATCGTTTTTGTGGGATATTGATCATTGGCGTTGAGGTAATGTGAAGTCAATTTTCCCCCTGAGCTGTGCAGCAGGGAAAGATAATTTGTATAGATTATGTGACACGATGTCATGTGACAAGTGTCTTCACGAAACTTAGCGGGGAACTCAATCTTTTCATAGGCCACCTGAAATGAAATCTTGTAGTATCGTTTTTGAGGGATATTGATCATTGGCGTTGAGGTAATGTGAAGTCAATTTTCCCCCTGAGCTGTGCAGCAGGGAAAGATAATTTGTATAGATTATGTGACACGATGTCATGTGACAAGTGTCTTCACGAAACTTAGCGGGAAACTCAATCTTTTCATAGGCCACCTGAAATGAAATCTTGTAGTATCGTTTTTGTGGGATATTGATCATTGGCGTTGAGGTAATGTGAAGTCAATTTTCCCCCTGAGCTGTGCAGCAGGGAAAGATAATTTGTATAGATTATGTGACACGATGTCATGTGACAAGTGTCTTCACGAATCTTAGCGGGAAACTCAATCTTTTCATAGGCCACCTGAAATGAAATCTTGTAGTATCGTTTTTGTGGGATATTGATCATTGGCGTTGAGGTAATGTGAAGTCAATTTTCCCCCTGAGCTGTGCAGCAGGGAAAGATAATTTGTATAGATTATGTGACACGATGTCATGTGACAAGTGTCTTCACGAAACTTAGCGGGGAACTCAATCTTTTCATAGGCCACCTGAAATGAAATCTTGTAGTATCGTTTTTTTGGGATATTGATCATTGGCGTTGAGGTAATGTGAAGTCAGTTTTCCCCCTGAGATGTGCAGCAGGGAAAGATAATTTGTATGGATTATGTGACACGATGTCATGTGACAAGTGTCTTCACGAAACTTAGCGGGAAACTCAATCTTTTTATAGGCCACCTGAAATGAAATCTTGTAGTATCGTTTTTGTGGGATATTGATCATTGGCGTTCAGGTAATGTGAAGTCAGTTTTCCCCCTGAGCTGTGCAGCAGGCAAAGATAATTTGTATGGATTATGTGACACGATGTCATGTGACAAGTGTCTTCACGAAACTTAGCGGGAAACTCAATCTTTTCATAGGCCACCTGAAATGAAATCTTGTAGTATCGGTTTTGTGGGATATTGATCATTGGCGTTGAGGTAATGTGAAGTCAATTTTCCCCCTGAGCTGTGCAGCAGGGAAAGATAATTTGTATGGATTATGTGACACGATGTCATGTGACAAGTGTCTTCACGAAACTTAGCGGGAAACTCAATCTTTTCATAGGCCACCTGAAATGAAATCTTGTAGTATCGTTTTTGTGGGATATTGATCATTGGTGTTGAGGTAATGTGAAGTCAATTTTCCCCCTGAGCTGTGCAGCAGGGAAAGATAATTTGTATGGATTATGTGACACGATGTCATGTGACAAGTGTCTTCACGAAACTTAGCGGGAAACTCAATCTTTTCATAGGCCACCTGAAATGAAATCTTGTAGTATCGTTTTCGTGGGATATTGATCATTGGCGTTCAGGTAATGTGAAGTCAGTTTTCCCCCTGAGCTGTGCAGCAGGGAAAGATAATTTGTATGGATTATGTGACACGATGTCATGTGACAAGTGTCTTCACGAAACTTAGCGGTAAACTCAATCTTTTCATAGGCCACCTGAAATGAAATCTTGTAGTATCGTTTTTGTGGGATATTGATCATTGGCGTTGAGGTAATGTGAAGTCAATTTTCCCCCTGAGCTGTGCAGCAGGGAAAGATAATTTGTATGGATTATGTGACACGATGTCATGTGACAAGTGTCTTCACGAAACTTAGCGGGGAACTCAATCTTTTGATAGGCCACCTGAAATGAAATCTTGTAGTATCGTTTTTGTGGGATATTGATCATTGGCGTTGAGGTAATGTGAAGTCAATTTTCCCCCTGAGCTGTGCAGCAGGGAAAGATAATTTGTATGGATTATGTGACACGATGTCATGTGACAAGTGTCTTCACGAAACTTAGCGGGAAACTCAATCTTTTCATAGGCCACCTGAAATGAAATCTTGTAGTATCGTTTTTGTGGGATATTGATCATTGGCGTTGAGGTAACGTGAAGTCAGTTTTCCCCCTGAGCTGTGCAGCAGGGAAAGATAATTTGTATGGATTATCTGACACGATGTCATGTGACAAGTGCCTTCACAAAACTTAGCGGGGAACTCAATCTTTTCATAGGCCACCTGAAATGAAATCTTGTAGTATCGTTTTTGTGGGATATTGATCATTGGCGTTGACGTAATGTGAAGTCAATTTTCCACCTGAGCTGTGCAGCAGGGAAAGATAATTTTTATAGATTATGTGACACGATGTCATGTGACAAGTGTCTTCAGGAAACTTAGCGGGGGAACTCAATCTTTTCATAGGCCACCAGAAATGAAATCTTGTAGTATCGTTTTTGTGGGATATTGATCATTGGCGTTGAAGTAATGTGAAGTCAATTTTCCCCCTGAGCTGTGCAGCAGGGAAAGATAATTTGTATAGATTATGTGACACGATGTCATGTGACAAGTGTCTTCACGAAACTTAGCGGGAAACTCAATCTTTTCATAGGCCACCTGAAATAAAATCTTGTAGTATCGTTTTTGTGGGATATTGATCATTGGCGTTCAGGTAATGTGAAGTCAGTTTCCCCCCTGAGCTGTGCAGCAGGGAAAGATAATTTGTATGGATTATGTGACACGATGTCATGTGACAAGTGTCTTCACGAAACTTAGCGGGGGAACTCAATCTTTTCATAGGCCACCTGAAATGAAATCTTGTAGTATCGTTTTGTGGGATATTGATCATTGGCGTTGAGGTAATGTGAAGTCAATTTTCCCCCTGAGCTGTGCAGCAGGGAAAGATAATTTGTATGGATTATGTGACACGATGTCATGTGACAAGTGTTTTCACGAAACTTAGCGGGGGAACTCAATCTTTTCATAGGCCACCTGAAATGAAATCTTGTAGTATCGTTTTTGTGGGATATTGATCACTGGCGTTGAGGTAATGTGAAGTCAATTTTCCCCCTGAGCTGTGCAGCAGGGAAAGATAATTTGTATAGATTATGTGACACGATGTCATGTGACAAGTGTCTTCACGAAACTTAGCGGGAAACTCAATCTTTTCATAGGCCACCTGAAATGAAATCTTGTAGTATCGTTTTTGTGGGATATTGATCATTGGCGTTGAGGTAATGTGAAGTCAATTTTCCCCCTGAGCTGTGCAGCAGGGAAAGATAATTTGTATAGATTATGTGACACGATGTCATGTGACAAGTGTCTTCACGAATCTTAGCGGGAAACTCAATCTTTTCATAGGCCACCTGAAATGAAATCTTGTAGTATCGTTTTTGTGGGATATTGATCATTGGCGTTGAGGTAATGTGAAGTCAATTTTCCCCCTGAGCTGTGCAGCAGGGAAAGATAATTTGTATAGATTATGTGACACGATGTCATGTGACAAGTGTCTTCACGAAACTTAGCGGGGAACTCAATCTTTTCATAGGCCACCTGAAATGAAATCTTGTAGTATCGTTTTTTTGGGATATTGATCATTGGCGTTGAGGTAATGTGAAGTCAATTTTCCCCCTGAGATGTGCAGCAGGGAAAGATAATTTGTATGGATTATGTGACACGATGTCATGTGACAAGTGTCTTCACGAAACTTAGCGGGAAACTCAATCTTTTCATAGGCCACCTGAAATGAAATCTTGAAGTATCGTTTTTGTGGGATATTGATCATTGGCGTTCAGGTAATGTGAAGTCAGTTTTCCCCCTGAGCTGTGCAGCAGGCAAAGATAATTTGTATGGCTTATGTGACACGATGTCATGTGACAAGTGTCTTCACGAAACTTAGCGGGAAACTCAATCTTTTCATAGGCCACCTGAAATGAAATCTTGTAGTATCGTTTTTGTGGGATATTGATCATTGGCGTTCAGGTAATGTGAAGTCAGTTTTCCCCCTGAGCTGTGCAGCAGGGAAAGATAATTTGTATAGATTATGTGACACGATGTCATGTGACAAGTGTCTTCACGAAACTTAGCGGGAAACTCAATCTTTTCATAGGCCACCTGAAATAAAATCTTGTAGTATCGTTTTTGTGCGATATTGATCATTGGCGTTCAGGTAATGTGAAGTCAGTTTCCCCCCTGAGCTGTGCAGCAGGGAAAGATAATTTGTATGGATTATGTGACACGATGTCATGTGACAAGTGTCTTCACGAAACTTAGCGGGGGAACTCAATCTTTTCATAGGCCACCTGAAATGAAATCTTGTAGTATCGTTTTGTGGGATATTGATCATTGGCGTTGAGGTAATGTGAAGTCAATTTTCCCCCTGAGCTGTGCAGCAGGGAAAGATAATTTGTATGGATTATGTGACACGATGTCATGTGACAAGTGCCTTCACAAAACTTAGCGGGGAACTCAATCTTTTCATAGGCCACCTGAAATGAAATCTTGTAGTATCGTTTTTGTGGGATATTGATCATTGGCGTTGAGGTAACGTGAAGTCAGTTTTCCCCCTGAGCTGTGCAGCAGGGAAAGATAATTTGTATGGATTATGTGACACGATGTCATGTGACAAGTGCCTTCACAAAACTTAGCGGGGAACTCAATCTTTTCATAGGCCACCTGAAATGAAATCTTGTAGTATCGTTTTTGTGGGATATTGATCATTGGCGTTGACGTAATGTGAAGTCAATTTTCCCCCTGAGCTGTGCAGCAGGGAAAGATAATTTGTATAGATTATGTGACACGATGTCATGTGACAAGTGTCTTCAGGAAACTTAGCGGGGGAACTCAATCTTTTCATAGGCCACCAGAAATGAAATCTTGTAGTATCGTTTTTGTGGGATATTGATCATTGGCGTTGAAGTAATGTGAAGTCAATTTTCCCCCTGAGCTGTGCAGCAGGGAAAGATAATTTGTATGGATTATGTGACACGATGTCATGTGACAAGTGTCTTCACGAAACTTAGCGGGAAACTCAATCTTTTCATAGGCCACCTGAAATTAAATCTTGTAGTATCGTTTTTGTGGGATATTGATCATTGGCGTTCAGGTAATGTGAAGTCAGTTTTCCCCCTGAGCTGTGCAGCAGGGAAAGATAATTTGTATGGATTATGTGACACGATGTCATGTGACAAGTGTCTTCATGAAACTTAGCGGGAAACTCAATCTTTTCATAGGCCACCTGAAATGAAATCTTGTAGTATCGGTTTTGTGGGATATTGATCATTGGCGTTGAGGTAATGTGAAGTCAATTTTCCCCCTGAGCTGTGCAGCAGGGAAAGATAATTTGTATGGATTATGTGACACGATGTCATGTGACAAGTGTCTTCACGAAACTTAGCGGGAAACTCAATCTTTTCATAGGCCACCTGAAATGAAATCTTGTAGTATCGTTTTTGTGGGATATTGATCATTGGTGTTGAGGTAATGTGAAGTCAATTTTCCCCCTGAGCTGTGCAGCAGGGAAAGATAATTTGTATGGATTATGTGACACGATGTCATGTGACAAGTGTCTTCACGAAACTTAGCGGGAAACTCAATCTTTTCATAGGCCACCTGAAATGAAATCTTGTAGTATCGTTTTCGTGGGATATTGATCATTGGCGTTCAGGTAATGTGAAGTCAGTTTTCCCCCTGAGCTGTGCAGCAGGGAAAGATAATTTGTATGGATTATGTGACACGATGTCATGTGACAAGTGTCTTCACGAAACTTAGCGGTAAACTCAATCTTTTCATAGGCCACCTGAAATGAAATCTTGTAGTATCGTTTTTGTGGGATATTGATCATTGGCGTTGAGGTAACGTGAAGTCAGTTTTCCCCCTGAGCTGTGCAGCAGGGAAAGATAATTTGTATGGATTATGTGACACGATGTCATGTGACAAGTGCCTTCACAAAACTTAGCGGGGAACTCAATCTTTTCATAGGCCACCTGAAATGAAATCTTGTAGTATCGTTTTTGTGGGATATTGATCATTGGCGTTGACGTAATGTGAAGTCAATTTTCCCCCGGAGCTGTGCAGCAGGGAAAGATAATTTGTATAGATTATGTGACACGATGTCATGTGACAAGTGTCTTCAGGAAACTTAGCGGGGGAACTCAATCTTTTCATAGGCCACCAGAAATGAAATCTTGTAGTATCGTTTTTGTGGGATATTGATCATTGGCGTTGAAGTAATGTGAAGTCAATTTTCCCCCTGAGCTGTGCAGCAGGGAAAGATAATTTGTATAGATTATGTGACACGATGTCATGTGACAAGTGTCTTCACGAAACTTAGCGGGAAACTCAATCTTTTCATAGGCCACCTGAAATAAAATCTTGTAGTATCGTTTTTGTGGGATATTGATCATTGGCGTTCAGGTAATGTGAAGTCAGTTTCCCCCCTGAGCTGTGCAGCAGGGAAAGATAATTTGTATGGATTATGTGACACGATGTCATGTGACAAGTGTCTTCACGAAACTTAGCGGGGGAACTCAATCTTTTCATAGGCCACCTGAAATGAAATCTTGTAGTATCGTTTTGTGGGATATTGATCATTGGCGTTGAGGTAATGTGAAGTCAATTTTCCCCCTGAGCTGTGCAGCAGGGAAAGATAATTTGTATGGATTATGTGACACGATGTCATGTGACAAGTGTTTTCACGAAACTTAGCGGGGGAACTCAATCTTTTCATAGGCCACCTGAAATGAAATCTTGTAGTATCGTTTTTGTGGGATATTGATCATTGGCGTTGAGGTAATGTGAAGTCAATTTTCCCCCTGAGCTGTGCAGCAGGGAAAGATAATTTGTATAGATTATGTGACACGATGTCATGTGACAAGTGTCTTCACGAAACTTAGCGGGAAACTCAATCTTTTCATAGGCCACCTGAAATGAAATCTTGTAGTATCGTTTTTGTGGGATATTGATCATTGGCGTTGAGGTAATGTGAAGTCAATTTTCCCCCTGAGCTGTGCAGCAGGGAAAGATAATTTGTATAGATTATGTGACACGATGTCATGTGACAAGTGTCTTCACGAATCTTAGCGGGAAACTCAATCTTTTCATAGGCCACCTGAAATGAAATCTTGTAGTATCGTTTTTGTGGGATATTGATCATTGGCGTTGAGGTAATGTGAAGTCAATTTTCCCCCTGAGCTGTGCAGCAGGGAAAGATAATTTGTATAGATTATGTGACGCGATGTCATGTGACAAGTGTCTTCACGAAACTTAGCGGGGAACTCAATCTTTTCATAGGCCACCTGAAATGAAATCTTGTAGTATCGTTTTTTTGGGATATTGATCATTGGCGTTGAGGTAATGTGAAGTCAATTTTCCCCCTGAGATGTGCAGCAGGGAAAGATAATTTGTATGGATTATGTGACACGATGTCATGTGACAAGTGTCTTCACGAAACTTAGCGGGAAACTCAATCTTTTCATAGGCCACCTGAAATGAAATCTTGTAGTATCGTTTTTGTGGGATATTGATCATTGGCGTTCAGGTAATGTGAAGTCAGTTTTCCCCCTGAGCTGTGCAGCAGGCAAAGATAATTTGTATGGATTATGTGACACGATGTCATGTGACAAGTGTCTTCACGAAACTTAGCGGGAAACTCAATCTTTTCATAGGCCACCTGAAATGAAATCTTGTAGTATCGTTTTTGTGGGATATTGATCATTGGCGTTCAGGTAATGTGAAGTCAGTTTTCCCCCTGAGCTGTGCAGCAGGGAAAGATAATTTGTATAGATTATGTGACACGATGTCATGTGACAAGTGTCTTCACGAAACTTAGCGGGAAACTCAATCTTTTCATAGGCCACCTGAAATAAAATCTTGTAGTATCGTTTTTGTGGGATATTGATCATTGGCGTTCAGGTAATGTGAAGTCAGTTTCCCCCCTGAGCTGTGCAGCAGGGAAAGATAATTTGTATGGATTATGTGACACGATGTCATGTGACAAGTGTCTTCACGAAACTTAGCGGGGGAACTCAATCTTTTCATAGGCCACCTGAAATGAAATCTTGTAGTATCGTTTTGTGGGATATTGATCATTGGCGTTGAGGTAATGTGAAGTCAATTTTCCCCCTGAGCTGTGCAGCAGGGAAAGATAATTTGTATGGATTATGTGACACGATGTCATGTGACAAGTGTTTTCACAAAACTTAGCGGGGGAACTCAATCTTTTCATAGGCCACCTGAAATGAAATCTTGTAGTATCGTTTTTGTGGGATATTGATCATTGGCGTTGAGGTAATGTGAAGTCAATTTTCCCCCTGAGCTGTGCAGCAGGGAAAGATAATTTGTATAGATTATGTGACACGATGTCATGTGACAAGTGTCTTCACGAAACTTAGCGGGAAACTCAATCTTTTCATAGGCCACCTGAAATGAAATCTTGTAGTATCGTTTTTGTGGGATATTGATCATTGGCGTTGAGGTAATGTGAAGTCAATTTTCCCCCTGAGCTGTGCAGCAGGGAAAGATAATTTGTATAGATTATGTGACACGATGTCATGTGACAAGTGTCTTCACGAATCTTAGCGGGAAAATCAATCTTTTCATAGGCCACCTGAAATGAAATCTTGTAGTATCGTTTGTTGGGATATTGATCATTGGCGTTGAGGTAATGTGAAGTCAATTTTCCCCCTGAGCTGTGCAGCAGGGAAAGATAATTTGTATAGATTATGTGACACGATGTCATGTGACAAGTGTCTTCACGAAACTTAGCGGGGAACTCAATCTTTTCATAGGCCACCTGAAATGAAATCTTGTAGTATCGTTTTTTGGGATATTGATCATTGGCGTTGAGGTAATGTGAAGTCAATTTTCCCCCTGAGATGTGCAGCAGGGAAAGATAATTTGTATGGATTATGTGACACGATGTCATGTGACAAGTGTCTTCACGAAACTTAGCGGGAAACTCAATCTTTTCATAGGCCACCTGAAATGAAATCTTGTAGTATCGTTTTTGTGGGATATTGATCATTGGCGTTCAGGTAATGTGAAGTCAGTTTTCCCCCTCAGCTGTGCAGCAGGCAAAGATAATTTGTATGGATTATGTGACACGATGTCATGTGACAAGTGTCTTCACGAAACTTAGCGGGAAACTCAATCTTTTCTAGGGATGTCGCGAACCACCCTAGGTTCGATTTCGAAAGGTTTCGATATTTGCGAAGCGAACTGAGGTTCGATTTCGAAAAATTTCGATATTTTCGTACCGACCGAGGTTCGATTTCGAAAAATTCGCAACTTTTGACCACAGCGGAGTTTCGAATTCGAAAATTTCGAAGCTTTCACGGTTTCCAAAACTTCGAATTCGAATATTTCGAATATTTTTTTACTTCAGGTTCGATAAATTCGAAGATCTCGAAATTCTTTGTAAAAAAAATTCGAAAACTTCGAACGCTTCGAATTTTTATAGACATGAAGTTCGAACAATTCGAAGATTTCGAATTTCTTTTTGCATACAGTTCGAAAAGTTCGAAGGGTTCGATTCTCTTTTAACGCTAAATTAAAAAAAAAAAAAAAAAAAAAAAAAAAACTTCGAAGATTTTGAATTTTTTTCTAATCCAAGTTTTCAAAGTTCGAAGTCCGATTTTCAAGTTTTTCCACAGTTTCAGTTTCAAATAACGTTTTCACGACTCACTGGTTTTCACGAAATCAAGTTTAGAAAAGTTAGGGTGTGATATCTAGATTCTGCGAAGTTGGTCAGGCAATTAAAGGGGACGACGAGTGTCCCGGACGTGCTAGAATATTTGCCAGTGCAGAATTGTGACCGCCAGCCCCGAAGGGGGAAGGGGGGGGGGGGGGGGGGGGTCTTTAACCTGCATCACGCAGTAGTGATTGCACGAACACACTGTTTTACGAGACTCATCCAGCCCGAAACGGCCATGGGCGAGCGGGAGGTTGAGGCTCAGATAAACCTTGAAGCGACCTGGCAAACTAGCTCGCCACCCCTTGCACGCTGGTAGTAATCCGATCCGGTGCAGTTTATAATTGTCCTGGAGGTTTATTTTCTGGGACGGAGGAATCGCCTCGCAAAAAGCACAAAAGCCGACACAACTCGAGGTCGAGGAGCGTTCTACCATACAAGTGGCGTCGGAAGAGGAAAAACGGGGGAAAGAGGGTAGCGGGGGGCTTCAGCCTCCTTCTCCTATTGCAGGTATTTCGAACTGTTAAAGAAAACAATACGGGGAAAGAGGGCGTGGTCGAGCTTATTTTAATCTGAAATTATTTATGCATATGTATAGCTACTGTCGCTCTTCACTGCATAAAAGGTTGCGTAGATGGTCATTGTTAGAAACTCGTTGTCAGAAGGCACTGCTCGTCACATGCTTAGTGGTTCGGAAGTTCAAAGCTGTCTTTTCGACCTAAACACCTGTGCCGATAGTAACAAAAAAAAAAAAAAAAAGAATAAATGCGGAAATAAAAAGCAGGAGAAAAAAAAAACTATCAAGAATTTGTCGGAAGTGTTCTATTCTTGCATATTCAGAGGTTTAGAACTTCGAAACAAGTTTCTTTTACCAAAATGTGTAGAGGCTAAAAGAAACACGTCCCAGGAACGTGAAGCGAAAAAAAAAAAAAAAGTTTTCTTTTAATGACGTGCTGAACTTGAACACTATTAGAAATCTTCTCCCATGAGTTAATTTATTCCTTAACGTGAAAAAACAATAAATATATTATTTCGTATTCTGCAGATGGCAATGATATGTACTGTCTGTGGTGTTAATTTAAATGCGATACCTCAAACAACTTAGACGAAAATAAATATCAAGTTTAGGTTATAATTGTATGCAGATACATGTTTGGACATTTCTTCGAAACTCACGTTGAATAACAATAATCACATCTTAAGACGGTACTTACCTAGGCTATACATAGATCATTCTTAAAAAAAGTATAACATATCTACCATAAATAGCTCCGGCTGCAGCGTGCTTCAAATCTGGCACAAACGATAATCGTCAAAAACCCGTCGTCCTTCCTCGCCCCTTCGGGGATTTATTTCTTTAAACCTAAGCATGCCAGAACATTGAAATAAACGACATTGTCTTTCGTAAGGAACGCAGCACCGCGTGTAAAAGTTCGAGAAAAAAAATTACGAATGTACCCCACTACTTGAAATCAAATGAAACCGTCCGCCGGTCTTTCGAAGTTCGGCGAACGTCGAACTTTTACCCTAAAAGTTCGAAGTTCGTCGAACTTCTGACTTTTCAGAATCCGAAAGTTCGAAACTTTTCGAATTCTCTTGATAAATAAGTTCGAAAGTTCGAAATACATCGAATTTTTTGGTCAGTCAAGTTCGAAAGTTCGACAAGCATCGAACCTTGCCGCGCAATAAGTTCGAAAGTTCGAAAAAGATCGAATTTTTTAGCGTAATAAGTTCGACGGTTCGAAAAGCGTCGAACTTCTTAGCTTAACAAGTTCGAAAATTCGACCTCCGTCGAATTTTACGATATAGACAATTCGAAAAATCGAAATCTTTCGAACCTTTCGAACCGCTTGATTCGATCATCGAAACTTCGATTCGAAAAAAGTTCGCGGCATCCCTAATCTTTTCATAGGCCACCTGAAATGAAATCTTGTAGTATCGTTTTTGTGGGATATTGATCATTGGCGTTCAGGTGATGTGAAGTCAGTTTTCCCCCTGAGCTGTGCAGCAGGGAAAGATAATTTGTATGGATTATGTGACACGATGTCATGTGACAAGTGTCTTCACGAAACTTAGCGGGGGAACTCAATCTTTTCATAGGCCACCTGAAATGAAATCTTGTAGTATCGTTTTTGTGGGATATTGATCATTGGCGTTGAGGTAATGTGAAGTCAATTTTCCCCCTGAGCTGTGCAGCAGGGAAAGATAATTTGTATGGATTATGTGACACGATGTCATGTGACAAGTGTTTTCACGAAACTTAGCGGGGGAACTCAATCTTTTCATAGGCCACCTGAAATGAAATCTTGTAGTATCGTTTTTGTGGGATATTGATCATTGGCGTTGAGGTAATGTGAAGTCAATTTTCCCCCTGAGCTGTGCAGCAGGGAAAGATAATTTGTATAGATTATGTGACACGATGTCATGTGACAAGTGTCTTCACGAAACTTAGCGGGGAACTCAATCTTTTCATAGGCCACCTGAAATGAAATCTTGTAGTATCGTTTTTGTGGGATATTGATCATTGGCGTTGAGGTAATGTGAAGTCAATTTTCCCCCTGAGCTGTGCAGCAGGGAAAGATAATTTGTATAGATTATGTGACACGATGTCATGTGACAAGTGTCTTCACGAAACTTAGCGGGAAACTCAATGTTTTCATAGGCCACATGAAATGAAATCTTGTAGTATCGTTTTTGTGGGATATTGATCATTGGCGTTGAGGTAATGTGAAGTCAGTCTTCCCCCTGAGCTGTGCAGCAGGGAAAGATAATTTGTATAGATTATGTGACACGATGTCATGTGACAAGTGTCTTCACGAAACTTAGCAGGGAACTCAATCTTTTCATAGGCCACCTGAAATGAAATCTTGTAGTATCGTTTTTGTGGGATATTGATCATTGGCGTTGAGGTAATATGAAGTCAGTTTTCCCCCTGAGCTGTGCCGCAGGGAAAGATAATTTGTATGGATTATGTGACACGATGTCATGTGACAAGTGTCTTCACGAAACTTAGCGGGAAACTCAATCTTTTCATAGGCCACCTGAAATGAAATCTTGTAGTATCGTTTTTGTGGGATATTGATCATTGGCGTTCAGGTAATGTGAAGTCAGTTTTCCCCCTGAGCTGTGCAGCAGGGAAAGATAATTTGTATAGATTATGTGACACGATGTCATGTGACAAGTGTCTTCAGGAAACTTAGCGGGAAACTCAGTCTTTTCATAGGCCACCTGAAATGAAATCTTGTAGTATCGTTTTTGTGGGATATTGATCATTGGCGTTGAGGTAATGTGAAGTCAATTTTCCCCCTGAGCTGTGCAGCAGGGAAAGATAATTTGTATAGATTATGTGACACGATGTCATGTGACAAGTGTCTTCACGAATCTTAGCGGGGGAACTCAATCTTTTCATAGGCCACCTGAAATGAAATCTTGTAGTATCGTTTTTGTGGGATATTGATCATTGGCGTTCAGGTAATGTGAAGTCAGTTTTCCCCCTGAGCTGTGCAGCAGGCAAAGATAATTTGTATGGATTATGTGACACGATGTCATGTGACAAGTTTCTTCACGAAACTTAGCGGGAAACTCAATCTTTTCATAGGCCACCTGAAATGAAATCTTGTAGTATCGTTTTTGTGGGATATTGATCATTGGCGTTCAGGTAATGTGAAGTCAGTTTTCCCCCTGAGCTGTGCAGCAGGGAAAGATAATTTGTATGGATAATGTGACACGATGTCATGTGACAAGTGTCTTCACGAAACTTAGCGGGGGAACTCAATCTTTTCATAGGCCACCTGAAATGAAATCTTGTAGTATCGTTTTTGTGGGATATTGATCATTGGCGTTGAGGTAATGTGAAGTCAATTTTCCCCCTGAGCTGTGCAGCAGGGAAAGATAATTTGTATGGATTATGTGACACGATGTCATGTGACAAGTGTTTTCACGAAACTTAGCGGGGGAACTCAATCTTTTCATAGGCCACCTGAAATGAAATCTTGTAGTATCGTTTTTGTGGGATATTGATCATTGGCGTTGAGGTAATGTGAAGTCAATTTTCCCCCTGAGCTGTGCAGCAGGGAAAGATAATTTGTATAGATTATGTGACACGATGTCATGTGACAAGTGTCTTCACGAAACTTAGCGGGGAACTCAATCTTTTCATAGGCCACCTGAAATGAAATCTTGTAGTATCGTTTTTGTGGGATATTAATCATTGGCGTTGAGGTAATGTGAAGTCAATTTTCCCCCTGAGCTGTGCAGCAGGGAAAGATAATTTGTATAGATTATGTGACACGATGTCATGTGACAAGTGTCTTCACGAAACTTAGCGGGAAACTCAATGTTTTCATAGGCCACCTGAAATGAAATCTTGTAGTATCGTTTTTGTGGGATATTGATCATTGGCGTTCAGGTAATGTGAAGTTAGTTTTCCCCCTGAGCTGTGCAGCAGGGAAAGATAATTTGTATGGATTATGTGACACGATGTCATGTGACAAGTGTCTTCACGAAACTTAGCGGGGGAGCTCAATCGTTTCATAGGCCACCTGAAATGAAATCTTGTAGTATCGTTTTTGTGGGATATTGATCATTGGCGTTCAGGTAATGTGAAGTCAGTTTTCCCCTGGGCTGTGCAGCAGGGAAAGATAATTTGTATGGATTATGTGACACGATGTCATGTGACAAGTGTCTTCACGAAACTTAGCGGGAAACTCAATCTTTTCATAGGCCACCTGAAATGAAATCTTGTAGTATCGTTTTTGTGGGATATTGATCATTGGCGTTCAGGTAATGTAAAGTCAGTTTTCCCCCTGAGCTGTGCAGCAGGGAAAGATAATTTGTATAGATTATGTGACACGATGTCATGTGACAAGTTTCTTCAGGAAACTTAGCGGGAAACTCAATCTTTTCATAGGCCACCTGAAATGAAATCTTGTAGTATCGTTTTTGTGGGATATTGATCATTGGCGTTGAGGTAATGTGAAGTCAATTTTCCCCCTGAGCTGTGCAGCAGGGAAAGATAATTTGTATAGATTATGTGACACGATGTCATTTGACAAGTGTCTTCACGAAACTTAGCGGGGGAACTCAATCTTTTCATAGGCCACCTGAAATGAAATCTTGTAGTATCGTTTTTGTGGGATATTGATCATTGGCGTTGAGGTATTGTGAAGTCAATTTTCCCCCTGAGCTGTGCAGCAGGGAAAGATAATTTGTATAGATTATGTGACACGATGTCATGTGACAAGTGTCTTCACGAAACTTAGCGGGGAACTCAATCTTTTCATAGGCCACCTGAAATGAAATCTTGTAGTATCGTTTTTGTGGGATATTGATCATTGGCGTTGAGGTAATGTGAAGTCAATTTTCCCCCTGAGCTGTGCAGCAGGGAAAGATAATTTGTATAGATTATGTGACACGATGTCATGTGACAAGTGTCTTCACGAAACTTAGCGGGGAAATCAATCTTTTCATAGGCCACCTGAAATGAAATCTTGTAGTATCGTTTTTGTGGGATATTGATCATTGGCGTTCAAATAATGTGAAGTCAGTTTTCCTCTGAGCTGTGCAGCAGGCAAAGATAATTTGTATGGATTATGTGACACGATGTCATGTGACAAGTGTCTTCACGAAACTTAGCGGGAAACTCAATCTTTTCATAGGCCACCTGAAATGAAATCTTGTAGTATCGTTTTTGTGGAATATTGATCATTGGCGTTGAGGTAATGTGAAGTCAATTTTCCCCCTGAGCTGTGCAGCAGGGAAAGATAATTTGTATGGATTATGTGACATGATGTCATGTGACAAGTGTCTTCACGAAACTTAGAGGGGAACTCAACCTTTTCATAGGCCACCTGAAATAAAAACTTGTAGTATCGTTTTTGTGGGATATTGATCATTGGCGTTGAAGTAATGTGAAGTCAATTTTCCCCCTGAGCTGTGCAGCAGGGAAAGATAATTTGTATAGATTATGTGACACGATGTCATGTGACAAGTGTCGTCACGAAACTTAGCGGGAAACTCAATCTTTTCATAGGCCACCTGAAATAAAATCTTGTAGTATCGTTTTTGTGGGATATTGATCATTGGCGTTCAGGTAATGTGAAGTCAGTTTCCCCCCTGAGCTGTGCAGCAGGGAAAGATAATTTGTATGGATTATGTGACACGATGTCATGTGACAAGTGTCTTCACGAAACTTAGCGGGGGAACTCAATCTTTTCATATGCCACCTGAAATGAAATCTTGTAGTATCGTTTTTGTGGGATATTGATCATTGGCGTTCAGGTAATGTGAAGTCAGTTTTCCGCCTGAGCTGTGCAGCAGGGAAAGATAATTTGTATGGATTATGTGACACGATGTCATGTGACAAGTGTCTTCACGAAACTTAGCGGGGGAACTCAATCTTTTCATAGGCCACCTGAAATGAAATCTTGTAGTATCGTTTTTGTGGGATATTGATCATTGGCGTTGAGGTAATGTGAAGTCAATTTTCCCCCTGAGCTGTGCAGCAGGGAAAGATAATTTGTATGGATTATGTGAAATGATGTCATGTGACAAGTGTCTTCACGAAACTTAGAGGGGAACTCAATCTTTTCATAGGCCACCTGAAATGAAATCTTGTAGTATCGTTTTTGTGGGATATTGATCATTGGCGTTCAGGTAATGTGAAGTCAGTTTTCGCCCTGAGCTGTGCAGCAGGCAAAGATAATTTGTATGGGTTATGTGACACGATGTCATGTGACAAGTGTCTTCACGAAACTTAGCGGGAAACTCAATCTTTTCATAGGCCACCTGAAATGAAATCTTGTAGTATCGTTTTTGTGGGATATTGATCATTGGCGTTCAGGTAATGTGAAGTCAGTTTTCCCCCTGAGCTGTGCAGCAGGGAAAGATAATTTGTATGAATTATGTGACACGATATCATGTGACAAGTGTCTTCACGAAACTTAGCGGGGGAACTCAATCTTTTCATAGGCCACCTGAAATGAAATCTTGTAGTATCGTTTTTGTGGGATATTGATCATTGGCGTTGAGGTAATGTGAAGTCAATTTTCCCCCTGAGCTGTGCAGCAGGGAAAGATAATTTGTATGGATTATGTGACACGATGTCATGTGACAAGTGTTTTCACGAAACTTAGCGGGGGAACTCAATCTTTTCATAGGCCACCTGAAATGAAATCTTGTAGTATCGTTTTTGTGGGATATTGATCATTGGCGTTGAGGTAATGTGAAGTCAATTTTCCCCCTGAGCTGTGCAGCAGGGAAAGATAATTTGTATAGATTATGTGACACGATGTCATGTGACAAGTGTCTTCACGAAACTTAGCGGGGAACTCAATCTTTTCATAGGCCACCTGAAATGAAATCTTGTAGTATCGTTTTTGTGGGATATTGATCATTGGCGTTGAGGTAATGTGAAGTCAATTTTCCCCCTGAGCTGTGCAGCAGGGAAAGATAATTTGTATAGATTATGTGACACGATGTCATGTGACAAGTGTCTTCACGAAACTTAGCGGGAAACTCAATGTTTTCATAGGCCACCTGATATGAAATCTTGTAGTATCGTTTTTGTGGGATATTGATCATTGGCGTTGAGGTAATGTGAAGTCAGTCTTCCCCCTGAGCTGTGCAGCAGGGAAAGATAATTTGTATAGATTATGTGACACGATGTCATGTGACAAGTGTCTTCACGAAACTTAGCGGGGAACTCAATCTTTTCATAGGCCACCTGAAATGAAATCTTGTAGTATCGTTTTTGTGGGATATTGATCATTGGCGTTGAGGTAATGTGAAGTCAGTTTTCCCCCTGAGCTGTGCAGCAGGGAAAGATAATTTGTATGGATTATGTGACACGATGTCATGTGACAAGTGTCTTCATGAAACTTAGCGGGAAACTCAATCTTTTCATAGGCCACCTGAAATGAAATCTTGTAGTATCGTTTTTGTGGGATATTGATCATTGGCGTTCAGGTAATGTGAAGTCAGTTTTCCCCCTGAGCTGTGCAGCAGGGAAAGATAATTTGTATGGATTATGTGACACGATGTCATGTGACAAGTGTCTTCACGAAACTTAGCGGGAAACTCAATCTTTTCATAGGCCACCTGAAATGAAATCTTGTAGTATCGTTTTTGTGGGATATTGATCATTGGCGTTCAGGTAATGTGAAGTCAGTTTTCCCCCTGAGCTGTGCAGCAGGGAAAGATAATTTGTATAGATTATGTGACACGATGTCATGTGACAAGTGTCTTCAGGAAACTTAGCGGGAAACTCAATCTTTTCATAGGCCACCTGAAATGAAATCTTGTAGTATCGTTTTTGTGGGATATTGATCATTGGCGTTGAGGTAATGTGAAGTCAATTTTCCCCCTGAGCTGTGCAGCAGGGAAAGATAATTTGTATAGATTATGTGACACGATGTCATGTGACAAGTGTCTTCACGAAACTTAGCGGGGGAACTCAATCTTTTCATAGGCCACCTGAAATGAAATCTTGTAGTATCGTTTTTGTGGGATATTGATCATTGGCGTTGAGGTAATGTGAAGTCAATTTTCCCCCTGAGCTGTGCAGCAGGGAAAGATAATTTGTATAGATTATGTGACACGATGTCATGTGACAAGTGTCTTCACGAAACTTAGCGGGGAACTCAATCTTTTCATAGGCCAAATGAAATGCAATCTTGTAGTATCGTTTTTGTGGGATATTGATCATTGGCGTTGAGGTAATGTGAAGTCAATTTTCCCCCTGAGCTGTGCAGCAGGGAAAGATAATTTGTATAGATTATGTGACACGATGTCATGTGACAAGTGTCTTCACGAAACTTAGCGGGGAACTCAATCTTTTCATAGGCCACCTGAAATGAAATCTTGTAGTATCGTTTTTGTGGAATATTGATCATTGGCGTTGAGGTAATGTGAAGTCAATTTTCCCCCTGAGCTGTGCAGCAGGGAAAGATAATTTGTATGGATTATGTGACATGATGTCATGTGACAAGTATCTTCACGAAACTTAGAGGGGAACTCAACCTTTTCATAGGCCACCTGAAATAAAAACTTGTAGTATCGTTTTTGTGGGATATTGATCATTGGCGTTGAGGTAATGTGAAGTCAATTTTCCCCCTGGGCTGTGCAGCAGGGAAAGATAATTTGTATAGATTATGTGACACGATGTCATGTGACAAGTGTCTTCACAAAACTTAGCGGGGAACTCAATCTTTTCATAGGCCACCTGAAATGAAATCTTGTAGTATCGTTTTTGTGGGATATTGATCATTGGCGTTCAGGTAATGTGAAGTCAGTTTTCCGCCTGAGCTGTGCAGCAGGGAAAGATAATTTGTATGGATTATGTGACACGATGTCATGTGACAAGTGTCTTCACGAAACTTAGCGGGGGAACTCAATCTTTTCATAGGCCACCTGAAATGAAATCTTGTAGTATCGTTTTTGTGGGATATTGATCATTGGCGTTGAGGTAATGTGAAGTCAATTTTCCCCCTGAGCTGTGCAGCAGGGAAAGATAATTTGTATGGATTATGTGAAATGATGTCATGTGACAAGTGTCTTCACGAAACTTAGCGGGGAAACTCAATCTTTTCATAGGCCACCTGAAATGAAATCTTGTAGTATCGTTTTTGTGGGATATTGATCATTGGCGTTCAGGTAATGTGAAGTCAGTTTTCCCCCTGAGCTGTGCAGCAGGGAAAGATAATTTGTATGGATTATGTGACACGATGTCATGTGACAAGTGTCTTCACGGAACTTAGCGGGAAACTCAATCTTTTCATAGGCCACCTGAAATGAAATCTTGTAGTATCGTTTTTGTGGGATATTGATCATTGGCGTTCAGGTAATGTGAAGTCAGTTTTCCCCCTGAGCTGTGCAGTAGGGAAAGATAATTTGTATAGATTATGTGACACGATGTCATGTGACAAGTGTCTTCACGAAACTTAGAGGGGGACTCAACCTTTTCATAGGCCACCTGAAATAAAAACTTGTAGTATCGTTTTTGTGGGATATTGATCATTGGCGTTGAGGTAATGTGAAGTCAATCTTCCCCCTGAGCTGTGCAGCAGGGAAAGATAATTTGTATAGATTATGTGACACGATGTCATGTGACAAGTGTCTTCACGAAACTTAGCGGGGAACTCAATCTTTTCATAGGCCACCTGAAATGAAATCTTGTAGTATCGTTTTTGTGGGATATTGATCATTGGCGTTGAGGTAATGTGAAGTCAATTTTCCCCCTGAGATGTGCAGCAGGGAAAGATAATTTGTATGGATTATGTGACACGATGTCATGTGACAAGTGTCTTCACGAAACTTAGCGGGAAACTCAATCTTTTCATAGGCCACCTGAAATTAAATCTTGTAGTATCGTTTTTGTGGGATATTGATCATTGGCGTTCAGGTAATGTGAAGTCAGTTTTCCCCCTGAGCTGTGCAGCAGGGAAAGATAATTTGTATGGATTATGTGACACGATGTCATGTGACAAGTGTCTTCATGAAACTTAGCGGGAAACTCAATCTTTTCATAGGCCACCTGAAATGAAATCATGTAGTATCGGTTTTGTGGGATATTGATCATTGGCGTTGAGGTAATGTGAAGTCAATTTTCCCCCTGAGCTGTGCAGCAGGGAAAGATAATTTGTATGGATTATGTGACACGATGTCATGTGACAAGTGTCTTCACGAAACTTAGCGGGAAACTCAATCTTTTCATAGGCCACCTGAAATGAAATCTTGTAGTATCGTTTTTGTGGGATATTGATCATTGGCGTTGAGGTAATGTGAAGTCAATTTTCCCCCTGAGCTGTGCAGCAGGGAAAGATAATTTGTATAGATTATGTGACACGATGTCATGTGACAAGTGTCTTCACGAATCTTAGCGGGGGAACTCAATCTTTTCATAGGCCACCTGAAATGAAATCTTGTAGTATCGTTTTTGTGGGATATTGATCATTGGCGTTCAGGTAATGTGAAGTCAGTTTTCCCCCTGAGCTGTGCAGCAGGCAAAGATAATTTGTATGGATTATGTGACACGATGTCATGTGACAAGTTTCTTCACGAAACTTAGCGGGAAACTCAATCTTTTCATAGGCCACCTGAAATGAAATCTTGTAGTATCGTTTTTGTGGGATATTGATCATTGGCGTTCAGGTAATGTGAAGTCAGTTTTCCCCCTGAGCTGTGCAGCAGGGAAAGATAATTTGTATGGATAATGTGACACGATGTCATGTGACAAGTGTCTTCACGAAACTTAGCGGGGGAACTCAATCTTTTCATAGGCCACCTGAAATGAAATCTTGTAGTATCGTTTTTGTGGGATATTGATCATTGGCGTTGAGGTAATGTGAAGTCAATTTTCCCCCTGAGCTGTGCAGCACGGAAAGATAATTTGTATGGATTATGTGACACGATGTCATGTGACAAGTGTTTTCACGAAACTTAGCGGGGGAACTCAATCTTTTCATAGGCCACCTGAAATGAAATCTTGTAGTATCGTTTTTGTGGGATATTGATCATTGGCGTTGAGGTAATGTGAAGTCAATTTTCCCCCTGAGCTGTGCAGCAGGGAAAGATAATTTGTATAGATTATGTGACACGATGTCATGTGACAAGTGTCTTCACGAAACTTAGCGGGGAACTCAATCTTTTCATAGGCCACCTGAAATGAAATCTTGTAGTATCGTTTTTGTGGGATATTAATCATTGGCGTTGAGGTAATGTGAAGTCAATTTTCCCCCTGAGCTGTGCAGCAGGGAAAGATAATTTGTATAGATTATGTGACACGATGTCATGTGACAAGTGTCTTCACAAAACTTAGCGGGAAACTCAATGTTTTCATAGGCCACCTGAAATGAAATCTTGTAGTATCGTTTTTGTGGGATATTGATCATTGGCGTTCAGGTAATGTGAAGTCAGTTTTCCCCCTGAGCTGTGCAGCAGGGAAAGATAATTTGTATGGATTATGTGACACGATGTCATGTGACAAGTGTCTTCACGAAACTTAGCGGGGGAGCTCAATCGTTTCATAGGCCACCTGAAATGAAATCTTGTAGTATCGTTTTTGTGGGATATTGATCATTGGCGTTCAGGTAATGTGAAGTCAGTTTTCCCCTGGGCTGTCCAGCAGGGAAAGATAATTTGTATGGATTATGTGACACGATGTCATGTGACAAGTGCCTTCACGAAACTTAGCGGGAAACTCAATCTTTTCATAGGCCACCTGAAATGAAATCTTGTAGTATCGTTTTTGTGGGATATTGATCATTGGCGTTCAGGTAATGTAAAGTCAGTTTTCCCCCTGAGCTGTGCAGCAGGGAAAGATAATTTGTATAGATTATGTGACACGATGTCATGTGACAAGTTTCTTCAGGAAACTTAGCGGGAAACTCAATCTTTTCATAGGCCACCTGAAATGAAATCTTGTAGTATCGTTTTTGTGGGATATTGATCATTGGCGTTGAGGTAATGTGAAGTCAATTTTCCCCCTGAGCTGTGCAGCAGGGAAAGATAATTTGTATAGATTATGTGACACGATGTCATTTGACAAGTGTCTTCACGAAACTTAGCGGGGGAACTCAATCTTTTCATAGGCCACCTGAAATGAAATCTTGTAGTATCGTTTTTGTGGGATATTGATCATTGGCGTTGAGGTATTGTGAAGTCAATTTTCCCCCTGAGCTGTGCAGCAGGGAAAGATAATTTGTATAGATTATGTGACACGATGTCATGTGACAAGTGTCTTCACGAAACTTAGCGGGGAACTCAATCTTTTCATAGGCCACCTGAAATGAAATCTTGTAGTATCGTTTTTGTGGGATATTGATCATTGGCGTTGAGGTAATGTGAAGTCAATTTTCCCCCTGAGCTGTGCAGCAGGGAAAGATAATTTGTATAGATTATGTGACACGATGTCATGTGACAAGTGTCTTCACGAAACTTAGCGGGGAACTCAATCTTTTCATAGGCCACCTGAAATGAAATCTTGTAGTATCGTTTTTGTGGGATATTGATCATTGGCGTTCAAATAATGTGAAGTCAGTTTTCCTCTGAGCTGTGCAGCAGGCAAAGATAATTTGTATGGATTATGTGACACGATGTCATGTGACAAGTGTCTTCACGAAACTTAGCGGGAAACTCAATCTTTTCATAGGCCACCTGAAATGAAATCTTGTAGTATCGTTTTTGTGGAATATTGATCATTGGCGTTGAGGTAATGTGAAGTCAATTTTCCCCCTGAGCTGTGCAGCAGGGAAAGATAATTTGTATGGATTATGTGACATGATATCATGTGACAAGTGTCTTCACGAAACTTAGAGGGGAACTCAACCTTTTCATAGGCCACCTGAAATAAAAACTTGTAGTATCGTTTTTGTGGGATATTGATCATTGGCGTTGAGGTAATGTGAAGTCCATTTTCCCCCTGGGCTGTGCAGCAGGGAAAGATAATTTGTATAGATTATGTGACACGATGTCATGTGACAAGTGTCTTCACAAAACTTAGCGGGGAACTCAATCTTTTCATATGCCACCTGAAATGAAATCTTGTAGTATCGTTTTTGTGGGATATTGATCATTGGCGTTCAGGTAATGTGAAGTCAGTTTTCCGCCTGAGCTGTGCAGCAGGGAAAGATAATTTGTATGGATTATGTGACACGATGTCATGTGACAAGTGTCTTCACGAAACTTAGCGGGGGAACTCAATCTTTTCATAGGCCACCTGAAATGAAATCTTGTAGTATCGTTTTTGTGGGATATTGATCATTGGCGTTGAGGTAATGTGAAGTCAATTTTCCCCCTGAGCTGTGCAGCAGGGAAAGATAATTTGTATGGATTATGTGAAATGATGTCATGTGACAAGTGTCTTCACGAAACTTAGAGGGAAACTCAATCTTTTCATAGGCCACCTGAAATGAAATCTTGTAGTATCGTGTTTGTGGGATATTGATCATTGGCGTTCAGGTAATGTGAAGTCAGTTTTCGCCCTGAGCTGTGCAGCAGGCAAAGATAATTTGTATGGATTATGTGACACGATGTCATGTGACAAGTGTCTTCACGAAACTTAGCGGGAAACTCAATCTTTTCATAGGCCACCTGAAATGAAATCTTGTAGTATCGTTTTTGTGGGATATTGATCATTGGCGTTCAGGTAATGTGAAGTCAGTTTTCCCCCTGAGCTGTGCAGCAGGGAAAGATAATTTGTATGGATTATGTGACACGATATCATGTGACAAGTGTCTTCACGAAACTTAGCGGGGGAACTCAATCTTTTCATAGGCCACCTGAAATGAAATCTTGTAGTATCGTTTTTGTGGGATATTGATCATTGGCGTTGAGGTAATGTGAAGTCAATTTTCCCCCTGAGCTGTGCAGCAGGGAAAGATAATTTGTATGGATTATGTGACACGATGTCATGTGACAAGTGTTTTCACGAAACTTAGCGGGGGAACTCAATCTTTTCATAGGCCACCTGAAATGAAATCTTGTAGTATCGTTTTTGTGGGATATTGATCATTGGCGTTGAGGTAATGTGAAGTCAATTTTCCCCCTGAGCTGTGCAGCAGGGAAAGATAATTTGTATAGATTATGTGACACGATGTCATGTGACAAGTGTCTTCACGAAACTTAGCGGGGAACTCAATATTTCATAGGCCACCTGAAATGAAATCTTGTAGTATCGTTTTTGTGGGATATTGATCATTGGCGTTGAGGTAATGTGAAGTCAATTTTCCCCCTGAGCTGTGCAGCAGGGAAAGATAATTTGTATAGATTATGTGACACGATGTCATGTGACAAGTGTCTTCACGAAACTTAGCGGGAAACTCAATGTTTTCATAGGCCACCTGAAATGAAATCTTGTAGTATCGTTTTTGTGGGATATTGATCATTGGCGTTGAGGTAATGTGAAGTCAGTCTTCCCCCTGAGCTGTGCAGCAGGGAAAGATAATTTGTATAGATTATGTGACACGATGTCATGTGACAAGTGTCTTCACGAAACTTAGCGGGGAACTCAATCTTTTCATAGGCCACCTGAAATGAAATCTTGTAGTATCGTTTTTGTGGGATATTGATCATTGGCGTTGAGGTAATGTGAAGTCAGTTTTCCCCCTGAGCTGTGCAGCAGGGAAAGATAATTTGTATGGATTATGTGACACGATGTCATGTGACAAGTGTCTTCATGAAACTTAGCGGGAAACTCAATCTTTTCATAGGCCACCTGAAATGAAATCTTGTAGTATCGTTTTTGTGGGATATTGATCATTGGCGTTCAGGTAATGTGAAGTCAGTTTTCCCCCTGAGCTGTGCAGCAGGGAAAGATAATTTGTATGGATTATGTGACACGATGTCATGTGACAAGTGTCTTCACGAAACTTAGCGGGAAACTCAATCTTTTCATAGGCCACCTGAAATGAAATCTTGTAGTATCGTTTTTGTGGGATATTGATCATTGGCGTTCAGGTAATGTGAAGTCAGTTTTCCCCCTGAGCTGTGCAGCAGGGAAAGATAATTTGTATAGATTATGTGACACGATGTCATGTGACAAGTGTCTTCAGGAAACTTAGCGGGAAACTCAATCTTTTCATAGGCCACCTGAAATGAAATCTTGTAGTATCGTTTTTGTGGGATATTGATCATTGGCGTTGAGGTAATGTGAAGTCAATTTTCCCCCTGAGCTGTGCAGCAGGGAAAGATAATTTGTATAGATTATGTGACACGATGTCATGTGACAAGTGTCTTCACGAAACTTAGCGGGGGAACTCAATCTTTTCATAGGCCACCTGAAATGAAATCTTGTAGTATCGTTTTTGTGGGATATTGATCATTGGCGTTGAGGTAATGTGAAGTCAATTTTCCCCCTGAGCTGTGCAGCAGGGAAAGATAATTTGTATAGATTATGTGACACGATGTCATGTGACAAGTGTCTTCACGAAACTTAGCGGGGAACTCAATCTTTTCATAGGCCAAATGAAATGCAATCTTGTAGTATCGTTTTTGTGGGATATTGATCATTGGCGTTGAGGTAATGTGAAGTCAATTTTCCCCCTGAGCTGTGCAGCAGGGAAAGATAATTTGTATAGATTATGTGACACGATGTCATGTGACAAGTGTCTTCACGAAACTTAGCGGGGAACTCAATCTTTTCATAGGCCACCTGAAATGAAATCTTGTAGTATCGTTTTTGTGGAATATTGATCATTGGCGTTGAGGTAATGTGAAGTCAATTTTCCCCCTGAGCTGTGCAGCAGGGAAAGATAATTTGTATGGATTATGTGACATGATGTCATGTGACAAGTATCTTCACGAAACTTAGAGGGGAACTCAACCTTTTCATAGGCCACCTGAAATAAAAACTTGTAGTATCGTTTTTGTGGGATATTGATCATTGGCGTTGAGGTAATGTGAAGTCAATTTTCCCCCTGGGCTGTGCAGCAGGGAAAGATAATTTGTATAGATTATGTGACACGATGTCATGTGACAAGTGTCTTCACAAAACTTAGCGGGGAACTCAATCTTTTCATAGGCCACCTGAAATGAAATCTTGTAGTATCGTTTTTGTGGGATATTGATCATTGGCGTTCAGGTAATGTGAAGTCAGTTTTCCGCCTGAGCTGTGCAGCAGGGAAAGATAATTTGTATGGATTATGTGACACGATGTCATGTGACAAGTGTCTTCACGAAACTTAGCGGGGGAACTCAATCTTTTCATAGGCCACCTGAAATGAAATCTTGTAGTATCGTTTTTGTGGGATATTGATCATTGGCGTTGAGGTAATGTGAAGTCAATTTTCCCCCTGAGCTGTGCAGCAGGGAAAGATAATTTGTATGGATTATGTGAAATGATGTCATGTGACAAGTGTCTTCACGAAACTTAGAGGGGAACTCAATCTTTTCATAGGCCACCTGAAATGAAATCTTGTAGTATCGTTTTTGTGGGATATTGATCATTGGCGTTCAGGTAATGTGAAGTCAGTTTTCCCCCTGAGCTGTGCAGCAGGGAAAGATAATTTGTATGGATTATGTGACACGATGTCATGTGACAAGTGTCTTCACGAAACTTAGCGGGGAAACTCAATCTTTTCATAGGCCACCTGAAATGAAATCTTGTAGTATCGTTTTTGTGGGATATTGATCATTGGAGTTCAGGTAATGTGAAGTCAGTTTTCCCCCTGAGCTGTGCAGCAGGGAAAGATAATTTGTATGGATTATGTGACACGATGTCATGTGACAAGTGTCTTCACGGAACTTAGCGGGAAACTCAATCTTTTCATAGGCCACCTGAAATGAAATCTTGTAGTATCGTTTTTGTGGGATATTGATCATTGGCGTTCAGGTAATGTGAAGTCAGTTTTCCCCCTGAGCTGTGCAGCAGGGAAAGATAATTTGTATAGATTATGTGACACGATGTCATGTGACAAGTGTCTTCACGAAACTTAGCGGGAAACTCAATCTTTTCATAGGCCACCTGAAATGAAATCTTGTAGTATCGTTTTTGTGGGATATTGATCATTGGCGTTGAGGTAATGTGAAGTCAATTTTCCCCCTGAGCTGTGCAGCAGGGAAAGATAATTTGTATAGATTATGTGACACGATGTCATGTGACAAGTGTCTTTACGAAACTTAGCGGGGAACTCAATCTTTTCATAGGCCACCTGAAATGAAATCTTGTAGTATCGTTTTTGTGGGATATTGATCATTGGCGTTCAGGTAATGTGAAGTCAGTTTTCCCCCTGAGCTGTGCAGCAGGCAAAGATAATTTGTATGGATTACGTGACACGATGTCATGTGACAAGTGTCTTCACGAAACTTAGCGGGAAACTCAATCTTTTCATAGGCCACCTGAAATGAAATCTTGTAGTATCGTTTTTGTGGGATATTGATCATTGGCGTTGAGGTAATGTGAAGTCAATTTTCCCCCTGAGCTGTGCAGCAGGGAAAGATAATTTGTATGGATTATGTGACATGATGTCATGTGACAAGTGTCTTCACGAAACTTAGAGGGGAACTCAACCTTTTCATAGGCCACCTGAAATAAAAACTTGTAGTATCGTTTTTGTGGGATATTGATCATTGGCGTTGAGGTAATGTGAAGTCAATTTTCCCCCTGGGCTGTGCAGCAGGGAAAGATAATTTGTATAGATTATGTGACACGATGTCATGTGACAAGTGTCTTCACAAAACTTAGCGGGGAACTCAATCTTTTCATAGGCCACCTGAAATGAAATCTTGTAGTATCGTTTTTGTGGGATATTGATCATTGGCGTTCAGGTTGTGTGAAGTCAGTTTTCCGCCTGAGCTGTGCAGCAGGGAAAGATAATTTGTATGGATTATGTGACACGATGTCATGTGACAAGTGTCTTCACGAAACTTAGCGGGGGAACTCAATCTGTTCATAGGCCACCTGAAATGAAATCTTGTAGTATCGTTTTTGTGGGATATTGATCATTGGCGTTGAGGTAATGTGAAGTCAATTTTCCCCCTGAGCTGTGCAGCAGGGAAAGATAATTTGTATGGATTATGTGACATGATGTCATGTGACAAGTGTCTTCACGAAACTTAGAGGGGGACTCAACCTTTTCATAGGCCACCTGAAATAAAAACTTGTAGTATCGTTTTTGTGGGATATTGATCATTGGCGTTGAGGTAATGTGAAGTCAATCTTCCCCCTGAGCTGTGCAGCAGGGAAAGATAATTTGTATAGATTATGTGACACGATGTCATGTGACAAGTGTCTTCACGAAACTTAGCGGGGAACTCAATCTTTTCATAGGCCACCTGAAATGAAATCTTGTAGTATCGTTTTTGTGGGATATTGATCATTGGCGTTGAGGTAATGTGAAGTCAATTTTCCCCCTGAGATGTGCAGCAGGGAAAGATAATTTGTATGGATTATGTGACACGATGTCATGTGACAAGTGTCTTCACGAAACTTAGCGGGAAACTCAATCTTTTCATAGGCCACCTGAAATTAAATCTTGTAGTATCGTTTTTGTGGGATATTGATCATTGGCGTTCAGGTAATGTGAAGTCAGTTTTCCCCCTGAGCTGTGCAGCAGGGAAAGATAATTTGTATGGATTATGTGACACGATGTCATGTGACAAGTGTCTTCATGAAACTTAGCGGGAAACTCAATCTTTTCATAGGCCACCTGAAATGAAATCATGTAGTATCGGTTTTGTGGGATATTGATCATTGGCGTTGAGGTAATGTGAAGTCAATTTTCCCCCTGAGCTGTGCAGCAGGGAAAGATAATTTGTATGGATTATGTGACACGATGTCATGTGACAAGTGTCTTCACGAAACTTAGCGGGAAACTCAATCTTTTCATAGGCCACCTGAAATGAAATCTTGTAGTATCGTTTTCGTGGGATATTGATCATTGGCGTTCAGGTAATGTGAAGTCAGTTTTCCCCCTGAGCTGTGCAGCAGGGAAAGATAATTTGTATGGATTATGTGACACGATGTCATGTGACAAGTGTCTTCACGAAACTTAGCGGTAAACTAAATCTTTTCATAGGCCACCTGAAATGAAATCTTGAAGTATCGTTTTTGTGGGATATTGATCATTGGCGTTGAGGTAATGTGAAGTCAATTTTCCCCCTGAGCTGTGCAGCAGGGAGAGATAATTTGTATGGATTATGTGACACAATGTCATGTGACAAGTGTCTTCACGAAACTTAGCGGGGAACTGAATCTTTTGATAGGCCACCTGAAATGAAATCTTGTAGTATCGTTTTTGTGGGATATTGATCATTGGCGTTGAGGTAATGTGAAGTCAATTTTCCCCCTGAGCTGTGCAGCAGGGAAAGATAATTTGTATGGATTATGTGACACGATGTCATGTGACAAGTGTCTTCACGAAACTTAGCGGGAAACTCAATCTTTTCATAGGCCACCTGAAATGAAATCTTGTAGTATCGTTTTTGTGGGATATTGATCATTGGCGTTGAGGTAACGTGAAGTCAGTTTTCCCCCTGAGCTGTGCAGCAGGGAAAGATAATTTGTATGGATTATGTGACACGATGTCATGTGACAAGTGCCTTCACAAAACTTAGCGGGGAACTCAATCTTTTCATAGGCCACCTGAAATGAAATCTTGTAGTATCGTTTTTGTGGGATATTGATCATTGGCGTTGAGGTAATGTGAAGTCAGTTTTCCCCCTGAGCTGTGCAGCAGGGAAAGATAATTTGTATAGATTATGTGACACGATGTCATGTGACAAGTGTCTTCACGAAACTTAGCGGGAAACTCAATCTTTTCATAGGCCAAATGAAATGAAATCTTGTAGTATCGTTTTTGTGGGATATTGATCATTGGCGTTGACGTAATGTGAAGTCAATTTTCCCCCTGAGCTGTGCAGCAGGGAAAGATAATTTGTATAGATTATGTGACACGATGTCATGTGACAAGTGTCTTCACGAAACTTAGCGGGGGAACTCAATCTTTTCATAGGCCACCAGAAATGAAATCTTGTAGTATCGTTTTTGTGGGATATTGATCATTGGCGTTGAAGTAATGTGAAGTCAATTTTCCCCCTGAGCTGTGCAGCAGGGAAAGATAATTTGTATAGATTATGTGACACGATGTCATGTGACAAGTGTCTTCACGAAACTTAGCGGGAAACTCAATCTTTTCATAGGCCACCTGAAATGAAATCTTGTAGTATCGTTTTTGTGGGATATTGATCATTGGCGTTGAGGTAATGTGAAGTCAATTTTCCCCCTGAGCTGTGCAGCAGGGAAAGATAATTTGTATGGATTATGTGACATGATGTCATGTGACAAGTGTCTTCACGAAACTTAGAGGGGAACTCAACCTTTTCATAGGCCACCTGAAATAAAAACTTGTAGTATCGTTTTTGTGGGATATTGATCATTGGCGTTGAGGTAATGTGAAGTCAATTTTCCCCCTGGGCTGTGCAGCAGGGAAAGATAATTTGTATAGATTATGTGACACGATGTCATGTGACAAGTGTCTTCACAAAACTTAGCGGGGAACTCAATCTTTTCATAGGCTACCTGAAATGAAATCTTGTAGTATCGTTTTTGTGGGATATTGATCATTGGCGTTCAGGTAATGTGAAGTCAGTTTTCCGCCTGAGCTGTGCAGCAGGGAAAGATAATTTGTATGGATTATGTGACACGATGTCATGTGACAAGTGTCTTCACGAAACTTAGCGGGGGAACTCAAGCTGTTCATAGGCCACCTGAAATGAAGTCTTGTAGTATCGTTTTTGTGGGATATTGATCATTGGCGTTGAGGTAATGTGAAGTCAATTTTCCCCCTGAGCTGTGCAGCAGGGAAAGATAATTTGTATGGATTATGTGACATGATGTCATGTGACAAGTGTCTTCACGAAACTTAGAGGGGGACTCAACCTTTTCATAGGCCACCTGAAATAAAAACTTGTAGTATCGTTTTTGTGGGATATTGATCATTGGCGTTGAGGTAATGTGAAGTCAATCTTCCCCCTGAGCTGTGCAGCAGGGAAAGATAATTTGTATAGATTATGTGACACGATGTCATGTGACAAGTGTCTTCACGAAACTTAGCGGGGAACTCAATCTTTTCATAGGCCACCTGAAATGAAATCTTGTAGTATCGTTTTTGTGGGATATTGATCATTGGCGTTGAGGTAATGTGAAGTCAATTTTCCCCCTGAGATGTGCAGCAGGAAAAGATAATTTGTATGGATTATGTGACACGATGTCATGTGACAAGTGTCTTCACGAAACTTAGCGGGAAACTCAATCTTTTCATAGGCCACCTGAAATTAAATCTTGTAGTATCGTTTTTGTGGGATATTGATCATTGGCGTTCAGGTAATGTGAAGTCAGTTTTCCCCCTGAGCTGTGCAGCAGGGAAAGATAATTTGTATGGATTATGTGACACGATGTCATGTGACAAGTGTCTTCATGAAACTTAGCGGGAAACTCAATCTTTTCATAGGCCACCTGAAATGAAATCATGTAGTATCGGTTTTGTGGGATATTGATCATTGGCGTTGAGGTAATGTGAAGTCAATTTTCCCCCTGAGCTGTGCAGCAGGGAAAGATAATTTGTATGGATTATGTGACACGATGTCATGTGACAAGTGTCTTCACGAAACTTAGCGGGAAACTCAATCTTTTCATAGGCCACCTGAAATGAAATCTTGTAGTATCGTTTTTGTGGGATATTGATCATTGGCGTTGAGGTAACGTGAAGTCAGTTTTCCCCCTGAGCTGTGCAGCAGGGAAAGATAATTTGTATGGATTATGTGACACGATGTCATGTGACAAGTGCCTTCACAAAACTTAGCGGGGAACTCAATCTTTTCATAGGCCACCTGAAATGAAATCTTGTAGTATCGTTTTTGTGGGATATTGATCATTGGCGTTGAGGTAATGTGAAGTCAGTTTTCCCCCTGAGCTGTGCAGCAGGGAAAGATAATTTGTATAGATTATGTGACACGATGTCATGTGACAAGTGTCTTCACGAAACTTAGCGGGAAACTCAATCTTTTCATAGGCCAAATGAAATGAAATCTTGTAGTATCGTTTTTGTGGGATATTGATCATTGGCGTTGACGTAATGTGAAGTCAATTTTCCCCCTGAGCTGTGCAGCAGGGAAAGATAATTTGTATAGATTATGTGACACGATGTCATGTGACAAGTGTCTTCACGAAACTTAGCGGGGGAACTCAATCTTTTCATAGGCCACCAGAAATGAAATCTTGTAGTATCGTTTTTGTGGGATATTGATCATTGGCGTTGAAGTAATGTGAAGTCAATTTTCCCCCTGAGCTGTGCAGCAGGGAAAGATAATTTGTATAGATTATGTGACACGATGTCATGTGACAAGTGTCTTCACGAAACTTAGCGGGAAACTCAATCTTTTCATAGGCCACCTGAAATGAAATCTTGTAGTATCGTTTTTGTGGGATATTGATCATTGGCGTTCAGGTAATGTGAAGTCAGTTTCCCCCCTGAGCTGTGCAGCAGGGAAAGATAATTTGTATGGATTATGTGACACGATGTCATGTGACAAGTGTCTTCACGAAACTTAGCGGGGGAACTCAATCTTTTCATAGGCCACCTGAAAGGAAATCTTGTAGTATCGTTTTGTGGGATATTGATCATTGGCGTTGAGGTAATGTGAAGTCAATTTTCCCCCTGAGCTGTGCAGCAGGGAAAGATAATTTGTATAGATTATGTGACACGATGTCATGTGACAAGTGTCTTCACGAAACTTAGCGGGAAACTCAATCTTTTCATAGGCCACCTGAAATGAAATCTTGTAGTATCGTTTTTGTGGGATATTGATCATTGGCGTTGAGGTAATGTGAAGTCAATTTTCCCCCTGAGCTGTGCAGCAGGGAAAGATAATTTGTATAGATTATGTGACACGATGTCATGTGACAAGTGTCTTCACGAATCTTAGCGGGAAACTCAATCTTTTCATAGGCCACCTGAAATGAAATCTTGTAGTATCGTTTTTGTGGGATATTGATCATTGGCGTTGAGGTAATGTGAAGTCAATTTTCCCCCTGAGCTGTGCAGCAGGGAAAGATAATTTGTATAGATTATGTGACACGATGTCATGTGACAAGTGTCTTCACGAAACTTAGCGGGAAACTCAATCTTTTCATAGGCCACCTGAAATGAAATCTTGTAGTATCGTTTTTGTGGGATATTGATCATTGGCGTTGAGGTAATGTGAAGTCAGTTTTCCCCCTGAGCTGTGCAGCAGGCAAAGATAATTTGTATGGATTATGTGACACGATGTCATGTGACAAGTGTCTTCACGAAACTTAGCGGGAAACTCAATCTTTTCATAGGCCACCTGAAATGAAATCTTGTAGTATCGTTTTTGTGGGATATTGATCATTGGCGTTGAGGTAATGTGAAGTCAATTTTCCCCCTGAGCTGTGCAGCAGGGAAAGATAATTTGTATAGATTATGTGACACGATGTCATGTGACAAGTGTCTTCACGAAACTTAGCGGGAAACTCAATCTTTTCATAGGCCACCTGAAATGAAATCTTGTAGTATCGTTTTTGTGGGATATTGATCATTGGCGTTGAGGTAATGTGAAGTCAATTTTCCCCCTGAGCTGTGCAGCAGGGAAAGATAATTTGTATAGATTATGTGACACGATGTCATGTGACAAGTGTCTTCACGAAACTTAGCGGGGAACTCAATCTTTTCATAGGCCACCTGAAATGAAATCTTGTAGTATCGTTTTTTTGGGATATTGATCATTGGCGTTGAGGTAATGTGAAGTCAATTTTCCCCCTGAGATGTGCAGCAGGGAAAGATAATTTGTATGGATTATGTGACACGATGTCATGTGACAAGTGTCTTCACGAAACTTAGCGGGAAACTCAATCTTTTCATAGGCCACCTGAAATGAAATCTTGTAGTATCGTTTTTGTGGGATATTGATCATTGGCGTTCAGGTAATGTGAAGTCAGTTTTCCCCCTGAGCTGTGCAGCAGGCAAAGATAATTTGTATGGATTATGTGACACGATGTCATGTGACAAGTGTCTTCACGAAACTTAGCGGGAAACTCAATCTTTTCATAGGCCACCTGAAATGAAATCTTGTAGTATCGTTTTTGTGGGATATTGATCATTGGCGTTGAGGTAATGTGAAGTCAATTTTCCCCCTGAGCTGTGCAGCAGGGAAAGATAATTTGTATAGATTATGTGACACGATGTCATGTGACAAGTGTCTTCACGAATCTTAGCGGGAAACTCAATCTTTTCATAGGCCACCTGAAATGAAATCTTGTAGTATCGTTTTTGTGGGATATTGATCATTGGCGTTGAGGTAATGTGAAGTCAATTTTCCCCCTGAGCTGTGCAGCAGGGAAAGATAATTTGTATAGATTATGTGACACGATGTCATGTGACAAGTGTCTTCACGAAACTTAGCGGGGAACTCAATCTTTTCATAGGCCACCTGAAATGAAATCTTGTAGTATCGTTTTTTTGGGATATTGATCATTGGCGTTGAGGTAATGTGAAGTCAATTTTCCCCCTGAGATGTGCAGCAGGGAAAGATAATTTGTATGGATTATGTGACACGATGTCATGTGACAAGTGTCTTCACGAAGCTTAGCGGGAAACTCAATCTTTTCATAGGCCACCTGAAATGAAATCTTGTAGTATCGTTTTTGTGGGATATTGATCATTGGCGTTCAGGTAATGTGAAGTCAGTTTTCCCCCTGAGCTGTGCAGCAGGCAAAGATAATTTGTATGGATTATGTGACACGATGTCATGTGACAAGTGTCTTCACGAAACTTAGCGGGAAACTCAATCTTTTCATAGGCCACCTGAAATGAAATCTTGTAGTATCGTTTTTGTGGGATATTGATCATTGGCGTTCAGGTAATGTGAAGTCAGTTTTCCCCCTGAGCTGTGCAGCAGGGAAAGATAATTTGTATGGATTATGTGACACGATGTCATGTGACAAGTGTCTTCACGAAACTTAGCGGGGGAACTCAATCTTTTCATAGGCCACCTGAAATGAAATCTTGTAGTATCGTTTTTGTGGGATATTGATCATTGGCGTTGAGGTAATGTGAAGTCAATTTTCCCCCTGAGCTGTGCAGCAGGGAAAGATAATTTGTATGGATTATGTGACACGATGTCATGTGACAAGTGTTTTCACGAAACTTAGCGGGGGAACTCAATCTTTTCATAGGCCACCTGAAATGAAATCTTGTAGTATCGTTTTTGTGGGATATTGATCATTGGCGTTGAGGTAATGTGAAGTCAATTTTCCCCCTGAGCTGTGCAGCAGGGAAAGATAATTTGTATAGATTATGTGACACGGTGTCATGTGACAAGTGTCTTCACGAAACTTAGCGGGGAACTCAATCTTTTCATAGGCCACCTGAAATGAAATCTTGTAGTATCGTTTTTGTGGGATATTGATCATTGGCGTTGAGCGTTGAGGTAATGTGAAGTCAATTTTCCCCCTGAGCTGTGCAGCAGGGAAAGATAATTTGTATACATTATGTGACACGATGTCATGTGACAAGTGTCTTCACGAAACTTAGCGGGGGAACTCAATCTTTTCATAGGCCACCTGAAATGAAATCTTGTAGTATCGTTTTTGTGGGATATTGATCATTGGCGTTGAGGTAATGTGAAGTCAATTTTCCCCCTGAGCTGTGCAGCAGGGAAAGATAATTTGTATAGATTATGTGACACGATGTCATGTGACAAGTGTCTTCACGAAACTTAGCGGGGAACTCAATCTTTTCATAGGCCACCTGAAATGAAATCTTGTAGTATCGTTTTTGTGGGATATTGATCATTGGCGTTCAAATAATGTGAAGTCAGTTTTCCTCTGAGCTGTGCAGCAGGCAAAGATAATTTGTATGGATTATGTGACACGATGTCATGTGACAAGTGTCTTCACGAAACTTAGCGGGAAACTCAATCTTTTCATAGGCCACCTGAAATGAAATCTTGTAGTATCGTTTTTGTGGAATATTCATCATTGGCGTTGAGGTAATGTGAAGTCAATTTTCCCCCTGAGCTGTGCAGCAGGGAAAGATAATTTGTATGGATTATGTGACATGATGTCATGTGACAAGTGTCTTCACGAAACTTAGAGGGGAACTCAACCTTTTCATAGGCCACCTGAAATAAAAACTTGTAGTATCGTTTTTGTGGGATATGGATCATTGGCGTTGAGGTAATGTGAAGTCAATTTTCCCCCTGGGCTGTGCAGCAGGGAAAGATAATTTGTATAGATTATGTGACACGATGTCATGTGACAAGTGTCTTCACAAAACTTAGCGGGGAAATCAATCTTTTCATAGGCCACCTGAAATGAAATCTTGTAGTATCGTTTTTGTGGGATATTGATCATTGGCGTTCAGGTAATGTGAAGTCAGTTTTCCGCCTGAGCTGTGCAGCAGGGAAAGATAATTTGTATGGATTATGTGACACGATGTCATGTGACAAGTGTCTTCACGAAACTTAGCGGGGGAACTCAATCTTTTCATAGGCCACCTGAAATGAAATCTTGTAGTATCGTTTTTGTGGGATATTGATCATTGGCGTTGAGGTAATGTGAAGTCAATTTTCCCCCTTAGCTGTGCAGCAGGGAAAGATAATTTGTATGGATTATGTGACATGATGTCATGTGACAAGTGTCTTCACGAAACTTAGAGGGGAACTCAACCTTTTCATAGGCCACCTGAAATAAAAACTTGTAGTATCGTTTTTGTGGGATATTGATCATTGGCGTTGAGGTAATGTGAAGTCAATCTTCCCCCTGAGCTGTGCAGCCGGGAAAGATAATTTGTATAGATTATGTGACACGATGTCATGTGACAAGTGTCTTCACGAAACTTAGCGGGGAACTCAATCTTTTCATAGGCCACCTGAAATGAAATCTTGTAGTATCGTTTTTGTGGGATATTGATCATTGGCGTTGAGGTAATGTGAAGTCAATTTTCCCCCTGAGATGTGCAGCAGGGAAAGATAATTTGTATGGATTATGTGACACGATGTCATGTGACAAGTGTCTTCACGAAACTTAGCGGGAAACTCAATCTTTTCATAGGCCACCTGAAATTAAATCTTGTAGTATCGTTTTTGTGGGATATTGATCATTGGCGTTCAGGTAATGGGAAGTCAGTTTTCCCCCTGAGCTGTGCAGCAGGGAAAGATAATTTGTATGGATTATGTGACACGATGTCATGTGACAAGTGCCTTCATGAAACTTAGCGGGAAACTCAATCTTTTCATAGGCCACCTGAAATGAAATCTTGTAGTATCGGTTTTGTGGGATATTGATCATTGGCGTTGAGGTAATGTGAAGTCAATTTTCCCCCTGAGCTGTGCAGCAGGGAAAGATAATTTGTATGGATTATGTGACACGATGTCATGTGACAAGTGTCTTCACGAAACTTAGCGGGGAACTCAATCTTTTGATAGGCCACCTGAAATGAAATCTTGTAGTATCGTTTTTGTGGGATATTGATCATTGGCGTTGAGGTAATGTGAAGTCAATTTTCCCCCTGAGCTGTGCAGCAGGGAAAGATAATTTGTATGGATTATGTGACACGATGTCATGTGACAAGTGTCTTCACGAAACTTAGCGGGAAACTCAATCTTTTCATAGGCCACCTGAAATGAAATCTTGTAGTATCGTTTTTGTGGGATATTGATCATTGGCGTTGAGGTAATGTGAAGTCAGTTTTCCCCCTGAGCTGTGCAGCAGGGAAAGATAATTTGTATGGATTATGTGACACGATGTCATGTGACAAGTGCCTTCACAAAACTTAGCGGGGAACTCATTTTTTCATAGGCCACCTGAAATGAAATCTTGTAGTATCGTTTTTGTGGGATATTGATCATTGGCGTTGAGGTAATGTGAAGTCAGTTTTCCCCCTGAGCTGTGCAGCAGGGAAAGATAATTTGTATGGATTATGTGACACTATGTCATGTGACAAGTGTCTTCACGAAACTTAGCGGGGAACTCAATCTTTTCATAGGCCACCTGAAATGAAATCTTGTAGTATCGTTTTTGTGGGATATTGATCATTGGCGTTGAGGTAATGTGAAGTCATTTTTCTCTGAGCTTTGCAGCAGGGAAAGATAATTTGTATGGATTATGTGAGACGATGTCATGTGACAAGTGTCTTCACGAAACTTAGCGGGAAACTCAATCTTTTCATAAGCCACCTGAAATGAAATCTTGTAGTGTCGTTTTTGTGGGATATTGATCATTGGCGTTGAGGTAATGTGAAGTCAATTTTTCCCCTGAGCTGTGCAGCAGGGAAAGATAAATTGTATGGATTATGTGACACGATGTCATGTGACAAGTGTCTTCACGAAACTTAGCGGGAAACTCAATCTTTTCATAGGCCACCTGAAATGAAATCTTGTAGTATCGTTTTTGTGGGATATTGATCATTGGCGTTGAGGTAATGTGAAGTCAATTTTCCCCCTGAGCTGTGCAGCAGGGAAAGATAATTTGCATGGATTATGTGACACGATGTCATGTGACAAGTGTCTTCACGAAACTTAGCGGGGAACTCAATCTTTTCATAGGCCACCTGAAATAAAATCTTGTAGTATCGTTTTTCTGGGATATTGATCATTGGCGTTCAGGTATTATGAAGTCAGTTTTCCCCCTGAGCTGTGCAGCAGGGAAAGATAATTTGTATGGATTATGTGACACGATGTCATGTGACAAGTGTCTTCACGAAACTTAGCGGGGAACTCAATCTTTTCATAGGCCACCTGAAATAAAATCTTGTAGTATTGTTTTTGTGGGATATTGATCATTGGCGTTCAGGTAATGTGAAGTCGGTTTTCCCCCTGAGCTGTGCAGCAGGGTTTGATAATTTGTATGGATTATGTGACACGATGTCATGTGACAAGTGTCTTCACGAAACTTAGCGGGAAACTTAATCTTTTCATAGGCCACCTGAAATGAAATCTTGTAGTATCGTTTTTGTGGGATATTGATCATTGGCGTTGAGGTAATGTGAAGTCAATTTTCCCCCTGAGCTGTGCAGCAGGGAAAGATACTTTGTATGGATTATGTGACACGATGTCATGTGACAAGTGTCTTCACGAAACTTAGCGGGAAACTTAATCTTTTCATAGGCCACCTGAAATGAAATCTTGTAGTATCGTTTTTGTGGGATATTGATCATTGGCGTTGAGGTAATGTGAAGTCAATTTTCCCCCTAAGCTGCGCAGCAGGGAAAGGTAATTTGTATGGGATGTGTGACACGACGTCATGTGACAAATGTTTTCACGAAACTTAGCGGGAAACTCAATTTTTGCGTAGATCTCCTGAATTTAAATCTTGCCTATCATTTAGTGGGAAATTGAATTGGCGTTCAGGTCATGTGAAGTCAGTTATCCCCCTAAGCTGTGCAGCTGGGAAACATAATTTATATGCGTTATATGACACGATGGTATGTGACAAAATGTTTTCACGAAACTTAGCTGGAAACTCAATTTTTGCATAGGTCACCTGAAATGAAATCTGATATCATTTTTGGGGGAAATTGAATTGGCATTCAGGTTATGTGAAGTCAGTTTTCTCCCTAAGCTGTGCAGCAGGGGAACATAATTTGTACGGGTTATGTGACACGATGTCATGTGACGAATGTTTTCACGAAACTTAGCGGGAAACTAAACTTGTTCATAGGTCACCTGAAATCAAATCTTGTGACATCGTTTTAGTGAGAAACCTGAACTAGCGTCAGGTCATGTGACGTCAGTTGTCCGCCTAAATCGTGCAGAGAAGCAGAATTTGTATGGGTTACGTGGCACGATGTCACGTGATAATTTTTTTCATGAAGTTTAACGGAGAACTAAATGTGTGCAAAGGTCACCTGAAACGAGATCTTGTGACATCATTTTAGTGGCAAAACTGAATTGTTGTTTAAGTCATGTGAGGTCAGGTTTCACCCTAAATCGTCCAGGGACACATAATTTGTATGGAACACGTGGAACAATGTTACGCGACAAACTGTTTCACACAATTTAGCGGGGAACTAAATTTGTCCATATGTCACCTGAAATGAAATCTTGTGACATCATTTCAGTGAGAAAACTGAATTGGCATTCGTGCCATATGATGTCAGTTCCCCCCCCCCCCCTAAATCGTGCAGAGCAACAGAATTTGTGTGGGTTACGTGACACAATGTCACGTGAGATACATTTTTTCACACTATTTAGCGGGAGATTGAATTTGTGCATAGATCACCTGAAGTGAAATCTTCTAGCATCATTTTCGTGGGAAATATAATTGGCGTTACACTCCTATGACGTCAGTTTTCACCCTAAATCGTGCGGGGAAACAGAATTTGTATGGGTTACGTGACTCGATGCCACGTGACATAAATATTTACACAAAATTTAGCAGGAAACTAAACTTGTGCATACCTCCACTCAAATGTAATCTTGTGACATCATTTAGTGAGAAAACTGAATTAGCTTTCAGGTCATGTGCATAGGTCGGCAATTTAAGTTCACCATTTTTTCCTCAATCAGAACTGACGCCTAATGACGTTCACAATTTCTTGAAGATAGGGTCATCACACGGACTCACCCTCACGGTTTAACATAAAACCAAAACCAAAGCTTTTTCTTTGTAAGCATTGCCTGCTGTGGTCTATATGGGCTGTATGTTGAAACATACCGCGAGTAACGGCCTCTTGTTGCACTGGTGCGGAGCACTTTTCACGTGAAGCTCAACCCATAAACATATTCTGTGGTCCAAAGGGCGATGCAACGTGATTGGGTAAGAATGGTTTTTATTTTACACGAGCTTACATGCAGTAGTGGGACCCAAATATACTCGCACGCAACGTCACGGACCAAGCACTCTTTTTGCAGCCGCGTAATCTCCAGAGTAAAAGAGGACTTTATTTTGTTCGGTCTTTCCATCGCAAAGCTTGATGACAAGTTGTGGGGATTTCACTATTGGTGTCGTCGACTATGCGATCAGCAAGATTTTGTCATCAATCTTTGCGATCTTCACGGTGACGATATTCCAATGCGAATCGGACAGTAGACAGGAGCTTTCCGTGAACGTGAAAATTTGGCTCGCGACAATCAATGCCTCGAGATACATTGTGGTGGTGGCTCGTGACCATTGGCTGCAATGACGGAAATTGGCGAAATTTCACAATGTCTGATGCTCAGCAAGTGTCCCGCGCCAAACTAGCGCGTGGCTATGATACCTTTCGCGGTATCTATTCGACTCCACATCGCGTGGCTTCCGCTTCGGACTCTGAAGCAATGGCGAATTCCACGTCTTGGAGCGCGCCGGGATCAGTTGACCAGATCCGGACTGGAGCACACGATCCGAACTGGGTAGCGCCGCCTACGGATCCCCAGTGGAACATGACCACTGCTCCGGGATCGGCGGATGCCGTCATTCAACTGCCCGGGAATCCCCTCTCCGGGGCCACCGCGGTCGTTTCGAAGACGTTTTCGCAATCCCGGCGCTAACACGTGCTCGACGCACGAGGGGCAGGAATGGCTCAGGCGCTTCTAGCAAAGATTGCCGGAATGCCTGTAGCGCGGCAAATACCTTCTCTTTTCCCTCCTGGAAAACGGACCGGCTGTCGAGCCAAGGGGTAAGCAAGCGGCCATTACGAATTCTTCTGATGTCGAGACAATCTAGGAGCTTGCGGCGTGCTTCTCCTTCTTCTGAGGCGAGATCAGGCGCCCCACGAGAAAGGAAGTCACGTGTGTGCGCCGAGGGCTGGCCCGGCTGGCTTCCGGTTGAATCCCCCCAAATCGTCGGAGCGACTTTTCTCGGATCCAGATCGAGATCTGGAGCGGGAGCTAAACCGAAACGACCACTGAAACACGTCGGTCTTTGCTCATTCCGTGCAAAGACCGGCAACGGTCTTTGCACGAAATTAGAAAAGACTTACGCGTGTTGTATAGGTCTTACTAGCCAAACAGTATTCTAAGCGGTATTTACTGAAAGTACTTACATCTTTGCATCACCCTTTTAAAATTAAGATAGGTCAACTTACCTCGGCAATGCCGCTGATAGCAATAAATGTAGTTTCATGTGTCGCTCCCTGTTCTCGAGTAGGCTTGCAATGTGGTTCTGGGCAAGACGTTCCATTTGGGCGTGTTAGTTTGTAAGTGAACCTTTCATTTTTAAAGGTGCTAAGACGCACTACAGTTTTCAAGCCGTCCGTGTCCTGTATCTTGAACTTCAATGGTTCATTACTCTTTGCTTCTTTCAAGGTGTCCAGTACCTTAAAAAAATTGGTTAAAACATTGTAACTTGATAATACCTCGGCCATCTGGGCTGAGTCACACAAAACAAAAGCGCGGGTGAGTATTATGGCGCGACGAAGAGTGTGTGTGTGTTTGTGTGGCCACTTCGAGCCGCCCAACCCACCGTGGTACCACCGGGTCCTTTCCTTCCCCCCCTGGACAGCGCCACGCAAGACCGTCACTCCCGGACACTGTGAGACGAGATTTGCCCTCCACTCGCATTTTTCTCTATAGTAATTAAGGTAGCGGTATTTCCGTAGTTGGTTTTTATTCTCACGGGTGTCCGATTGTATTAACTGATAACATTTAAGCTCCCAAGTTGTTATCTTTCCATGTTCGGGGAAGCTCCCGCGTAAGAGATGGTTAATGCATTGTGCTGAGCTGTAGACTGGGTTTTGCCTAATTCGTTGTGTGTTGAGTGCTTTTATCTTCGCCACCAGTGCACCGGGCGGGTGAAGTGCGTTCGAGTCCTATTGTTTTCGCAGCTCGGCACTTGTTAACTGATTTCTTTTCTTTTTGTGTGTTCTTTGTTTTGTTTGTAGTATTAAAATTCGTTTCGTTGCAAACTATGGTCTCCCCTTCATTGGCAATACTCCACCGAGGCGTGGACCTATCGCCTGGTCGGCAGTCCTTTGTGTTTAAGTAGAAGACATCTGCAAACCTGTGTCACCACGGCCGCTTCACAGCTCTTCACGCGCGCCAGCACGCACGCACGGACGTGCGTGCGTGCGTGCGAGTGTGAGCATGTGTGTAGAAGAGGTTCCTCGCGTTGTCTTACAAAATGTTGTCTAACCTGTGCAGTAGTTCGCAACGACTAACTAAATTTGTCCTCAATACCCTTTGCTTCTTCAAATTAGTATTTTGTGATCAATCAGATTTAACACAAATGTTATATAAACTTATCAATGAAGAAACTGTGAGTGCGCAGGCGAGCTGGTGGATGTTGATCATAATGTAGAAAACCCGAGACTGTGGTAAAAGCAAGGAAACGGAGTCGAAGAAGAAAGACAGGGGAAAAGAACCCCTGTCTTTCTTCTTCGACTCCGTTTCCTTACTTTTACCACAGTCTCGGGTTTTCTCCATTATGATATATATAAACTTAGTTTACACCAAATCAAGTAATTTTTTAATTGGTCGCGATCGTTTTTTTATATTGTATAATGCTTAAAATGGAGCATTTAAGGCAGAATTGCTTCAACTTAATGACAAGGCGTTGAACAGACGTTTCAATGAGTGATTAGTCTTTTTTTTTTCGTTATTTACTGGGGATAACTACTTGATATATACGTCATGCGCCATTCATTTATCCTCCCAATTTAGCCGGGAAACTAAATTTATAATCATTTACTCGTGACGTCAAGTAACGTGATGACAATCCGTGAAGTACTCGGATGCCGCAAGAAAGACGTAGAATCAACATCTGGAACGCGAAAAGGAGTAAGGGGTCTCACACCGACGCCGACAAAATTACTAGTGTTTGTTCATGCACTCTAAAGGCCTGTTCACACTCTTGCGACCTTTTAAACATGGGTTCCCTAAAACTTCTTAAACCAGAGAACGCACTGGCGCCATCTATTGGGAAGCAGTGTAAACTCGGCGGTCCGTCATATTTTTTGTTTTTATTTCTCGCGCATTATCCTTTCTTTCTCGGCTCGAAAAACTTTTGTCAATGTTATAAACGAGCCTTTCTATGGGTATTACGCACATTTGACCTCGGAAATCCCGCAAAACCTTCGCTCTTGTGAAATGCAGTTCCAGGGAAACCGCATAGATGGCGCCACAAGGCCAGTGTGTCCCCTCATTCTAGAAACATTTAAGAAGTTTTAAGAGATCTCGTCTCTCTCAGTCGTACTCGATCGCAAGAGTGTGAACGGGCCTTAAGAAAAAATGAAGGAAAAAAATAGCAACGGCGCGTCTTCCTCCCTTCTACTGACGCGCCCCCAAGCGGACACGAGAAAAGTGGAGGAACGAAACGTTTTTCTCCTTCTCCAGGTAGACGGGAGAAAGCTTTCGCCCTCCCGACTCATCTTCTTTCGGCTTCGATTTTCGAGCAGGTCGCGCACGTTGTTTAATAAATAGCTGTTGAGTTCATTGAGCTTCAGCGGCAGCAAAGGCCGCCTGTAATTCCGTCTTCTTGTCTAAACGTGCAGAACATTTCGGTTGCATTGACGTTTTTATCACTAATTTTATCAAACGAGCAAACGAAGCCGCTAGAAACAGCGAAGTTCCGGAGCAGTGGCAGCAGCGCCACGTACACTGTGGGACGGCCGTCTCCGGATTGCGGGATTCGCGCTATGCTCGCGCGGCACGGAACTACAGTAGCGAAACCAAGCGGAACTGTGTCGACGTTTTCGACGTCATGGAAACCGCAGGAACTGCGTCCAAGACAGGCAGGTTTTGCTGCCAGCTGCCTCCGTGCCGAACTCGGCCTTCCGTGCTGAGTTCGGTTCTGTTTTCCGATGCCGAGTGCAACCGGCTTTCAACGTGGTTCTGTATTTGTGCGTGTCAGCAACATAGCTGCAACATCGGGATGGCAGTACTGTGGGTTGGGAACAGAAGACTGGAATTATCGCCGATGTGACCGTGTGTTCGCGTATCAGTGGTGTAACAAGATGAGAAGGCGTAAACTGTTGGGCATTGATGCCGCTGGTCGGGCCGTGATCGGAGGGGGCGGGTATCGCAGGTTGACATTCCGCTTTACATTAAAAAGTTTAATACCACTTGAGGGATTACGTGTAATCGATCAACGTGTGGATAGTCATGTTGGAACGCTGGTCTGAACAGTATAAGCTCCTATCGTACAGTGGCCAATGTGACTGTCGGAATTGTCTCGTCCCCGAGAGCGATTGCGCTCTGGGGTAAGGACTGAACAGTACGAAATCGTGACGGAAAGTACGTATATTTACAGTATAGAATTTTGGCATTAAAAAACAATAGTATGTAAAGTCGAAAAAAAAAAGCTACCCTTTATTTTGCTGTTTAAATATACTACGGTTCGTGGAGAAACTGCCCTCCAAGTGGCGCGCTGGGATGAGCGCTAGACGTTTTCGGGCTCGCCGGCGTAGCTCCATACACTTAACACCTGCCGCAAGTCGCGGCTTTGACGGCATGCATTCAAGCTGATCGAAAAGCGATTTCTCAGCCCGTGAAGCGTCACTTCCAGCTAAGTGAATATCCGCTCTACAGAGATTAATTCAAGACGGCAATTGCAGCTTTGCGCAAACAGCACAAATAGAAAAACCAACAGAAATACGGGCTACGACGTGCCGAGTGGGGCAACAAACTCATGGCTTCAAACCGCATTGGAGCGGCTTGATTAATTGGCTTTCAAATAATTACGGTATGCTCGAGCGTTTACTTTTAATAAGAGATTCATCCCCTGGGCCATTCAAAATACTCTCAGAGGTATGACATTGCTGGGAAAAGATCAATATGCTGGGAATATTTTCTATTGCTTAGGGAGTCACCGAAAACTTCCGTACGTTCAAAACGACCTGTATAAAAGACGGAAACGCAGAGCACGGGTGTAGTTTTCGGGTTAGTGTGGTGTTCCGTTGTATTTATATTTGTGTGTGCCGTGTATGTCCTCAATGTATGTTCACCTGATGCTTGTCATAAGCGTAATGTGTGTATATAGTAGAGGATTCCCAAGCGGTGTAGTGGCCTGAGAAGCCTGAGAAAGACAAATAATTTTTTGTAAAACATGAATTGGGCAGTACCTTGCGCCACCTAGCCTAGCTACTTGCAATTACTCTGCTTAACCCCGCCATCTGGTGGCTATCGATTTAACCTTCTTTCACGCTACGCGATAAACAGCGGCTTCGAGTTTGTTCTTTCGAGAGCGGCTTTTGTTTCGCGGATTGAGTTTGCCCTTCTCCGTGATGTGTGGTTGACGAAGGAATTGTGACTCGAGGAACACCAAAGGTAAGACGCAAAGTGCGCGAAGTAACTGGGTATCGGTTGTCTCCGTTTAACATCGCAGTGATGTCGAGGAGAAGACTGAGTAACTGCTTTCGAAACGCAAGTTTCTGTACCTGTGGGGGGAATCTGGCTTCGGAAATAAACACAGTTTGCGGAAAGCTCGTGTTACGCTTTTATTTGCTGCTCCTCTCGTCCCGTACAAGAGACGTAGCGTCCTCGTCAAGCCTTATTGGGCTGGATTTGCTCGATTCGGGGCCGCCATATTGAGATGCAAGCGACGGAGGAACTTTGCTCCCCTGCTTCGGGGACGAAAGTTTGTCCCTTTCTAAAGGAACATAAGTTACAAGACCGTTCCTCCCCTAAGGGAGGACTATCCATACCCTTTTTTCCAAGAGTGTGGCGGACGGCGCGCTCTTTGCCCACACACCATCGGGCGTGTGTGTCACCGAAGGCGGGTTGCTGTGGTCACTGTTGTTTGTTTGGATAGGTCAGTTGCTGTATAGACCCTTTTTATAACAGCACCATCATCTTCAATTGTCATCACTTCCAGTTTGGGCGAAAATATTTGTTTTGCAGTCACCACGCCACTAGAAGACATTTAGGATATGAGCGTAAACTTCCCACATTCTCGTTTCGTCTCCCCTCTTTTTCTTTTCTAACTATTTGCAGGTTGAAACGATTTATTTTGTTTTGTCGCCCATGCAGCATACGCCTATTAGGTAGCTGGGGACGAGAGTGCACAAAAAAAGGTCTATAGAGGTTCGCAAGTGGGCTCCCAGCAGAGACCCGGCCCGCGCGGCATAGAGGGTGCCCGCACTCTCATACCTGCAGGGCGTCCGCTTCCTGCCTTCGCGCTTTGCATGCTGGTCGTGATTGCATGAAAATGTAGAATCACCCAAAACACCTGGCGTAGGATGTGGGAAATGGCGTGGGCTCCACGACCTCCAAGCTGAGAATTCAGTTTTCGTGCAAAATGCTATTCTTGAATGTGGTGACACTCTATAGACGCGTGTCGCGATGGTAAACCAGCAAGCCCAAGAAAAAAACCTATCCGTCCGCAAGCTGCCTCGCCGTAGTGCGCCTAAAACGAAAGAAACGTTCTTACTATATGCTTGTTCACCTTGTCTGCGGTAGTGGTTTTTGATCGTCTACTTCCTCGGACTTCCCAGGCTTTTCGCGTACATGTGTGTGTTCATGTTCAAGTTATTGCTGCTGCGTATATTTTGTGTGCGTGTGGGCGTGTGGCTGTCTAGAGAGTGCCAATTTTTGCTGGGTTCATACATTTCGTCGAACGAGTTAGACCTAGCTTTTCTGGACTTTCACTCTATATACGTGATTTCGAAAGCATATCGCGCTGTTGCTGTTTCTCGGCAAGAATGGCATCTGCTTCTACCATTGCGGCAGAGGAATAAGGTGAGATTTCTACTATTGCTACGATCTTGTGTTGTTGACGTCCACGTCGTCCCAGGACGGCCTGTCGCTTTTTTTTCTATTCTGACCTGCCAGTGTGCTATCTAGAAACTGAAAATGAGCATTCTGTCTGTCATAAATTGCCTGTTCGCTTAACGTTATTCCACAGAACTACAACGCGACCCCTGATTTGAATCTTTGGCGGAAACAGTTAACTGCGACGAATAAGGTGCTATCGCGGTACCGACAGCCATTTTTGCTCTGTGTCTTTGCACTCGTCATAGGAGAGCCTACGTACTGCCCAAAGGGTCGTCATGGCCACAAATGACGCAGCCCTGAAGCCCTTGACGGAAATGTCACAATCGGTCACAAGTGTGCGGCACGGAGCTGAGTTTATGGGTGTGAGAATTCCATTTCGCAATCCGAGCAAGAGCAGACGCCAGCGCTTCTGGACTTGCGATGACACAAAAAGGCCTATTAAAAATATCTAGGAATCGACTGTGGCCGCGACCGTATTGAAAATATTGGAATAAAAGTTAGAGGCCACAAATCAATCGACCGAAATCTTAAAAAAAGGATACTGGGAGTTGAAAAGAAATAAAAATCGATGCCCCGGCGGCATTTGCGCACTCAAAAAAAAAGGGTGTAAAAGGGTTATTGTTACACCCTTTGTCGCATATAATACACCCCAAAACTTCAATTTGACGTACAGCGCCCTGCAGTCGAACAGACGGCCCCAAATTTTACGAGCGGCTTGATAGCCCTGTTGTACAACTTATTAAATTGGTTAGTGTACGTGTCACTGACTACAAAAAAAAATAATAATCGGGGTTTTCTTGGCCCTACTGCAAAACCTCAGTGTTTTCTTTCTGTGGCCATTGATACGCACTGTAGCTATCTAAAAAGTTATAGCGTACCGTTAACAAGCCCCTCGTAAAATTTTGGGCCGTCTGTTCGACTATAAGGCACTGTACGTCGAAATAAAGTTCTGGGGTGTATTATATGGGACGAAAGGGTGTAAGCTGATACCCTTTTTCACAGAGTGCGTAGGGCCTGCTGGATGACGGAAAAATTTCCCCACCCTAACATGGTGGAAACACGCCGCGCGCCAGACGGCGCTCGCGTTTTCAATGACGACAGCTTCCTAGAGCACGTTATTAAAACGTGTGTAAACCTCATGACATGTCACCTAAATTTTGCTTTTCGCTAAATTTTGTGTGGAAACTAAATCGGTGCCTCGGTCACGTGCCGGCAATTTAAACCAAATTTTAGCTGGAAATGCACAAAGAGACGGACGGACTGAAAAACAAATGGGGGAAGTTCGAGGTGAAAGGTGTTTCCTTAAAACGCTTTTTATGCTTCAAGAAACTGAAGACGCCGTAAAGTTCAAAATGCTGCGAAGTGTTTGCCTCACTTGTGTAACCGATTAAATATGTGGTCTGTTTTAAGATATTCATAGCTATAGAATAAGGCGATGTCAGGTGCCTATTCCTGGTAGTCACAGGGCGTTGTATATTTAAGATTTCGAAAGGCTTTATAATAAGGCGACAATATCGGGGCTTGAAATTTCAAGAAAACGAATTGCGATGTGTTCTTGAAGTCAACTATTATCGAGGCGGCACCTAAGCTTTGAAAACAATATTCAGAAATGTGTTTTCAACCTGCTCTATACATCCAAATGTTGTTGTTATTGCAATCGCAAGCACTAACCTTTTATAGGTATGTACTAAAGCCCGATGGTATCGACCACCAACGTATTCGCGTAAAAATTAAAAAAAAATTAAAAAAAATTCTGAACATTAGCAGTGTTGCCAAATGTCTGTGGAAGGCCTGGTGTGCCTGCTAAGAATGGTGGGGTTTCGTGTTCTTGGAGGCATAGTAAACGCGACTGGTATCTATATGCATTTAAGAATCGCTAATAACTTCCTGTTTTAATAAAATGTGGATGTTCCTGAAAGTGTTTATATTATGAGAATTCAAAACCACATAGCAACTTTCTCATAGTGTCAGAAATTTTTCCGCTCTGCTTCGTTACCAAAGTCAAACTATAAAAGTACGCAGCTGGAAAAGTTTGAAGTCCGTACTATCGCTATTTTTTTTTTAAAAAAAGACAGATACTCCAAAGCAAGAATAACAAAAAAAATGTTTTTTTCTTCTCAGAAACCACGTCTCGACTTAATTTAGGAGAACTCTATCTCTCTTCCCCAAGTTTCATCTTAAATATTTCTTGGTGTCTATATACTCTATCGTTGTTCTTGGCAAACTTTCACTGAGTGCATAACCAGTAATTTCAATCGAACGCATGGATATCTAAAGCGAAACATTTCACTGGTTTCGTTTAACCCAGTGGTTCTCAAATGGGGTTCCGCGGACCTTTTGGGGTCCGCGAAGGCATTGTAGGGCTCCGCGAAGCCATGCATCATCTGTCAAAGCCGTTAAAAAGGGTTGTCTTTGCTCAGATTGAGAAGAAACGTTCCAATTTTCGGGAAAGTTTTCTCGTATGTATATCAATTAGAGAGGTCTACTTCTCACAGCCCTTCGTTAAATACATTTAATAAATCATTATCATACCTAACCTATACATGTTCCTTCCATTCACCACGAACGGTGTCCTCCATCATCTTCGCCAATCCACAAGGGGTCCGCAAAACATACATGGATGAGAACCACTGGTTTAACCTGAAGCAATTACCCCCAGTGCAAACCTCTACTAACAACTAAACATCAGTATGCATCGTCGATTTAAAACCCTACAACCCCCCCAAAAAGCTCATTCTTACCATAAATGCCTTCCAATATCCCTGTTTTATTTTTTTCAACTATTTCTAAACTGCCAGCGTAGTTAGTTCAATGAAGTATAATCTACACTTGACTTGCTTTTTCTTGTGCATTAATATTCCTCACTTTTGCCTATTTCATAAGATTTACAATTGTAACCCGACATTTAGCGCGTCTTTGGCCAACCGTCGTACATTTCATCCCGTAGCGACCATCAGTGCGGCTGCAACGCACGCTAACCTTTTAAGGTGAGCGTGCACTGCAGCCGCACTAATTGCCCTTCGGTTCCTTCACCCCGAAGACTTGGACAGACTGGAACTATTTCCTCACCTCCATCCTTCAATCGCCGGCACCGACTTGTTCAAACGTGGCGTTGTAACTAGTTTGTATAATCCTTTCAGTGTTTAATTTGCCGTTACTGCTTGAACCCACTCGACTATGTATTGCGTTGGCCTTGAGAGTCAATAAAAAACGCAACAATTATCTGTCGTGTTCCAACAACATTTTTTTTTTTTTTATTTCTCTATCTTTGTCTTTTCGGAAGATTGGTCTGTACACATAAAAATAAGTCCTATACAATGTTTCACTTCAAGCGCAATCGAGGCCGAAGCTACAAGTGGGAGCATGTGTCCCTGAACGGTGCTTGCACAGCACGAGCGCGCGTGCTTGGCAGGGACAACGAAAGCCCAGAGCTCGCTCTTGTAGCTTCTAAAGCCCCTTGATAAAGGCCAGTAGCTTCTGCCACGCTCCCGCATCAAGTGAAACGGAGTATGACTAATCGAAAGTAAAAATAATTCGGTTCTGTGTATGTTTATACAACCCAGTCGGACTGAACGGGCGCCGGTACGATGCTCATCCCGAGCGAAGCGGGCAGGCGTGTCGATCGAACCCAGGATCCCTGGGTTTTGCAGCGCGGGCTTTCGCTCCACCTGCTCCTAACTCGTGTGCACTAGACCGCTCGGCCGCCGATCCCCCTTAACTAATTTACTCACCGTGATTGGTCTGTCCACTTCATCTTTTTGCGAGGCCAAGGATTGCGCAAAGGCGATGTTCATCTGTGGTGCTACATAATCCGCTAGGTCGTCAAAAAAGTAGGTTGTTCCACCGGTCAGAGCACTTAGCTCTTCCAGTCGATTTTCCGCTCTGGTTCCCAGTGCCATTGAGTCCACAACAACATTAGACTCGATCAAGCTCGGCAGGACATCGGCCAATTTTGGTGGGCCAGTGTTTTCCTCACCGTCGCTTAGGAACACTATTAGAGATCCTGTGACATGATTTGTTTCTTCGAGCATCTGGCATAAAGGAAAACGTCCAATTACTGAACGCGCTATACTAATTCTTCCGTCAATGTTCTTACAAAGGTCAAAGAAACTCTATTTGTTTTCATGATTCCAAGTGGTCAAGTTTAAAATGGGCCAACCTATAATAATAACTGAAATTGGACTTTTTTTTCACACTGAAGATTATATGAAATAAAACAAATCACAATAAATGGAAACGCAAATAAAAACACTACCAAGCAAAGGAAATATGTTAATGCAGTCATAAGGCTTTTTCCCGAAATTCTAATCTATTATCTACTTGGAATCAAGGTCCTTTGATAAATGGAGGCACGACACAGCTATGCCGATACTAACAAGCTTCGCAACTCCGCTGCTTCAATATACAGACCACGTCCTATCTTTTGGTCGTTCAAATTGATGTGCGAGCGGAACAAAAGAACCTAAAGGCGAAGTCAGAGTCAGATATCTCTGCAACAGTAGCACCATAATGATGTCGCGCACGCAAGTCAACGGATCACATCTGGCGTCTGATATTCTTCTTAGATACTCGTAAGATGGCTGACCTCCGCGGCCGGGTTTCAGGATTGCAGCCGCGCGCCAACAATGCATGTTGTTTGTGCCAAAGTTAATGCAACTTTAGTTCGAGCTACCGTAATGTCGTGCTGCAGAGGGTAGTTTGAGGAAATTGTCAAATTTCGGTCGGTCGAGCTGCATCCCGACATATTCGTCAAATAACCAGTCCCGAATACGTTCTCGCCTCGACGGCTTCAACCAGAAAATTTCCATTCCACTCAAACAAACAAAAAGAAAAAGATGAGGCGGGAAATATAACCGAAATTCATCGATTTTGCGTACTTCAGGAGAGTCATGACAGTTTGTTGCTGAGGAATATAGTGGCACAGGAAGATCGTGGTAAAGGAACTTAGAGCCAATCGCAGGAAAAAGAAAACAACGTCCTAGGACTACACTTGCAAAAATTAGCAGCCCTAGAGCGGTATTGCTTATAGTCGAAAGGTTTCTTCAATTGATCAGCCACACAATGCTGGTTGAAGCTTGCCTGGGTGAAAAGTGCTTGCCTTTTGCCTGGTTCGACAACTGCTTACTCTGCAAAACCCAGAAGATAATTGAACGCGTTTTTCTACATTGCTGGGACGCAGTCTTCTTTTGGGACGTACTTAAAAGGACGCTCAAAAGATACCTCCCTTTATCGCCCTGTGGCATTCACAGTTACCAGTTGAACGAGACGACACTGTCCTCTACGACAGCATCACGCTGCTGGGCCTGCGCGGCTTAAGGCAGTGCCGCATGGCCGTACGCTACGAGTGAATCTTATTTGGGTATTTTTTTTATTCACTTTTATGTTTAATTCTAACTCTAATCCACAATAAAGCTTTGCAACCGCATTCCACAACAAACGTGAGTTGCGACGAGACGAGCAGCATGATTTTCATGGCTATTAAAGGAGAGAACACCTGGATATGGATGAATCCTAAACTATCATGTTATCGTGATCTAATGTCCACCAACTAAATCAAGGTCGCCAATAAATGGCCCAGTGCTATTATCAATTCCAATTTAATATTGAAGAATAAAATAAAGTCAAACATATGTTAACCCTTTTTACATAGCTACCACCACATTGTTTCTTCATGGTGCCGTAGGGTGTCGCATGGTCGTTTCATAACGTTCAGAAAGCGCGATTTTTAAACGGGGTTTATAAAATACAGTCAATATTTTGCCGTAAGTTATAATTCTTTGTGGCTCAATGTGTACAAAACAAATTAAAATCCGGAAGATGCTGGATAATAATCTTCGACTTATGATCGAATTTTCGACCAATTATCTAAGCCCAAAAATTATTTGACCCTACTTTGTATATCTGTGTTCAGTGCATACAAGCCGCGCGTAAAGCCCCTTGATGTGTTTGCGCTTGTCTTGCAAGTCGCGTCAAATGCGCGAGTGCACGAGGCCCATGTCTCGAGCGGCCCTTGGAAGCAAATGGCGGCGCAGCACTGAAATGAGCGGGCCTTGGAAGCGAATGGCGGCGGAGGACCCGCTCATGGCACGTGTCTCGCGCGCTTGCGCAACAATGGTTGGCGGTACTTGTAAAAAACGCTTTTATCAAGGGGCTTTAGCCGCGCGCTGAGCGCCCCGACCCCATCCGCAAAGAAAAGAGCTGCAAGGAGCAAGAGCGCTGGCTTTTCTAGAAGCTGCCGGGACCACGTGAGTACACGCGGCTTTTGATAAACTGTTAACGGCAGCGCCGTTATCTATAACATTTCCACCCGCTTAAAACAGTGTTATGTCGGGGAATAGCGGTCCGGAGGTCTTCGGGTTCTTGTGGGGTATCTGGGAGCAGGAGGCGGCGAAACGGTGGCTGGTGCCGCTCGCGGACTTCCAGGAATCTCAGCAGGCGTTGCTTGAGGCAAGGATGCTTGAGGACTGCCGGTCACGTGAGGGGTGCCGCTGGCTGCCGGTGTAGAAGAGCACTCCCACGAGGTGTCTTCTGCCTGCTGCTCTTGGTTGACGCTGGGAACACTGCGCAGAAGCTGATCTTGATGACGATGCCACACTGCGGGGCCACGTGACGTTTGCACCTTCACTGCGTAAGAAAACTGGTCCCTTGTGCTGTACCGCGACGCACGGAACCCATCTTGGCTGTCCCCTGTAATTAGGAACCATAACGGCATCGCCGACCGTGATAGAACGGGGCGTGGAGGGACGCTGGTAGCACTGCATGAATTGGCTATGCCCAACTCGCCCTTCTGTCATCGGTTTGAAAATGTCTAGCCTAGATCGCAGGCGCCGACCGAACATCAGATTCGCCGGGGCCTCTTTTGTCGTAGCGCGGGGCGTGTTCCTGTAGCAAGGCATGTAGTTGGGCTAGTTGGTGGTACATACTGTTTGGAGGGAGCAGCGCAAAAAGGACGTAGGACGAGGTCGAAGAAACACACAGACAGGGCGCTGATTTACAACTGAAAGTTTATTGCTCTGAAGAAAGAGAAATAAACACAGAAAGGAGGAAGGGGAGAGAACAAACAAATCAAACTAATAACATGCGGCATCACCCACGCCCACGCTCCGTCACACGAACCTGCCACACTTTCTTACAAAATCCACCTCGTCATTTGCAAGGGCAACCGAAGGAGCGCTCACACACGTGTCAGCTCCGATAGACGCGATAAAAAATGCTTCGTCTATCTCCCTCGCAGTTTTGTTTTTGTGACGAGACAAAATCTTTATGTCACGCAATGACGGCGTGCAGCCACACCTGTCACAATGAACCGCTAGGTTTCCTGAGGGCGAGGAACGCAAAGAAAGGGAATATTCTCTTGCCCTTACGTTAACACAACGCCCGGTTTGACCAATATACACCCTGCCGCAGGACAGGGGGATCTGGTACACGACCCCGCTTACACGGGCGACGTACGGGGTGCGATGTTTGACGTCGCACACAACGGAAGGGCGTCCCTCTCTACTAACAGCAGCACAAAGGTATGAAAGCTTAGATGGCGCCGAGAAGACGACAGGCACCTCAAACTTACCGGCAACACGCTTAATTCGGTGGGACAAGGCGTGGATATACGGAAGAACGACAGGTCTAGTGGATGGCCTTTGTTTTTTCCCAGGACTAGCGTGCCCCCTAAACATCCGAACAAGGGACTCAGCAACACCCCCCACAACCGCCGAAGGGAAGCCCGCAGAGGCAAGCCTATCAACCTGAGTCATAAGACTTGACCCACACCTATGGTGACAGGATTTTAACAAAGACGCCCTGAGGCACGACCCAGCAATAGCTCTTTTCACCAATTTTGAGTGTGCCGAGTCATAAGGAAGTGATCCCTTCTTTGATCTAGGATCATAGGCCCAGCACACGTGTGACGTCCCAAGGCGGAGATTAATGTCCAAATATTGCAAAGCCCCTTCTGTCGGGACCTCGAGCTTAAAACTTAGGCCCTGGGAACATTCACTAAAAATGTCCACAATTCCTTTAACCGTTTCAACACAGTCGTTGTCAAGGCTGGGTTTAAGGACAATGAGATAATCATCTACATATCTTAGCACTTTCAAAACGCGTCCATCCAGCCTGCCAGCAATGCCTCTATCACACCTCGCCAAATAGATATCATTAAGCACCGGTGCTACACTCGACCCTATACAAATGCCACTCTTTTGCAAAAAGGTATCACCCTCGTAGGTAACGTAGGTTGGCTGGATGTAGAAATGCAGCAAATCTAGAAACGAATCACACGACACCCCCGAGGAGCTACTGAACGCCACGGCCCCATTGGTATGGATACATTCCTTCACAGCCGTCATGAGCTCTCCGTGGGGAATGGAATAGAACATATCCTCAACATCGAGTGACACTATGTCACAGGACCCTGGGTTATCCCCCCTCAAATATTCAACCAGAGCGTCTGAATTACGTATCAAAAAAGGGTCATTTAGGGTGAGCGAGGACAGGTGGCGCTGAAGGAACGAAGACACATGCAGCTGCCACGAATCCTTTTGAGTGACAATAGCCCTAAACGGCATCAACTCCTTATGAGTTTTCACCGTAAAGAAAGCCTCTAAGCTGAGACATTTCGCTCCTAACACCGATACGCCGCCAGGAAGGGGACAGGACTGAGGTGATTGCCCTTTTCGGGCTGGTGGCCCCGTCGACAGGACACGCCAGGCGTGTGTGCAAGATTCTTCGTTCGGAATCATGGAGGCAAGTGCGACTTCTAGATGAGGCCTTGAGGCTTTGGTGCTTTCGAACGTCGGGTGATGAGTGCGTCGCTGAAAGAATTCTTTGATCGCGTAAAAGAGAGTCCGCGCAAGTCGCAGATTTCTTGTGGGAGCGTCTTCGCGCCTCGTTTCCCAAGAGGCCTAAGGATATCCGAGGCGGAGAGGGCAAGGTTGTGTTCCTGGGGGACTCTTCGGCTCCAGCCGCGATTGTGAAGATTCTGGAAAAGGGACCAAAGTTTGCCACGGAGCCTTCAGTCAAGCCAACGGAAATGCTGGCCCTCGTGCGTCAGGTGTCTTGAGAGGCATTGCGATAAATCACCGTACAACAGAACGAAGGAACCGGCTAAGCCTACGGCTTGGCTTGGCTACTTTCGGTCAATACTTGAAAGACTGAAAAAACAGTTCTTTCCTCTAGCGCTAGATGGCGCTAAAATACACTATAAAGCATCTGCGGGTCTGTTTTATATATCCAGTTGGAAGAACGCTAACGCACGTCAAACGCGTCCAACTAAAAGTGTCGTGGACGCGTCACTTTCTGCGTACGCAACGCACCGAAGGTTGCGTACGCAAGCTTCCTGCGTACGCCCAACTAAAAGTGTCTATTGTCGGGATTCCAGTCTTTGGTCCCAGCATCATTTGCAATGGCTAGTGATCTGTTATCAGTATAAACTTCCGGCCGTACAGACAACAGTGAAACTTTTCTACACCAAAAATAAGCGCGAGCGCTCCTTTCTCAAGTTCACTGTACTTTTGCTCTGTATCCGACAACGTTCTTAATGCGTAGGCGACAGGACGAACCTTTCCATTTGTGAAGATGTGCGAAAGTACGGCACTTACCCCGTACTGTGACGCGTAGCAGGCCAGCTGAAGGGGCATCCTCGGATCGTAGTGGGCCATGACCTCCGTGGAAGCCAGGGCGCTCTTGATGTTGTCGAAGGCGTTCTGGCAGGCACGGGTCCACGACCATCTCTGGTCCTGACGCAGGAGTCTGTACTAGCGGGGGTGCCATCGTCGCTAGACGTGGGAGACACTTGCCGTAGTAGTTGATAGCTCCAAGCAGTCAACGAAGCTGCTGTTTGTTGGCTGGTGCGGGCGCAGCTCTGATAGCGTCGGTCTTCTCCGTCGTGGTGTGGATGCCAGCTGCACTGAGCCTGTGGCCAAGGTAGTTGAGCTCTTTCTGGAATAAGGTACATTTTTCAGCCTTGACACGGACTCCTCGTTCAGCCAACCGCTTGAGCACTGCTTCTAAATTTTGGAGATGCTCAGTCCTTGACTTCCCAGTAACCAGGATATCATCCAGATAACAAGCGACGCCCTTAAGGTCGCTTACCATAGTGTGCATGATACGTTCCAAAATTCCTGGGGCTGACGAGACCCCGAAAGGGAGTCTGTTCATGGCAAACAAGCCTTTATGCGTGTTAATTGCAAGGACACGGCGCGCAGAATCAGCCAGCACAACTTGTTGGTAGGCTCTATTCAAGTCAATTTTTGAAACTCCTTGCCACCCAGCAACCGCAGCGAAGATTTCTTCAACTCGCGGCAAAGGGTAACGGTTGATGTCGAGCATGGAGTTTACAGTAGTCTTATAATCCCTACAAAGGCGAATGTTTCCATCTTTCTTCACAACCGGTACAACGGGTGTTGCAAATTCGCACTTCATGATTGGGGTGATGACCCCCGAAGCCTCCATTCTTTTCAGTTCTTTTTTCAACCGCAGGGAGAAGGGCAAATGGTGCACTCCGTGCTTTTAGGAACCTCAGGCGAGCGTCTTCCTTCAGAAACACCTCGGCTTTCTCTCCCTTTATGCATCCAAGCTCTTCTTTAAAGAAGCTACTGTATTTGCTCGAAAGTTTGCTTACCTCGGCTTTGGCTCCCTTTTCAGTCGTTTCGAGCGCCGAGGAAAGCTTGTTGCACGTGAAGATAGTGTTCCAGTCCAAGCGCAAACGCTGAAGCTAGTGTCGGCCCAGGAGCGGTGGCCCTTCCTGCTCGATAACATACAACGGCAGGACATGTATTTGCCCGTTGTGTTGGACTGTTACGTCCACAACACCTTTCGGTTCCACATTGCTCCAGTGTACGTCCGGAGGCGCAACGCCGTCGCTGTCAGCTGCAGAGAAGGAATCAATCGCTGTTGCTGCTTTGCCGATATTACAGACACCGCCGCTCCCGTGTCGATCTCCATCTTGAGGGGCATTTAATTGACGATGACGCGGACGTTTATCGGTTTTTGCTCTGGACACGTGACTCCGTTCAGTGCCACGTCAGACGCTCTACTCAGAACTTTCAAGTTATTTCTGCGGTTCGACTCCTTTGCACGCTTATCAGCTTGACATATCCGCTGGATGTGTCCTTTCTTTCCACAGCAAAATCAAGTTGCTGACGCGTGCACGGAATCTTTGCTCATGTGCTTCGGCGACCCACATCGGCAGCAATACTTAGAGGGCGGCTTCCCTTCTGTGCCTCTCGGTTTTGTCGAAACTTGTTTCTGGAGTTGTTTCTTTGTCGCGTTGAATTTATGCACGCCTCAAAAGTCTTCTTCTCTCCCTTGAGCTTCCGCGACATTTCTCGTTGCGGCTTCCATTGCCAGGCTCTTTCGACAGCCTTTGCAAACGTTAGTTTCTTATCTTCCGCAAACAAAACCCTTTGTATATCTACTCGCCGTAAACCGTAGACAAACCTATCACCGCAAAGCTTCGTCCAAAAATCCTTCAAAGTCGCACGACTGCGAGAGCTTTCGTCGTTCCGCCACAAAGTCGGCAGTGGATTCGGTTTCATTTTGTGAACGACGGTAAAATTTGGATCGCTCACCGATCACCGACGGTCTGGGTGCCAAGTGGTTGCCAAGTATCCTCCGCAACTCGTCGAAGGTCTTGCTGGACGGCAGACTCGGTGCGGTCAGGGACTTGAGGAGGCCGTACGTTTTGGGTCCAATGAAACTGAGGAACGCGTGTACCTTGTCCTCTTCGGGGACCTTGTTGAAGCGAAGAAATGACGTCAAACGTTCGTCGTACGAGATCCAGTCACTTGCGAAGTCGACAAATGCCTCCATGTGACCGAGTCGCCCCACGACTTGTGTGACTCACGTCGCCATACCTTCGTCCAGCTTGGCAGTGTGTGCTCCAGACAGAATAACCGCATCAGCTGCTTCTTGAGTTTTGTAGATTCACCGCCGCCCCGCTGTTCGTCGTCGCCACTTGTTGTGTATGAAGGTAGACGACAGCTTGAAGACTGAATAGGCGTTTATTACTACATGGTGCAACTTGACCAGTACCAAGCGTGAGAAGAGCAGCAAGGAGCAAGAGCGCTGGCTTTCCTAGAAGCTGCCGGGACCACGTGAGCACAGGCGGCTTTTGATAAACTGTTATCGGCAGCGCCGCTATCTATAACAGGTTAGTCTACGATGCTGACCTTAAGGAGAACGCAGAAAGTAGAGAAAACAGACCACCGAGAAAAGTGCCATTTGCCATCATGGATGACGTCAAGAAAGAACTTGACAACATGAAGGACGGTGGAATCATTAAAAACAAATTAGCCAACTCCATTCTGCAGTCAGATGGTCGTAGTCAAGCAGAAAGGCAAGCTGAGAATTTGCCTAGACCCAACAGATCTCAACAAGATCCTACTCAGAAAAAATTTCCCACTCAAGACGCTGGAAGAAATCGCAGCCGAAGTCAGTGGATCCAAAGTCTTCACGCTGCTCGACTTGAAGAAGGGCTTTTGGCGACTAACGATGTCCGAGAAGACCCAGAAATACCTGGCGTTTAGCACGCCCATGGGGGGAGGTACAGCTTCCTACGTGTTCCTTTTGGAATAGCAACGGCACCCGAGGTATTTCAACAAGTGATCACAGAAATCCTGAAAGGCCTCCCGAACGTCGCAAAGTCCATGGATGACATACTCATATATGCCAAGACGATGGAGGAGCTGAACAAACACACCGAAGCAGTCTTGGAAAGACTCCGACAAGCAGGTGCCAAACTCAACCAACAAAAATATGTCTACAACCAAGCAAGAGTCAAGTTCCTAGGACACGTCCTAACAGACAAAGGCCTTTAAATAGACAACGAAGAGGTTGAAGCCATCGAGAATATCAAAGACCAAGAAACAAGGTTGAACTACGACGTCTCCTTGGCATGCTGCAATACCTGCAGAAGTTCATACCCAACCTAGCAGAGAAAGCAGTCCCACTGAGAAAGTTGCTGAAGCAAGACACAGCATTGCTTTGGACAGAGGAGCAGAGCACCGCACTTCGAGTGATCAAGAAGGACCTCAAAGAAGCCCCAACCTTACAGTACTACGACGTCAATGGAGAGCTGACTCTATCAGTGGACGCCAGCCCAAAAGCACTAGGCGCAGCACTCATGCAGGATGGAAAGCCCATGTGCCTACGCATCAGCCACGCTAACTCCAGCACAGATGAACTATCCACAGATAGAAAATGAAGCCTTGGCAATACGATACGGCTGCAAGAAATTCCACTCCTACATCTTGTGGGGATTCCTCTGGTCTCCCTTCCCCGATGGCAGCGATAACGGCCGCGGGTCGGAACGCTCGGCCACCTTCGCCGTGAGCTCCGACCTGTTCGTGAGGCGGAGGGCCGCCTGGCTTGGGGTGCCCTCCTCTCACTCTCTCCCGGGGGGACCTCATTCCGTCCCCCCGCTTGGGTGCGGATCACTGCTGACATGCGAGGAGTTTCGCCTCTTGTTTTCCCGCTTTCAGGAAAGGGATTCGTCCGGCGACAGCGAAAGAGATAGGACGTGTGTCGGCGACTTCTCCGATGCTTCCCCTGTCTTGGCTCTCCGGAACCCCGCGTCTGGCAGGTAAGGACCTTTTCTTACCTTGCCGGCGCGGGGGGCATTTTGGATGGGGACATGGTAGTTCATTTAGAAGAGTATGTTAATAAATGCTCTTGGACTCTGTCCTTACTCTGGTACGTGTGTCTTCTCTTCCGCTATATTTGAGAGAGTGAGACAAGGTAGACGATCATTGGCACCGACGGAGGTAAATTATCGAACCGACCCGCGGTAATGTGGCCCTAACCGTCGTCTGTATTACCACGGAGATGTGGGGACCGCGCTACTAGGTTTGACGTCTCCTTTGAGATGTCGCCGCTGTTGAGAAAACCCTTTGGTTACTCTATCGGTACCTGAGAAAAATCCCACATAAAATGGCGTCCAACGTGGGGCCACGGCTTCCTTTATCGTGGTCGTGGCTCCAGGCCTTCGTCCCTTTGTCCGGCCTATTTGCCCGCATTCATTGCCTTTGATCGCCCCGTACCACGAGCGTCCTGATCTCGCCACTTATGGTTGAGCGATTAATGCCGAGTCGGCAACCCACAGTGCCACTCCTTGGAGCGAGCGCAGTGTGATCGTACGTGTGTTCCTTTTTTCGATTGGCGTGCGTCAAGCAACATTCGTTGTTACGGGAGGCCCTTTGTTCTCCATGCTTGAGGCGAACCCTTCACCTGCGTGTATTTGGGTTCCCAGCGCGCCAACAACAACTCGTCATGAAGGGAAATGTATATAGAAGTTTTGATGATGCTTTTGAGAACCGGGTGGACTTTTATGTCCGGCGGAGAGCGAGGCTTGGCAGAAAAGAGTAGCGAAGGATCAGCAGTGCAATCTAGGAATGTAAATATTCGCATTTTCTTTGACTCGGAGTAGTCGCGGACACTCATTTAGAGTCGGACGGTACGCCTGCCAATAACGTCGATAAGTAGCTGGTACTGCTCTGACGGGCTCCGGGAGCCGGACCGCGTAACCGTCGGCGTCGAGAAGCAGTTTGCACACTGTTGACGCGCGCGCTGTATTCACTGCTGGTATTGCAGTGGGCGCGGAGGGTTTTCTTTGGGAAAGATCTGTATATGCATGATGCCAACGTACTCCTGTAGCCTGATGTTGTTTTCCAAGAACGATACTAGTTTTGCGTTCATGGTGGTGGCGCTACGCGGTCTGAGGCGCACTGTGACAGTATCTGGGTGGACGAGTGACTCTAAGACTTTCAGACGTTATGTTGCTCTGAAACCCGGGCGCCATGTAGCCAGAGCGCCCTTTGGCGATATCTGTCAGACTCACGTACTCCAGGTGGAAGAGTGACTCTAAGACTCTCAGCAGTTACGTTGCTCTGAAACCTGGTCTTGCCTCAAAAGAAGGGCACACACCTTTGTGGGCCCTTGATCAAGCCGTATCGAATGCAAGACATGTTTTTCTAGCTTCGGTAAGCTAGCTAGCTCAAATATTTGGCGAAGCTCGCAGGTTTGAGCGTGTGAGCTGCGGCCCCTTTTTGTCTTCCTCCCTGGGGAGCAAGATGGCGGCTATTTTGCGCGGGTACTTGCGTCTTCTCCGCTCGCAGACGCGCATGCATGGCGGTTTCTTTCTATCCGCCCCTTCGAAGTCCCCGTATGCCTTTACCTCGACTTCAGAAGACGGGCCAGCTGCAAACCGTTATCTGTTTTTGGTCACTTATAGTCTACGGACTCTTCCGGTAACTATAAAACCGGGTAGTGTAGGCAGTCTCTGTTAGCTGCCTGCGCAAAAGGTTCAGAAATCGGCGTTTTTCCGACAAGCTCTCTCCCCGGTGTCTACATTAAGTGAACTCAATTAGTTTGCTTGGTTTGTGGACGCGTTTCGAACGGAGGGGCCCCCTTTTATGGCTTCTTCTTCCGGTCTCGAAGCGGGTCACTCTGGCATATGTCCTATTGCCGCTCGTCGGGTCCGTTTCCCAACTGAGCGCCTTCCTGTCACCGTTGACAAATTGGCCACCTTTTTTTTTTGTGTGTGTGGTTTTGTTTGTCGTTTGCTCCTGCCCGTTTCTGCCGCCTTTGCGGCCCGGCAGGCAAGCGACGGTTGCGCGCGCCCCCTCGTTTGGAGGCTGCGGCGCCCTTTCTTCCCTTTCGGGAGGTCTACGGCCGGTTCTGGGCGTGTTGGCTGCTGGCGCATTACGACTTCGCAGGTCTGCTCCGAGGTCGTCCACCCCCCTTCACCAGCCCAGTGCGGCCGAAATGGCGCCGAACCCCCCGGGCGGCGTATCTGGGTCTTCCCCAGCTGGTCTTCGCTGGTGGGCGGAGAAGTACTAGGAGGGGGCACGTTGCAATATTGGTGAAGCCTAGTCATAAAAAGTTTAAACGATTTTGTGCCCAGCGTGACCGCAGATCTCTCTGGCGATTGGTGCGCGTGACATGTCACGTGTGAGATGGATGGTTGATTGTAGAAGGACTCCTTGCAGGCTTGCGCGCGCTCCGTCCGGTAGGTTTTATCAGGTCGAAGTCTAGACTGTGGTGTATTCTAGTACCCCACAGCAAGACGAAGTCTAGCTACGGTCACGTGATGTGGTCACGTTGGCATGGTAAGTGGGGAGAGTAAGGAGGAAAATGAGAAAGAGGCGAGGCGTCAAGGGAGCATGGCTTGTGGAGGCTACGCGGCCGACGTCATGCCCTCTCCTACCCTTCTATTCTCCATGCCAATAGTGCTTCCGCTTTCACGACCGCCTGACTGCCCCCGCTGCAGGTCAGCTCGTACCGCGACACCTGCGTCCAGCTGCATCGGCACGGTGTTTGTGATGCTCTGCGGGGCTGTGGCGGCGACTTGGGGACATGAACTTTCCGGGTCTTCGGTCCTGCGGGCCAGCTGTTAACGGCGGACACTGTGAAGACGCGTGCTGGCTGTCGCGTGTATTTGTTGGGGGTGCGCAGAGAGATATCTTATTTTATGAGAGCAGGTGGGCCTCCGTTATTCTTTATTGAGACCCACCCACCGTTTTAAGGAGGGGGGATGTGGGGATTCCTCTGGTCTCCCTTCCCCGATGGCTGCGATAACGGCCGCGGGTCGGAACGCTCGGCCACCTTCGCCGTGAGCTCCGACCTGTTCGTGAGGCTGAGGGCCGCCTGTCTTGGGGGCAGAGCTGGCACTAATGTAATTACTATAATGAAAATACAGTAATTTAATTACTTTTTGCAGTAATTAGTAATGTAATTCATTACTTTTTGTAGCAGGTAATTTAGTAATGTAATGAATTACTCCAGCGACGATAATTATAATTAAATTACCCAATTACTTTTTCGTACCAGGCATATTTTTGTGTCCACAATACACAAGAGCGCTTTTCTTTTTATTTTACTTTTTCTTTTTCCTCTACACCTTTCCAAAAAACGCTCTTCGGCCGCCGCTATGTTGCTGATGCTAATGCGGCTGGTGCGACTCTCGCGCCCGCTATCAGCTAGACATTTTCTGCCACTCTCTTGAACTGTGAAAACCCGCTCAGCGCGGTTCTCTACCTACGTTTTTGCGGTTTTGCATTCGACGTTTTCTGGCCCCTCTTGAAAGTGTCCGCTTACTTTTTCTGATGCATGCTGCGTACCCTCGCTGTGTTATCTTCCACTGTGAGAAATAGGGCTGGTAAGTGCCTGCCATTCGAGCTTTTCTGCTTGACATTCTCGGGAAACGAAGGAGGTCGAACTAAGGCCCCTGGTGGAACGGCCTCGACGCGATTTTGCGAACAATGACAATTGTTCTCCCCCCACCCAGCGATAATCCCCTTTCGGGTCCTCAGTCATCTCCAAAAATAGTTGTCCGGGTTGGGGTGGGAAACGGATCAGTCGCGTGCGTTCCTCTGTCCATCGGTAAACATGCAACAGAGAGTTGTAGCTGTGTGCCATGAACTGTGTAAATAATGTAAATAAAGTTATCTGTAAAAGAAGTTATCAATAGCTCCTTTATATTTAAAAGTATACAAAAGTAATGCGAAAGTAATGTCATTACTTTTAAAAGTAATTTGTAATGGTAATTAATTACTTTCTGACTGTGGTAATTTGTAATGGAATTTAATTACATTTCAGCAATTTTCAGCAAAGTAATTAGTAATGTAATTTAATTACAAAATATGAGTAATTTGGCCAGCTCTGCTTGGGGGGCCCTCCTCTCACTCTCTCCCGCGGGGACCTCTTTCCGTGCCCCCGTCAACACCACCTAGATGGAAAGCCGGAGCGCTTCCCTCTCTCCCTTCAAGGAGCGTCGGCATGAGTAGGCTGAACTGGTAGTGCGCTTCTCCGCAAGGCTCCCCTTGACAGTTGGCTTCTTTGCAATGCACGTTCTCTTTTACTTTTTCTTTCCCTCTACGCTTGCACGCTTGACGCGGCGCAAACAAGAAACAAAAAAGGCGCCACGGTGTCGCGTTTTTTTTTTTTTTTTTCCTTTTTCTTTTTCAACGGTCGTCGTCGTCCGTCGTGTTCCTTACTTCGACGGCTTTTTGAGCTCCTCCTGCGGGTTGGGTCACGTGACAATAAGGCTGGAGGAATCCACTGGAACAACTCCAGAAGCGAGTAGGTTTTTGGACGCCGAGAGTCAGAAGTTCAACTCTCGAGTGAGATCGAGCACTTTTTGGAATACAACACAACCGCGGCGTCGTGTGTGAACATGAGCGTCGCTTTTCGATTGTCGGTGGTGTCATTCCGTACAGATGTTTCTTATCCGCGCTTTGGTGGAAAACTGGATGTGAAAGTGTCCATATTTGTGTTTCTGCGAGGGTGACTACGAAAGCGACGGGAAGATCTCGCTCCTTGACGGCATGGCAGGGTGAGAACTTTTCAATTTTTAAGATCCTGGTTTCGTTTCTTGTTTTTACTTTTCGCTGAATGCATGCTTGGGAGTGATTTGATTGTGGCCTGGAAGCAACATATTCAAACGCTGGCGCTACTTGCAGGTGCAGAACTAAATAAAAATGACTTGATTTATGAGTTAGATTGGAAAATTTTTTCGCAAGGTATGCAAGTGATGGGTTATCGCGGTTGCAACCAGCACATCAGTTTAAAAACAACAACAACAGAAGCACATTGTGTCGTTTCTGCGTATCCTCGTCGGAGCGCAGAAAGGATCCACTACAACTAACTAGTAAGATCTACATTTTAGCGGGTCTCTGAGCTGTAGTTTGGAGTGCACGCAAGCCGGAATATGGTTCATTGACCAGTTTACTTATCCATACACCAGAGCCATATACTAACAATATAGCTGGAGCTCCTTCAGGCTCCCCAAGGGATCCCACCACACACCAGGAAGCTCTTTGGAGCATATTTTTATTATTATTTATTATTATTATTATTTTCTGTACCTGGTTTTGTGATCGCGCAATAAGGATTATTATTATTATTATTATTCCGCCCGGTCGGTGTCAGGGGCACTAAAAAACGTGTATGGGCGCACTGCCTTTCCCTGAATACCTGCACACCAGGCGGCACTGTACAATAAAAGTGCAATACAATACAGTACAATACAATATAGTGCATTCGGCACATCAAATTCAAGAATAATTTTGATGTTTGTGATTCAAAATAGCAGATCGAAACACTGCCAGTGTTTTCTCTCAAATACAGAACCCTTCAGCTGCACTTTAAAGAAGAGCATTATTTTTTTCATGTTTTGTATTTTTATAACCATTTTTGATTACATTACCTTTTTTTGGATTAATATGATTTTATCCTTTTTCGTTCTATTTCCTGCAGAAAAGGTGATTTGATGCTTTGATGAACTCGGGCTACTGTACGGCCTCCATGGGACAAGCTGAAAACTGACAACTTAGAAGAGTGCTTCGGAATGTATAGGCAACAAGCTTCTTCTAATATCACGCGTCTACAAGGCACATTTACGAAGATTAAAACAAAATACTGCTGAGGAGCACGCTGTGAACGATCACTAAAGCTAGCAAGGATGGAAACTAAAAAGATCTCCCCAAGCGAGCGGATACTTGACGCCCTACCTGCAACGTGGTATACCTGCAATATCCCAATATTGCAAAGCTGAAACTCTGCAATCAAAGATACTCGCTGCCAACCGTCACGGATGTCAAGAACCGAACTTGGACCAAGGAAGAGTATGTCTGACGCCTGTGATAATGAACCCATCGTGAGTTCGAGCTGAAGCATGTGTTGGACTGCAGTGAAAACATTCAACTGAGAAACCTTTGTTGGAAGATGACAACAATATTATAAGTGCCAGGCAGAATCTAAAAGAAAAGAAAAAGCTAAGGGGTCAAGGCTAAACAAATTAGTTCCTGTCCGGCCAGCAACATGCTTGCGCTTCATCCTCATGCAAAGGCAACTGCTCTCTGAAGTCAGTGAATCTGTGTGTGTGTGTGTTTATGTGCAGATAGTCGGTGTCCTTGTAGCAGTCTCTTGGGTATCTTGTGGTGCTACAGCGTAAATGCCAACATGCTGCACAGATATTGTGTGTCTCGGTGTCACGAAATCTACAGCATCGAAGATGCATGTGTATAAATGTTTTTCAAGACGGATATTTTCAGAACTTATGGATACCAGGAGGCTCGTTTCGCAGTGTTCAAAGGTGACCAATTTTTTATTTGTGACTCTCTTCTGTATTGTAAATGCAAGTAACTTTGAATATGAAGCTCCCATACCCACTTCCGCTTGTGTACAAAACTTGTTTTTAGCCTCCCTAACTGTGTCGTTTCACAGTCTCGGTACTGTCGAAGTCCATCAGCGTATGGGGCAACGCTCGGGCATTACGGTACTTTTTTTTTTTTGCAAATATAAAGTTTTTACATTATGACAGTGCCAAGAAATAGGTCACATGTGTTTTTTTCGATGTAGTAACCAGATAGGTTGCTTGCTGCAGAACAAGAACTATATTTGAACAGGCAGAGTGCATTGAATTGCTGAACCTATGCAGGTTTATCACAGGTCTAAGAAAAGTTTGTGAAAATATGTGCAATACATTTTTCGAACTATGTGCAATACATTTTTGTAACCAGCACATCACAATTTCAGAATGTTATTACTTTTATACTTGTCTGGCAATTTGCGTCCCGTTGCTGTTGCATCAGGTGTCCCTAAGGGTAGTGTACTCGGGCCTTAAAGGGACCATGAAGGCAATTTAATGTTTTTAAAAAAAGAAGGCGTTTTCGGAAGCATTGGGGTCCTGGCATTCCACACAATGTTTTCTAGAACGTTGTGACTCTTATTTCTGTACCTGCAAATAGATTTGCGAAACCGAAACAAACATTCAGATATCTTCCTTTTTTCGACTCTGGAAAGAGAAGTGACGTCAGGGAGCACTGTCGGCATCGGTAGGATTTAGTGCACACTCAGTGTGGTTCCCGTGGTTCGCTCTAGTGCAAGGCGGTCTGTGAAGAAAACCTGGAAGAAATGGACGACAACGCCGCGCTCGCAAACGAGTTTGAGCTCCCGTTCAGCGACCTCACGCCGACTGAACGGGAGATGCTGCTAAGGACGCAAAACTCTGGATTGGCGCTTTACGAGGGCGCCCCAGACCTACCACCAACTCCTCGGTAGCCGCCTCCCAGAGCGACTCCCCGCCCCACTTTTACCCAGACTCCGGCTGACGTGAAGGTGCTGCTCAAAGTCTTCTGGTCGGAAATGCAACGAACAAATCCTGACACCGCTGTCCACAGCTCTACGCAAGACGACGGCGCGCAACGAAATGCTGCGCATTACTGCAGCGGTCGGCAGTTTATGCAAACTAACATCGCCCGATCGACCGCACGTCTTTAGCCGACCTTTCGCGCAACCTACTACAGCACATAAACGCGGCATGATTGGTGAGACCCCAGTTCGCAAAGCGAACACGAGACGACGCACGAAACCAAAACCAAAAGTCCGCCGCCCCCGGCGCTCGTCCCTTTTTCTTTTTCTTTTTTTTGCCCATGGTTGCTCGATGCTTGTTACGCGCCCGAGGTAGCAGTGCGGGATGCGTTCCACCAGTGACAAACGGAGGGTTACGCCTTCAAAATAATGCTTTTATACACGGTATGAAACCTATTAATTCCCAACTACAACTTCAAAACATTATCCAACGTTCAAATAAACTTTTTTCATCACATCTCACCACCGAAATCGAAACCAAGAGCGCGTCTATCGTTTGAACCAATCGCCAGACGAGGAGCCCGTTGTCGTCACGCCTCGACGGCGCACTTTAGTTCACCTTTCTGCCGCCGCCTCGGTGGGGTCTCAGGCATCGTTCCCGGCGCTATTATTACCGCGCCTGTTTGCTCGATTGATGCGGCACCCAAACTTCTGTTCGGGCCAAAACTTGGTCAACAGTATCTGAGACGAGCCTGACATCCATTTCGATCGTCGAATAAAACTTCGAAACTGCCTTCATGGTCCCTTTAAAGGTAGTGTACTCGGGCCTTTATTGTGTCTAATATATATATCACTGACCTACCATCATCAATTAAAGTGACAATTAGACTTTTCGCCAATGCTTGAGTTATTTACCGGAAAATTGATACACCTATAGTGATCACAATATTGTCCAAGACGATTTAGATACAATATCATCATGGTGTTCCCTATGGCAAATGAACATCAACACATGTAAATGCAAAGAAATGTCTGTAATTAAGTCCTGCACTAAAACACTAACCCAGTACTCGTTACTTTCCCAACCACTAGAACAATCATTGTCGTACAAGTATTTGGGCGTGTATTTTATGAACTCATTATCATGGATTGAGCAAATAAAAAATAGCGCACTAAAAACACTTTGTTTGGGGAAAAGCCATTTGTATGAGGAAATTCTTGTGTTCAATAAGCACATGAATCATACAAGGTATATAATAACCATATAAAAACTATATAAGAACTATATAAAATAGATAAGAAACTTCTTACAAGTTTCTTACGTGTTCTTATATCTTATAGGGGTTGTATATATCTTGTATGATTCATATGTGTATTGGACACAGAAATTCCTCATACAAATGAGATTTTTCAGTAGGGATCTAGCTCCCATCAAGACAAAACTACTCGCATGCAAAACATTTATCCCTCCGAAATTAGAATATGCAAGCATCATTTAAAATCCACACCTAAGTTACCTAATGTCGGGGCTCGGATCTTAGAACAAAGCAGCCAGATTTATATGCAGTGATTATTCATCTGAAACTAGTGTCACCGCTTGAAAAGCTAGCATAAACCTTCCTAACCTAGAAAGAAGACGAAAAATAGCCCGATTGTGTTTTTCCAAGATGTATATTACTCAGATTCCAATTTTCAATCCATTTAGTGCTGGGCTGCCAATTTCATATCATCCATATTAGATAATTCCTGCTAGATTGAACCATTTCATTGCCATACTTACACTTTCCTCTTTTCTTCTTTAGTACTTTGCAACACTGACTGGAACAAACTATTTGACCATATTGTAACTGAGAGATATCCCATTTCATTTAAAAAGAAGTGCATCATTTTGTGTAACTGAACCTTGATTTGTAAAACTGCATCATAACAATAACCTGCTAATAAGCGTTGTTTTTTTTTTGTGTGTGTGACATTTTTTTGTTGGTGTCTATTCTTATGTTAATTACTTTTTTGTCTTATTTTTGAACCCCCCGTGATGTAATGCGTCTTTGAATGCCTTTGAGGTGAATAAAATTAAATGGCACGAATGCCTCTGCATCATTTATTCAATTGTTACTTTAGTTCACTTTATCTGGTCCTACTACCTCGATTATTGCCATTTCATAGGAATTTCTTTTTTATACAACTCCCATGTCGTTCAGAAATAATTGCACCATCCAGTTTATTGCTTAAAAAAATAACACAGCTGTCTCAAGATATCACTTTCTTGTATTTCACTACAATAATTGTAGGTTATATTAATTTTCCTGCTTTCTAAAATTGGTTCTTTAAATCACTCGGCGTTCACAGCTCTCATGTTAGCTCATAAAAAATAAATAGTGCGAAAACCCGCATTTTTACGACGTGAAAGCTACGCGCGAAGCCTTCGGCTCAGCTTTATGCGCGGCGCTCGTCAGCCTCCTGCCGTGACGTCACTGGAGGCGTGTGCTGGCCTTCTCCTCTAGGTGGTGTTGCCCCCGCTCGGGTGCGGATCATTGCTGACATGCTAGGAGGTTTCGCCTCTTGTTTTTCCGCTTTCGGGAAAGGGACTCGTCCGGCGACCGCAAAAGAGATAGGACGTGTGTTGGCGACTTCTCCGATGCTTCCTGTCTCGGCTCTCCGGAAACCCGCGTCTGGCAGGTAAGGACCTTTTCTTACCTTGCCGGCGCGGGGGACATTTTGGATGGGGACATAGTGGTTCATTTGGAGAGTGTTCTAATAAATGCTCTTGGACTTTGTCCTTACTCTGGTACGTGTGTCTTCTCTTCCGCTACATTCGAGAGAGGGAGACAAGGTAGTCGATCATTGGCACCGACAGAGGTAATTTATCGAACCGACCCGCGGTAATGTGGCCCTAAACGTCGTTTATATTGCTGCGGAGATGTGAGGACCGCGCTACTAGGTTGGACGTCTCCTTTGAGATCGCCGCCGCTGTTGAGACAACCCTTTGGTTACTCTATCGGTACCTGTGTCGGTAGCTAGCGAGATCCCACAATCTATGGGCGACCACTGACCATAGAACCTGATCATCGTCGTCTTGAAAGCATCAGAAAGAAACCACTGGAACTTGCACCACCTCGAGTGCAGACTCCTCTTTGAGATACAACACTACGCTCCCAAGATTGTATACAAGAAAGGGAAAGATCTTCACATCGCAGACCTCCTAGGCCGTGACTGCGAAACTGATGAGAGTGCCAACACATGTACCGAAGACTTGGAGGTACTAGCCATCTTGCCAATGTCGGAAGAAACCTTCAGAAAACTCAGAACATCAATCAAACACGACGAAGCACTGCAAATCGTAATGCAGTCAGTAAAGAACGGACGGCCTCACACGACAAGAATGACGGAAACACAAAAACTCTTCTCACCAGTGCGTGAAGAGCTATCAGCTTACGAAGGATTGCTGTTCCGTGGTGACCGTATAGTCATTCCAAAGACGTGGAAATACAGGGGTCTACAAGCAGCACACTTTGGACACCTTGGGATCAACAGCAGCCTCAAACGTGCACGAGAGACACTATACTGGCCAGGAATGTCAAACCACATCTGAGATCATGTCCAGGCATGCAGTGTCTGTGAGACATCACACAAGAGACCACCGAAGGAGCCACTCATCCCAAAAAAAGTTTCCAACCTGCCCTGAGAACGACTATAGCTGTGGACTTGTCTGACTGCAAAGGAAAACGACACATCGTGATTGTGGATAGCTACTCCGGGTACACAGACTTTGCTGAACTTCGAAACAGCACGGCAGCAGAAGTAATTAACGCAATGAAACGCTGGTTTGCAACTCATGGCATACCACGAGTTGTAGAGTCAGACAAGGGGACCTGCTTCACAGCACGGGCATTCCGCACCTTTGAAGAGGAGTGGCAGTTCCAGCTACGAACGTCAAGCCCATTGTACCGCAGGTCCAAGGGCCTCGCTGAACGGGCAGTACATACTGTCAAGAACATACTTAAGCGGTGCGCCATGGATGGTAGTGATGTTTACCTAGCAATGCTGAACTCCAGAAACGTGCCTCGCGACGGGGACCTTGGCTCACCTGCACAACGTCTCTATGGAGGACGAACGAACACAACATTGCCGACAAAAAGCGACCCACTGAAGCCGAAAAGAATCCAGGGGGTCAAAAGCAAAATGGAAGAAGCACGCATGAAGCAGAAGTTCCATGCAGATAAGGGCGCAACAGCTGCACCTGCCGTAAATATAAGTGACAGTGTGCGTGTCTGGAAAAGTCCGAGGAAGGGGATACCAGGCTGTTATCAGCAAGCGTGGTGCACCAAGATCGTACGTGCTCCAGACACACCACGGTATTATCAGAAGAAACACTTCAATGATACGGCCCGCCAAAGCGCAGCGTATACCAGCTGCGGGGATGCTACAACACGCATCGCTGAACCCAGCCAGGAAGCTCAAGAGACGCAGCCACCATCGCAAGGATACACACCCCCTTCTGTGCCAAGCGGCCCAAGCAGCATCACAGTAACTCTGGCCGGCCGCACCTCTTACTTTTGTTGTTAAAATGCTTCACTTTCTTATTGTCTTTTTCTATTAAAACGTTAGTTGTGAGTGTAGCGCTCTGTCCTGTCTTACCTTTCTCTTCTCTTGTCGTTTGCGCTAATTTTATCTGATCATGTGTAACAACTAGCCCAACAGATGATATTGACGTCACACATAGTATAGTAACCTCATGGCTCATCATCACACCGCGGATACTGCTCTCTCGTCTGGTTACCGCATTGCCTCGAGATTTCACCAGTTCACGACACCGCGAGGTAACCCTACTTATGAGGGTATCAAAGAATACAGCGCATGATTACCTGGGAGACTGCACAGGACTTCCCAACAGAACGGCACCAGACTACGAGGTCTGCTCCTCGTCCCCTTCGGACCCATCTTAACTAAATAAAAAGTTAGTTTCCTTACCAACCGTTCCGGATCAGTTTACCCTCGAGTCTAAAAACAATCCAAGACACTACAATCATATATACTGCCGGGTAGGATGTTTCTCGCTACTGCGTCCTTATATCTGAGCTGCGGTTCAGCGACGAAGCGAGGACTTTTTTTCCGGAAAAGGGGGGGGGGGGGGGGGGGCAAAGCTGAGGTGGCTGGGATGTCCATGACTTCGGGTGCGGAAAGGGGGAGGGGCGTCAAAATCCATGTGTATGTTATAAGGTCGCCTGTATGTCGGGCCGGGGGGGGGGGGGGGGGGGGGGGGGGAGAGCTAAGGCCCATAAGCCCCCCCCCCTCGCTACGACCCTGCTGTGTCGTTCCCCTAAAAGCTGTAACGTTAACAATGTAAAGCGTACAAGCGTCATGCGTTATGACCGATAAATATTACTATGCGTTTGGTTTATTTCAAGAACTGTCAAACATTCAAATTAATTATTCAAACGTATTTACTCATGTACTGCCTAAGGTTTCAAAAAGCTTATCTGCTTACCTTCAAGGCTGCCCTCAATCCACATCCAATGCACGTTGTCCACACAGGTTTCAAGTTATCAGCAATCGAGCGTAATTCAGACACATTGTAGGACTCGAACTTCCCCATTTCAAGGACACGGGTTGCATTTGTGCTAAAGGTTACTACTCCAAACGTATCCTTCTCAGTGAGATCGTATGAAACCATCGATCTGAATGCATCTTTCAAAGCGTCAATGCGGCCAAAGTGCTGCAAAACAAAAATTGAGAGCCACGTTGCGTTGGCTTACGTATGTCGTGCTTCTACATCTAACAAATAACTCTAGATAGTGATGCTTACCGACATACTCTCGGATATATCCAGCACAAAAACGGTGAAAGGAACGAAGGAGGGTTCGCCTATTTGTACTTCCTTGAAGGCCGTGTCAACATTACCCGTGTTGCTGGAGCTTGTGGTGCTGGAGAGAAAACCAAAAAGCGCGGGGATTTAGAAAAAAAAAGTAAAAGAGAGTCATTCTTTCCGGATATAAATTAATGACTTGGTGAACACCTGCAGAATCTTGAAAGCGAGTGTGATAATACTGTTTGACCTGCGATCTCATTAAGGCATGAGAAAGCCAGTGTGCAATATCTAAACTATATATGTCCATTCATCTTAGAGAGCGAGCTGTAACGATCTAATTTGAAAGGAAGATTAATGGAAGAATTAACCATTTAGCATTTGATATTGAAGAGCCCTCACTCTTTCTAGGGTCTTGCCCGCCGCCAGTACATCCTACAGATACCAAGCAAATAGAACTACATTTTTGGCGGCGTCTAAAATGACCAAGGTCTGTTACACAGGCTACGAGTCGATTGTTGAAGGAAAATTTGTAGCAGGACAACTAGTGGTAGTGCCATTGTTCACGTAAGACAATTCGTCATAGAACAGTTTGTCCCTGCATCAACTGGTTTAGAAGCGGAAAAGGCGTGGCATGGAACATGTACACGTAGAAGATGAAGCTTCAACGACGCCTTTCTTGCACGCCTACTTTATAATTTTGGAGCGATCAGTCCCTTTTGTTTTCTAGATTCTGCGTTTAAACCAGTTTAAGGAGTTCTCGACGCCTTGTGTTGAAAAGCTTTGAAGGCAGTTTGTTGCCCGCTTCGTATTGATTTTTTTCTGCGGCCGAGTTTCCCTATTTTTCTTCAAAACACTTTTTGGTGTAAAGGTGACTGCTTTGACTTGTGTCAAGCTTGGACGCTTTTGTTATTTTGGTTTTCTTTTGTTCAATAAAAGACTGAGAAAGGTGCCTTCTCGTTATATTGAAGAGGGACCCAAGCTTCGCGTTGTTAAGACAACGAACGACCAAAATCATGTTCCACATCACGCTGAAATCAACTGTCTTCAGGTTGGTTCACGAATAAAGACAAGCGCAGGCGCAAAGGCAGGGGTATTCATTCTATCACCGTGAAAAATCTACAAATTTAGTCGGCCTTTAGTAAAAAATTATGGTATTCCCTTCAGCCCGTTTACATAAGATACGAAATTGTTCCAGTGAAGAAAGGGCTCGGCTTCTGAACAATAAGTTTAGAGCAATATGCTGAGAAAAAAATATTAAACAAACATAAATCACTTCGCCTATATGTGTGACAAACTGCCACCAAAACGAAGCACCCTATTACGAATGACCCCATGTGACCGGGTAGGATTGCACACTGGATACGTGCGCTGCCTCAGCGTTGGACTGAGATTCGTGTTTTATCAGAGAGAAAAGCTCTCGCTGAAAATTCGGCCCCAGGGCCTTCTACCTCACAGGCGCGTCTGACTATAGCCTGAATTCGGGTGTGGCATCCGAAGGCAGATACCGTTTTTGACCAACAAGATGCATTTTTGACCAATCAAATATCTTTTTCTTTTGTTGCGATACAAACACGCAACGTCATGACAGGAGGCCAAGGCTCAGCACGACGGCTATAGTGCCACCTAGCCTAGCAACTTGCTATTACTCTACTTTACCCTGTTATCCGGTGTGGGATTCCCCTCTGGGGTACCACTTAGAAACACAAAGAAGGTTCGTTTGGTCCGGATAAAGACGTGTTTATTGACTGAAATGCCAACGCGCTTCGCTCTTAGACAATGAAAAGTCTGGGCGCTGGCTCAATTGCCAGTATCACCCGATCGGTTTCCCGCGCTGCCGCATTACACAGATTCACAGAAAGTCGGAGGCCCACAAAGAGAAACCGAGCTCCGTAGAGCCAGGGCCTCCGCTGACGAGAGCCCGTGACTCTCCATCGGGGCCAGCTTATGTAGGCTCGGAGAATGGACGCGCCCGGGGAGGCCGCTAGCAGTCGCGTCCATTACACCTCTCAAGGGTGCGCCGGTGGCACATTTACCCAACCTGGGCAAGGGAGCGCCGGCCCCTTCGGGGAATTCGGCCTCGGTTCCTTGTATTCGGGAGGCCGCCGCCATTGGTGACGACAATTCCCACGGCCTGCTCGTAGCTAGACCCAGATAGGGAAGCCCATGATTCCCACACTCCCCCCTTTCAAGGCTAAGGTAGGCCTAACAAAATAAAATCAAAAAAGAATAAAAATGCTAGAGCTAAAAAAGCCTGCCGCAAAGAAATACACAAAGAAATAAAAAGGAAAACGGTCAGCGCGGTACATTCTGAAAAGCACTAGCTCGCTGCTTGGAAGTGAACCCCGGGTGCTGTCGAACTCTGCAGCCCACGCTTCTTGGCAGCCTTACTGGGAGCAGCATTGAACGGTCCGTGTAGTGGCCGGCCTTGGGCAGGAAGGAAGGCCTGGTCACTCTACAATGAAATGTTCGAAGAACCACGGAAAGTACGGCGGCTGGGCGCCTCTTCCTGGGGACGACCATGTGGCACGGGCACTGTTACTGGGTTCGTGACGGGATGCGAGCTGCTTGTAGTCGGCACCGGTCCACTGTCCACAGCTTGGTTCCGCGACTGAATGCCACGTGTTGCTGGCCTGGAGGCGAGTCCAGGCAGCGGCCCAGCGGGAGGGTGGCTGCCGCCATCTTGGCCAGCCGCCGATGAGCCGGGTCTGGACAGGCAGGCCGGCGACGCTGCGGCGACGATGACGCCCCCTGGCGTCGATACCACCTCGATGTGGCCCCATGACTCAGGAACCACCGGGCACTGGAATGCAGCTTGCGCACTGGCCCCTCTCCCGTTTCGTTTCCCAAGAAGGAAGCTTCGGAAACTCCGAGCAAGGTGGAGCCGTCCTACTGGGGACACTCGACCAATCTCTGGGTGCACAAGGCCCAGAGATACAAAAAAGAGGCAGAGACAAAAGTGTCTTTTCTGCCTTGAGTCGCGTGCTCCGCACTGGATCGGCTTGCGGAGTTATTGTGAAAATAGTTACTCGACTCCGCTTAACGTGAACATGGATGTCCACATACCGAGCTGACTGGCTGCGTCCGGACATTTCATCGAATGCCGTTTCATCGAACACCGTTTTATCGAACGCCGTTTCCTCGAACGCAGTTTCCTCGAGCACCGTTTCATAAAAACCTTTTCATCGAACAACGTTACGGTCTGTAATATTTTGGAATTTACTTTAATTTTTATACACAACTTCATCTAATTCTGTTGTTTTTTTTTGTTTCTGTTTTTATATCACTGGGTGCAGTGACGAAATAAGTTCCATCGTGAACATATCCTGCTTCGAGAAGAAAGCCTCCATGAAACAATGACCCCTCTCCATGTCGCATGAAACAATTAAAAATGAGACAAAAAATGAAAGCCGTTTACAACTCTCTGTAACGCCGAATTAGAGCGCAGCTCTTGAGGAGGAGGAGGGAAGGGTACTGGGGGGTGGGTCAAGTGACCTCGGGGGGCGGGGGGGGGTCACGTGACCTTGTGGGTCACGTGACCTTGTGGGAGTCACGTGACCTTGGGGCGTCACGTGACGTCGGGGGGTCACGTGACCTGGGGCCACGTGACGATACCGATGACGTCATCAGTAGCGTCATTGATGACGCCATCAGTGATGATGATGACGATGCGGATGCCGGTGACGTCATCAGTGACGTCAATAATGACGTCATCAGTGATGATGACGATGACGATGCGGATGCCGGTGACGTCATCAGTGACGTCACTGACGACGTCATCAGTGCCTATGACGTCAACGGGGGGTCACGTGACCTCGGGGGGTATCCCCAGGTCACGTGACCCCAGGGGGGGTCACGACCTGGGTAACCATCGTGACCCTCGTGAGGGTAACCCTAGTAACCCTTGTGAGGGCAACTCTCGTGACCCTCGTGAGGGTAACTCTCGTGACCCTCGTAAGGGTAACTCTCATAACCCTCGTGACCCTCGTGAGGGTAACTAACCCTCGTAACCCTCGTGAGGGTTACGAGGGTGAGTAACCCTCGTGAGGGTAACTCTCATAACCCTCGTGACCCTCGTGAGGGTAACCCTCGTGAAGGTTACCCTCACGAGGGTTACTAACCCTCGTAACCCTCAAAAGGGTTACCTTCACGAGGGTTACCCTCACGAGGGTTACTAACCCTCGTAACCCTCGTGAGGGTTACAAGGGTAAGTAACCCTCGTGAGGGTAACCCTCGTGAAGGTAACCCTCGTGAGGGTTACGAGGTTAAGTAACCCTCGTGGCCCTCGTGATCCTCGTGAGGGTAACCCTCATGAGATTAACCCTCGTAACCCTCGTAACCCTCACGAGGGTTACGAGGGTTGCGGTTACGCCGACGCCGACGGCGACGGCGACGGCGACGGCGACGCCGACGCCGACGGCGACGCCGCTCAAGCCGGGAACGGGCCCCTAAGAGCTGCGCTCTAAAACAGAAAGCACACCCAAGCAGCACATAATATTGAGGCGATATTCGCCTCGGGTCGGGAAGGTCGTGCGAGTATTGCCGATTTTTTCGTTGTATCGGGAAAATTGTGCTGCTACTATTTTGATTCTGATGATGTCGACAAAATATCTGTTATATTGCGGCGACGCAACCATGATATGTATGGTACACGAACCGTGCTTTTCCCTGAATATCGTTTCTGAATCGGCAAGAACTGCGCAGCATTAGGCATTTTTGGCCGATTTGAAAATGATATTGAAAAAAAGCCGGTATCATTTTCACCCGGCCGATGTCCATAGAATATCTGTTATATTGCACCGACGCAAACCGGGTAACCACGATTGCACGAATATTTTTTTTTTCCTCCCAAAAAGATAAGTTGGAAGGGGAGACGAGAGAAACGGGACGACACGAGCGAGAGAGGAGGCATAATAAGAAAGAGAGTGAACCCAACCTTTTTAGTTCAACCTCACGTGACCAGACTCGCTGGTGCCTTGGAAAGCCAACTTGAAAAGAAGAGGGAGAGAGACAGTTGTGACGTACCCGTCTTCGGTTAATCCTTCGAAATAGGGCACTCGGCAGTGTTGCCAGATTGGGCTTCATATAGCCGAATTGGGCGGCATTTTTTTCTAGTTGGCGTCAAAATTTTGTAGTTGGCTATGTGGCTATTTTGGGCTATTTCTAAGAATGCGGCGAACTTTTGTCGAACCTCAAGGTCGACGCCGAACTTTGTGGTTCGGCTAGTTAATTTTCAAACTTTTAATCAGTTTCGAAAAAAAAAATTATTTCTCTTTCGGCTAGTCGAGAGGAAAGAGAGGAAGGAGAAAGGCTTCAAACTTCTACAAACTTCGGGGTTTTCACAATGCGCAGCGAAGCAGTGTTTGCAGAGTTCATGCGGTCTCCCTACTGTGCAGTGGAGCAAACAAAACAGATTGCACTATTACCTCAGGCCCGGTAGCGTGCCTTCAACCCGGACGCATATGGCTCTGCCCGGACGTAGACTGAACTCTCCAAATGCAGCTTTGGTGCCCATTGTGAGAATCTTTAGGCACCCAGGTTTGTAAAATTGAGAAGTCCGCAGTTTTACCGCGAAACAATTGACTACCTTCCAGTCGTTGTCCACCCCAAGAAAGGACAACACGATAAAAAATAGCGTGAACATGAATGGGTGACACTAATATTCTTCACAAAGAAAAAGAGACGGGTGGGATATCAGTAAGGACCTCAGATAGTGGGGTTCTGGTTTGAAATACATAGTGCTCTGACTGTTCTAAGTCTGTATTTTGTTCTTTTACTGTATGATCCTATCTACCGGGCTTCACAATAAAGCTGTCTGTGTGTTTTGTACTTCTGAAAACCTACGAAGGTAGGTCCAGTTTTGTACGAATTTTCATTCTATCGAAGCTTTTCTTGAAAAAAAAATTCAGAAGTAACATAATGTACACAAAAGGAGGTGCATCTGAGGGTTGAAACAGAGATTGTAACGTGTATTGTATGACTGTGAGAAATCGTCAATATAAGCTTAAAAATCATTGTTTTCAGTCTTGGCTATTTTGGGCTATCGTTTTTTTACGGCTTTGGCTATATTTGGGCTATACCTCCCAGTCGTTTGGCGGTTTTTTGGTGGGACCATCTGGCAACACTGGCACTCGGGCCCAAAGCAAGATCCGGTTAGGTGTGCGCGCGGGTGTGTTGGTGTGCGTGTTTCAAGAAGCGAGAGGGCAACGTGCGGTGACTCATGGCGATCGCGACATAGTTCGGAGAGGGCGCCCCCCCCCCTTGCCCCCCCCCCCCCCCCCTTTTTGACGTGAAAATCTACTGGCCTCCTTCCCCTCACCACGAGCATGAGGAGGACCACGTTGCCCAAGCAAACAGAAACAGAAACGGGCGACGGACATTTCAGCAAAGCCTCCGACTGGAAAGAATTCTCCCCACCTTTTCTGCGGCAGAAATGGAGCACCTCGGAGGGGAACAAAAAGGAAGGAAAAACGGGGCCAGGTGCTGGGCGTACGGGCGGTGCGGAGACCAGGACGCCGATTTTTCCTTGGACGGGACGGCGTGGAGGCAGCGAGACATCGACGGACATTGATGAAAGGGATATTGATGAAAGGATGATTTCCAACGCTGTGGGAACTCGACGCGTCTTCTCCAAGACCACCAGATCCGCGAGTGCTTGCCGGATGGTTTTCGATTTTAGAGCGCAGCTCTCAGGGGCCCGTTTCCAGCCTGAGCGGCGTCGCCGTCGGCGTCGGCGTAACCGGGAGGGGGGGGGGGGTCACGTGACTTCCCCCCCGAGGTCACGTGACCCCCCCCCCCCCCCCGAGGTCACGTGACCCCCCGGGGTCACGTGACTACCCGCAGGTGACGTGACCCCCCTCAGTACCCTTCCCTCCTCCTCCTCAAGAGCTGCGCTCCGATTCGGCGTTACAGGGATTTGTGAACGGCTTTCATTTTTTTTGTTCGCTTGATACTACGCCAGTTCCGTGGATTCGGCGAGCAAGTCCCGCTACGGTTTCAGTGACATCTGAGGCAACTAGTCAACGATGACACTGGTCATTATCGAAAGACCCACTTTCGACAAAGAGTCTTCTTGGAGTTCGTGTTCAAATGTTTTCGTGGCGGATAAAGCGGGACATGTGGATACGATAGACAGGTGAGAAACAACTTATTTACGGGTTTTCATGGTCATGTAGGACGCAAGCAAAGTGCTGCAGTCGATTTTTTTTAAGTCTCGTGATAAAATGGAATCGTGTTCTTCGTCGTTATCCGCGTGCTGTTGCGTTGACATTTGTAAATGTGCGTGGTATACTTCGTTTCATATTATTTCCAAGCGAAGCCAAAGCTAGAAACGCGAGACCAGCGCTTTTTGCGTTTCTCCCCAGCTCGCGCGCTCGAGCGAAGCCTGAACGCACGGAACCTTCGCGCTCGCGCTTCCAGCTTTGCCTTTGCTCGCACATAAGTCTAGTTTCCATTGGAGGTGAATAAAAAGTCTGATTATTGAACGTGCGTTGCTGGTACTTGTGTGTGTATTTATTGGCCTCCTGCGTTGCCCAGGGCCGGTTTGCTCATCTTGCGGCCGCGGCTGCGGCCAAGAGGGATTTTTCTGTCACGTGACCAGCTCCATGGGGACAAGGAAGTACCTAGCGTCCCTGCCTAATGGCGGAGAAATCCGTATCGCTTCAAGCACAAAAACCTAATTTCGCTCGCAGAAACTGACTGCAGGGACTTTCAACTGGAGTCCAATTGACCGCCCCGTTATACTGTAGGAGCCGCAGGTAAAGTTACGGCCGGGGAGGGTAAAAATGAGCCAAAATAAAGGAAAAACCACTCGAGATGAAAGTGGTGGCAGAATATTTATATGCCAGCGCCTGCGTCTCGCGCTTTCTACTGTGGTCGAGAGGTAAGAAAGAAAAAAAAAGTGGTCGAGAGGTTAGAGCGTCGGTACTTATCGTCACGGCGTGAAAGTCCCGGGTTCAAATCGCGCTAGGAATTTTTTTTTTTGTATTTTTCGCGTGTCTTACTTTTTAACTGTGATCCTTTTTAGAAATCATCCACTTGCACTACTGCGCCTTACAAGCTTTTACTGTTAGTCCCACCTGTTCAATCGAAACACCGGTAAGAAAAAAAAAGATCGAGGCAAGTTAACGCGCTAATACAATCATTTCATAATGTTCATTAAAAGGAAACCAAGGTAACAGCATCGGTATGGCTTTCACACAAACGGAGCCGAAAGAAGCATCCTTTCCCCAGCAACTAATTTTATGTGTTTTTAAATATACAACGCTCTTGCTACGACTCCTTTCAATAACAGGAGACGCCTAGCAAAGACGCCGTCCGAAGCTCCAACGTCTCCTTTCTTGATTTTTTTTTTCTTTTTATTAACTTTGTTACTTCATTTTGATGTTGGGTTCGACTGCTCCCTTCTCTGTGACGATGCCGTCTGTGGACATACGTTTGGCAGGACTCTGGTTTGGCGTCTGTTTTGTCACGCGATGGTGTGGTCCGACCGTTCAACCAACGAGTTTGTTAGAATTGTGTCACGAGGTATAAAATGGCGGATGAAATAAAAATAATAAATACAAAGAAGCGCGCAGTTCCCCCTCGGCGCTTTATTCTTCCAGAGGCGAGCATCGCAGTGCCATGGCGTTCAACTTGTGCCGTCTTCATGGCGCCATGAAAGACCCTCTTGAAGCAATTAATTTGCTTTAGCGCGTTGGCCTGCTCCTGGCTCCTGGGTTTTCTTGCGTGTCCAGAGTGCGAAGCTGGAATGACAAGCTGCAAGTCCGCGCTAGATCTGCGGATGGCTACACGGGGGGTTGGGGTGCGGTGTGCGGATGACTCGTGAGGTGCCCAGGAGGAAGCCGGTCAAAGTTCAGTGCCGGGGCGAGGTCTCTGTACCGAGCGGTTCCTTTTTCGAAGGATCGCACCTGACGCTTCTCCAACTCGTGAAAATCATCCTCCGGATGCCAGAACCTACCGTGCGCCGTCATTCAGCGGGAGGCTGATATCGCAAGTAAGACAATAACTGATTGGGCGAGTCTTTGTCGGAAGGTTGTGGTAAATGCCGTCTTTAAGCATTCAGACATGATTGGTGGCGAAAGCGTGACTGTAGAACTAGACGAGAGTATGTTCGGTCGGCACAAGTACCATCGCGGGTATTTAAGGCCTGGCCAGTGGGTTTTCGGCGGTGTGGCGCGTTGCAGCGGGTGCTGCTTTCTTGTTCCCGTGGGGACCCGTGACGCTAAAACCGTGCAAGGGCTAATAGCCGAGTGGGTCCGCCCTGGAACAAGAATAATCACTGATTGTTGGGCTGGCTATCGCAAGCTTGCAGATGACGCTCGCTTCACGCACCTCACCGTCAACCACAAGCTGCACTTTGTCGACGCGAACACTGGTGCGCACACCAATACGGTGGATTGCACATGGGCCCACGTCAAATACTCTCTTCCATCTGGATGGCGCGAGAGCCACCATTTCACTGGTCACCTTGCAAAGTTCATATTTTGGAGGAGAGACAAGGCGCGCGGAAACACTGATTCCAGTCGTTCGTCGCCGCGGCCGCCAAAATCTAGAGCCCCGACGCAGACAGGGCCAGGATTCTGACGGCCCCGGTGACTTCGAGTGATCCGCTGCGCTGAGCCCGTCACCTGCCTGCATGCATAAAGACGACTTATGCGCCAACCGCTTGTCAAGTGCTCGTTACGTCAGTTATAGGTTCTGGTAGCGGTCTAAACGGTCCTTTTCAGGGCCCCCATATTTTGCAAACAGAGCTGTGTTTTGAATGCGGCACCCCGTGTCTCTGTAAAAAGTTCACAGGAAAGACCCTGCAAACATATGTGGTTCCCAACTTGGATATCGGGTGTTATGATTAAAAAAAAAAATTTTTCTTGCTTATTTCGCGCCTTTGATCCGAATAAATGCCGCAGTTGCAGTCATCCCGCGGTGCTGTTGCTCGCCCATTCGCCGTCGGCGTGCCTCAGCTTCGTCGTCTTTGCTATCGGCGCACCGGCGAAGGCGGCCTTTGATCCGAATAAATGCCGCCGTTGCAGTCGCCCCGCGGTGTTGTTGCTTGCTCGATCGCCGTCGGCGTGTCTCAGCTTCGTCGTCTTTGCTAGCGGCGCACCGGCGGAGGCGGCCTTTGATCCGAATAAATGCCGCCGTTGCAGTCGCCCCGCGGTGTTGTTGCTTGCTCGATCGCCGTCGGCGTGTCTCAGCTTCGTCGTCTTTGCTATCGGCGCACCGGCGAAGGCGGCCTTTGATCCGAATAAATGCCGCCGTTGCAGTCGCCCCGCGGTGTTGTTGCTTGCTCGATCGCCGTCGGCGTGTCTCAGCTTCGTCGTCTTTGCTAGCGGCGCACCGGCGAAGGCGGCCTTTGATCCGAATAAATGCCGCCGTTGCAGTCGCCCCGCGGTGTTGTTGCTTGCTCGATCGCCGTCGGCGTGTCTCAGCTTCGTCGTCTTTGCTATCGGCGCACCGGCGAAGGCGGCCTTTGATCCGAATAAATGCCGCCGTTGCAGTCGCCCCGCGGTGTTGTTGCTTGCTCGATCGCCGTCGGCGTGTCTCAGCTTCGTCGTCTTTGCTATCGGCGCACCGGCGAAGGCGGCCTTTGATCCGAATAAATGCCGCCGTTGCAGTCGCCCCGCGGTGTTGTTGCTTGCTCGATCGCCGTCGGCGTGTCTCAGCTTCGTCGTCTTTGCTATCGGCGCACCGGCGAAGGCGGCCTTTGATCCGAATAAATGCCGCCGTTGCAGTCGCCCCGCGGTGTTGTTGCTTGCTCGATCGCCGTCGGCGTGTCTCAGCTTCGTCGTCTTTGCTATCGGCGCACCGGCGAAGGCGGCCTTTGATCCGAATAAATGCCGCCGTTGCAGTCGCCCCGCGGTGTTGTTGCTTGCTCGATCGCCGTCGGCGTGTCTCAGCTTCGTCGTCTTTGCTATCGGCGCACCGGCGAAGGCGGCCTTTGATCCGAATAAATGCCGCCGTTGCAGTCGCCCCGCGGTGTTGTTGCTTGCTCGATCGCCGTCGGCGTGTCTCAGCTTCGTCGTCTTTGCTATCGGCGCACCGGCGAAGGCGGCCTTTGATCCGAATAAATGCCGCCGTTGCAGTCGCCCCGCGGTGTTGTTGCTTGCTCGATCGCCGTCGGCGTGTCTCAGCTTCGTCGTCTTTGCTATCGGCGCACCGGCGAAGGCGGCCTTTGATCCGAATAAATGCCGCCGTTGCAGTCGCCCCGCGGTGTTGTTGCTTGCTCGATCGCCGTCGGCGTGTCTCAGCTTCGTCGTCTTTGCTATCGGCGCACCGGCGAAGGCGGCCTTTGATCCGAATAAATGCCGCCGTTGCAGTCGCCCCGCGGTGTTGTTGCTTGCTCGATCGCCGTCGGCGTGTCTCAGCTTCGTCGTCTTTGCTAGCGGCGCACCGGCGAAGGCGGCCTTTGATCCGAATAAATGCCGCCGTTGCAGTCGCCCCGCGGTGTTGTTGCTTGCTCGATCGCCGTCGGCGTGTCTCAGCTTCGTCGTCTTTGCTATCGGCGCACCGGCGAAGGCGGCCTTTGATCCGAATAAATGCCGCCGTTGCAGTCGCCCCGCGGTGTTGTTGCTTGCTCGATCGCCGTCGGCGTGTCTCAGCTTCGTCGTCTTTGCTATCGGCGCACCGGCGAAGGCGGCCTTTGATCCGAATAAATGCCGCCGTTGCAGTCGCCCCGCGGTGTTGTTGCTTGCTCGATCGCCGTCGGCGTGTCTCAGCTTCGTCGTCTTTGCTATCGGCGCACCGGCGAAGGCGGCCTTTGATCCGAATAAATGCCGCCGTTGCAGTCGCCCCGCGGTGTTGTTGCTTGCTCGATCGCCGTCGGCGTGTCTCAGCTTCGTCGTCTTTGCTAGCGGCGCACCGGCGAAGGCGGCCTTTGATCCGAATAAATGCCGCCGTTGCAGTCGCCCCGCGGTGTTGTTGCTTGCTCGATCGCCGTCGGCGTGTCTCAGCTTCGTCGTCTTTGCTATCGGCGCACCGGCGAAGGCGGCCTTTGATCCGAATAAATGCCGCCGTTGCAGTCGCCCCGCGGTGTTGTTGCTTGCTCGATCGCCGTCGGCGTGTCTCAGCTTCGTCGTCTTTGCTATCGGCGCACCGGCGAAGGCGGCCTTTGATCCGAATAAATGCCGCCGTTGCAGTCGCCCCGCGGTGTTGTTGCTTGCTCGATCGCCGTCGGCGTGTCTCAGCTTCGTCGTCTTTGCTATCGGCGCACCGGCGAAGGCGGCCTTTGATCCGAATAAATGCCGCCGTTGCAGTCGCCCCGCGGTGTTGTTGCTTGCTCGATCGCCGTCGGCGTGTCTCAGCTTCGTCGTCTTTGCTAGCGGCGCACCGGCGAAGGCGGCCTTTGATCCGAATAAATGCCGCCGTTGCAGTCGCCCCGCGGTGTTGTTGCTTGCTCGATCGCCGTCGGCGTGTCTCAGCTTCGTCGTCTTTGCTAGCGGCGCACCGGCGAAGGCGGCCTTTGATCCGAATAAATGCCGCCGTTGCAGTCGCCCCGCGGTGTTGTTGCTTGCTCGATCGCCGTCGGCGTGTCTCAGCTTCGTCGTCTTTGCTATCGGCGCACCGGCGAAGGCGGCCTTTGATCCGAATAAATGCCGCCGTTGCAGTCGCCCCGCGGTGTTGTTGCTTGCTCGATCGCCGTCGGCGTGTCTCAGCTTCGTCGTCTTTGCTAGCGGCGCACCGGCGAAGGCGGCCTTTGATCCGAATAAATGCCGCCGTTGCAGTCGCCCCGCGGTGTTGTTGCTTGCTCGATCGCCGTCGGCGTGTCTCAGCTTCGTCGTCTTTGCTATCGGCGCACCGGCGAAGGCGGCCTTTGATCCGAATAAATGCCGCCGTTGCAGTCGCCCCGCGGTGTTGTTGCTTGCTCGATCGCCGTCGGCGTGTCTCAGCTTCGTCGTCTTTGCTATCGGCGCACCGGCGAAGGCGGCCTTTGATCCGAATAAATGCCGCCGTTGCAGTCGCCCCGCGGTGTTGTTGCTTGCTCGATCGCCGTCGGCGTGTCTCAGCTTCGTCGTCTTTGCTAGCGGCGCACCGGCGAAGGCGGCCTTTGATCCGAATAAATGCCGCCGTTGCAGTCGCCCCGCGGTGTTGTTGCTTGCTCGATCGCCGTCGGCGTGTCTCAGCTTCGTCGTCTTTGCTATCGGCGCACCGGCGAAGGCGGCCTTTGATCCGAATAAATGCCGCCGTTGCAGTCGCCCCGCGGTGTTGTTGCTTGCTCGATCGCCGTCGGCGTGCCTCAGCTTCGTCGTCTTTGCTATCGGCGCACCGGCGGAGGCGGCCTTTGATCCGAATAAATGCCGCCGTTGCAGTCGCCCCGCGGTGTTGTTGCTTGCTCGATCGCCGTCGGCGTGCCTCAGCTTCGTCGTCTTTGCTAGCGGCGCACCGGCGAAGGCGGCCTTTGATCCGAATAAATGCCGCCGTTGCAGTCGCCCCGCGGTGTTGTTGCTTGCTCGATCGCCGTCGGCGTGCCTCAGCTTCGTCGTCTTTGCTATCGGCGCACCGGCGAAGGCGGCCTTTGATCCGAATAAATGCCGCCGTTGCAGTCGCCCCGCGGTGTTGTTGCTTGCTCGATCGCCGTCGGCGTGTCTCAGCTTCGTCGTCTTTGCTAGCGGCGCACCGGCGGAGGCGGCCTTTGATCCGAATAAATGCCGCCGTTGCAGTCGCCCCGCGGTGTTGTTGCTTGCTCGATCGCCGTCGGCGTGTCTCAGCTTCGTCGTCTTTGCTATCGGCGCACCGGCGAAGGCGGCCTTTGATCCGAATAAATGCCGCCGTTGCAGTCGCCCCGCGGTGTTGTTGCTTGCTCGATCGCCGTCGGCGTGTCTCAGCTTCGTCGTCTTTGCTAGCGGCGCACCGGCGAAGGCGGCCTTTGATCCGAATAAATGCCGCCGTTGCAGTCGCCCCGCGGTGTTGTTGCTTGCTCGATCGCCGTCGGCGTGCCTCAGCTTCGTCGTCTTTGCTATCGGCGCACCGGCGAAGGCGGCCTTTGATCCGAATAAATGCCGCCGTTGCAGTCGCCCCGCGGTGTTGTTGCTTGCTCGATCGCCGTCGGCGTGTCTCAGCTTCGTCGTCTTTGCTATCGGCGCACCGGCGAAGGCGGCCTTTGATCCGAATAAATGCCGCCGTTGCAGTCGCCCCGCGGTGTTGTTGCTTGCTCGATCGCCGTCGGCGTGTCTCAGCTTCGTCGTCTTTGCTAGCGGCGCACCGGCGAAGGCGGCCTTTGATCCGAATAAATGCCGCCGTTGCAGTCGCCCCGCGGTGTTGTTGCTTGCTCGATCGCCGTCGGCGTGCCTCAGCTTCGTCGTCTTTGCTATCGGCGCACCGGCGAAGGCGGCCTTTGATCCGAATAAATGCCGCCGTTGCAGTCGCCCCGCGGTGTTGTTGCTTGCTCGATCGCCGTCGGCGTGTCTCAGCTTCGTCGTCTTTGCTATCGGCGCACCGGCGAAGGCGGCCTTTGATCCGAATAAATGCCGCCGTTGCAGTCGCCCCGCGGTGTTGTTGCTTGCTCGATCGCCGTCGGCGTGTCTCAGCTTCGTCGTCTTTGCTAGCGGCGCACCGGCGGAGGCGGTTGATCTGACACACCGCGTTCGGCTGTGGCTAGCAGACGGCGTTCGTAAAATGGCGTCAGCAGTTGCTAGCTTCACGCGGCGGTACCGTGCGTGCTCTATTCATTCGGCGTTCGTTGCCATGGTGACGGCGAGTTGCCATGGTGACGGCGAGGAAAGCAGACGAACTTTTTGATGCGGAAGAACGCTGCGGCGCAGCGATACCGGGTGCGTTTTAAGGCCCTTCCCGCATGCTTTTCAATGGGCGGAAGGCGAACAAAAAGAGTTCGAAATAAGGACTCATAATTTGACGAGCCTTGCACGAAAAGCATGTTTTTTTGGCCATCCCGCGTCCTGTTTTTTTTACCCGTAACATGGGTCTAAAGTATCAAATTGCCGTACAAACTTTAGCGTCTCAAACCGTCACGCATGCAGAAGCTTGCCTGCTCTGGAGCGGAGCTCGAGATCACGATGAAAATAAAAAAGAAACAACAAAAATTCGAACGCCGTCAAAACTGAGCGTGAGCCAAGAGTTGCCGTTTCACGCGTTCCAAAGTAGACATGACAAAGAAAAAGAAAAATGTAAGCGTCGCGACACAGGTGTTTTGACGTCATCACCCAGAGATAAGAGACGCGTACCCTAGCGGTGGTGTCATGAATTTGGCACTTTTGATTGTCTTGCGGCGTTGAGTTTCGCCGATCTCTGGCGTCCAAAGGTGTTTTTTCGTTTTTCAGCACCAGACAGAATTAAAAAAGGCTCCACCAACGTGCCATAAATAGTGCGAGGCTCAATCAGCTGAGCTTGTACTACCCAAAATGAGGGAGCTACAGTTTGTTCAAAGCTTCAGCGCAGGAGGCCTATACTAATGTTACTTTATTACCTTTACCGCGTTTATACTAAAATCTTAACTGTATTAAGGTTATATTACCATTGTATACAAAATGAGTTATATTTTGTTCTAAGGCAGGTCAAGCCCATAGGGAGGAGCAAATTAGTTGAATAAATAGTAAATTTAGTACCCCTGTCACACGAAAAAGTGAACATATTTTCATTAAATGATATGGAATTTAATCAGTTCGCGGATTTGAGTGATCATGCGAGTGTCGCAAGCTGATTTGTCGACCGCATAATGTTATGCGATCGAAATTACATTAATTTTGTCATGTAGCCGGGGTATAATGCAAGAATTCAGTGACTGCACGCGATAACGTTCGCTTACATTTATCGTAAGTGACACTTCTCTAGCCGTGTCCGCGTTGACTACGTCTACCTAATTTTTGACTGTGATCTGTGTTCCTGTGTCCAATCACTCCGTGTCTCGCCATTTTGCCGAAGTATTTCTGCATAAGACATGCGTTCCTACAGCAATAATCGCGACTCAACGTTTTCGACTTAAAACAATCACATTTTTATAGACGCCTTATCCGCATAGCTCGTGCCATTTCGTGCCGATTATTCAGCGGTGTTTTGCCCATGTAATGTTTTCTAGACCAGTTTCTATGTGCAGCATTCATTTTAGCTAATAAGACACGCGTATGTGACTAAAAACGCGTTACGACGGTCGGTCCACGCGCGTTGCCTTCGCTTCGACGCGCGCCCCCGATGGCCTTCCTTTGCGACGTCACAAGAAGAGCGCTACGGTCTTATTTCTAGGAGGTGTTGGCTGTTGGGCTTATGTTTGCATGTGCCGTGTATGTGTATGCGCTCAATGCTGATGCCAATGCGCTCAGCTGATGCTTGTGGTATGTGTAATGTATCTACATGTGTGTATAATAAAGGTGCCAAAAAAGCCCGAAGCGTAATGGGTGCGTGAGCAAGTAAAAATATTTTTGCACCACATAAATTGGGCGAAATCGACAGTCCATTTCAACTCGAGAAGGCGAGGGTAAGACAGGCCGGGGAGGAGGAAGCAGACGGAACGCTAAAGAGACGAGGATGTTTCCGCCTCTCTTCTCCAGCGTTCCATCTGCTTCCTCCTCCCCGGCCTTCTTACCCTCGCCCTACCATCTTGAGGCGCCGAGGCTCCAAGTACTCTATACACCAACTCATGTTTACAAACAAACCGGAGCGCCCCTAGCGGACGCCACCGGCACCGCGCATGCGCGATGGGTGTGTGGGCAAGGAGCTCGCCGTCGCCCATAAACAAACCATTGAAATGCGATGTTGTCGGCGTCGGTGTGAGTCCCCCTGTCCTTTTTCGCGTTCGAATTGTTGGTTCTATGTCTTCCTGGCGATGTCTGACAATCTTGAGCGGCGTCAGCGAAATTACCGAGGCTCGTTACACCGCAAAACTTCACGTGAAAAATGTGACATGTGGCGATTCATTCCGCGTGGACGCCGCAGATTGTACGCTCAAGCCTGATTCACATGATGAGATTTCGCTCGGAATTTTCAGTCGCGACGCCGCTCGGGCTGCAAAAGCGTGAACCGTAGCTGAGATGGTCGACGACGGTACTGAAGTCGCAAGCAGAATCGGACCAACTGAATTAGGCATAACAACAAGTCGGTGTTGGTCACTGGTAACAATGACCAACATCTCCTTGTATCTACTGTTAACATCGAGCCTGCTTACCAACCTTCAAATTTGAGTCTTTTGAGGCCTGCACTCACTTCTTATCGCAAGTACCGGGCCAACATTTGGTCTACGGACCGGCGTCGTCTAAGAGAGCAGACGACAAGCGGAAACGTTTGAAAGAGCAGACGACAATTCGAACAATCAGGCGGCCGTTTGAACTTGAAGACGCACTGAACATAGTCCACAGGTGGTCCGCACAACTTGACAGTTTTCTGGCGTTCATGTTGGAACAAAACAAATAAATCTGATGACCAAAAGTATCCGTGAATTCAACCCAAAGTGCTTCCCGCCCAAGCAGTCGTCGTCCGAAGGCGTCTGCTTTTCCCTTTTCACGGCACATATCCAGATTCTCGGACGAACCCAGCACGTGAAAACTGACCTTCAAACCTTTCTCGACACTTTTGGTTCGGCCCAGTCACGGCGTTTTGACGAGAAGGCAGGTTTTTGTCTGGTTCCTTTCAAAATAACGCAGGAATACACGTCTGGCATGGGGACTTCTGCCCACAGCCCCAGACCGGAAGTGCGACCGACGCGCCACCACCGCACCGTGACGTCACAGAGATGAGTTCGTGTATAGGTATACACTCCGTGCGGGAACTATAGGGGGCGCTTTGAAAAACGTGCGCAGCGCCGCTAGCGGAGGAGCTGGCGTTCGACTGTGAGGCGCGTTCAGCAGCCTGCGGCGCCTTTTCGCATGGCAAGCTGTGGCGGCGGAAGCGCGCACGGACGAAACTTTTGCTTTTTGTGCCGATAAGTTGAGAGTGACGTTGCATGAGGGCTCTGACAGACCTAAGAAGGGCATCTAGCTGTTCTCTACTTCTTGTATATTGAGTTTGAGTCGTTATTAGGGGTAATTTCTCTAGTTGCGGCCGAAAAAGGAGTTGGAGCAATTTTCCGAAAAACAAGACGGCCGCCACCATAATTGCTCTGAGTGGGAAATTTATTTCGCTCGTCGCTGTAAGCCTAGGACTGCTGGAACGATGATATTTGGAGGCGAGTGAGATGTTCACTAAGTTTGTGCACGAAGAGTGCCAAGTTTCTTTAAGACAGCAGGTGTGAAAGTTATGTTTCTAACGAATAAAGAAATAAAGATGTACGGGATATCAAATATTGGACCCAAATTGTTGTGTAATAGCGGGCTGTGCAAAGTGCAGATTTGGGCACACAGGTGCTTCGACTTGACAGTAACATGGTACAGCACTTATTATACAAAAAAAGAATAAAAATTGGCATAGGGAAACTAGGTGAAAATTTGGTTTGGGTGGCGTAACTGAATGGGAACCGGTTTTGACCATGAAAAGGCTGTCAAGAGAATACCACTGGTCGGGGGAGGTGGAGACTTTAGAGGTAGGAAGGGACTAGTGGACTGTACTTCCAATTGAAACAACTTTACGAAAGGTGGTTCCAAAGCCGAGAAAACAAAGTTGTCGGCCAACACACGGTTTGGCCGCCAAGGGCTTTTGCGGTCAGCTGTTGTGTAGTAATCTGGTTGTGCGAGGTGCTGATTTTCGGCACACAGGTACTTCGACATGACCGTCACTTGGCACAACACTTGTTATAACAAAAAGAGTTGGCATAGCGAAACCAGGTGGAAATTTAGTTTGGGCGGCGTAACTAAATGGGAACTTGCTTTGACCGTCAAAGGCTGTCAGATAATACCACTCATCGTGGGAGGTGCACACGGTAGGAAGGGACCAGAGGACGGTACTTCCAGTTCGAACCACTTTCCGATAGGTGCATGGCTCTAAAGCCGAGAAAAAAAAAAATTGTTGTCTACAGAACTCGGGGTGTCAGTGTTTCCACATCCAAAAGGAGGCTGATCAAGAAAGAAAGCACACCACACAAACTTCCATACTCAAACGTCGAGTCTCCAGTGATTCCGAGTTTCATTGTTGTTTTCTTAAGATTTATATTTGTCACTTTTTTTACCGTTCGAATCTTTCTTCATGAAGTACAGATTGCGTGCCATACTTGTCCGGAAATATCATCGACACGTACGATGGGGACGAAACTTCTTTGGAGGGCATTCCTCCAACGAAATTGGCACTGCATACCCGCGAGTGTGGGATGGCATTTCAGTTCGTCCCATCGGCGCTGACACATGTGCGCGTTACTGGTACGAAAACAAACGCAGAGCGCAAAGCGGCAGTGTAGAAAATGTCAGCATTGCAGACACAGTGGCAGACAAGATCGGGAGACCAAATTCCTCGCGTCGTACGGCACGGCTCCATCGTTGTCGCTGTCTTACAAAACATCGGCGAGGTGAAAAACTGTGAAACTTTGTCTCCACGAGATACGACGCATAACTAATGAAGCACTTAATGATGCAGCACAGACAGCACTTCATGCTGTGAACCCAGCTCAACCGCGCCACTCCGACTTCAATGCGTACCAACGTACGCGGCGTGGTTTCGGTTTCGTTTTCTCTGGGGTTCTCACTGCCTAACTTCGGTACCAGCCGCGCGGCGGCGCGCCAGTCGCGTCGCACGTAGAGTTCCTGTATAGCTACCTTTCGCACGGAGTGTATACGTGCAATATCTTGCGGGTGCTCGGACTACACGGCCAGTACAAAATTGAAATTCTCGACCTCCGGCTGATACTCATGGCGAATTCGCCTGGTTCTTTCTGCGCGCTCTCAAGCGCTCTTTCCAGAGCGCGCAAAATCGGGTGGTCGAAAAAGAGTGCTGTGGCCTGATCGGGTGGTTTCATTCCGAGGACGCCTCTCCCCCTCAGAGCGCTCTCTGGCGCTCCGTCTGTAGCCGTCGGAGTGCGGAGCGGCGTAAGCGTCACGTGGTAGCTGGACGGTGATCACGTGGTTTTGTTGACGATGGCCGGCAGTGGTCTGTGCTGGTGTGCGGGGTCCGGCAGGACGGTGATTGATGTGTGGTTCTACAAAGTGCTTGTGCATTCGACGGTGCGAGGATTACAACGGACGGGACGACATTCGTTTGCGACCGCAACAAAAAAAGCCGACGTGAAGTGTTCCCAGTGCTTTCGCAAGATCGTTCATCCCACGGCGGTGAATCCGCTAAGTCTAACCGACGACGAAACCGCTCGCAGAGCTCGCCGCTGTTTTACCGGATTTTGTAGTCGCCTCAAGAAATTTTTGAGGTTTGGTAAAAGTGCGTTCAAAGGTGTGTGTTGTAAAATAAAGGGAGAGCACTGTGATTTGGGTCACATTGCGATGCTTGCGCGATATTTCGCCTTGAGAAAAATGAGGTTTATTAACCATTTTAAATTCGCCTGCTCAGTCGTACGCATGGCCGCTATCGCACCGCATTCACTGTCGAGAACGCGATGAGTTGACTAGTGTTTCCAAGCCTTGGCTTTCGTTCCGTTCTGCAAAAATCGATTCGCGTACTGGCGTTTTCTTTTTCTTTTTACATGCCGATGAGTAAAGCAATTTACGTCAAAGCCGTTATTTCATCACGTTGCGAGCGTAAATTTTGCTCAATCGTCCACCGTAAACTGTAAGATCGTGTTGTTTTAATGCATTACCAATGTGCAGAAAGTTTACTTCCGTGACTGGTCTGAGAATCTCGGAGCGCTCTGAAGCCAGCAGTTGTGATCGGCTGAAAAGGATCCCGAGTAGCTCTGGCGGCGAGGAGGGGGCGCTCTGCTGAATCGAGGTCAGAGGAGAGAGGCGGCCACCCGAATTCACCATCAGTCGACGCTCTAAGTACTCCCGAGATATACCCGCGATATCCAGCAGGTGCTCAGACGACACGCCAGCTCGATTGTCCTACGCGATGCCCGGTGGATACTCAGCCGACGCTTCAAGTACTCTATGGATATACGGGCGATGTCCGGCGGGTACTCCGACGACTCGAATGACATTGGATTAACATACGATGACCGGCGTGCACTCAGCCAGTGGCGTTGTTCTGAGTGGGGGGGCAAGACAACCCCCGCTCCCCCTCCCCTCCCCCCCGCCCCCTTCCGGTCGCAAATTTCTACTATTTTACTAGTAATGGGCCGAACATTTGCCGAATCGAAAGTTCGGCGCCGATTCGGCGGAGCCGAACTTTCGCCGAACTTTTCTAAAAATTTGGCAAATATTCGACAAAGATTTGGTAAAAGGTTTACGTTTTTTCTCTTCTTAACTTAAAAGCAACTTGTAGTGCCTATTGACACAGTTATTACTAAATAAGGTGACATTCTGCAAGATAATTGTATCGGTGTCGCTTTTGTGTGTTTACTTTTGCAATTTTAGTGTCTGCTTCCAGAAAGTGGCGTGACAACGAGGTTGGGTAGCAGCCGCCGCAGTCATGAATCACGCTACGAGAGTTTTGATTTTAAGACTTCATCAGCGCAGGCCTAGATGTGTGTTTACATCTTTAAAATAAAAGCAATCACTACGTTCTTACTTTCTCTAAAAGTCGCCGTTTCGTGCGCGAATACGATTGCAACGGTTGCTGAGCCTTCACCTGAAGAGATAGCAATATTGGAAATATGCATGTTTTTCGATCTGAGTCACTTGACGTCAGCTTGGCAAGAAAGTGCGCGTTCCATATTCGCAACGTGCCGTTTGTAGCCTTTCAAATTCCGGTTTCTGGTGTTAGGACACACACGGACGTTCAGGAAGATGGGGAGAGTTAGGAATACCGGATATCCAACGTCGAGCATGAAAGTTCTGTGTTTAGTTTTATGCAGATACATGAAAATCGCGAAATAATGCGAACTAAAATGCAATATTATTCTGTCTTGGCACAAACTACTTGTAAGCCGAAAACAGGATTTTTATAATAATAATAATATATTTATTTGGACATACTGGGGGGGGGGGGGGGGGGGGGGGGCCCATGTGGTGGTGTGCGGGGCTAGGCAGATAGCTGAAAACCCTTACTCAGAGCGCCTGCCAGCCCGCCACCACATGTGAAAAAAAAAAAAAAACAGACAAATAAATGTACAGAATATACGCACTACAGAAAGTGCGTAAAAAGAAAAAAGAAGGGGGAAAACATGTATCACATTATGACGGGAATGCCAGCTGCATCCCATACATTCTGGCTAGGGCTGGGCGTCGATTAAAACGTTTAACCCGATTAATCGCGACCTTTCAATGGATTAATTAATCAACTAATCGGCCTCGTTCATTTTCGTACAAAGTATAAAAAAAAAAAAAGAAAATTGGTTTTTGATTTTGTTGAATTTGTGACAAACGGCGGAATATACCATTTGGATTTCGAATCTGCCTCCACGTGTAATTCAGAACAGTTCAAAGACACTCACGCTCACAGGTCATTACTTCATCTGCATGAGGAAAAGAGGTTCGTTGATATTCTCCGGCAAGAGCGACCTTCCTTGATTGTTCACAATTGCCTCCGCTGCGCTAAACAGACACTCAAACGGCGTTGAACTAGATGGGTCAAGTGTAAGCTAATCCAATTGTCTGAGGTTACCAATCTCGCCCCTACAGCTTACTTTAGGCTCAAATTTAGCCTAAAGTTTGCTCTTCATACAGATGTACTCGTCCTCTCTGCGTGGTGATAGCGCTGACTTTCAACCGTTTTAGTTTCGTCAAAATTTTACCGATTAACCGGTTAAAAATTAATCACGATTAAATCATTAGTTGATTAATCGATAGGTTACTCGATCGACTTCCCAGCCCTAATTCTGGCAAGCTTCGTGACTCTCCCGTTTGACGGCAGTGGGCTGCGGGCACTGAGCGTAATTGTCCAGTTGTCAGTCAATGCTTCAACTACCTCGTTTCATGAATGGAAAGATCAAATGAAAATCACGTTATCCAGAATGCACCGCCTGTCACTTGCACAGTGAGCCGCGTAAATTACTGGTCGACTTGTGTTCTTGAGGCAGAAAATATTGAAGACAACCACACTCGCAAAAGCTCACGAACGCCCAGTTATCGTGCCGCCTACTCCAGACCTCGCCGTAACCGCTGGTTGTACTAGAGCGATGGTAACCGCGCAACTGCGCGGCGTCCATTTGCGATCTATGGCCCCGTCGCGTTCCTGCGCGTGCGCAGACATTTGCCGAATTTTTATCGAATCTTTGTCGAACTTACCTTCTAAATTTCGGCATGTGCGGAAATTTGCCGCATCTGAAGTTCGGCAGATTCGGTCCATCACTAACTTTTACGGCGCAGGTGATAGGCCCTCTGGCACCGACGCTCACGCCGGATTGGCCGTTCGGCAACGTGCGGAAACTTAAATTTCGAATTCGGACGGCGCGTATATCACTCAACGAGCGTTAACCCCCTCCCGCCCTTCTACCCCCGTACACGCCGCTTTGCAGCCGGCAACCCAAGCCCCGCTGTCCCCCATTCACATCCGTAAAGAGAGTCCCATACAATTTAGTTCAGCGCGTCCACAACATTCGTTTTTCTTTCAGCGCTAATTGTAAAAAAAAAAAAAATGTAAATATCGCCAAATGCCTCTACAATACAAAATGTTCGACGAAAACAAAAAACAGAAAAAGAAAGTATAAGTAAGTCCAAAGCGTAGATAGAACCGTGGTCTGCTACGTATGAGGTAGACATCTTACAACTAAGTTACGCTACCGCTTCGGAAACTCGCATTGTAACCACTGCATATGTTGACGGCGGCAGCGCCTATCTCCACAAACCTGCCAATCCGGCGTGAGCGCCGTTGCTAGGGTTTGTATCGCCTGCCAGTTTTCTCCTCGGGTTTCTATCGCCTGCCAGTCCTCGGGCGCCGCCGGCCAGTGTTTGCCATTGCCCAGTGGCGGCTGTTTCAGGGGGGAAACTGGGGGGGCAAGTGCCCCCCTTGCCCCCCCGGTTGGTACGCCCATGAACTCGGCGTCCGGTGGGTACCCATCCTGACGGTGGCGGTACTCCAGTGATATTCTGCTGGTATTGCCCCGCTTTCGAAACGACATTTCGTAGACATCGTGTGGATGGGAAGAACCGTACATTCGGAGTATTTGCCAACAATATTGCGTAGATACTCGAATAATATTCTGCTCGTGGTTTCAGTCATGTATGTGCACGAGTAAAGCTTTTCAGTAAGTCGCATACCCAATTGCTTTTATTTCTTTTTATGCCAATTGTTTTTATTTTTAGTAATTTGACATCACCTTCCAAACAATTTCACAAGTGACTACCTTAGTCTTAACAAAGGCAAAGTGAAACATCTATAAATCACTGTTATGCACCAAAACTCAGTACAGAGCCATAACAGAGAAATTCGATGAACGGCCCTTAGCGATTCGATTAAACGGCGTTCGATGAAACGGCGTTCGATGAAATGTCCGTTCATTTGATGAAACGGCTTTCGATGAAATGACGTTCGACGAATTGTCCGCTACCCCTGACTGGCGGCACCCAGGACAATTGATTTGTTGATGACAGTTTGACGAGCAAAGTTTTTGTAGCTGCTTTTGCTAACGATGCCTAATCGCTTCAATTTGCGGGAGCAATGAAATATCAAATGCACCACGGTTCCCGGACATTTCATCGAACGCAGTTTCGTCGAACGCCGTTTCATTGAAAAAATGGACGTTTCATCGAACGCCGTTTTATCGAATCGCTGACGGCCGTTTCATTGAATGCCTTTTATACAAAAAGTGTGAAAGATTCTCTTTTATTCACGGATCGAGTGCATTTTCGCGTCATTCACCCATTTCATCGTCATGTATTGTAATGTCCATACTTGTAGCTGTTACAATTTATTTTGATGCCACTAACCCATGAGGATATCTGTACCGATTTTTATGTTTGTTTCGCATATTGTGCTTATCTGTTCACCCTCTCTGTATTACCCTATGGGCCTTGAGGGTACTGTAACAAATAAATAAAAAGTCGCACCCCCGGTAAGAGCGCACTCCAACTCATGGAGGCCAGAAGGCGAGTTAGGTTTTGCGCAGGTGCAACAGCTTTAGCCATGTGAGCCTCCTAGCCTCTCATGTCTTGCCAGTGGCGGATCCAACGGCCCAGGCAGCACAAAACGTCGTGGAAACGTCGAGAAAAAGTCCCGGACGTCCGTGACGTCCCGCATGACTTCGATCACGTTTTTTCGATGTTGAGGTGACGTCCTTATATAACGTTCCATTAGAGTCCAATCAGTGACGTTGTGACGACGTTGTATTTCAACTCAAACGTCGTCAACGTTCCCACGACGTCGATGCACGACGTTCTCACAACGTCCAACGCTCACGTTTTGTTGACGTTGAACTGAAGTTCATAAATGACGTCCCATTATCGTCCTGTCCGTGACGTGCTGGCGACGTCACGTTTCAACTTTAACGTCGTCATCGTCACCACGACATCACGATAAGACGTTTTAGCAACGTCGAACACTCACGTGTCTTCAAAGTTAAAATAAAGTCCTGGGTGACGTTGCATTATTGCCCCGTCAGTGACGTTTCAGTGACGTCGCGTTCACACCTAAATGTCGTAAACGTCATACAAGACGTGCTGGCAACGTCGACCACTCACGTTTTGTTCGACGTTTTTAGATTTTCCAGCTCAATCTCCAGCCGCAGAATCACTGTGGTCAAGGTGACAGTGTTCAAGAGCCACAAATAAAACTTAATTTTTGAGAGTTTCAAAATGCTATTATTGCACATCGATGACGCTAAAGAGGGCATTTACAAAACTCAATGTACACGGAAGAAAAAAAATAATATGAAAGCATGTTGGAAATATCATTCTTTTTAGATGTGCTTGTTATAATTTTCGTTTGTTTAAAATATTGTTACGGGTTTAATTTGCGAAGCCCATGGCGTCTAGAACGGATCGAATTGTACTATTCTTGCATTTTGCACGCGCGCTGTCGTCTTCCATGGGTCCTGGGCCCTGGCACGTGCCTCAGGGGCGCCGCTACACTATCCCCTCTCCAGGTGATTTCAGGCCTGCATCCTTTCCTAGGAGCATCCATAATGCTCCGCGACTACCCGAGATTGTTTTAAGGTTCGTAAATTTTTTTTCGTATTTTGTAACCCATGCTCACCTGCGCAAAACCAAAAAATTCGCATCAACATTACAGTTCATTCATAACACCAACTTCCAGCACCTTAGCGCTTTTGGTAGATCGGGGCGCAAAGTCTTGTCACGTGACTGTCAGTACAGATCTGGCTTTCGTTGCTACTGGTGACGTAGCCAAACGAAAATCGCATGCCAGCACACACTATATCAGTGCACGACTTCACTGTATAAAGAGAAAAGAGTCAAAGTACTGGCTAGCTGGTGGAAGTCAACCATTTCGTCGTTTACCCTGAGACTGGGGGTTTTTTTGAAGAGCAGAAGTAACAGAAAAAACAGACAGGTCTCAAACTCAGCTACACGTTTATTTCAACAACTTCCTCTTATATAGTTCGTTTTCGTCGTCAACAAACCCTCAAACAACAAACTCTTAAAAAAAAAACCAGTCTCAGGGTAAACGACGAAATGGTTCGCGGTATACTTGCGCATTTTTGGAGTTGACTCAAAAAATAAATAAAATAAAATGCCCGGCAATGACGAAATCCGGTACATACTGTCAACGGTTTGTGGAAATTGACATTCATGATGCCAACCCCTGAATGGCCCAGATGACGGGCCAAAAAGCGTTCAAGCCCAGTCCACACTTACGTGCCGAAAAAAAAAAAAAAAAACACAACAAAAAAGAAAGAAAAAAAAAAACAAACAGCCGGCACGGCGCGAGAGAGAGGGGGAAAGGTAGGCAGAGCAGATGCCAGTGCGATACGTCGGGAAACTCGGCAAGAAGAGGGCGAGAGAGAAAAGTGGGGGAAGATAGCGACGGACGAACAATTGACAAGCCTAAGTTCCGGGTGCACGTATTTTCTCAGTCGTTCCCAAAATATTTCACTGAATGTTCTGTTCTTCGAATTTGCTCAGAGAGAACAGCTCTGGGACCCGGTCCTGCTTTTTCCGAAAGCCAGTCACTAGCACCGGCCGTCACGTCTACAGGTCTACGAGGCAGGCTGTTATGTCGCCGTGATTTTTTTTTTCCTGAGTCTGCATATAGTATAAGTGCTGCGATTGGATGAGTCGTTCAAGTCGCCCCCATGAAAAACTGTGGTCGCCAAAAACGCCGTCGTATTCAGTCACGGCTCGAGGACCTTTTTCAAGGCCATAACGCTTCACACGTTGAATCGTACTACTGCTCGGATCAAGGTGCCTGTGAGGATATGAATGACGCCCCCCAGAAAACAAGTGGCAGTGCACATAACGGCGCGTCAAGTTCAGTCTCCGATCAAGACCCTTCAGACGCCTCCGACGATCCCAATCAAGAACGCCCAGCGGACGGGATCCCCCTTCTGAAACCATTCCCGTGCACGCAGCGAGAGTACCAGCTACGCGCAATGGGACGGCTAAAGCACGCGCGTCAGCGCATTAATCAGAAGCAGAACGAGGTAAGCGGTGGAACATTCCGCGCCGCGTGACATCGTTTCTTGTTCACTTATTTACGTGAATTCGTTTTTTCTTTTATATCTTTGAGGCTGGCCCATCCAGGGACGTCTTTTGGAGGCGCTCCGTATTGTATCTCGTGTCTGAACATGCTCAAATAAACAGTTCGTACCAAACCTGTGTTTTAGTTACTTCCCTCGTACTTGCTTGATAGCAACTTGCCTTCGCAATAATACTAAAAAATACTTTTTTTTCTTTTTTTGGCGGGTTTTGGGGGGGGGGGGGGGGGGGGGACAGAACGTTTTCTCACGACGGCTAGGGAACGTAATTTGGAAAGGTTTCTCGACGTTCTGTGAACGTCGTTGGTAGTCCGGATGTCGTAAACACACGTATCATAAACGTCGAGGGAGGACGCAACGGCCCACTGAGACGTGCATGTGACGTGCAACAAACGTCATTTGGAACGTCCCCTCGACCTCCTGTGCACCTTTTCTCGCGGACATTTAAAGGTTTCATCGACGTCGAAGGAAGGTAACGTCCGGACCTTCGACGTTTTACGACGTCAGGTTACAGACGTCTTCGACGTTCTTTCGACGTTTTCTTCACGTTTATGTGCTGCTTGGGGGGGGAAGGGGGGGGGGCGGAGGGGGCGATCGCCCCCCCCCCCCCCCCCCCAAACGCCTCGCCAAGCAACCCCCCCCCCCTTCCCGGGGTTCTTCGTCAGCTCGAAGAAAAAACGTAAGCAATCGACGCGAGAACCAAAAGATTAAAACAGCGGTGGGTGGACGCGCCTGCTGGACGCTTCCAAAGTGGGGTTTATCTCCGTCAAGGTCACGGTACGTCTTCCCGACAGGGACGGCGCCAGGAGTTTTGAAGTGGAGAGACAGCGGGGAGGCGCTCCAAATATCAGGGTCCTCGAGTGCAGGCACACTTCCAAACAAGGCCAGCACGTCGAGCACGGGGGGAAAATACCTTCAACATATCTAGTCCCCTTTCTCTCTCTTCCTCTCTGTCTCCCTCTCTCTCTTTGAAGGCTGTCTGCGAAAAATTTGTGCCCTGAAAGCTCCCAAACGCAGACGCCAAGCAGCCTTCCTCAAGGATACGATCCTATACATTGCGGATTATCCTTCCTCTATAGCGGCCGCCTTTTCATCGCTTTTCGTTTGGTTTCTTCGTGGTTCTGGGATTGTCTTTTAGCCTGTCTTTTTTCGCTTGCTTTGAGATGCTGTCGCCCACGGGCTCACTAAAGGTATCTTATTGGCACGATGTGCTCATTGCCAAGAGAAGTGCGGAGGGGACGTACCAGGAGGAGACGTTGCAAGGGGGGGGGGGGGATGCAGCTTGTACAACCAGGTGACCAACTGCTTTTCTTCTCAACTGAGACAGGAAGCAAATGCTCTGGGTGCAGTGTAATCTGGGTCTGAGCTTCTCCTGAAGACGCTTCGGACTTCCCCACGACCTTGGCTTAAACATAAGCCCGCTTTCGTCCTCGCCTCCGTCCCTCACTGAGGATCAGCACCGTAGCGCGGAATACAGAAAGAAGCCGACGAACGCCAGAAGAGGGAGATGCTTCCTCTAATGGGCTTCATACTACCTGCGGTATGACTTCTCGTGGCGGGAAGCTAATAAAAGAAAGATAAACGGTACGAGCACTCTAAAGGCTGGAGGCTGCTTACCCGGGGTCGTCAAGCCGACGCCGTAGGCATTTATTTGTATACAATGCCGTTTCAACTTAAGGTGGCGGGGCATATTTTAGGAAAGGCGCCCGCTACCCCTTTTCTCCCCTTGGCGCAGTCTTTACTTTCCGAGTTAAACGCGGCTTCTATGGATTGACGGCAGAGCTTTCGCGCGGCTTTGCTGGAGCGAATATGTGTGTGTCGAATGGAACAGAGGCGGGGCTTGCTGGTTTGCAACTGCGGCTTCGAATTCCCTACCTAGGGACTTGGGGAAAACGAGCCCTTTCAAAGATGCGACAATACATAAATTAAATAGACAGTGCCTGTGCCCGTTCGAGTGAACACCGACTCCCAAACGTCCATTCTGCAGTCGTGATCGGCCTTAGCCCAGTTGAGATTCGCCGACCAGACAACCAATCTGCCCACCATATCTCTGCACCTGTCCTCTCGACCCTGACGAATGAGCTAACTACCCAGAAACAAGTAAGTGTTCCTTTCATACAAAAAATATCCAGACGAAGTGCAATTGGATATACTTTGGAATGATCCATGGCTGGTTTAAGGTCTTCTCTAGGTTCAAAAGTTATAGTTGCCGAACTGCAACATGCTTTCAAAAATATTCAACAATTATTCGCTTTCGTTCTTTCAAGTTGCATACAGGACACGTGAAAACACGAGTTTGGGTTGGCAATGCCGCATGTGCTGCGCTCTGGACATTCCAAATATACGGCGAACAACCGACGAACTTGCCTGGCACCGTTCGTTTCGCTCGCTGCGTCAACGGCGAGCAGCGTCGAAGCCGCCGGGTCATTTTTGTCGCTTGTTTGCAACGTGCTCGCTCCATTTATTTAAGCCGCTCTTCCCGTTGCCGCAGCAGTTGAGTACTAGCTCCAACCAGAATTTCTGTCAGGGCCATGTTTTTAGGCTGCCCTAAGTTGTAGGGTATATCTGAGCCATCAAGTTACACTGTCTGCAATTGTCGCAGCTGCTATAGCACCAAACATTCATCCCCAGTAGTTAAACTTCTTTTTCTATTTCTAGTGCGCTGCCACGCGAATGGAGTAATCCCGGATAGTGCCACCCACAATTTTCTAGATACTTACCTATAGCGTGGTCACCCGAAAGATTTTAATTCAAAGAGTTCATCGCCGACAGGTAAACCGATACAAAAGCTCTCAAGATCTATATTATGTTATCAGAGTTTAGTAAAAACGATAACTCCACAAAAAAATACCCCCCCCCCCCCCTATCGCCGTTTTACACCGAGGAAACCCCCCCCCCCCCTGAAATGGAGGTCTGGATCCGCCCCTGTGTCTTGCATTGATACTTTTTTTACTGCCCGAAGCTTGCAGTAGCTAAAGCTGAGGTGCTATTTATGAAGCTACAACGAAACATTGTTTTCTTTTTTTTTTTAGTTCAAAGACTCATGGCGAATTCCACTGGGCGTTTTGGAGCGCGCCGGGACCAGTTGACCAGATCCGGACTGGAGCACACGATTCGAACGGGGTCGCGCCGCCGACGGATCCCCAATTGAACATGACCACTGCTCCGGGATCGGCGGATGCCTTCCCGTCATTCAACTGCCCGGGAATCCCCATTCCGCGCCCGCCGCGGTCGTTTCAAAGACGTTTTCGCAATCCCGGCGCTGACAGGTGTTCGACGCACGAGCGGCAGGAATGGCCCAGGCGCTTCTAGCAAAGATTGCCGGAATGCCTGTAGCGCGGCAAACACCTTCTCTTCCCTCCTGGTAAACGAACCGGCTGTCGAGCCAAAGGGTAAGCAAGCGGCCATTACAAATTCTTCAGATTTCGAGACAATCTAGGAGCCCAGCCCGCGACGTGCTTCTTCTGAGGCGAGATGGGCGAGATCAGACGAGATGCCTTACGAGACAGGAGGTCACGTGTGTGCGCCGAGGGCTGGCCCGGCTGGCTTCCGGTTGAATCCCCCGAAGTCGTCGGAGCGACTTTTCTTGGATCCAGATCGAGATCTGGAGCGGGAGCTAATCCAGAACGACCAATGAAAACACGTCGGTCTCGATCCCGATCGCCCAGTGAAATAGGCTCGCTCCAGAAAAGTCGATCCCGGCGCGCTCCAAAACGACCAGTGGAATTCGCCATCAATGATGTCAAAAGTAAGTACGTCACTTCAAAGTTTATTTGAAAAATTTCGGGGGCTCATGTGTTCGCGCGACAGCCATTCACCGTTTCACGTGATGAGCAATTGCTCTCAAAAAGTCCCCGACAGCCGTGCTCCGTCGGTTCTCATAAAAAAGGCGGACCTTCTCATTTCTTGCCGCTGTGGCCTTCCACTGGCGAGGAGGCTCTTGGGAACTCAGAATCGCCTCCAGCTTGTCTTCCGTCAGTTGATGTTCTGCGGCGATGCAAGTCAAAAACTTCCAGAACTCAGGATGAGCACCTCCGACGAGCTTCAGGAAGCGGGAGTGCCACTCTGGCTTTCGATAAGACTGCGTTCGATGAAACGGCATTCGATGAAACGGCATTCGATGAAACGGCGTTCGATGAAATGTCCGGTCCCAGTTAGCTTTTACCTCAGGCTAAAATACAAATGCCTGTGGCCAGGTATAGTACAGCGACCTAACTTCGAAAATTTTTGGAGCCGCGTGCTGCCCTGGCCAACGCGAACAAAGGAGAGCACCGAATGCACCTCCCAGCCGCGCAGGACAGCCACTTTGAACTGCAATGTCCGTAGAGGCCAAGCGCCGTAGCACGAGTTTATCCGCATCAGCAATGAAAGAAACCGATCCCAAATAAAAAAGAAACCCCGCGCCAATAGCAATACAAGACTATTCACGGCACCGTTCGGCAACAACACGAGTTGCTCGACCCGGCGAGTACGCTGCCCGGCTGCCAAAGCCCGTCTACGAGAATGCGAGTTGCTTAGCGACGTTAGTGGCGAGCGTACCACCCGGCGGACGCACCGCCCGACTCCACAGAGTCCGGGAAAGTATTTAGAACTATTCACATTATCACATCCCGGATCGTTCTGCTGAGCATCAAAAGCTCATCGGTGCTACCGTCGGTTCCCAACGAACACTTCGAGTGCCGTGGTCCACGATCTCGTCCAGTGACCGCATGGCGGTCACCTTAATCGGACACGCAATCATCTCGGGACGCTGTTCAACCTGCTGCACTGCCTGGTAGCACGACTGAACTGCTCCCAGACCCTGCGGCGTTTTCACAATTCCCGTCGCTTCTACGGGGTCGCAACTCGATAGGTGGCCCTTAAGGGTTCCTAGCGTTATTGTTGCATGCGACGCTCATTGACTTTTGGCCGGAGTCGATCGCGGGTAAACTAAACATACTATAATCTAGTTTCCGAAAATCGCGCCAGTCCTCTCCTCCCTTGATAGCGGGAAGGAAAGACGGAGTAAAAAGGAAACTATTTTCCCTCACTCAGTTTTCCTGGGGGCCTTTGTTCCGGGGGTCGCTTGGTCCACCTGATGGCTACTGGTCCGTCGATGCGGCGACGAAGGGCACCATCGGCGGTCTCCGCACCCTCGCTAGGCTGGGACCGGCGTTGTTCGCAATCGCCCGCGCTGCGTAATCTAGCAGTGGGCGATGCGGGCACAGCGCATTTTCTCGCTCGAGATACGCTTTTAGTTTTTGCGCTGACTCTGGGTGACTCTGGGTCCACTCTGGGTGGGACCCGCGAGCCGTTTCAAAGGCAAAAAGCTGCACTTGGTTCGTGTTGCGTCACCCTACTTTGTTCGAGAGCGGGGTTGACCTCGAAAAGCGCGCCCAGCAAAGTAGGCTGGCGTCGTGCCGAAGGGAATGCCTCGGACGCATTCCGGGCTTTGAGTCAGCTCCGTTTGAGAGGGCATCCGGCCGAGACACTTGTTCACTGTGTCTTCGCGTGGCTCTCGTGGCCACTAAGCCGTTGAGTGGCATTGGGCGTCGGGCGTTCCCCTCAGTTCGCCTCTCCCTTTGTCCACCTGTCTGTTTCTTGGCCGGAAATTGACCTGGTTCACTATCATAGCGAAAGGAGATGGATGCTGCTGTCCTTGCAGTTCACGGAAAGCCGCACGTTGGGGCGCCAAATGTGGGATCTCGCCTTTGGGGGTGCCACTTAGAAACACAGAAGGTTCCTCTGGCCCGGATAAAGACGTGTTTATTGACTGAAATGCCAACACGCTTCGCTCTCAGACAATGAAAAGTCTGGGCGCTGGCTCAATTGCCAGTATCATCCGGTCGGTTTCCCGCGCTGCCGGACAGATTCACGGGAAGTCGGAGGCCCACAAAGAAAAACCGAGCTCCGTACAGCCAGGGCCTCCGCTGAAGAGAGCTCGCGACTCTCCATCGGGGCCAGCTTATGTAGGCTCGGAGAATGGACGCGCCCGGGGAGGCCGCTAGCAGTCGCGTCCATTACACCTCTCAAGGGTGCGCCGGTGGCACATTCACCCAACCTGGGCAAGGAAGCGTCGGCCCCTTCGGGGAATTCGGCCTCGGCTCCTTGTATCCGGGAGGCCGACGCCATTGGTGACTACGACTCCCACGGCCTGCTCGAAGCTAGGCCGGGATAGGGATATAGGTAGAGTGTGTATTTTCCGGTTTTAACCGAAAAACACCGATAAACATCCGTCGGTGACGAAAGTATAAAATCGGTTAAAACCGAAAAACACGGGTGGTTGGATGTTTTCGCCCTGGTTAAAACCGAAAAACACCAGTCGTTGCATGTTTCCGACCTAGCGAAACCCTTTCCCCGTAGAGGTTCGTCAAACGTGTTATCTCGTGGATCCTGCATTCTTCCAATGTTTATACATGACTTACACGTGGCTTCAGTCCGCCCTCCTTTCTGGGGGTCAAAAGCGTCTAGTGAACGCTGTGGAAGCTAAGCTCTCATACGCCTTTCCCCCATTGTGTCTCCCATGGCCCCCTTTTGTGGAAAAATCAACGCAGTGGAGGGTAGGCTCTCATCTGCCCTTTCCCCATTGTGCCTGGCCTAGTGATGTCGGTGCAAACCACGTATTCAGAGGTTGCTGTGGTTCCTGGAAGACACTGCCAACGTACAGGAGCGTGCGTTTTCATAATTGCGGGTTGTGAACCGCAAGGAACGTGCTGCCATGACAGATGCGAGCCTCTCGAAGTATGCTTGCATCTACTATAATAACCAACTGTGAGAAATAGATGCTTCCTAGAGAAGAAGTGTATGAAATATGTGAAAATTGGAACTCTCTGTTTGCTATCAATCGCATTTTTTTCACCGATAATCACCGATTTTAGCCTCGTCGTGAGACGTTCCACCGAAATACATCGGTGCTTTGAAAAAAATAAACACTGAAAAACATCCGCCGATTTTTCTCACAAATAAACACCGGAAAGTACACACCCTAGATATGGGGAATTCCATGGTTCCCACACTGGCGGCACGCGATTTAACCTTCTTGAACGGTTTGCCCTAATTCCTGGCTACGGTGCAACAATGAGTCAAGTAGGCTGCTTCGGATTTGATGTTTTTCAGGGCGGCTTTGGTTTGGCGAATGGTTTACCACTCCCTCGTGATTTGCGTTTGACGAAGGAATTGAGGATCGAGGAATAGCAAATGTAAGACGTAAAGTGCGCCAAGTAACTGGGTACCGGTTGTCTCCGTTTAACATCGCAGTGCTAACGATAAAAAGACTGAGTGACTGCTTTCGAAAGGGAAGTTTCTTAAACCTGCGGGAGGAAGCCGGCTTCTCAAATAAATACAGTTCGGGGAAATCTCGTGTTACGCTTTGATTCTCTAGACGTAGCGTCCTCGCTAAGCATTATCGAACTCGATTTGCTCGATTTAGGGCCGCCATAATGAGATGCAGGTGACGGACAAACGTTGCTCCGCTACTTTCTGGACAAAAGTTTCTCCCTTCCTAAAAGAACATAAGTTACAAAAACTTTTCTCCTCAGTGACCTTTTTTTTTTTTAAGAGTGTGGTATTATAGTTACGTTTTATTGCGAATTTTTTTTTTCTTTCTATGTTGTCACAGAACAAAATCACCATCTTCTCTCTATATCGCAATTCCGCAACTTAAACAGTTGCATAGCCGCCTCGAATACAGCAAGGCAAAGCACGGGCCTACAGATCCCGAATTGGTTTCACGGATCCACAGAATCTCTGTGATGATCCTTAATAAGTAAACATCTGATCTTATCCTTGTATCAGCTACGATCAAGAACTGGAGAAACTGTTATGATTCGCTTGCTCTACAGACGGCTAGCTCCAGGTTAGCTGAGTTGGTAGAGCGCTTCGCCTGTCTTCGATAGCTTCGGGGTCGGTTCCCGCACATGGCGTATATTTTCAGCTGTGACAAATCGCCTAGAAGGCGACTTGTTGGGGTATGCTCTCAAAAGGTAGTCTTGGTATGGTCTCAAAAGGGAAGTGGCAAGCTCGTGGAAGAAAACGACTAATGGGACGGGGATAAGCTCACCAATTACCCCCTCCGTTCAACGAGGACAATGCCATATCTACCTTAGATTTATAACTCTGCCTCTCTTAGAATCTCCATCTGTTTCTCTTTTTGTCTGCCGGTTTGTGTGCTTTTGTGGGGACGCATTCTTTCTTTGTTCGTTTCCTTGCTTCGCATTTCAATGTTCGTGCATAACATATGCCAGAGAACTGAGAGGATGTAGTGGAAGGTAGACACAAAGCACCTTTCAGGGTTTCTCGAAACACCGTATTTCGCTCGTGTTCAACCTGATATATTTTTTTGTTTGTTTCTATATCATTTTAATAAAATAAAATATAGATGCGCACGAAAAGCATTAAATAGCAAAAACAGAAGTAAATTAAAAACCGGAGATTTTGGTTCTAGAAAAAAATTATTTAAACGATCACAGTAAAATTCGAGTACTTCCGATGGTGCACGATTTAAATTCTGCTTAAAACCTCCGTTTAAATCATTTCGATTTCTCTTAGCTACCATGCTTTGCGCGACCATGCAGAAAATATGAAGATAAAGCATAACCGCGAGTTCACAAAAAACTACGAGTAGTGGATGCTGGGAGTTTCGAACGCACGCTGATCCGTCAATCTGGTTCACTGCGATGCACCAAAAGCGCAGAAGCACTAGGATATTCGTGAATAGCGCCTTTCATGCACCGTGTGGTGCCCAATCATATTGATAGCAGTGAAGAGTAAGCAGGAGCCAACAAAAGTCATTCATTAGAATGCATTTCATTATGCGATTTGTTTGCGGGTGCCGCCATTTTGAGCTTAATTAAGAGTGGGCACCGCTAGCGATCCTTATCATTAAAACATGCGAATCTATTTTCAAAATTGAATTGCTGAACATCGAAATGTTTTTCGAGCCACTCGAACCTCGAGTTTGATGACAGCTCGCAAAAATTTCTGAACTTATGGACTTAACCTGAACACCTCTTCTTTCTCGGAAACAAATTAGTGAAACGTTTAGCTTGGCATACGAAAACTTCAATACAGAACCGAAAAATCAACTCAATCTTTTGTGTGTCTTCAGTCATATTTATATGAGGCGACATTCCGGAGTGCCGTGTGGTGAACTTACCGTATGTCGTCATGTTCTGAGATCACCTCCCAGGTTGACTTCCCTCCGCATTCTTCGTTCTGGTCGTTTTCCACTCCTGTAACGTGGTCCTCCTTTGTACAAAATGCGTTCATCTGGTGAAACAAAAAAGGCCAGTTCATTCGTTGCAGATTCAAAACATATTTGACATGCGACAAAAGGAAAGCTTCGTGGAAGACATTTGTACGATTGTCAAGTTTTTGTATATTTTTTCGCTTGAATACATGGGTTGCACGCGACGTCATTCAGAGGGCGCTCCGATGCCCTCCAGAGAGAAGGGGAAGAAGGATCTCCCCTCTTATCAGGACCCTCTTTTGGGCTTCTCGAATTTGCACAGGCATCGCTATTCTCCTCCCAGAAGATTAACCTGTCACTCAAAATTCTTACAAAAGCAGCTTCCCTCTCGTCCTCTTACACGGTGGTCAAAAGTACGCGATGTGACGTCAGTGCAACCCATGTATTTGATCGAGACATAGTGCAAAAAATATGGTTCAACAATGAATACAAAACCCAAAAACCACTAGAACATCTACGTAGTTTTAATCTGCAAATATTTTTAAATATTTTTTGACGCGAAAAGTTTGCTAATTTAGAGATTCTAATAGACCGATTTCACCATGAGTTGCGCGACGTCCCCGATGCCGCGGTTCATTCTTGTACTTGTGGAGCTCCACAGTTTTCCGGCCGCGTCAATGCGCGTTGTTTCGGCTGTACGCCCGGCGTTCGGAAAGTTACGGGTTTGCGCGACACTTTTAATCAGATATTTCCTCACGGTTGTCAATAGGTGTCTCCCCTGTTGTGTGAACGCGTGCTACAGTAACAGTGCCAGGCAAAAAGGCTTCGGATCGCATGTCTTCCCGAAAGAAAGCAGCCTCCGAAAAGCGTGGAGGTAAACAAAGCCGGAAAGAGCGTCAGAACAAATAGTGTTTCTAGATTTGTTTGGCTTCATAATCTGTGTTCACCTCATTGCACGTTAGTCTAACAGTGCGAGATTACGAGGCACGACGTATAGTGGGGCGTGCCGAAGTGTTCTGCAAGTTAGAATGTCCCCGAGCACTTTCCGTAGAGGGCCATCTTAATCGGGACCTCAGCACTGCTTTGAGGCGGCCATTTTTAATACACGTCTTTTGCTCGATGTATTTTGGTGGTTATAACTGTTAATGCCACATGTATCAAGCACAGCTGTGTCTCAAAGTATCAAGACTCTCACCATAAAAACTTGCAGCCATTCCCGATATGCAAGATGTAAATTAAAATTACTCGTTTGGAAAGCTGTCTTTATTTTTATATTTTTTACATAACGTGTGCACATTGCATAATGCAATTTAAAAGTACAAGCATTACCGCCAAAAAGTCAACAAAAGAACCTCACCCACTTTGTTATGGTTTATTATACCGCGACTAAAGTTTGTCTCGCGTTACTGATCCATTCCGCATTAATACAAGTTGAGACCGTAGAAAAAAGGCGGTCATCGTCTTGCGGCTGTTAGCGTTCGGAGGAGGTTTGGACATTGGATCGATGAACCTACTGATTAATCTATTAATGCCTTAATCGCGATTCATTTTTTTTTTTACCAGCTAATCGATACAATTTTGACAAACAAAAAGTAAAAAAGGAACGCTTTCACCACGTGGATGTAGACGAGTACACCTGTATGAAGGCCAAATGTATATAATATTTTGTCGTAAATTATACAGTAGGGACGAGATTTTTGCCTCCAACCGAATTAAGGATGCCTTGAAGTAAATTCAAAACCTTCAAAGCTTTTTTTTTTTTCGAATTTTGCCTTAAAAGAACATTGAAACCTTCGAACTTTTTGTAGAAAGAAATACGAGATCTTCCACTTTTATCAAACTTTACGTTTATAAAATTCGAAACGTTCGAATTTTTCGAATTTAATTCACATCCAAAAAATTCGAAATCTCAGCATTTTTCGATTTTCACATTCAAAGAAAATCTAAATCATAAATTTTTTTTAAATATAGATCCCAACAAATTCAAAAATTTCGAATCTCTCAAATTTCACGTTAGGAAAGCTCGAAATCTTCGAATTTTTGATTCGAACCCGAACTTGTAGAAACCGTGAAAGCTTCTACCTTTTCGAATTCGAACCTCAGTTCGCTTTGACAATATCGAAACCTTTCGAAATCAAAAGTAGGATGGTTCGCGGCATCTTTAAACGATAAAGAAAATGCCTGGTACCGGTTATCTCAACGCCGATCGTGTCCCTTTAGCGCAGCAGAGAATGTTGTCAACAACCAAACGTGTTCGCTAATGCCGGCGAATATCAACGGACCTCTTTGCCTCTGCGGCTAAAGTAATAACTTTTGAAAAGTGGGTGATCGACTGTTCTCAACTACACATCGAGGTTCATTTAAATTCGAAATTGTACATTGCGCCGTTTTTTTCCCTGATTGAGAAAAGACAAAACATTTAGTTTCGACTTTATTTAAACTGTATTTATATCAATGTGCGAAACCAATTATTCGGTTAATTGATCGACTAAAGGGCGTCGATTGATTGAATTGCCGCCCAGCCCTAGTTCGGAGCTTATGTAAATAAAATTGAATCAAAATATTACAGAAGAGCCCATCTCTGCCCAACGTTCTTAGGTATATGGTATTGTGAAAGGCTACGACACACCCGTACCACGTTTACGAGAGCGGCGCGTGCCCCTGGCTCACGTCGACCAAAGCTTATGTAGCATGGAGGCGGCACCGCTTCCGGATTTTGTGCGCAGTTCGCTTAGTGACATCGGTCTAATAATATACTCTCGAAAAGTTACACTGGGCTGCCCCAAAATTGTTTTTATACTAAAATAATACACCTATTAAAAAATAAATGCCAATTCAAAAACTTGGAGCAGCCTTAAGCTTCGCCTTTAAGAGTGGAGCGCGATAACGTTATCGGGCTTCGTTCACAACGCCATCTAAACCCGCGCTCATTTCCCAGCCGTTTGTGTGCTTGGTCCAGACGGTGACGTCACACATGGCTTTCAGGTCGTGACCCTTTTGACCCCCTAAAATTAGCAGAAGCGTTGCCGCCAAATTCAGAGGGTCAATTGGTGCACGACGTCACAGTCTGACGCTACACGCGTGACGTCACACACTGATGCACGCCTCGCACTATGGGATTTTTTCGTCCCACCAGGCCGAAGGCGCATTTTCGGCAACACAAGCTCCTAAACGCGGTCGCCTTAAAAGATATCATCACGTGACGAAACAATTATTTTGAGTTAGCACCAATTCCAAGAAAAAATGTAGTGAAACCTAACCAGAACTTTAATTGTCTCATTCAGTTTCTTTCTATCTACAATGTTAGATGCTTTAAATTTAAAGCGGGGGAATATTTTGTTTTAATACAGCTGCCATTTGCCACTACATGGGAATACTCGTAAACTGTACTTACCCCTTCAACGTACGGTTCATACATAAGAGATGTCTTTGGTTTGTCCGCTCTCTCAAAGTAACGATGAAAATTGCAGTCTGTGCTCGGACATTTTGTACAGGAGGAATTGATCTTAAGGTTTTTCCCGCATTTTATGTATGGCACGTCCGGGGGGTTCTTTAAAACAAAACAAATACATTTTATACTACGATTATTTACAGTAAATGAAAATTTTCAATGCGGCATTTTACTTTAGAGCGCATCTAGATATACATGTCACTTATGGGTAACAACTAACAACTCAAGAGACAAAAATAACTGTCATAAAATGTATCTTGCTTGGGGTACAGGAATACAGGTTGTGCTTGGCGCTATCTAAGTAGTAGCTAAATCCTTGTGCGTGTTTTACGCCAGCAAAAAATATTCGGAAGTTTGCTTTAGTTATTCACACAATAGGTACGACGATATGATTGCGCTCAAAGTTTTTGTCGCAAAACTAAACTCACTGCGCAACGAAGTACTTACTTTTCGGTTCCAGCACCAATTCTTGTAGACGTCTAGGTCAAAGATCTTAAAATTGTTCTCATCGAGCACTCCGTATCTAAAGAAAGCCCATTCCTTTACTACTTTCGCGGCTGCAACAAAACAACGTCGAAATGGGTATTAATTAGTTATCAACCTTCGTAGTATCCAATTTTAACAATTCCGAAGGAGTTAGAAATATCTTAAGAGAAAAGCCGTATAGTTAGCTTTCTTATTTATTCTAAAGGCATTTGAGAACGTATGAAAACAAGAACAAAGACTCTTTTATTACCAGTCTCAAAACATGGCCCCTTCGAAATTAAGCTGCGTGAGTGTCGCTTGTGCAGGTGACGCTTCTTTGCCTCGATTCGTGTCGGTGAGACACACAGATCCAAATCGTGCTCCCTGCTTTTGGCAAAGCATTTCAAGCTTTGCGAAATTTCAGCACTGCTTTCATAGCTGTTAAATTCGAGCCTAAGTGTTTTTACAGGTGGCGCTACAGCGGTTCTTAAGATACCCACACTAATTTTTTTTTTTTTTTTAATACTCAGGTTCTTCTTTTTCCCGCATTTCAATTGCATTTAAACATATAACACATGTTTAAGAAACGGCAGATAATGGTTACGTGAAAACCGGCCAAGAAATTTCTCTGCTCTTTCCGGTGGGGGTCGAACAGGCAGCCTTAGGTGCACAGGATTTCGCGCTTCCTTTTCTAGTCTGCTGGCGTGAGCTTCGCACGCTTTTATCTCACACCAGTCAACTTTTTGATAACTCCTCTCGAGGAAACGAGCTGTACTCCACGGGCCGTAATACAACATTTTACGTCTCGCATTTAGCGTTGCCCGAAGAGTCTCTCCACCTCTCAGGCCAAATATGCACAATCAATAACTTTGCCGAAAAAATGTTATAACTTGTAATGTGAGTGACTAGTTAGATATGTATATCGATGTATTTAACTAAATCATAGAAAAATCAGTGTCTATCAATATATTATTTTTTCAACCCGAGATGAACGCAAGCATCGCAGCTGCATTAGTGTGCAGTGAGTAAGCTAATTTCGAGAACTCTATTTTGCACTCTCTACCGTGCACACGAGCTTAAGAATGGTCCCTCGTTTTTATTTCAAATGAATGGTCGGTTCATCTTCACATTGTTTTAGGGTGGAATGTGATATATCTCTGAGAACATAACTGGCATACAAAAAACTAGTTTCTACTTTCTTGCAGACGTGCACTAGGCAACCCAAGCTTCTTGGCATGTGTCGACCAAGTCGCGTTCTGACTGCGATATTAAATGGATAAATGACGCGTGCTTTCCGGAATTGACGTTTTTTTTTGTTTTTTTTTTTTAGAATTTGCGCAAATTTATTTGTGTGATTTTTTCAATTCGCTCATTTTAAAGGAGCTTAGAGTTCTACCTGTTCTAAAAGTGTAACTCGGCAACGAACTAGAAGAACCTACAACTTGTAAACCTACTAATCATAAAAATATCGAAACCGCAAAGCCAGCCGTTCGTTCGTAGACAGCATGATAATGTTACATTCCAACATTTAAATTTCTCAAGATTTAAGTTTATCATGCTAGAATTTCTTTTTTGTACGCTAAAACAACACAGTCGGTCTCCTATAGGGCTTGTTTGTTCATATTTGTATTCATATTTGTTTAAAAGAATTCATAACATAGAAGGTTTTGGAATTTTCACTGGGTGTCAGGGAGTAAGAGAGACAGGTGGGGAAACGAGAGCCAAATGAGCGACCGGATTGTGTCCCCCTCGGTTTTCTCTTTTTCTGTGGCGCCATCTATGTGGAGCACCGCGAACTCTCACTCCAGGGCCCGTTTTCTCGAACGCGAACCGTGGTTTAAAGTTAGCTGTTGTCCCTAGAAGGGGGAATTCCAGGTCACGTGACTGGGAGAGCAGGGGCGCCGAGGGAGTACCTAGAGGCAAAATGGCCGCGGCGTCGCTTAATGAGGGCTAATAGTTCCGCTTGGTTCTGCTGAACATTCATTTCGATCTGGCTGTTATATTAATGACTCACCATCAACCTTTTAGCACGTCAATCAAAGCGATAGTTCAGAGGGACTACTAAACTAACCGACGGCAGCATTCCGCGAGCTGATCACTCTTCAGCAGTCCGGGATCCAAGACATGTAACGATACATAAGCCTTGCAAGTGTTTTTATGGTGAGTAAAAAAATGTTTTGCGAGTGAGTGTTGGTACATATTTATACTAAGACGTTTAATTTGTTACACTATGCACGCCAACTCGTGAGCAGCGATTACTTTGCGGAGAAAGGGGGTTATCCTCAATAAAGTCTTCGTTCGGGGTGAACAGCTGAGATATTGTACTGTTTTCTTGTTCATAGTGCGCCGACAGTATGCCGACAGCATTGAGGTTTCTACATATCCCCGGTGGCCAGCAATTCAACGGTGACGAGAAGCTTAGCTTCTCGTCACCGGTGAATCGGTTGGGCAAACGGAAGAGAGGGCAAACAGTTGAAATCAGCAGGAATCGCAGAAACGTGCGTCGCAAGGAACGAAAACGAGACTACAGCACCGGCGTTGCCAGACTTCAAGAAACACGGGAAAGTTATGCGTTGTTTATGGCGAAACATATTGAAGGAAATGTTTCTTACATTTTCGAATATTCGTCGACAAACTCTAGCATAGTAGCTAAAATTTCTTCGTACCATCGGAAGCAAATAAATTGGTCTTCAAGTACAACATTACTATATTTTGACTCAAAATACCATACTAGATCGATGACAACCAGCGGAAAAAGAAGATAAACAAAATGACTGTTTTGTTTCACCGATAGATGGCGCATCTTATTGCCCAATCAAAAATAATTATAGTTGTTCTATATCCAGCCGTTTATTACAGTACCTAGGTACTTTTCCCTTCCTAGGCACCGTGGTTTACCAAAATGGGTTTACCATCGCTTCGAGAAAACCGGCCCAGGTGGGCGACCGGTGGTGACCGGCTAAACTGACAGAGATGGTTTCTCGTGGATTTTCAATGGAGGACTGTCGTGCTCTCGGTTTATTTGGCGCACTCTCGCATAGAGTTCCACGCAAATCCGATTCCTATTTTTTTTCCTCTTGCCGCAGCGCCATCTGTCGCAAATCGGGGGTACCCGCAAGCAGACGAGTACACAATCCGGTCACGGCGCTGCGGTAGGCTTCTATGGGCCGTTTCCCCACCTGTCTATCTGACACCCTGCTGGGTACGTGAAAACGCGTCAAAGAAAACATTATTGTGACTTTGAAAGGGACTTTGCGGCATACGCTTTTCAACACGTTATCAAGATTACTTTTCATATTCGGAATTTTTATAAGGCTGATTCTTCTGAGTAATGAAGGCGGAATTCAGCTGTAGCCAGCGACGCACACCTCAGTCTTCTTTTGTGTGCGTGGGCGAGCGCTTCTCTTATGAAGTTCCTCAAGTCAATAAAAATGGCGACGCCAGTCCTGACACTGTTGCACCTGGGCTCTTACTGCTACCCTAGTCGCGGCGTTAGATTCCGAGCAGCATAACCTCAACTTCCTTGGGCGTGGAAATAATTCGACGAATCATTCCTTCCCCGCTCTTTACGGTTTCCTCAATGAAGGTCAAGTGATAACAAAAATATTGCCGCGAGCGCAGCTGACCAAGAAGGCAGCGCGCTCGTGGTCTAACGGTTATCGCGCGTGCTTTCCACGCAGAAAGCCAGAGTTCGATTCCTGGTCGCAGAGGCGCATTTTTGTTGACTCTGTAAAGTAATGTTCTGGTAAATTCTAGAACCATGTTGCTTGTTCGAGGTCTGAATGTTCTACACGCCGAACCTTCTATACTTCGTTTCAGCTTCGGTCCAGACGCAGCCAAAGCTACAAGCGCGAGCTCCAGGCTTTCAGCATCCCTGCAAGCACGCGCGCTCGTGCAGTGCAAGCACTGTTCTGGGCCACATGCTCGCGCTTGTAGCATCGGCTGCGTCTGGACCGAAGCTGAAACGAAGTATACGCCGATTATTCCAGAAGCCCACACGTGTACATAAGGGGCTCCGCGTGGCGATCTGCATTCAGTCTCGCCCCAGGGCTCGATCCTGCGGTTTCGCCGACATCGACGCCCGCGACGCTCTGCCATTATCTTCTGTTTCCTTTTATTTTTGGGCACAAGTTCGCCCCATTAAACGTTTCAGTTTCCCTCAGTTATCATCGCCTCATCAATTGTCATTCGTGACAATATCATCGCAGAAGTTACTCACCATTCGCTTTCGGTTGATGTTTGTACAAGCTCACGAATCCCAGCGGCAGACGTATGGTGCCGCCACCCTTCCGACACAGCCGTATTCCCTTTCTATTGGTAACATCCTTGAGATTTTCATCGGTGACTTTAAATGGAGCTCCCTTTAGAAAACTACGCGGAACAACAGTCAGGTTCGTGTTGCTCCCGTGGAAACGAACCATGAACGTAACGGACTTAAAGTAAACACGCCCGTGTGTCGCTTCACGTAGAAGCCTTGACGATGCCTTGAAAAGGTCCTGTTTGAAAAGTGAAGTGCAAAGATAAAATAAAATGGACCCGATAGTAGTAAATGTCGGAGCAGAAACATTTAAATACAATATACAAAACTACCCTTGTAAAAGCTTAAGGTAGTTCGAATGTCTGTTAAGCACAAAACCTTTTAATCGAGATTTTTTTTTTTTTTGTACTTTGACCTTTTGGGCATGGGTGAGCCCTATTTTTGGCGAAAAATATTAAACTTATAAAAGTTATTGCTTTCATCAATATTGTAATGTGCGCGAATAATGTGTTATAGCACTCGGAACGAGCGTTCGCCGTCAGAACCAAATCTGAGACGCGTACCGGGAGGGTACAGATCATTGTGACAAAACCCTGTCGAAAGCCGAGCAAACATGGCTTACAACGCGCTGAGAAATCAGTCATATATTCAGGTTTTACTCACTTTCAAGTCCCCCATCACGACCAGATTGTACCGAATGTCCACTACAACACCAATGTCGATGTATCCGCCATCGGTGTCCAGTTTCAACACGATTGCCATCGCAGCTGAAAGTGTAACAAAGAGAAGTCCGACTGCCTTCATGCTGACTGTCCTCTGTAAGTAAAAAGACAACATCAAGATACTTTCACTCAAACGCCAAACAATAAATTGTATCACGAGGGCAAACGCTGCATACTACGATGCAAGTGACGGTCCGTTGACGAGTTTAGTTTAGTGTAACACGCTCGTGATGTTTGGGAAAACATGCAGTATAAATAGAGGCAATGAACTTTTTAAGTGCTGGGCTCTCGCTTCCAAATATATTGTATTTCCGCTTCACCAAATCCCGTCAGAGTGGTAACAATCGCCTAACCCTATTTGGACATCCGTCTTCAGCAACCTGCACGCTCAATGAAGCCTGGCCTCGATGAAGTGGACACTGGGCGAAGAACTGGGGAACTTTACACGACGAGATTCGATGGTGTGACGACAGCGCAGAAAGATTGCCGCCGGGCAACATTTGGTCATTTTTTGCTGAATTTATCGTCCCTGGTTTATCAATTTTATCAATCACCTGGCGACTTCGGGCCTAAATTGCCAAACAAGTTACCGAATTAGGCTTCATTTCAAGTTGTTCGGTTCATACGTGCTATTGTTGGTTCAGGTCTGGTACTTTCACAAATATGTGGAAAACCACATACATGCGACGAAAAAGCAAAGAAGAAGTAATTTGGCACTAACTAATGCCTCGGTGCAACACCTTAATAGGCTAGAGTTAGGCCCTTGGGATTGCTAAACTTGGGACAAGTTAAGAGTTTCTTTGTGGGTCCTGCGTTCTTCATCAAATCTATTTTGCGATTTGTGTGCACAAAGGGTAGCCTTGAACCCATTAGAAGAAAACAAAAACAACTAGCGTGCTAGATTAGTTAGGCCAACGCGAGCTGCGGTCATAAAATTATATAATAAACGCTATACTTCGTTAACCCTTAGACTAACACTAGAAGCTCCGCCTTCAGCGCGAGCTTTCTGCCATTCCTAGCGCAAGTGTGAACGCGCCAGGCACGCGAAAACAAAGCACTGCGGACGCCAGCGAACTTGCACTGAAAGCCGAGCTTCTAGTCTCGGCTTAAAGGGTACTGGCATTCCAAGGGACCTTTTTTTTTTTTTTTTGTCTAAAATGATGCAAATTGTAGTCATAAACATATAAAAAAATAAAACGCGAAAACAAAATTGCTAGGGGTGGTGCGAATATTCGCCATTTTCGAATAACGAATCGAATATTCTTCTTTTCGATGTGTTAATCGAATCGAATAATATTTCTCAAAAGTTTCGAATATTTAAGTTCCGAATATTCGTTACGGTGTCGCGCCCCGAGATTCCCTTCCCAGGCGTCCCACAACGCGCCGGCACGCCTGCACTATGTGCCCGCAAGATACTCCTAGACAATGGTTGTCATCATCGGCAGCAGCCGTCCCTCTCTGTACGTACGCTGCTGTTGCCTCCATTAGGGACCACTATGTTAAGTATAACCCGTATGTAAGCGATTTGCCGAGACAGGCGACGTCGACCCGCTTCGTTCGATCAGTCGCGCGATGAGGCAAGCCGCATGAAAGTGGCGTGAGCAAGTGACCAAGGCGATGTGGACGTTTTCTAGAAATCCAAACACCGAGCGACGCGACGAGCGACAGTGAGAAACCTCTGTCGCTCGCTGCTGACCCTCGTCGTCGCTGTCGCTCGTCTTGTCGCTCGCTAAATCGCTTACATGCAACTCAGCATTTAGGAACAACTTTCGCACGAGATTGCTCGTGCACTCTTTCGGAAAGCGTGTGGTGGAGACGTTTCAGAACTGGTTGCAACGGTACCGCCGTTCTGTGTAAGCGAAGCAGAAGTGGTAGAAGCAGGAAGTTATTCGAAGAGAAATCGCACTAGAGTGGGCAAGTTTTTCGGCCGCTCCCATGCAATCAATTGAATAAGCCACAAGAGCTGCTTGTGTCGAGTCTTTCCCAACACTTTCCATGGTTGTTCCACTTGTTCATTGTGTGAAGATGTTGCTTTTTGAGGGCGCAAGTAGATCAAGACAATGTGTTTTCCCAGAATCTTCTCAGATCAGTGAAAATAAGGTTCCTAGACGTAAACGCACAGGAACATCACGCCCTTACACATTCCTTTATCCCCAATTCAAGGAAATCTGCTACAAAAAGAAATAAAATGATAATGTCGAGTTCCTATCATGGACAATGCTTCAGGATCTACCAGGCTCAAGCGAGCTGTGATTTTATGTTCAGCATCCGCGCGAACCGTGATATTATGTTTAGCATTCTAATATTTTATTAGCTTTTGTCTTTATTTAAATGTATATATAGTTGAACTCTAGTTGTTATTGTCTAGCTGCGATTTAACAATAATTTTAAGAAACGTTTTGGAACAATAAAAATCAACTTATAATCTCTAACCTCTACTTTAATAGCTGTCTACTTACTATTCGGAAACTATTCGAAAATTATTCGATTCGTATTCGTATTCTATTCGGTCCCAGAATTATTCGATTCGTATTCGATTTGGTTTCAAAAATCACTATTCGCACACCCCTAAAAAATTACAACATTCGCGCGAGCTTTTTTATTTTTGGTGTTTTTCTCTCCCGCTCCTCAACTCCTCGCTTCTTTTGATTTGTGAAGCAAAATATTATGAAATTTAGAAGCTTTGTACGCGACATTTCTATAACCTTTAATAACGGCATTCGTAAAACATGCTTTTTTAACGCAATCGCGACCGCACTACGACGATTCTTTTTTTTTTTAAATACCGAAAATTGGAGTCCGGTGTGAGGTCCTGGCTTTTTATCCTCCCTCGGAAAAACAGTACGGCGCTCGACACGTGTAGCAGAGGATGACCGGTGAGTCAGGGAATCGGACGAAGGGTTTTTTTTAGGTGTCCTTCCAAAACGAGACCGTCAAGCGGTCAAAACAACTGGGTCTGGCGTCTGTGTATCGTAGTTTTGGTTTCGACTCCGCTGGGGCAGCCTTGCACGCAGAACCGGAGCGACGTGGCCCCTCACGTCACTCACAAAGGCCGACAGCGCGTTACCTTCGACCTCAGACCGAAGCATTCGAGATCTCTGAAGACCACTAGAAGAACTTCGCACTCGAATGTCGTCTGCTCGCAGCGATAGGCACGGAGCAAACCGCTTGTTCGCGGGACGCCGGCGAACACATAGGGTAGCGGCGGTCCGGAGGCGTCCGAGTAACTCGAATCGCAGGACGGCTCAAAAATGTTACGTTACTGCACTGGTGCGGATCGCACGACAACTTCAATTTTGGCATTTGGAAATTGTTTGTTTACTTCACAAATACTGCATTCGCAAGTTTCGAATGTTGAGGGCAATGTCCAGGCATCGTTCTCAATCGGTTCACATAATGAAAAGCAAAAAAAAAAAAGAATTAAAGCCGTTTACAACTCCTTGTAACGCCGAATTAGAGCGCAGATCTCGAGGAGGAGGAGGGAAGGGTACTCAGGGGAGAGTATACCCCTCCTCCCTCCTCCTCATTTCCTCATCCTGTCTGCTACTCCCTCCGAGCGGCGTCGCCGTCGCCTCACGAGGGTCACGTGACCTCACAAGGGCCACGTGACGTCACCGAAATCACATGACCCCTGTGGGGTCACGTGACAATGACGATGACGTCATCACGATGACGTAATCGTCACCATCATTACGATGACGTCACGAGTGACGTCACTGATGAAGGTATCCGCGTTGATGAAGTCACTGACGACGTCACCAGCATCGGCTTCGTCACTGATGACATCATCAGTAAGGTCACGAATGACGTCACGCGTCCCAGAATGCACCGCGCGATTCTGCCAACGGCGACACCGCTCAAGCCGGAAACGGATGCCTAAGGTAAAATAATTTTGACGTGTCAGTTTCTTTTTTAGGGTGGAAGCAATATAGAGGTGCAACTGGCGCTATACCCCTTCTATTTCAAGTGCGAGCGAGGACTAATAAGCTACAAGCGCGAGTATGTGGCCCTCAACAGCGCTTGCACAGCATGAGCGCCCGTGCTGTCCAGGGCGCTGAAAGCCCGGAGCTCAGTCTTGTAGCCGACACTTTCGTAATTTTTAACAATTTAAACTTGTTTTTCACCTGGCGTTGAATGGAGTTCATACCGTCATTCAGCTCACTTGGGAAACCGGAAGGGTTCGTGTTCAGCCTTTTCCGGATATATTAGATTGTCAGGGTGACAATGGCGCGTGAAGGCGGCAGTGTGCCTCATGCTATGTGGCAGTGAATGCTTGTTCTGCGTTTTGATTTGCCCCTTTCGGCTAAGCACAAGCGGGCATTGGTACGGACTGTCGCGTTGCGATGCGCTGTCCTCGAATGAACTCCTGAGATCTCAGAAGCTAAGCTAAGGTAGATCAGTGCTTTCCTGGATATCCGCAATTATCCTGACAGGTCTGTAAGTGACACTCGTAAAATCAGGCAAAGGTGCACGGTGAACACGGGCGCAATAAACATGTCTGTGCAGTGCATTCCTTATGCTCAAGGTGTATCGGACTTAATCAGAAGAACTTTGAGCCCGTTGAGGGCATCCGAACGGCGTTTAAGCCAGTGTGTATTTTGTCCAATGTGATTTGAAATCCGAAAGACGCTGCACCCGCTGAGTCACAGACAGAATTAAAATTTGCGTCTCCAGCTCGCTGCTCGCACTCCCACGGCGCAGACGGGAAGCGCTCTCGCGAGTGTCTCTCAGCTCTGCTCAGCTCGTGATCATGGCTCGCGAAATGTCATTTTCATACGAAAACAACACTCTTCGCTCTCCCAATGTAGTGCTGCAGATGTTATTGAATTGTTCTTTATTAGAGAGTTTTAGCATTGCGTATAGAACCAAACCCGTGTGCTGTGCGAAACACGCAACACTGACGCAAACACGGAGTGCTTGCGTTAGCTCCGTACACGATTTACTTAACACTTTTTTACCGGTTTCCAGTGACAACGAAACGGGCTAGATACACCTTTCCAAAAAAAAACACGCTCGTAGGCCGCCGCCATGTCGCTGATGCCGCTGGTGCGACTCTGGCGCCCTCTATCAGCTAGACATTTTCTGACACTTTCTTGGACTGTGACGATCCGCTCAGCGCGGTTCTCTACCTACCATTTCGTCGTTTAACCTGACACTGGGTTTTTTTTAGAAGAGCAGAAGTAACAGAAAAAACAGACAGGTCTCAGGGTTACTGTTTTTTCTGTTACTTCTGCTGTTCTAAAAAAAAACCCAGTCTCAGGGTAAACGACGAAATGGTTGACTTCCACCAGCTAGCCTACTTTGACTCTTTTCTCTACCTACGTTTTTTTGCGGTTTTGCATTCGACGTTTTCTCGCCTCTCTTGAAAGTTTTCACTTATGCTTTATTTTTTTATGCGTGCAGCGCACCCTTCCTGTGTTATCTTCGATTGCGAGAAATAAGGCTGGTAAGTGCCCGCCATTCAAGCTTTTCTGCTCGACACTCAAGGGAAACGAAGGAGGTGAAGGACGTCGGACGGCCCTCGACGAGGTTTTGCGAACATTGTTCTTCGTTCTCCCAGAGATTATCCGCGTAGAGTCCTCGGTCATCTGTAGACATAGTTGTCGGGGTCGGGGTGGGAAACGGGTCAGTCGCGTTCGTTTCTTTGTTTTGGTGCTGCTGTGAAAAAAAGAAGCTCTCCCCAAAACGTGCCCCAGGACGAAGTCCTCTTGGATTCCGTCCGATCGTCAAGATGTGACTGTCGTCGACTGTGACTGTGTTATTTGAGATCATTATCAAATAAATATTTTTCAGATAGCGCTGCATCGTGTGGTACGTACAGTCACGATCAGAAGTAATTGGAACACGGGAGTGGTGACCCAACTGCATTGCAGCGCGATCTATCCGCGCTCGTAGAAACGGATAGGAGACTAAACGCATGCGTTCATGCCGGCGCCGACAGTTCGTCTGCACCGCTCTATCTATTTCTTTTACCGGAGATCAAGATAATCCTTCGCTGCTTCTCAGATACGACACGTGATGGCGCTGATAGCGTCAGACAGCGTTACAAGGACGCTCCCTGCGAGCGCGAACTGAGGAAACGGGTGCACTATCAGGGTCACCTGAAGCGGATCGGTGCTGGTTCAATGGCGCGGCAAACGCTAATGGCGTGACGCATCGCTACGTAAAAAATATCTTTATATTGTTCCCGAGTAGATAGCAACGCCAGCTGCAGAAAATGACACGCGAAGTTCACAAAGGCCATAAGTTCCAAGCAACGAACCGCGTTTTAACTTTACTTTTGTCGAGATAAGATATTAGAGAGCATATTTTAGTGGGACAGCAATCTTTCTGTTCCTGTCTGCACCGAGATGCCTTCAAGGGTGGAAAGCGTGCCCGCTATCTGCTTGCAGCGCCATCGGGGACGTAGCGTTGCGTCCCAGAAGCGATAAGGAACGATTAGAACCTCCGGTAAAGGAGTAGATCGAGAGGAGCAGAGTGGCCATCGGCGCCGGAGTGCACGCATGCGCGTACTCTCCTATCAGTTCCCACGAGCGCGGCTAGAGTGCGCTGCAATGCAGTTGGGCCACCGCTCCCGTGTTCCGATTACTTCTGATCGTGACTGTACAATATCTTGTTTGAATGTTAACACCTGCTAAATTGTATATCCGTGTCCTGTCCATCGGTAAACACGTCATATGTGCGTGTGAAATATGCGTGCCTTTTGGCTATCTTCTGTTGTAAATTGTTTTCGACGGCTGAACGCTTTTTTCGTTTGACATACGGTGAATTGAGCGGCGCCGTCAAAACTTCTGATAAAAAAAAACTGCTCCGACTTTACTCAACAAGATTAACAATTTAATCAAACGTTTCGTCTCCCACGCAGGAAACATCGTCAGTGAAACCTACCAGCAGGAATGAGGGAGAAAACTTCAACAGTCCTATTTAAGCAAGTCCGCGTACACATCGGGGAGGGGGCCGCGGTTCGAGTTGCAAGCTGATGAGTCACTTCGGATGAACCATGATTCCAGGAACCTGCGTGGACCCCACCTTTGTTCGCGCGCCAGAGTGGACGCATTCTCAAAGTCGAAACAGTGACCCGTATTCCAACAATGGTCTACGAGTTCCGTCTTGGCTCTTGTCGCATGCGTGGCCACGTCCCTTTTGTTTAAGCGAGTGCAGCGCTTCCGGCCTGTCTCCCCAATGTAGGATGCGTCACAGTCTAGACAATTCACTTTATACACAACACCGCACTGGGACTCTGGGGAGGTTTAGGTTTAGAAATGAGGTCACGTAGTTTACGATGGGGTTTGAAAGCAGTGCGGATATTCAGAGGGGCGAGAGCCCTGCGAATAGACTCAGAAACACCTCTCAAATGGGGTATTGTTACTTGCCCTGTCCTAAGTCGTCCATTATCCTGACTTCTTCTTTGCCCCATCTGTTTGCGCGTGTTATCAATAAAACGTTTCGGATAATTCCGCTTCATCAACGGGTCAACAATAACAGCATCCTCAGAAGCGCGCAATTGAGGATTAGAAGAAATGCGTTCGGACCGATGTAGTAAGGTTTTTACGACGGCCCTTTTGTGTTCGACAGAATGGTGCGAGTTAAAGTTTAAGAGGTTGCCTGTATCGCAAGCTTTGCGGTACACTGTTGTATCTAAGCGACCGTTACTATTTCGGAACACATTAACATCCAGAAAAGGCAGCGCACCGTTCTGTTCAACTTCATGTGTGAATTGGATTGATGATTCAACGTTGTTTAAAGCTATATGAAAGTCAGCAACATGGTCCTTGTTTAAAATTACAAAAAAGTGTCGTACACATAACGTTTGTAAAACCCTATCGGGAGCATACCCTGTTCAAGGACAGTTTCCTCCACATACTCCATAACCAGATTTGCCATTGTAACAGAAATTGGACTACCCATTGGACATCCTTCAATTTGGGGATAAATTTGTCCGCGAAACGTAAAATGCGATTGTTTAAGACAAAAACGGAGCAAAATTACGATATCATCCACCGTTAACGATGTGCGTGATGGGAGGCTGTCATCCCTACGTTGGCGTGTTTCGGCTATCTCGGGTAGCGGACATTTCATCGAACGCCGTTTCATCGAACGCCGTTTCATCGAATGAATGGACATTTCATCGAACGCCATTTCATCGAACGCCATTTCATCGAATCGCTAAGGGCCTTTTCATCGAATTTCTCTGTATCGAGTTTTGGGGCATAACAGTGCTTTATAGATGTTTTACCTTACATTTGTTAAGACTAAGGTAGTCACTTGTGAAACTGTCTTTAGGGTGGAGCCAAATTACTAGAAATAAAAACCATTGGTATAAAAACGAATGAGTATGCGACTTACTGAAAAGTTTTACTCATGTACCTGTCAGAAAACATGACACTGGAGGTAAAGGACCGACACTTAAAACACTTTTGAATTTGAATGTCTGTGTCGTTTTTTTTAGTTTTTTTTTTTTTTTTTACCGGCTGTCCGGAGGTTTCGGTAATGTGCCATTTACACCAGCTCGTTTGCACACTTACGCTTAGTTGAAGGTTTATTCACGAAAAGCATTTAACTGCCAGGGCAGCACGCTTAGAATAAAACGATACTCTGCCAGGAGAGCACACGAAATAAAATATAATGATACTCTGATTATCAGCTTTATGCTCAGATTGAACGTTTCTGCTTTTTTTTTTTTTAGTTTTTAAGCTCTACAGAGTCAAAAGCTGCACAAAGTGTCAGCCAATATGGTTTCGGGCTACACCTGGACTGGAACCACCCCCCTTTACTGTCAGCTTTATTACCGACCCTTTTGCCTATGAATCATCTTCAGGACGCTTTCTTAGGAAGGCCAACCCGCACCAGACAATAGTAAAGCCCTGGGGGAGTACTCTGTCACCCAAGAAGACAGAACCCTTTCGGATCCTCACATAACCCAAGGTTACAGGTACACGCTGTCAAACAATAAAACACTACCCGCTTCCCAGAAAGCACATCGTGCTTTCTGTTTTTTTGTCTCATTTTTAATTGTTTCATGTGACATGGAGAGGGGTCATTGTTTCATGGAGGCTTTCTTCTCGAAGCAGGACATGTTCACTATGGAACTTATCTCATCACTGCATACTGTGATTTAAAAAAAGGGAGAATTAGATGACGTTGTGTATAAAAATCTAAATAAATTGCAAAAATATTGCAGGCTGTAACAGCGTTCGATGAAAAGGCGTTTGATGAAACGGCGTTCGATGAAACGGCGTTCGATGAAACGGTGTTCGATGAAACGGCTTCGATGAAACGGCGTTCGATAAAACGGCGTTCGACGAAATGTCCGGACCCAGGCTATCTCAACAGCCCGAAAGGTGGGGACATCCGTGAACAAGGACACAACATCAAATGAAACCATTATGTCGTCTTCGTCTAGGACGTGATCCCGAACCAGGCCCACGAAACCATTTTTACCTGTGACCGGAGTGATGAGTTCGACCAGACTCCGGTCACAGGTAAAAATGGTTTAACAGTACGGAATTCCCGAGAATTCGTGGGCCTGGTTCGGGATCACGTCCTAGACGAAGACGACATAATGGTTTCATTTGATGTTGTGTCCTTGTTCACGAATGTCCCCACCTTTCGGGCAGTTGAGATAGCCGAAACACGCCTACGTAGGGATGACAGCCTCCCATCACGCACATCGTTAACGGTGGATGATATTGTAATTTTGCTGCGTTTTTGTCTTAAACAATCGCATTTTACGTTTCGCGGACAAATTTATCACCAAATTGAAGGATGTCCAATGGGTAGCCCAATTTCTGTTACAATGGCAAATCTGGTTATGGAGTATGTGGAGGAAACTGTCCTTGAACAGGGTATGCTCCCGATAGGGTTTTACAAACGTTATGTGGACGACACTTTTGTAATTTTAAACAAGGACCATGTTGCTGACTTTAATATAGCTTTAAACAACGTTGAATCATCAATCCAATTCACACATGAAGTTGAACAGAACGGTGCGCTGCCTTTTCTGGATGTTAATGTGTTCCGAAATAGTAACGGTCGCTTAGGTACAACAGTGTACCGCAAAGCTTGCGATACAGGCAACCTCTTAAACTTTAACTCGCACCATTCTGTCGAGCATAAAAGGGCCGTCGTAAAAACCTTGCTACATCGGTCCGAACGCATTTCTTCTAATCCTCAATTGCGCGCTTCTGAAGATACTGTTATTCTTGGGATGAGGACGATTCGTCACATGCGCATTCGTCACAGGACGATTGGTCACAGGATGATTCGTCACATAGGAACATTCGTCACAGGATGACTCGTCATGCGGGCAACTGGTCACATTGATCGAGCAGGGGACGATAGTAAAGTGTAAATTTCAACATCTGCCCACATACCCTGATGAGGAGTTTCACGATTTTCCACTGTCACGTAAACCAATGGTTATATAAACTAATATTACAATACTCATCCGCTTTTCCTTTCATTATATTACGGGTCTTCAGCAGGTTGATCTCAGTTGCAGGCTTGAACGAGCAATAATCCGACTGGCAGCCAAATTAGTTTTTAGTTTTGCCTTGCATACACCTATTCGACAAAACCAACAAGTATCGGAATTCCTTCTGTCGAATGTGTACGAGTACCCCTCGTGCAGCATCATGGCTCTCTCTGTTGCGATCACCTCCATCCTTTTGAATGTAGTTCAAAAATAGTCGCTCTTCTATGGCCTCTGCATTCACCGTTCAGGACGGACCCAGATAGCTAAAAAGTCTGATACAAATTCTTTGACCTCGAGAAGCGAAAGACATGCTAAGATAAGAGGTGACCCACTTTCTGAGGCCCAACCAACATTCAATGTTCGGGACCGAATCAGAAGCTAAAACGTTCGTTACAAATTCTTCGCCTTTGTACGCCCCAACCAAATTGAACAATACATTTTGGGGGGGACGAACTATTGTGGGACCGGTTGGCCGCGTGACGAGTCATCCTATGACGAATGTTCCTGTGTGGCGAATCGTCCTGTGACCAATCGTCCTGTGACGAGTGCGCATGTGACGAATGGACCGTATCCCGTTATTCTTGACCCGTTGATGAAGCGGAATTATCCGAAACGTTTTATTGATAACACGCGCAAACAGATGGGGCAAAGAAGAAGTCAGGATAATGGACGACTTAGGACAGGGCAAGTAACAATACCCCCATTTGAGAGGTGTTTCTGAGTCTATTCGCAGGGCTCTCGCCCCTCTGAATATCCGCACTGCTTTCAAACCCCATCGTAAACTACGTGACCCTCATTTCTAAACCTAAACCTCCCCAGAGTCCCAGTGCGGTGTTGTGTATAAAGTGAATTGTCTAGACTGTGACGCATCCTACATTGGGGAGACAGGCCGGAAGCGCTGCACTCGCTTAAACAAAAGGGACGTGGCCACGCATGCGACAAGAGCCAAGACGGAACTCGTAGACCATTGTTGGAATACGGGTCACTGTTTCGACTTTGAGAATGCGTCCACTCTGGCGCGCGAACAAAGGTGG